>NC_007282.1:906692-1580859 GCF_000002445.2 Trypanosoma brucei brucei TREU927 | reverse complement strand
CATTCGGGAGAAACGAATGCGCTGCAATGGATGCAGTGCCCCCATATTCGCCTCCGCCGTCGAGTCTTACCTCGTACGCAAAGTAAACACACTGGTAATGAGCTATACAAAGCAGGACTTTGTTTGTGGTAAGTGTCACGAGGTCACAGCAAACTCTATCAATCAAACATGTTGTGGGCCTCTCGTGGGAAAGGCAAAGCCAATCCACACTCAGCTTCAGGCGCTCAAAAAAGTCGCTGTCATTCAGGGGTTTGCGTGGTTGGAGGAGTGTGTTGAAACAGCGCTTCAATTCAGCTAACCTTCATGATAGAGGGAGCTTTCACAAACTGGCGGTAACACATAGAGATCGTAATCGAAATATAGAACGGGTATTTCTATAGAGAAAAATATTTGAATACAAGATGATACTTGCAGGAGGAAGTGCCAGAGAGCCGCAAATTTTTCTTGTCAACCGGAGCAACGCTTATGGAGAGGAAACACACGCGAATGCTTGTAAAAAGGTGGTCGTGTTTTTGCCGTCCCATAATAGTAGCTACTAGCACTATATCTTTCCCTTCTTCTGATCTTCTTTCTCCCGTGCACGCGCAAGGTAGCGACTTCCGGACACTGCCTCACGGCAGCAGTCAAAAACACGTGGGGTGTGTCTATATGTTGGCGTGAAGGAGAAACTTTCCCATCTATAGCAACCCTCTTTATGCTCACTATCACCGCTCTTCTTCTTCTGCGGCCACGGCATATTATGTTTACTCCCCCACCACTGGCTAGACGTCCGGGCATCTTTCGCTGCCGGGTGTGCAGCAACACGTGGACTTCCTCTCATGTGTGGGTTACGAGGACTACACAGCGCGTGTACCAAGGGGAGTCCTGTGAAGAGTGTGGGACAACGACGAAACCGTACTACATTGGACGCCCGGAGGAAACGATTTTTAATCGTACGCGAACACCTCACCCGGTCAAACCGGGGGCATCGACTAGTAGACACGGAAAGAAGCTACGACATATACGATACGATAAGAGGGTTCAAAGGGGACGGAAATAACAGATGAAGGTGTACCAGGAACAGAAGTACGCCAACAGCCGACGCTTCCTGCAGGACCCCCTCTTGATCGTTGACCTCTGTTGTGCAAAATCAGGAACCAACCCACACGAAGTTGTATTCATCATGCTGAATCCTTATTGAGATGCGTTTTGTCTCCGTGCAAATCTGTCTGTGAAAAAAAAGTTATACATAACCACGAGCGGTCATTCTTTTGAATCCTTCTTCAATGAATGAGACAGTGACCTACGGAAGATAACGGTCCACATATCCGACTTCTCACTTTTGATCTTTCCCTTTTCCCTTTTTGCTTTCTATTGGTCGCCCTAGGAAAGTTAAAGAACATCTCTTTAAATGTCTGTGTTACGTCTTCCAAAAGATGAGCTTGATGCCCAGGTATACCGATATCTGAGAGAGTCGAACTACATCGAAGCTGCGGATGCTTTGAAAGCAAGTAATCCCTCAGTGGAAAAGGCGGGCCGGGGTCTGAAGTTCTCGGCTCTCATTGCTGCACCGAAGAATATTCGAGATAAAACTGACAGTGATGATGATGAGCCCGTGCGTAAACCAGCTAAGAGGTCACCAAAGTTTGCTCCCAAGAAACCTATGCCAGAGTCTGACAGTGATGATGATGAGCCCGTGCGTAAACCAGTGAAAGCATCACCAAAGGTTGCTCCCAAGAAACCTATGCCAGAGTCTGACAGTGATGATGATGAGCCCGTGCGTAAACCAGTGAAGGCATCACCAAAGGTTGCTCCCAAGAAACCTATGCCAGAGTCTGACAGTGATGATGATGAGCCCGTGCGTAAACCAGCTAAGAGGTCACCAAAGGTTGCTCCCAAGAAACCTATGCCAGAGTCTGACAGTGATGATGATGAACCCGTGCGTAAACCAGTGAAGGCATCACCAAAGGTTGCTCCCAAGAAACCTATGCCAGAGTCTGACAGTGATGATGATGAGCCCGTGCGTAAACCAGTGAAAGCATCACCAAAGGTTGCTCCCAAGAAACCTATGCCAGAGTCTGACAGTGATGATGATGAACCCGTGCGTAAACCAGTGAAGGCATCACCAAAGGTTGCTCCCAAGAAACCTATGCCAGAGTCTGACAGTGATGATGATGAGCCCGTGCGTAAACCAGCTAAGAGGTCACCAAAGGTTGCTCCCAAGAAACCTATGCCAGAGTCTGACAGTGATGATGATGAGCCCGTGCGTAAACCAGCTAAGAGGTCACCAAAGGTTGCTCCCAAGAAACCTATGCCAGAGTCTGACAGTGATGATGATGAGCCCGTGCGTAAACCAGTGAAAGCATCACCAAAGGTTGCTCCCAAGAAACCTATGCCAGAGTCTGACAGTGATGGAGAAGAGGTGCAGCAGAATGCCAATGGTAAGCGATCCATTGGTGATGACGAGGAGGGGGAAGACGAGCCTGTTCGAAAGTTTATTCGAAATGAAAATGGAAACGGACGGGGTCGCGGCCGAGGCCGTGATTTCGGTGATCGTGGAGGCCGCGGCTTTGGTGATCGTGGAGGCCGTGGTTTTGGGGATCGTGGAGGCCGTGGTTTTGGGGATCGTGGAGGCCGCGGTTTTGGGGATCGTGGAGGCCGTGGCTTTGGGGACCGTGGAGGCCGTGGCTTTGGGGATCGTGGAGGCCGTGGCTTTGGGGACCGTGGAGGCCGCGGTTTTGGGGATCGTGGAGGCCGTGGCTTTGGGGACCGTGGAGGCCGCGGCTTTGGGGATCGTGGAGGCCGTGGCTTTGGGGACCGTGGAGGCCGTGGCTTTGGTCGGCCATCTCCTTCTTTCGACAATAACCGTAATACCACAAGGTTCGATGACAGCGATTAAAGCGAAAAAGAGCAATCACCTTAACTGTGAATTAATTGAAGTATGTTTTAAGTATTAAAGAAGTTTTTTTCCGTGTTGAACGGCCGGGGAGTGCTCACACAGCTCACGCGACCTCACGATCTACATATGTTCCTCAACCGCTTGTCTGTCAGGATTTTGGACCTTCTGATCTGTTGCAATAATTACACACTCTTTTTTTTTTACACCCACATTTTTGGCAATGTCTCGATGTGTAGCGGCAATAATGAGTAAATGATAAGCGGCGGATAAGTAATTTAATAGGTAGTCATGCACTGAAGTGGACAGAAGCTGTTATGCCGTAAGTAAACGATGTTCACATCGAATTTGAACGAGAGGATGGGTTGCGAAATTGGTACCTTTGCGGCAGTGACAATTTGGGGAAGCCTTCAAGTTCGTTTCCGTAGGTTTATCGGCGCATGTGGTACAGCAAACCATCAGTCTCTATTTCATCTTGTTCTATTGGTTGATTAGTGTAGGGGATGGGAGTAGCAGAGAAGTTGGTGCTTCGTAAGGGAGGAAATATTTTGTAAGGGCTTTTTAGGGGGTAGAATGCGTCTTTAAAAAGAAGGTACCTTCTTTGGGCACACCAACTGAGTGCAGCTTCTTCTCTTGATTCCTACCTTTCTCTTGTTGAAGTTTGTCTCGGACGCACCATTTATAACCCCAACTCTCCTCTACATTTTACTTTATTAACACGTGCTGGGCATATCGGGTTTCGTTTTTGAAGTCATATGCAAGGCGCCAATTTAAAAGTGCTCCCCTCCACGCGTGCAGCCGCCAAGGAGTTGGTGGACCCACTCGACATCACCAATGTTGGCTGGTCAACACTGGAGCCAAAGTTTGACGAGTTGATGCAGTTAATGGATGCGCCATCTAGTGGCATCAACGCTCTTGCAGCCAGGTCGGCGCATCGCGAAAAGGTGGGTGCGGTCATTGAGCAGCTGCTGACGCGCGCACAGGATGAAAGCAGACGGTTGCTTGTGGAGGGAAACGGAGAGGCAGCAGCGGAGGCAGGCGTGAAAACGCTTCGCTTGAAGGAGAGGTTCTATGGAAAGGGAAGCGTAAAGCTTGTGCCAGCGCACTTCCATCTTGCTCGAACGAACCAGTTTTTGAAACGTTACGGGAATGCGGAGGAAATATTATCCCTTGCGCACTTTATTATCCTTCAGAATCCAGATGAAGCAGATGCGACCATAAAAGCGGAACTCCACCAGACATTTGGACTACTGTATGCCGCGGACAATAAACTAGATGTTTCTGTTAAGCACCTAACCTGCGCCACGTATTATCTAAGTGTAATGAATGGCCCAGAGCATGTACTGACAACCTTTGCTTATTTTGACTTGGCCAATGTTTTTGCCACCAAGGCGTGCATGGAGGCGGCGATGGCACTTTACGATACGGTGAAAAACATCTGGCTGAAACACTTACGTCGAGTACTCAAAGACATTGTTGATGAAACGATGGCAGCTAAGCTCGTTAAGCGTTATGACGATGATGAAGTCACACATGAGGTCGGCCACGCCTCAGCACGGGCATTTGGAAAGGAAAATCTCGCCGATGTATCCAAAATGTTGTTTGGTATTTTTAGCATTCAGAAAGAGCGCCTCACCATCTCACATCCAACGACAGCACGAGCGCAATTTTTACTGGGTTTGTATCTTTTGTGGGTGAATAAAAACGATGAGGCAGCAGAACACCTTCTTTCAGCTCGCACAACATCACAGAAATTTTATGGTGAAAGACATCCAATTGTGCAGGACATCGAGGACTGGTGTATTTGGTTTGAGATACCCTTCAGAGGTGTTGCCGCGGAGCAGTAGGATTTCCTGCTGTGCGCACCCGACTAGCCACAGCAATGCCCACATGCAATTTAAGCGTTCCTAAGAACCCTTTGGACGCTGGGGAAGTGCAGTGGGTGTCGAGGAGGGGCGGTGCACCCCATGTTTATTAGAGTCGAGTGGTGATGAAGTACGAGAAGTAGGGGGAGAGGGGAGGAACAACATCTTTTCCCCTAAAATGTTGTAGACGCCTTTGTCATTTTTGTTTGTAATATATTGATTTTGGTCACCGACGCAATTTTTATTTGATCACCCCCACGGCGCCCCCTGGCGGCAGCTACGCGCTGTCGCTTTTCTAATGAGAAGCACACTCTCCCTGCTCCTTTCCCTTTCCTTTTCCTTCTCCTTCTCCCTCTCCATTCTCCAACTTCGATTAACTAATCGTAGTTGCCTTCGGGAAGCTCACCTCCTCCCACTTATCGTAATTGGAGCTATAGGAGCATACGAAGGCAGGGGTTGGTTCAACAATTGAAGCACTGAGGTGCTGGCGATGACGGACCGTTTAACGGCAGAGGATGTCTTCTATGAGCTTTCCACCATACGAGATCCAGAAAGGCCGGATTGCACGTTGGCTGATCTTGACGTTGTAGCAATGAACCGCTGCCGTGTCGAATATATTGAAAGTTCGGCTGATTTTCAATCGTTGCGCGGGCAGGGGTGCAACGATAGCGGAAAACCAAGTGTTGTTGTGAAAGTTATCTTACAACCCACTGTGCCTCACTGTAGTCTCATGGAGTTTATATGTTTATGTGTTTATGTAAGGCTTCGGGAGGTGTTTTCCCTGTCGAATAATGCAAAGTTCGACATTACGCTTGTGGATGGCTCTCACGTGCGGCAGCGTGAATTAGAAAAACAGGTTGCAGACAAGGAGAGACTGGCGGCAGCAATGGAGGACAAGGCGCTTCTACAGGAAGTTGAGAGGCATATTAATTGTGAGTGAACTCTTCTCTTCCTCCTTCCCTTCATTCGTATTAGCACATATGCCGTTCCACGCCTTCGGTGGAACTGTGGAAAGTAGAAACACCAAATTTACTTTGTCTGATTTGAAAACTCCTTTTTGGGCACAGTGAAAACCTTGCTTAGCCTTATTTATTGGAGCGGGAGCGATAACAGTAAAGTCTTCGCACCCCTTGTGCCAATATATCGTGTGCGAGGGGAGAGGCACGTTGGCATCGCATCGCAAAAAAAAGAAAAAACACTGGCATCCTCTTGGGCCGATATTCCCATTGGGGAAAATCGTTAAGAGGCATGAAGCTCGCCGGTTGCGGCAATTATTACCCTCACAAAATTACTTACTTAAGAACTGGGACATGTTAAAAGGGCGTTCGGACTGAAAGTCGTGTTGTCGTTTGTTATTTACCTACTTCACGGTGTGCGTGCATGTTGGGTATGTTGTTTTCCATGGACTTCTGTTAGCTACAATATTCTTCTTCCATGCCTGTTTGCCGCTGTCATTGCTTTAGTGTTCGTCACGCCTTACTTTGTTTCACTTTTGGATTCTACTTCCTTCCACCGGTTCCCTCACTTCGCTTGTACTAAAGAGTACGTCGCATTTCTTTTTATTCAGAATCTACGGCAACGGAGGTTTAACTTGAATATAAGGGAGATTTACGACTTTTTTCCCTCTTCTAGGACGCAGCCGCATAGAAACAAAAGAATATATAGTAGTAAGCAGAGGAGTGGTGTAAATGTCTGTTAATCAGCTGCAGGACCTTCACTTTCAACTCAAGTATGTTGTGAAACAGTTCAATAAAAACTCGACGCGATGTGAGAAGGAACAGAAGGCTGAATTGGGTAAGTGTAAAAAGGCAATGGCGAAGGGCAACATGGATATAGCGCGTATTTTTGCTGAAAACAGCATTCGAAAGAGGAACGAGTCCCTGAGCCACCTCCGCCTCGCCTCGCGTATGGATGCCGTTGTCTCACGCCTCGATACAGCCATCAAGATGAACAAAGTAACAAGAGGGATGAGTCAGATGGTACATGGAATGGACAAGGTTGTTCAGTCCATGAACCCAGAGAAGATATCAGAACTCATGGAGAAATTTGAGAAACAATTTGAAACAATGGATGTTGCATCTGAATACATGGAAACCGCAATAGGGCAAACAACGTCTACCAGCATGCCGGAGGATGAGGTATCTTTACTCCTGTTGCAGGTGGCTGAAGAGGAAGGTCTGGCCGTTAAGGAGGAGTTATTCAATAAGGCAAAGCTTCCGCAGCAGCAACCCGTGGCGCCAGAGGCAACTAAATTAGCTGAACCGGATCTTGATGAGCTGAGTGCACGACTTGACATGTTACGGGGTAAATAATGTGGGAAATTGTTTTGCATAATAATGTTCTTTTGTGAACTTTTCACAAATTCGAGAGTGGAGCAAGCACATTGATGCGTTATGTCAGTTGTTGTGGATTCTTTAACCTTGTCAGTTGCCGTGATAAGGTGTGTGCGTATCTGTTTTTTCGCGCTGCCCACCAATTGCTAGAAACGCGTATCAATGTACATGTGAGTAAATGGATATATGTTTCTCTACGTACCTCTCTGCGCGCAGTTATTAGCTATGTGGCCACACCGCGGTTATTTCTCACCATTTTAAAAAACTACATGCTTAAAGGGAAAATTTTGGTCCGTAGAATATGAGGGTATCCACCGCCTGAACTTACGCCTCAATTTTTGCTCCGCGGCCTGTCATTTTCCTTTCCCGCTCACCTCCCGCATTTGTTTCCATATTTTAACTACTCTTTGTTTTTGCTTTGCTGCAGCGCTATACAATCTTGGTGCTTCATTTTGCGCTGAAAGGAAACAAGGGAACGCTAATGGATGAGAAAAAAAGGGGAATGGGTTTTTCTTTTTTGGAGAATTCGTTTACGTTGTTTGTTCAAGTGCGGGGAAGGACCTGCTCAATCTTTCCGTGGGGTTGAAGTAGTGGTATTGCTGTATTTTAGTCAAGCAATCCTATATGCGAGGTTATTCTGATTGGTGTAGGTATACCTGGTGCGCGCGCTCATGTGTTTGAAGCAATTCTTTTTTACGTGTGCGAAGTGGGACTTCTTTTTTTTTTTAGTTTCGATATAGCTGCTTGAGAATGGGGTGCGAGGTGTGCAACCTTTAGGGCTGTGCCATTGTTTGAGCAAAATTCTCAGGATTCGACGCTAACTATAAATATGTATTAATTTATTTTTCAATTAGGGTGAGCGATTGCTAGATTACGGGGTCATAAAAATCCAGTGGGTTCAGCTCATGCGGAAATGAGCATAATGCAAAGGGAATCACCGTTTCGAATGAAATACACCCGTATGTTTACCCCCTTTCTTAAAGGATTGTTTCCCACCGCCCTAACAAATAAGCGAATTCATTGTGGTATCTTTCCCGTTTGACGTTCATTTCATTACTGGGTTGCTTCGTTAACACTGTTGAGTGTTTAGGAGGTGATTAGGTGCCCTTTATTGAGCTATGTCTGATGAAGACGGTTTTGTAGCGTAGCACACCGGCTGGCTGCTGCGGGGTGAAGGTGTCATGATATGCGAAACCCTTTGCTCGAAAGTATGTTGCTTGTCATAGGAACAAAGGGTTAAATATTTGATTACCTTTGTTTGTTTTTAATTTGCTCGGTGTCTTCTTTTCGCTTTTTTCTAGATCGTCATTGTCCAACCCACTTCTTTTTCTGTTTCTATTTTTCCTTTTTGGTGCTCGGCAGTAGTGCGGAAGCGAGGCGTGTCTATTAGATGCACATGTCTAATGTCACCGACGAGAGGATGATGGCCACCGAATTTAGGAGGGAGCTACTTCCAGAGGTTCGTTTCCAGAACCCCAACCAAAATACTGAAAGTCAACCCCGCGCAGCGTTAACGACCCTTACACTGCTGGGTGTCATGTATACTGCATGCATTAGTGGTGGTTATGGCTTGGAGGAGTCCGTGAGCGCTGGCGGTCCCCTTTTGACCATTATATTTCTTTGTCTCATACCAATCTTCTGGGGTATCCCGGTTTCTCTATGTGTTGCGGAGCTGTCATGCGCAATCCCCTCTAATGCTGGACCTATTATGTGGGTGAACGTTACGTTTAAGCCGTGGCTCTGCTTCTCAACTATTTTGTGGACGGCTATGCTCAATTTCGTTGATAACAGCTTATATCCGACAATCCTCGCGGATTACTGCGCTACGCTGCTTGGCATCTCAGCGTTCTCGAAGTCTCTAGTCAAACTAGGGTTTCTTTGGTTTTGCGCTTTCATCAACATATTGGGAGTGCATGTGGTGGGGAAAATGAGCGTCCTTGTGATGGCATTGACACTTATACCGTTTGTGTTAATTTTCTTCATCCAGATCCCTGAAGGCTTTGACTGGGCTCGCATTACGACAGTGCCGCAAAGTATCGATTGGCCTCTGTTCATTCCCGTCGTTGCGTGGAACTTCTCCGGCTTCGAGAGCGCCGGCAACGTCATTGAAGAGGTTACCAATCCGCAAAAAACATTCGCACGGGCCCTCGTTCTGATGATATTCGCAGCCCTCGCGACTTACATACCACCAGTGCTCGTTGGAGCAAGTGCAGAGGGAGTGCGTGACATACCATTTGATCAATGGGGCGTCGGTTTTTGGGTCCGCGTGGCTCATGCTGTTGGAGGCTACAAAATGGCGGTAATCATGATGGTTGGGGGCGCCGCCTCGACATTCGGCCTCATGGCAACGCAACTAACGACAACCTCACGGTCACTAGCAGGAATGGGGACCCTCAATGCCTTTCCTTTCGTTTCTTCCTGGCTTTCAAGGTATAACAGGAACTTGGGGACTCCAATCAACGCTATCGTCACCAACACGGTGATTACCTCGATTCTGTCGGTGTGTCTAACCTTCACGGTATTGGTACAGATTGACCAGGTGTTATACTCCTTGCGATTGATTTCTATCCTCTTCGCCTTTCTCAAACTACGCCTCAAAAGACCCACCTTGGAGCGACCTTACCGTGTACCCGGTGGCTTGTGGGGTGAAGCGATTTGTGGAATTGTTCCCATAGCGTTCAGTGTGACCCTTATTGTGGCATCAATGTGTGCAAGCCTCAAGATAGCTTTGGTTACCGTTATTATAGTTTGGGGAACGATTTTGGTTTCCATCATTTGGACACACTTTTTCCGGCGGGATGGGTTCGAAGGTTCGATAGTGGAGATTCTAGAGGATGCTGACATGCAAGCTTATGAGTCTCTCAAATGAGGTGGGATTGAAAACAGTACAATGTTCACTTTTGTAAATGCAGCTTGAACCAACACCGTGGGTAGGGAGATATCTCACATCATTCCGAGGTACCCATCACTACTCTTCACAGAGTGGGAAATTTCCCGTCTCATTCTCGTTCTCGTTTTATGCGTACGCATTTGAGAAGATAACTCTAGCGTCCACAAAGACACCAACGCAGATGCAGATGAAAACGGGAGGAACTCACTCGACAGATGGGACACCGGATCATCGGCACCCACGCCACTCGGATGGATTACGTCCGCATCCATGATGTTTTCACTCGTTACACCAAACAAGGACTTGACCAAAAATATCGTTAATTACTTGGTTGATCGGGATGATGATTCGCGTCGTACCCGTTTTGAGCGTTTGATTTGCGGGACTGGTTATTTCAATGTCGCCCAATGCCACTACTTACTTTACTATTGCGGGTTGGTGTGATATCGTATGGTGTGTTTCCTTCAACCACTTTAAAGAGGAGATTATCTCAACCACCAGAGAAGGCGGTACCGCTGGCGGGGAAGTCTCGAGAAAGCGCCGCACACTTCATGAGGTTTTCGTATTCCATTCATTCTTCCCCATGACATGCCGGCGTTGGCAAGTGACATGGTTTGGAAGGACTGAATTAATATGGACGGGTTTGCCGCTCCGAATCGTGCCCAATACACTTTCTGTCTCCGGCCGTGTTGGCTGAGCGCCTTCTGCGTAATCAACCTCGTCATCAATTCTGTCCTGTGTGTGTGTGTGTGTGTGCCGTTGTTTTTCGTTTGTTTTTTTTTTTCACCCATGAGGGAATGTGGTGTACGTTTTAGCGTAAAGTTAAGCTGTGGTAAGCACAGCTGCCGGATTTGGCGGTACCCGTTGCCAAAATCTTTTCAGCACGTAATTCAGTCGTAAAGACAAGTAGAGAAGAATGATGCTGCACCGGCGCACCTTCCCCGCCGTCGTCAGGTTGTTTTTGCCAATAAGGTTTGCGGTATCTTCACTATTCTTTAAACGTTTCGCTTCCACCCCTTCGCGTATCTTCGGTATATGGCCACATACGAGTCCAATATCAATACCTTTGAAAACGTTTATAAAGAAACAAAGAAATAGGAAACCGCTTGCATCACAAAAGACGGGCCGGGTCACGATTTGAGGAATATAAAAAAGTGCAAAAAAACAGAAGGAAGGTAAATAATGAGCGCAAAGAACAAAACTTGGGACGCACGTTACGCCAACCCCGACATCCCTCACAACAACAGCTACTATCTGAAATGCATAGGTGGGGGCGTCCTCTCCTGTGGCCTAACGCACACCGCCGTATGTCCCCTCGATGTTGTGAAATGTAATATGCAAGTGAACCCGGAGAAGTTCAGGGGTATTGGAAGCGGCTTTAAGGTGCTGGCCGCGGAGGATGGTTTCGGTGCTAAAGGTATTTGGAAGGGTTGGTTGCCTACCCTCATTGGTTACTCAATGCAAGGTGCTTGCAAATTTGGTCTCTATGAAGTGTTCAAAGATTTCTACGCCAACCTCGCCGGTCAGAAGGCTGCCAAGGAGTATGAAGGACTTATTTGGTTGGCAGGTTCTGCAAGTGCCGAATTCTTTGCTGACGTGGCGCTATGCCCGATGGAAATGGTGAAAGTGAAGGTGCAAACTTCCCCAAGTGGAACCTTCCCGACATCCCTTGGAGCTGCAGTTGCCACCATGCGGGCGGACCCAGCTGCTGGATTCCCTTTCAAGTCTCTTGTGCCCCTGTGGTCCCGTCAGATTCCCTACACAATGGCGAAGTTTTTCTTTTTTGAGAAGGTGGTGCGGTTTTTTTACAGCAACGTCTTCACAAAACCCAAGGAGGAGTACAGCAAGGGTACGCAGCTCAGCATAACTTTTGCTTCTGGCTACATTGCGGGTATTGTTTGTGCCATTGTCTCACATCCAGCCGATATGCTCGTGTCTGCCCGCGGTAAAGCCTCTAATGTGGGAAAGTCGTACGGCCAAATCGCCAATGAAATTGGTTATGGAAACCTCTGCACGAAAGGGCTGATGGCACGTATTATAATGATCGGCACGCTGACAGGTTTGCAGTGGTGGATTTACGACACATACAAAAGTACACTTGGTCTTGGCACAAGTGGTGGTTCCGGAAAGAAGTAATTTTGTTTGAGACGCGCCTTCCAGGGCCCTCCTTTTTTCTTTACTCGCTTTTCTTCTTTATCTCTCAGCGGTCGACCTCTCTCCTCAATTTCTCGACCATGTGCTCACTTGGTTTCCTCACTTTCTTTTTTGTTTTGTTTTGAGGTCTCTCCCTGTACGGATGAAAAGTTGAAAAAAAAAAGAAGAGGGGGAGGGGGAGGGGTACCACTCAATAGGCAATGATTTAAGGAGGGCAAATAGGGAAGGGAAGAAGATCAAAGCTGATCGTACGGCAAGATGTATGCCAGTTTCTTTTTTCCTTTCTTGTTTTCTTTATCTGTGTTTGGCATTCATGTCTCTGTATGTTTTTTTTTTAATTTTGTTGATGGTCGGAGTTTCTGCTAGATAGAGGAGTATATTACTGAAAGGAAGGAGAAGGCCAAGGATAACATGTAAGGAGGATGAACGGGTGACGGGTTCGTGTGTTTCTATTATATACATTTACGTGTTATAATATTTATTGTTATCATTAGTTCTCGTTAGTTTCTTATCTTTTTTTTTTTTAGGGGTGTACCTTTGTTCACTGAAGAGCCGCTCTTCTCTTCATCCGCCGTGCGGCGTTTACAGACACTGAGGAAAGATGTGAGATGGGGGTGGAAAGACGATCGCTCGTTGTATTGTGACGATATGGTTCTTTTTATTTTGTTGTTTCTTTCCGTTCGTTTTAAAATAGTAATTGATCAAATCGGAGAGAAGGAGAGGGAGAAAAGAAAAATAAAAAAAAAAAGAGGGTCATTGTAGAGTGTGAGGTGGAGGGATCTCGGGCCCAATTGTTAGGATTTGTGACCCGCTATTCGGGCTGGACTCTGGCGTGACGTGGGCGAAGCAAAAACAAACAAACGAACTTTCAAACATAAATAAATATATAATCGTTTATTATTGATTTAACTCTAAATGTGGACGCTCGTGGCGCTTCTGCCCACGAGGCAAATGTGTTGGCACAAACACTAATGCTGCAACACGTGTAGTTGATGCGATGCTTTTTTTTTTTAATTATCTGAGTTTCCATTTCTCCAAGTTGGTGAAGGTCGTAGAAGGAAGTGAACGAAGGTAACACTTTGCACACTTGTGTCACCGTAAAGGGGACCACACATAAACGCGTCGCTACATACACACACGTACACACACACACACACACGAAAAAAAAAAACAAAAACAAAAGGATAAGTGAATTAATGTAAAATGAGGGAACCCCCCACTACGATGAGCGAGACTGAGCGCTACATAGTGTGGTGTGAGCAGGTTCGAGCGCTTTTCACCCGTGAACCCTGTGGCGCGGTTGAAGATGCAGCGGATAGCAACAATGACGACGCTTACTTCCCGGAGTGCTTCTACATGCGAATGTTGGGAGCTTTAAAGAAATGTGGTGGTGATGGCGTAGCGGTTGAAAGAAGTAGACGGAGCAGCATAAGCAGTGACAGTTGCTTTTCATCCGTCTCTCAACAACGCAACCGCGTCGATGAGGATGTTTTAGCGTCCCGCCTCGCCTCGAAGTTGGAGGCCCATGCCCGAGTTCTCAGCCGCCAGCGCCAGCGCCAGCAGCAAAAGCGGCAGGAGGAGGCGGCAACGGTGCGGCGCACGGTTACGCGACTGCCATTCCGGGATTGCGCCGTGGAAGCGAAGGTTGCTGCAATAAATGAAGATTTGCACGATGCGCTACTTTACGTGCGTCAGCGGAATATGTTGTCAAACCAACTTCGACGCCAACTTGAGGAAACGCGGCGGCTTCTTGTTATGCAAGTGCCTTCGTCATCATAACCAATCGTATTGGCTGTTTTTTTTTTTAAGCATTGTTCTCCCTGCCACCCGACACCCGCAAAGTGCTATAACTTTTTTGGTCCCCTTTGGAGGCTTGTCGCGAGAGGCTGCTAAAACACTTCGTTTCTCCCATTTATCTTTTTTTTTTTTGGGAAACTGTAGTCAAAAGTCCCCCCAAAATGGAGAGAGTGGGTGGTTGGTGTATGCTCTTATTTTCCCTCATTTGTATATTTGTTTGTTTGGGTGTGTGTGTGTGTGTGATGGGGAGAAGGGTTGTTTGTTGTTTCATGCAATGTCTCGAGATTCCCATGTTTCCTTTATCCACTTTCTTTATGTATATGTATCTGTGTTATGCTCGGTACTCTTATATTACGGAATGTCATTCCACTACCTTATTTCTTTCATTTTCGACGGCGTTGAAGTTCAACCGCAAGGGGAAAAGAAAGAGCGCGACATTGCTGCAATACTACATTTGACTGAAGGATATTTCTGTAGTACGTGGACGAGCCATTCCTGATTCGAGGGGATAAAAAAGAGATCAACTGGTATATATATTCATATCTTTCGTTGGGGCGTTTACTTACAAAAGACGCTTCATCAAGAGCAACTTCCAAAAGGAGCAAACGGGCAAGAAGGAGAGTTCTCCCGACAGCATCATAAACATCAACAACAAGGAAAGTAAAGCAAAGCAAAGCAAAGCGAAACAGAAACCCAGTAACATGATCTTCCCCAGTGCAGCAGAACCTCAGCCGACACAACCGTTCTTTCTTGCGGCACCCATGATGTATAACCCGCTTCCCCCAACCCCACCACAAACATCTCCAGTCGTTCCTCAATGCGTTTACATGTGGGCTGCGGTTCCCGTCCCGCCGGTGGTGCGGCCGCTTATGATGCCTAACAATAATCTGTCGACTACTGTTCTACTCCTTGGGACGAGTGGCGATGGTTACACGAAGGAGGCTTCAGTGGAACCGGCAGCAGGGAATTCGAAGGTGTCTCCGTCTTCCCTTTGCAGACATCATTTAAGAAGTCGTTGCAACCGCCGCAACTGTCGATTCTCTCATGGTGAGGACCCTAATGAGTGGGTAGCCAAGTGATGTGGAAAAAAAAAAAGTAAAAAAAAAAGAAAGAAAGAAGAAGAAGAAGGAAAAAAAAACATTTCTTCACATGAAGGCCCTTGGCAAAGAGAAAGAGAAAGAGACAATGCAAAAAAAAAAAGGCAAAATGGTTCATGCTTCAAGTACATATGATGATGTGAAAGTCAGTTCATTCTTTTTTTACTTTTTTTTTTCGTTACTTCACTATTTTCACTTTTTTTGTTTTGTTTTGTTCCATTTATGAAGATGGTATAGTAAAAAGGAGAGAATCACAATGATAATCATAGCCGTTTGAGAGGTGTGGCATGTTAGAAATAAAAAAAGAAAAAAGGGAGGAGGAAAAGTAAAAAAAAAAGGAGTTAAATGGAAAGAAGAGCGAAAAAAAAAATTGACGAACTGAGACGAGCAGTGTGAGAGAATTTAAAAAAAAAAGAAACGGGAAAGGAAAAAATGAAGGAAAATTATGTGAATATATTTTAAAATACTGTGGCGTGCCCCTGTTGTTAATTTTTTTTCCTTGCTGGTTTTTTAGTGGCATTTTTTTGATAGTGCGAAGTAATGGGCTCACCATCGAACGATGATCTATTCAGGTGGTAAAAAAAAAAAACAACAACAACAACAAGCAAACAGGATTAGTTTAAAGGGGAAAATATATAAAGGAAAATGTGCAGTAATGCCACAAATAGGGAAGGATTAAAAACAAATGTATAGAAGAAGAAGAAAGGAGGGGAAAAAATTAGAAACTGAGAGGAAATAAAATTTTTTAAAAAAAACGCGAGAAAGCTAAAAGCAGATGACCCTTTTTTTTAAAAAAAAGGAGGGGCAAAGGTACTATGAAATAAAATACAGACTGGAAAAATAGCGAGTGAAGCGAAGTGGGGGTAGAGTAAATTCAGCAGCATAATTATACGCAAAATAAACATATATTCCGCACGTATTTATTTATCCTACACAAAGACTTAATTGAAAAGAATACACAAGAGTAATTTTTTTTAAAAAAAAAGTCACCGTTTATTAGTGTGTAGAGATGAAGCATTGAGGCGGTCTCCTTCCGTCATTCCTGCTTCTTTTTTTTTTTCGCTGCTGAAGATTTTGGAACTTTATTCCCAGAGAACTCTTGGCTCCTTTTTCTTTTTTCCATTTCGTCTGTTTTGTTTTCGCGCGTGCACGCATTAAAATTTTTTTTTCTTTTATATTATTTTTCTGCTGTTTTCTTTTCTTCCCCTCTCCTTTTTGGTCATATGTATATTTGTATATACCTATATATATATATATATTCACTATATAGTTTTATATCTTTGTGCTTATTTATTGACAGTGGTGTTAGTGACGTCTCTTTTAGTACGTGGTTTCCTTTTTTTTTTACTTTCTTTGTTACGAATTTATTTATTTTGTTGCATTTCTTTTCCTCTCCTCTCCTTTCCTTTCCTTTCCCCTTCTTTGTTTTTTTTTAATCTCTTGTTTCTTATTTATTTATTTTTTTTTTACGCTTTTGTATTCATTAAACTTTCATTAATGAATACAAATGATGAAAAGAAGGAAATGGGAGAAGGAAAGTAAAATGAGGAATTGCGTGTGGCAAAACAAAATCAAATAAAGAAATAAAGAAAAGGGGGAAAAAAAAGGAATCATGGGGAAGTTATATTAAATTTGCTTTTTTGTTTTGTTTTGTTTTCTTCTTTTCTTTTCCTTTTCTTTTTACTGCAGCCCCTTTTATTACCATCCATTCCATTATGGATGAACTGTGGGGCGATTTTGTTTTTTTTTTTCTTCTTTCTTCTCGTTACAAAGTGAGAAGAAAATTATTGTTTATTTTTGATTATTATGAGAATAAAAAAAAGGAAAAATGAATAGTGCTACGTATTTTATATATTTTTTATTCTATACTTCCAGTGCTAGTGGTACCTATCTTTTTTTTAAAAAAAAAAAGTTTCATTTTTTTTTCTTTGGTTATAAATGTCTTGACTTCGTTTGCGGTTTCTTTCAACTTTTTTTTTTTTGATTTCTTTTCCTCTTTTTAAAGGTAACGGACACGGTAACCGTTAGAGGGAGAAAAGAAAAAGAATGTAACAAAGAAATGTAAAACAAAGCAACGAATAAAATGGAGGAAAAACAAAAAAAAGAGAAGAACGTAATAATTTTGCTGAAGTCACAACTGAATATGATGGTGATTGCTTTTATTGCTACAGTTATTTTTGTCATTATGTTTATTTTTGTACTGGTTTTATATTTATGTATGCTGTGTATAAATTCTACACGCGTATTGCTCGGTCCTCTTTTCCCTCTTTTTTTTTTTGTCTTTCAGCATGAATCAACAATTTATTTCTGTTTAATTTATACTCCCTCGTCCCTTTTTATTCTCCTCTTCTTCCACTAGTTCTCATTTTTTTAAAAAAAAAATTAATCTGTTTCTTTTCTTTTTTTTTTGTTTTTCTTTTTGCTTCTCAGCGCACACGAGCACGCATTTAAATTTTCAAGTGAATGATTTTTAAAGCAGGAGGAAAAAAAAAACAATCTCCATTTATCTATTTATTTATTGCGGTTTCTTCCTTTTTAAAAAAAAAAATTTTTTTTTCCTCCCCTCAATGCGTTCCAACTTTTCCTTAGTTGTAACATTAGCGCTGTTTTGTCCACTGCACGCGGTATCCAAATGCTCAAGCACATATTTACACACACACATATATATATATATATATATATATGTTTGACAAAAGAAAGAGAAAAGAAAAATATGTCTGGGAAAAATATTGCATGAGGGAACTGGAACTTACACAAACTGGTGGAAACAAAAAAAAAGGGGGAAAAAAAGAAGGAAAAAAAAAAGAAGGGTGGTAGTGGTGGTGGTGTTGGCTACTTGCAATTACAAATGCACCACAAAGAGGAGGCAAATAATAATAATAATAATAATACTAATTATTATAATAAGGGGGAGGTAATAAAAATGAGTGAATGAATATAAAGAAGTAGTGGGGAATATAAACCAAAATAATAATAATAATTATTATTATTATTAGAAAAGAGCAAACACCAATAGTTCTTTTTTTTTTTTAAAAGGCGTGACGAGAAGAAGAAGAAAGTAAAGAAAACAGAGTGGGAGAATTTTTTTTTTTAATTTTCATCGCATTTTTAACCGATCACAATTTTCCTCCTTTGGGTGTCTGTTCGTGATGTTGCCGTTGTCATTTTGCATTTGTACTGATGGAAATTTTTTTCTATAAAAAAAAAAGGGAACTTTGACAATAACAACATTTTAATAGAATATAATTGAAAAGGAGAAGAAAGGAAAAAAAAAAACAAACAGTTATTTTCCCAGTTTCTGTTCTCTTCTGACTTATACAAAAACGCTTTTTGGATTATTGGATGAATGCTGCTTTTTCTACTTTTCGTTTTTGTTTCTCCTTCAAACACTTTGCTTCAATCGAATTATTTATTTTTGACGTTCCGTATTTATATTTTCACACAAAAGAGAAACCCCTCTTTCTTTTTTTTTTGTTTATACTTTCGGTGTAACAACCTCTCATGTAAGAGGAACGAAAATTGTAAAAAAGAAAAATAAGAGGAGGTGGATGATACGGCAGCAGGTAATAATGAAATAAAACATTCTTTTTTTTTCTTTTTTACTTTTCTTTGGTGCTGTTTGGCTGCTTTATTTGATCCGTTATATATATATTTCCTCTTTTTTTCTTTTTTTTTTTAATTTTCACTTGTGTGTGGATGTATTGGAGGAGGGGGAAGAAATGAGTGAAAGTTTTGAGTGAAATGAAGAAAAGTGGTTAAGAGGTCACACGTTGCCATTAATTTTTCTTCGGTTTTTGTTTTTCATTATAAATATATATATATATATATATTCACTTTTTGAAATGATACAGCACTCGCTTTGTACCATTATATCATATTCCGCTGCTATTACATATATTGATGAGAAAACTTATTACTATTATTAGTATTATTCTCATCGATAATGCTGCCCAAAAGGGTTTATCTCTTTATTGTTTGTTTGTTTTTGCAAATTAAATTAAATTAAATTAAGTTTTCATTTTCGAACCAAATTTTTTTTTTTGTTTTTCTTTTTTGTTTTTAGTTTTGCTACGAAGAAGGTGAGGGGCGGTGTGAGGACCAAAATATGGAGTGAAGAGAGGACGAGAAAAAAAAAAAGAAGATATTGGCACATATAAACGAGTGTTCAAATGGAGTTATATAAATAAATATAACAGACGGGGGAAAGTGTGTGTGTGTGTGTGTTTTATCTATTACGGGGGGGGGGGAACAAAACGATGAAAAATGTGGAAGTCACCTCAACAACATTTTTTTTCCGGCGTTTTTTTTTTTTAAAAGAAAAGAAAAAAGAAGAAAAAACAAAAAGAATGCACTGAAGCTTTACTACCTGGTGACTCTTGTATAGGTTCTTTCTTCCTCTTTTTCCCCTTCTTTTTTTTCTTTTTGCTTTCATCAATTTTATTTGTACACAAATATTATTTGAGAAGAGATATTGATTCACTTATCATTATCATGTTTACTTGTATTGTTATTGTTATCGTTATTACAAACTGTGATGAGAGGAACAATGAAGGGAATAAATAGCAGGAAGGGGTACAGTAAAGTAAAACACCGTCGCCCACCTCCCCAGTGTGGTTCTTTTTCTTCTTTTTCCTTTTTTTTTTTACAAAAAAAAGGAAAGAAAACTCTTTCAACTTCTCTTCCGTCTTTTTATTTATTTATTTAACTTTCAAATTCTATAAAAGCAACATTAATAACACCGTATGGACACCGTTCAAACTTCCCTTTGGTTCGTTCTGTTTTATTGGAATTACACCTCTTACAATCTCCATTGCGGAACCGCTTTCAACTCGTGATATTTACATTTACATTTTTTTTTTTGTGTGTGTGTGGTGTATTGGGGGGGGGGAGTGTGTTCCTCATGTGAATTCCTTTCCGCTTGTTGTAAACCTAAAGAAGATCAAAATTAGATAGATAAGTGAAAAAGGAAAAAAGAAAAACAGTGGAAGGAAGGAAATTAAAAATGGGGAACACGAAAAAGGTCATTTTAAAGGAAAAAAAAAGAAAATGAACGAACAACTCTTTCGAATTTATTTCCAACTGAAATGTTTTTGTTCAAAAATATCTCACCGTTGAGTTTCTCAATTATTATTTTTCTTTAAAAATAAAAAAATAAATTCAATTATCTGCGTGCTCTTACTTTCGTCCTGTACTGCTGAACTCACATTCTTTCTTTTTCATTTTCTTTTTTCTGAAGGAGTCGAATGCGCCTGAAAGGGAATAATATCACCTTATGATAAGCAACAACTTAAAAATAATTAAATAAATAGGATAGGATAGGAAAGGAAAAATCATGGCATAATGTTTTTAAAAAAAACAATAGGAGTTTTGCGAGCATCGCAACAACATGAAAAGGTGTCACAACTACGTAATGTCGTACAATATTTTACGTATTGTTATGTTATGTGTTAGTTGGGATAAAATGTGAGAGAAAGAGAGAGAGGGAGGAATGTTTTTGATGTGGTTTCGTCCGTTAGGAGAATTGGTATTGTGTACCTTTTATTCTGATACGCATTCTTCCCTTGTGGAGCTATTCTTTTTAATTTAATTTTTTAAATATCTTTTCTTTACATCTGTCCCAAAATTTCCATGGTTATATGTTGTTTTTGTCTTTAATTATTTTTTTTTTGTTGCTGTTGTTGTTGTTCGTTATTATTATTATTGCGGCCAATTTCTGACTTTACTTTCTTTCTTTTTTTTTACTCCACTTTATTATCGTTGTAATTTTCAGCCGGTGTGCCTACGGAGGGAAGGGGAAAAAGAAATCAAACCATACGGACAAACATACAGATAAAAAAAAAATAGTAAGAAGGTGCAAATTTAAAATTAAATAAGAAAGTAATGGATGCAAATGTACCGGCGGCGTTTCTCGCAAGTTTGGTGGGTAACACAGTCCATGTGAAGAGTAAATGGGGCCCCGTATATGTTGGTACACTTGTCAGTTGTGATCCGTACATGAATTTGCAACTGCGTGATGCAGTGGAAAAGGCAAAACAGGAGACGGAACTTGGAGACATGCTGCTGCGTAACAATAATGTGTTGTACATTCGGGAAGTACCAAAGGAATAGATGTGATGCTCATATGGACCAACGTTAGCCGCAACAGAAAGAAAGAAAAAGATAAATGAAGCTTTGGGAGCGTGCATAGCTTTTTTTTTTACTTTTTCAAAGCACAGTTGTGAAAAGACACAGCATGAAGGAGGTTTGAATACGGGAGTGGACGCGCGCATTTGTCGGCGCAGTTGGATGCGCTACCATGACTTTTTCCCTCCCTTTCCATTTCTTGCACTTATCCTCCTTATCATCACCTCTCCCCTTCTGTTCGTAACAGTTTATACATCTGTGATGAATTAATTGTGCGAAGGTGAGGGAGGGAGTTGACGGTTTTTGTTGCATTCAGAAGTGAAAAGGGGGCAAGATGGAGGAAGAAATGATGAGAAAACAGGAGGGAGAGAAAGAAAGAGAGAGAAAGAAGACGCAAGTGACCGAACGAGGAGAATATGTTTTTCTCAATAAGGCGGTTGAGGAGAATAACCGCCCCGGGTGGTGTCCCTTTCCCACTTCTCTTTTAATTCCTTCACTTGTTGGTGACTTGACGAATAAGCACTGTTCATCTGTGTAACAGTAACGTCATATGAATAAACATTTATTCATATAGACACGTCGGCTTAAACATTAACATATGATTCTGCACATGTGCATCTGTTGATACATTTCGTTTTAACTCAACCGCTATGACTTCTCCCCTTTCTATTCTCTAACTTCTATGCTTTCTCCTCCGCATACGCGCACAATGCCTTCATGTCACGCCGAACGTATGTTTCACTTTTTTTGCACTGTGCGTACGTATGTGTGTTTTTGTGTTTTTTAATCAATTGTAATAAGGTTACATTTTACACAACCCTTACTCATTTTCTACTCCTTCCAGTGGAACGAAATGCACATTCCAACCAAGTGGGCAGAGCGCAATGATAAGTTGTACATCACCCTCCAGGTGGCGTCAGCGAAGGATGTTAACATCACCTTCACCGACAAGACGATCAAAATCAGCGGTCAGGGCGTCACGCAGCGCTCCAGCGAGCCACACGAGTTGAAGGATGAAATAACCCTTCTGAAGGAAATTGTGCCGGAGAAGTCCAGCTTCAAGGTGCTAGGCGTGTCCATTCAGGTATGCGCGGCGAAAAAGGATGAAGGGTACTGGAACAAGCTGGTGGACCAACCAACGAGCAGCACAAAGAATTGGCTCTCTGTTGACTGGAATTTGTGGAAGGATGAAGACGAGGCGGATGAGGTGCCCGCCGGATTTGGCGACTATGGAGACCTCTCCAACATGATGAACATGGGAGGTATGGATATGGGAGGTATGGACATGGGAGCCATGGATGACGATTCGGATGATGAGGAGGAGGATGCACCAGCGGACTTGAAGGATTTGGAGGAATAATACGCGCAGTTGCGCGTACAGCACGGGAACGTAAAAGGAACGTACGAGGTAACGACTCGGCGGTCTCCTCTTCAGCCTCACCTAACAATTAACAGGAGAAAGCCGAAGAGGTATACGTGCCCGTATCAAGAACTACTACTAAACGTTCTTTATAACAACAGCAACAACAAACAATGAAAGGGAAATAAACAAGGAACAAAACAAATGACAGAAGAAAATAGGAGAAGAAAGAAACCAATGGGAGAACCGGTAGAGAAGGGAAGAAGAGGCGCCCAAAAGTATTAGGAATGGGAAAGAACAATGGGGTAAATATCCGGTGTGGCATCGGATGGGGGAAAGGCGGAAGGCCGATCTGAGCAGTGGGAGTGATGAGACAAAATATGTTGTTCTTATATCTCGTTTGCGCTGCCTTTATTTATTATTTTCCCCTCCCCTTATTACCTCTCATTCCGTTTTACAGCAACCTCTTGTTTCCTTCGCGTGCGAGATATTACTCCCAACTCTCGGAAACTCATGAACATTGGGGGCGGGGGGTAGATATCCTCGTTTCGATCTCTCCATCTCTAATTATCTACCCACATATATTTCCGTAACTATTACCTATTTATTACTTCTATTGTTCGTTTTATTTAATTTTTGTTCATGAGTTGGATGGGGGGAGGGGCCAGAGGCATTTCCCTCTAAACACTTTGCCACAGGCGTCGGTCCCTCACGCCGAACTGTGGCGAGGAGTTCAGCTCTGCGCTTTGCCGGTGCGCCCCGACATTAATACCTTCCATAGTGTTTCTTTTTGTACATTTTGTCTTGCCTCTCCTTCCCTGCTCCCTTATTTCCTTTCCCATCAGCGGCACAGTGTGGAAATAGAAGAAGGAGAAACCGCGTAGTGAACTAAGTTTGGATAAGAAAGCAACACAATAATCAATTTCATACCAAGTTGCGGTGGTGCGGTGAAACACTACAGACAAGAGGAATGCAGGGAGAGGGAAATGAATTGTTGGAGCGCCTTGATGCCTTCTTTGGTGAGGGAGCTAACACAGACGCCATTGGAAACTTCTTTTCTGAAGAATATAATATCGTCCAGCGGCTGGAGGCAGCCAACGACAGTTCTGAGGCACTGGAGTTTTTCTCCCTATTCAAACGGTACGGTGCACTAGTAAATACCATACTTGAAACGTTTGGTGAGCGAGAGGCAGCTTCAGGTTCTGCAGTGTCATTAGAGCAACTTGCTGAGGCAGTGATGAAGGAGTGGCAGCAACCGCAGGATTTTTGCCGATACCTCTGCACAGGGTATATCGCTGGGGCATTAGACTTCGATTCCTTCAAACAGCTGGTAGCTGACGTCGTTGCACTAACAACGTACCCAGTTGGGGATGAAATATCAGAAGATGAGGCAGTGAGTGTCTCCGGCTCGATTGAGGAGGATGATAACGAGGAAGAAGATGCGTAAAAAGTGGTGTCGCGCGAGTGAGTATTGACTGATGCCATCACGTTAATGTTGCGTTGCCAGTGACAACACCCGACTTTTTTGCCTCTTCCCTCCTCCTCCTCTTCCTCACCTTTCGTTGGTACAGCATAAACGGTGCACCGAAAGCAAATCCAATCCTTGTGAAACCTTCGTTACCTTGTATTTTCCATTTTCATTTCTTTATATATGTTATATATATATATATATATATATATATCTTTCTTCTTCATCTGCTTTATTTCTCTATTGGTTTTGCACCTTGTTTGTTCTATCGTACAGTGTTACATGGAAGGAGACGTCATCCCTTCCGTCCGCAACCACTTGCAGGACTTTACCCCACTCATTCCCACCGATGCCTATGGAACGAAACACATGAAGGGCTTTAGAGTGGGTCTGGGGAAGTTGGACTTCAGTTCGGAGTTTGTGTTTCTTCACCCGATCTCAAGCGAGCTCCTCGATCAACTGAAAAGGTTGACAAAGGAAGAAAAAGATGGGGAAAGAGGGATGAGTGTCGGCAGTGGGGTAACGAACCCGCCGCTGGTGGAGGCGCTGAAATGCAGCGACCTTCAAAGATGCGCATTACGGTCAAATAACGTCATCGTGGCCACATCATTCGGTTTGTGGGGAACAGTGGATCATTGCGGAGATATCATTGATGCCGTAAAGGCGCGATTCCTCGCAGGTGCAGATGAGAGACGAATGAGCAAAAAAGTAAAGTTGCAGTTAAAACATTTCTTCAAGTTTCTTAATGAGATGCAAGTTGACGTTGTGGTGTTATCTCCAGACAGGACGAGGGTCGCGGTGTATTCGGCGGTAAGGTCAAGAAGTTCATTTACTCCCCGCACAGAGTTGTCAGCGGCGGAAGCAACAAGGAGACCAGGCGATGGGGGCCGCACACTCCTTGCATTAGAGTTTGACCACGGCGATGGTTCATGGTGTCCCCTTAGACTTGCACCTGAGCTCGAGAAGGAGAAGGAGGAAGTGGGGGATAACGGTGAAGGAAATGCAAGTCCACTACCTTTTATCCCTGAGGATACATTACTACTCGATGGTTGCAATGCTTCGATAACACACGGTGCAAGTTTGACATTGGGTGCACTTGGCTACGACTCGCCTGCTGACAGCCGAGCAAATAGCCGGACTGTTTACAAACCGCAACGAGTAAGCGATTGGAAGGGATATAAGGATGAAGTGACTGAGAGTCACGAGGGGAGTGACACGCCCGAAGGAAAGTCACCTTTTGAAGGAATGAGGTACCCGAACATTAGGCCTTTGGACATCCAATTTTTTGATATTCTTCTTCGTGGGTTGAACCCGCGTTTTCGTCTCAACCGTATCCGCCTGTTAGTTGCTTTCCCGGTAGCTATCCTGGGGGCGGGGTTCGGTGTGATTCTTACCGTTTACCTTCGTAGTGCCATGGGGTCGTGTTGCCGTGATGCATCATCAAATACCTGCTCAGGCTCTGCAGATCATAACATATCGGATGAGTACTGTGAACAGACGTTCTGTGATGACAATAACAACACGGCGCTGGCCCAAGTTCATACCGCTTTCCTTTTTGGAAACGCGCCCGTTCCGGGGCATTTTGTTGTGGGAGCGACGTGCTGCATGCTCCTCGCATCAGTAGCAACATTGCTGGTGGGTTACTTCACTGCACGGTCGCTTGCGGTAAAATCGCGCCCACTTTTTCACATGGTCGTAATGTGTGTGCAAATTTTGTTGGCGGCAGCCGCCGCCGTGCTCTCAGCTTACACCATTTTTATTCTATCCCACTCTCGACACAAAATTGATTGCTCTTTCTTTGGTGATGGTGACGCTCTTTCCTGCATGATGGCGCAGCGCTTCTGTCCCAATTACATTATTGAGGTGGTGCGCCCTGGTCCATGGCCTGTGGAACTTGTGCTATCGTCTGTCCTTTTTCTGCTTTGTGTCGTGGAATTGGTCGCAGCATTTCTGCCACCCATGCCGAGTAAAGAGGTAGTGGAAAGCTGCATTAAAGCTATTCCTGAAACAGGAACATTTTACCCCAGCGTGTATGCCCCAGACGGCATTACCTCACGGGAGAAAGCGACAATGAGATGCACCATGAAGAAAAACCTTCGCATGCAACTGAAAACCCGTGCGAGTCAGAAAGATATTCTCTTGACACGCAACGTCACCATTGGTGAGTTGATAGCAGCAAACCGAGACCAGAGCCTCAAAGAGAAAACAGAACGGCTAAGTGTTCCAACTCATAACTCAACCACGTCTCATAACAACCGAGAAGTGGAACAGATCCACTACATGGTGTATGATGCGGCTGACTAACCGCAGTGAAGGGCCAAACTGAGGTGAAAGCGGAAGGGAAATGATGACCTTCTTTCTGCGGAGTCACTAACTGGATGGCGGTAGATAGGAGTTGTGCTATCCGGAGACGGTTGAACTTTTTCTTTTTCTTTTTCTTTTCTAGGGTATTCAACTCCCTAACATAATGTAGTACATATAATCCACTCTTTGATCACACAAAGCTCGTGCAGCAAACGTAGTTGTGTGTGTGTGTGTACAATTCACATGTGCGTTCGTCATCATCACTGTTACTTTTTTAATGTGCATTCGGAGAATGGAAGTTGGCGGGAAACGGAGGTTTTTATTTGCCCTGTGTGTGGTGAAGGCACCAGTTCCCCCCTAATACTTTGTGGTGAATATTTATCATCATTGCCTTTAACCCTTTACACGCGTGCATTTGCGCGCAGACGTTCTGTTCTGGGCCGTTTTTCCGTCTTCTCATATATGGGAGAAAGGGGGGGGGGGCGCCGCTGCGAAAAAAAAACCTCCAAAGGCAGCAACCTCAGGTATTTACGTGAACTCGCTTTCCTCTTGTTTCCCGCTCACAACTGCGTCGCTTATTTAACTTATTTACCAACAACTATGGTTGCGTTGTGCTTTGTTTCGACACTTTAACTAATCTCAGTAACTTGAGGTTGACAGAACAAATCCCGTGTGCACGTAAACGTATATATATATATATATATATATATATTAACGTATATATCTGTGCAGCGAAGGAAGAGCAAAGGGAGGTTTAGCTTCGGCGATGGATATAAAAGTGAAGAGTGCCCACTTCGTAGCCCGTTGGGTGTGGGATTGTCGGGACGACACATGCGGCATTTGTCGCCAGCAGTTCGAGGCGTGCTGCCCACAGTGCCGCTTCCCTGGGGAGGATTGCCCCATTGTTACGGGGAAATGTACTCATACCTTCCACATCCATTGCATTGAAAGGTGGGCTGAGCGTGAGCAAGATAACACGGAATGCCCCATGTGCCGACAGACATGGGAATTCTAAACAAAAAGAAGAGGAGGGAAGACGTCGCATGCAGACACCCGGCTCCTATCATCACCGTTTCGTCAAGCGTAAAACTCTTTCTCTACTGGGAGCCCACACGCACAACACCGTGACCCCCGGTCGACCGTGGCGTGTGAGCGGAAGATGCGCCACAAACCTGTACATAAGTCCTACTCTTTCTGTGTGTGTGTGTGTGTAAACACGACGTCACATACACGAGCATAACGCCCAAGCGAAAAGGGGGGAAACGCGTTGCTGGCGGGGTTCGCTGTATATTCATTGCTTCTGTGATGTGCGTTATTTTTATTAATGTTTTTCTTACATCGTGACTATCGTTTGGAATCTCTCTACTTGTGTTACCCACCGCTCTTGCTTTCTCCACGTACGCACACGCACTCACTTAAAAGAGAAAAACAAAGCGTACGTAGGGACCGGCTATAATGTTGCATTCCTCAAGAATTGTCCTCGTAGCACTCGTGAAGAAACAAGCAACTACACCTACCGTAAAATCAGATGGAGCACATGCACCAAGTACAGAAAGAACAGGTGAGAGAGTAGCGGTTTACACTCCGACCGCTTCTGAGGCCCCAGAATTACTGCTCCCGTATGTAGAGCCCAAGCCATTTGTGAGCACAAAGCGCCTCAAGGCTTTTGTGGCTTCCATGTTTGTTGGGGCGACGACAATAGGAACAGCTTATTACTTGTTAAGTAAGTCTATTAGCACAAGCTTGGAGGATGGGAATAAAAACCTCTATTTGCAGCGGATCATAGAGTCAAATCGAGTGGCATTACAACCACGGCCAAATATCGTGCCGGAATTCACAGCCCCTAGTTCGTTTGCAGAGTTACAAAAGAAGATGCAGCAGCATGAACTGGAATTGGACCGCAAGCGAGCGCGGATTCTTGATGAAACCGTCATGCTTCACGCTGAAGCTGGTTTTCGGATGAAACTGTGGTGGAACACATGTCTGGCTCATATCCAAGAGGCTGGAGATAAACTGGCTTTTCTCCTACAGGAAAGGAGAGAACGCGCCGCTCTCGCACACATCAGGGAAAGTCTGGATGAAAAGGGTTATGAATTAGTAAAGTTACGGTGTGGAAAGACCCATATCTGGTGAGCGTATGTGAATCGAGGTGCTATATTATGGATGGATGAATGGATGGGGAAAGTGATGTTAGTAACCGTAGGCATGAGCAAAAGTCGCATGGCTTTAGCGTGAATCATGTGACGTCATTGTGTAGCGCCTTTGTACCAAAGTCTGCTGTTTATAAACTCCTCTAATATCGTTGTTGCTCGTTGAGCCGACGTCAATACTAATTTTTCCCGGGATGGAAGTGTTTATTTTGTGGTCTATTTCGCTTATTACTTTCCCTTTGCATCGACTGAGTTCCCTTTTTTGGAAACTGTACTAACGCTGACAGTAAGGGGGGAAATACGTATAAAACCTTCAAGACCAATTAGCGGGCTGCGGTGCCTCACAACTGCATGGATGCGCCATCGCTGCCGCTAACGTGCGGTGAAGTCATGGACATTCCCGGCACCACATGCGTTGGGTGCGCTGCGATTGTGCCATATGACACGAGCAGTCTCAGTGGTTTCAGTTGTTGCGTTATCGCATCACACACCGAAGTGCATCTGCTGGGGCCCGACATCGTAAAACGCGATGGGACCATCATCTCTGTAAAATTGTGGTCACCTAATGTCGAACAAGGTCACGTGCGAATTACTTCCATCGTTGCGTTTCTTCCAGGGGCTGGGGAAGATGGTCCACCCGGCACACCAGATTCTACGCAGCAGCATGAGCACACTGTCCCTGATACAACGTATGTTGTTGTTGCATGGGAAAGCAGCCACGAGCATCAGCAGCAACCCCACGTCACGACGTTATTTTTCTCGCTGCTGGATACCCTCTCTGCACCAGACAATCCCATCGTCGTGGCGAATGAGACCACTTTTTTTAAGGAAAGAAACCGACAGCGCCTCGTCCGGCTCTTCTACAATCCACTGTTCAGTGTATCAGCGAAAGACGGAGAATACGTTGTGCTTTGCAGCTGCTACCATGATGAACAGCGGAAAGAGGCGAGTACCGGGCCCAACAAAAGGCGCAATCAACGCGTACTTACGCCGGGGGACCCACACAATGTCATTAACGGGTGTTTCTCATTTGTCCACTTCCGTCCCGGACAGACGGAGGAACGCAGCTTAGAGGCAATGTGGCTTATCGATGCACCACCGTGTACTGCTCCGTGGTTAGTTAGTCCGTCGTGCGGTGGTATCGTATCTGCTCTAACAGTGCAGAAACAACAGGGGGAAGCACCTTGCGCGGTTGCAGCAATGGGTACAACCAGAGGTCGTGTGATTATAATGTACAACGGCAGAAGTAGCGTCGTTCGTCGTAGTAGAGGTCCAATAGCCGACGTCGCCTTCGTGGAAAGCTCCGATGCGCAAGCCCAGGTGGTGCCATGTGGTAGCGATGCAGTGGAACAGTTGCAACGGCGGCTGAAGGTGTTGTCGGACAACAGCCCGGTATATACCTCGCGAAATGAAAGCGGTAAGTTCGTACCAATGAGTCTTGTTGTTCTGGATAGTTTGGGTTACATCATGGTCATACGCCACGTAAACGGTGATGCATCCACCGTTCAGATGGTTCCTGATGTGCAGCAGTTCATCACACTATCATGGGGGATTTTGAATACCGCAAGCAAACCAGATGCCAGCGGAAACGATATCACTTTTGGTTCGGGTGAGTGCAGTGCAAGTCAATTTTCCGATTGCTCCAAATCCTCCTCGGATCTCCCACCGGGTCGAATAGTGTTTTGTCGGCACAGGCAGCGGTATGCCTTGGCTGGGGAGGATGTTGATGGTACTTGCACCCCGCCAACTAATGATCGTGGTGATACCGGTGGGGACAGCACAGTTAAGGCAATGTACGGCCCGGGTCATGTGCTTAGTAGCGGTTTGCTTAGCATAGCCGTTGTGCCTGAGTCACCGGGACGCGTGGAATTTGTGGTCAGTACAATGGGCCAGTTGATCGCGTCTGTCGTGTGGAATGAGCAAGACGATACTTTTGGTATTGGCAAATGCCTGAGAGCCCCGGAATCAATGTTCTTTGTTGGGTTTGTTGACTTCTTCAATACGGGTGTCGCCGAAGTTGTTATGGCGGGGGTGCACCACGTCCTTGTGTCTCGCCGATCGCGACGGGAGCACGTTGCGAGGGCCCTGTTATTGTTGCGTCTTTTGGACGGAAATGAAGGTAGGGCCACAACCACGGATAGTACCCCAAGTATGTGCTGAAATTTTTGAAAACAACATGTGGAGAGAAGACCTGAAATAATTGAACCGTTAGCGAGCTCCAGGTGGAATGGTCATAGCATTAAGCACTAAACGCATCCAGCTTCCGTTTGTGCGTGCTAACTTTGCTGTCATCTGTCTCGCCCAGTTTGTGTTATTGCACATTATCGGTGAGCAATTCTAAAAGTATAAATTCTTTTTGTCGGAAGTTTGATTCACCTTCATCTGCGGGACTATCGAACATCATGGAAATTATTGATCACAATACGCTATTTGCCTATTGTTTTCACATCTCTTTAATAACCCCCGTGGTGTGAAGGATGGCCTGCCGCTACACCTACTTCTTAGCTTTCCGCGGAGTTACGTGGATAACTCCATTATTCCTTCTTCGATCAAGAACCATACATGCAGAAAGCTAAGAACCAAAGCTACGAAAAGTTTTCTCAGGAAAATGTCAGCCGTCTCTGTATGGCATTGAAAACCACAGATGAGTCACAAGCCTTCACCACCAACAATATTTCTGAAATCTTGCGCGAGCTTGCACAGGCGATAATCTGGGGCGACAAAAAAAACAATGCGTCATTTGATGTTTTTCTTGAGCTAGACATGATAACCACGCTGGAAAGTATAGTAACAAACGTGGAGTCACCGTCCAATGTGAAAGCGGAGGTGCTTCGTTTTGTTACCTTGATGCTGCACAACCTTACAATGAAGGAGAACGTTTATTATATCTGCAGTAAAAATCACCTTAACAAGATGATATCCATTGACCTGAATGAAAATGACGATGAACTTTTATCGGTATATGTATCTTTCTTGAAGTCGCTTGCGCTGCGATGTGATGAAACCACGGTTCAATTCTTTTTCATCCGACAGCTGGGTGTGTTCCCCTTGTTTGACTACGCGGCCAAGCTGATCAACACGTCCGACCGTATGGCCCGTGGAGCCGCCAGGCAAGTGGTAATTAGCGTTGCGCGGCTTCAGAGTACGTTTCTGACGTCTTTTATGGAGAAGGCCCTTCCAGACATTCTTCGAATCATATCGAAACATGTTTGGCTTGAGATTGGGATACTTTCGGAGGCAGTGAACCGCTACCACGACGCCGTTGGTGATGCTGATGATGCAACACCACTTCCCACTGTAGACGCTATAAGAAGCCTGACGGAGGATGTGTTGGATGACTTACTTTATGTGAACGACCTCTTCGCGGTGTCTTCCACGGTTGTGGAGAGGGAACTCAGACCTGCGCTGGTGACGGGAATCATTGACCCTCTTCTGGCCTTGATTGAGGCACCAATGAAGTCTTCAACCGTAACGAGGTCAGCATTCGCTCCTGTTATGCAACCCGCTCTTGCACTCTGTGTGATTACTCGGTGGCTTCTCCTGGGGAAAGAAAACAGGATCCACCAAGTGCTGTTCGACGGACTGCTCGGTCCTAAGGGTTCAGACCCCGCTGAGTGTTTACTTGGGCGCATCCTTAGTAAGGGGTGTATGCATTGTCTCTCTGCTGGTGTTGTCCTGCTTGGAGCGATCGTGAATGTTGGGGCATTCAACGAGCGGGGAAACATGAGTGATGAGAGATTGTGCAATGAAATCGGCACTGCTGATCGAATCAGCAACCGAGACGACAACGAAGTGGAGGTTTCCCCCTCCAAGAAGCAGCTTGACGGAGACAAAGACCCGGCAGAGTGTTGTATGGGCACGGCGGTGGATGCTTTGCCGTCCTATGAAACGTTCCTGAGGGATGTGAAGAGCAGCATGGGAAGCACCGCGCATCGGGAACCGTGGTGTATTTGTTTGGTGGGTGCACTTTACAGGTTTATTACGTGTAGTCTGTTGACACGACTGTCCGCGTTCGAATTATCGTTAAACCTTCTAAAAACTTTTGTGCCAGAATCCCGAGAGCGGCGCACAGTTTCTGTCGCTTTGGCGTCCCTTTGCGAGGGAGTTTTAAGGCGCCGGCTACTGGCGTACTACGACACCTTAATTCGTCGCAAGGATTGTAGAAGCGATGAAAACAGCGGGAACCGGGGCTTATTAATGGCTAATAAAGACTGCTTTCGGTCGGCCTGCGAAACCCTTTTTCTTGAGATGGAGCGCGTATGTAATGGGGCAGAGCCCCGCGTGGAGTACTCCTTTGATAAACTCGGCCGAGAGGTGGCGCTGCTCCTTCCGCTTTTGCCGTATGGTGGCTACTCCTCAACGGAGCGGTTGTGCTGTCAGCGGCAACTTACTTCTCATCCGCAGCGGCTAGCTGATGTGCAGGGGGTGATTGGGGACCTCGTCTCGTACCACCACCGGGCTGCACACAGTCCAACAGAACAGAAGGATAGAGAGTTTATGATGTGGGCAAGCGTGCGCCGGATGTTGTATGACACGATGCAACAAGAAGACAGTTTCATACTTCGATTAAGGAAGTACGGAGTTCAGCACCGCGTCGGTGCCTCCGTGGGCAGGCTATCAAGTACCACAACGCGGTTTCGCTGCGAGCTTGTAAAAGTAGCTGTACCTCCTGGGAAAGCTTCAAAAGTAGTACCAATTGGAAAGCCAATGAACATGCTTCTCTTAGAGACAGAGATCATTTTCGTGGAACCCAGAGATATGGAGTCAACTTCCGCTGCAGACATTGTCAATGAGCCCGTGCTGTTCCCCATGCCGACTGTTTATGTACAGGCGGCCCTTTCTAGGACGCCATTCAGTGTAGTATTCACTTACTTTCATCCCGATAACCCCATGCGGCTCCACGTCGCATTTCGTCACAGCAAGGTGGCACAATCAGTCATTAACACAACTAATGAACGTTCTGCCTATTGTAGATGCCACGGCGCAGCGCTTGTTTGTGGCGCCCTCAACGCGGAGCCACCCCATTAGTGCTGTGTTCGGCCACAGCGTTCTGGTGCCACCAGAGCTCCTTCACGTGACTCCAACAGGAGCGGGTGGTAGTTACATCTCTGTAAAAGTTTGTACGTCTAGTTTCACTTGGTCCTATTTTTCCAGAACGTGTGTGTGTAGGCGCACTACGCCGCTGAACTCCATGTTCATACCGAAAGATGGGAGCACACACACACATCGTAGACAAAAGTTGTGGAAAATATATTTGTGTGTGTGTGTATGTGTGTGGTCCGTTGCTGTTGCTGGAGCGTCGTGTTGAACACCACGCGTAAACAAATAAAAAGAACGTTTCCCGTTAGGTCAAACAATGGTTTGCCGGGACATCTGCAGTGCAGAAAACACAAAAATGTGAACGAGAATCCAACCCCATATATCGTCATTTCTGCTCAACATCGTTATCTGCACTTTTAGACGCTTCTTGGAACTCTATTTTTCTTTCATGATCTCTTTGAACTCATTTCATTCCTTTGCAATAGGGTTTAGACTCGGTGAAGCGACAGTATCGATCGTTTTGTTATTTAAAATCAGGGATAGAAAGAGACGAGCAGAAAAGGGAGGAAGGAGAGGCGCCCTCCAAGGAGTAAGATAATAAATAACAAAAGGAAGTTAAGAAGCTAAAGCAAACGAACGACAACAAGGTCACGGTGCGTGGTGGTACAACCTAGGTGTAATATTGCGTCCTATCAGTGTTGTTTCTTGTTTATTTTTCGGTATTTTGGTTCCTTTTAAAGCATTTGAAAACGGGGTAGCTTAGGCTGCCGTAACGGATAAACTAAGAGCGAGGAGAAATGGTAATGAAAGCCAATTTCTGCTTCAAGATCGGTGAGGTGATATGCCCTATTCCCACAAACTATACATTTGGGAACGGCGAACTTGTCCTGGATGACGAACGCCGCGTAGCACTAGGCGAAGAATTTAACGCAACCATCATTAATAACTTCCTTATCGCCACGCAGGAGATAAATAAAGATGAGTTTGTGGTGGTCAACCCTTGTTTGGTGATATATGACGGCGCAAGGCTTCCTCAGGGCTCCGCTGCTTCTACTTTCAAAAACGCTAGAGAAGACGAGCAACAACGTTTATTTCCCTACGCAGATGAGAAGGTACGCCAACAGGCACTTGCGGACGGGTTCATCGCCACTTGTTGCCAAAAGAGTGTGGAAATCGTACGGAAGCCAGACTCTGGCTTTGCAACCCTAGCAACTTGCAGTCACGAAGCAGGAAGCATCGTATTCACTAGTACAGCGCTTCTTCTGCCGTTCCCTGCACAAGGTACAATTGAACTACCCGGTAAGAAGTACTTGCGACCCTCTTGTTGTGTGGAATTCGTCCGGCATTCTTGCCAACCAAACGTTCAACTTGAAATTAGTGGAACAACCATATCCGCTGTTGCTACGCGAGCTATTGAAAAAGAAGAACAACTCACACGCAATTTCCTGTGCACCGAGTGGGATATCGCGCATCCATTCTCCTGCGCCTGCAAGACTACTTCATGCTACGGTATTATCCGTGGATTTCGCCACCTTGGATCAGAGCAGCAAGCGCAACTATTGCCGAGTGTGTGTGCCGCCATCAAGGAGAGACACAGTGCGGTGGTTCCCCCAACTGCATCACTCGCTGGGCTGCAGAAGTCAACGGTGCTTACTTTGACCTCTGATGGTAAGATCGCCACCCAGCAGTTTGTCCCACCGGGCACGGTACTGTTGCAGGTAGACAGATTTGATATACGCCCGCACCGAGTCGTCATTGACAGCTTGTCCATTGCGCACAGCTGTGATGCCAATACAGTTCTTCTTGATGGCAGGCTTGTGTCGCTACGGATGCTTCAACCTGGGGACCAACTCTCTCTCAACCTCTCCACACTTCAATATGAGCTTCCTGCGCCTTTCGAATGCAAATGTGGTTCCCCGAAATGCTCAAATACCGTTCGAGGGTTTCGTGGGCTCAGTGATGAGGAAAAGAAGCAGCTCTTGCCTTTCACACAACAGCCCGTGTTTCTGGAGGCGCTGCAGAATGGCTGTCCCTGGAGCTCCAGTAATTCTCTGGCAGTGACACGGAGGCACCCAACAATGGGTGAAATAACTTATGCCGGCGACTTCATCCCCAAGGGTACACAGGTGTTTGATCTGCGAGGCGTGGTACTGCCCTTCGCAACCAAACACACAATTTTCGTTGGGGATGACGAGCATCTTTTTCTCACGGATCAGGCACGCTGCATCGCACATAGTTGTGAACCTAACCTGCGTGTTGTTATGGACAGGTCCACAAAGAGCGGATACTGCCTGTCGCTGCGTGATATTAAACTGGACGAGATGTTAACTTACGACTACCTCACTACTGAATGGGAGTTAGCATCCTCCTTCAGGTGCATCTGTGGTACTGCTAACTGCTATGGCCTTATCAGAGGTTTTCGGTATCTTGACGCAAGGGCCCAACTACGTTTGTGGCCGCACGCAGCAAGGGGAGTGAAGTCTATGTTTTCGCGCCAACGCCGTGGTGTGTTGGCATCCCTTGATGACTCGCTTATCTCTATTCACGAGACATCGGGGGAGCTTCGGTTAATGTGTGACACGACGTCTGGGGTTAAGCTCTTCAACGTCACAGACGTTCAGGTAATTGGTGATGAGGTTGCACTGGATGATATACGCGTCAAGCACTCGTGCTTTGCCAACGCTGTTTTGCTGGGGCGAAGTGTTGTTCTTCGCCGGGCTTCGCTGCGTGGTGAAGCTGTAACAATCAACATCAACCACCTTTGCTACACTACTACGTCATTTAAGTGCAACTGCAAAGGAGAACACTGCGTTGGAGAAGTGAGCGGCTTCAAAGGCCTCACTGACGAGATGAAGAATGCTGAGCTGATTTGTGCGAGCCCACATGTTCGAGAGGCCGCTGTTTTGGATGGTTTCCTCGTTAAAAGTTCTTCCCCACTTGTGGAAGTGAAGGCGGATGTGCAAATGGGGCAGTCGACATTCGCAAAGTCTGACATTAAAAAGGGAACCCGATTCTTTCGCGTGAATGGCCTTACCTTACCCTTTCCCACTATGCATACCATTCTTCTAAGCAACAGGCGGCATCTTCTTTTTGGTGGCGGAGCGCAGTGTCTTGCGCACAGCTGCGACCCAAACACACGCGTTCTTACAGACAACACTGCGAGGACAATCGAGTGCATTGCATTGCGAGATATTCGGAAAGGTGAGGTCATATCATTTAACTACCTCACGACGGAATGGGATATGCAGTACCCTTTCATGTGTGTCTGCGGATCGCAAAAATGTTACGGATGGATAGGGGGGTTTAAACACCTTGGCAATGACGCGCGTCAGAAGCTGTGGAACGTGACATCCACAGCAATCAAGTCCCTTGTGGCGGACACTCAAAGTAACCCAAAAGGTGCCTGGATACAGATTGCTTCCAAAAGGCTTATGGTATGCGACGAGGGGACGGTACATGTGGCAACCGAAATGGTGGCAGGGACAGTCGTCATCGAATACTCAGCAGTGGAAGTTTTAGACAACTTCGTTTACATTGATGGAGTTCGCCTCAAACACCACTGCTCTCCAACCGCGGCGCTCATTGAGAAGAGGGTCGTACTGCTACGTACTGTTTCTGCCGGTGATGAACTAAACGTTAACCTTAATTGCCTGAGCTACTCGCTTCCAGAAGAGATCGAGTGCAAGTGTTGCCGCTTTGCTCAGCCGCACAAGGTTCGAGGTTTCAAATGGTTGGATGAGCAAGATAAGGAGGCACTAATCGTTTTCGCGCAGCCGGACGTGCGCGCTGCTGCAATACGGGATGGTTTCACAAGTCGCTCTGACTCTCAGCTTATTGGACTCCGCAGCTGCACTGCCGGCTTGGAGGTTATTGCCAAAACTCGCGTTGCGGCCGGCACTCGCTTGCTCGCCACAAAGGGACGTTCTTTGCCATTCCCAACGCCTCTCACGTTGCAACTGGGGGAACGCAGACACCTCCTTCCCTCTGGCGGTGCGCAGTTCGTGTCCCACAGTTGCGATCCAAACACTTGTATACGCGTGGATGCTTTAAATGAGGCGATAGAGTTTGAAACCATAAGAGACATCGCCGTCGGGGAGGTCGTGACGGCGAACTTCGTGACGACAGAATGGGAGCTGCACAGCCCGTTCCAATGTAAGTGTAATAGTTCCAGCTGCTTGCACAATATTCGTGGGTTCAAATTCCTTTCAAGCGCGCAGCGGTCCATGCTTCAAAGGTACATTACGCCTGCAATGCGTCGACTGGCCGGCTTAACTGCGTCTGTAAGACTACCACCCGTCCTGGATGTCAATCAGTCAAGAATGTTATACGCGGTGAGCCCTGTCGCGCGCAAAACGGTGCTATTGGAGTGCACGAACATTGACATTCAACCAGTACAGGTTGCAGTTGGTGAAAATGGGTACATCATTCAACATAAGGAGGAAGGGAACACCGTGCTGGTGGAAGGCCGCTTCCTGGCGCTGCGCAGCATTGAAGCGGGTGAACTATTAACGGTTAATATGAATTACTTCGTATATGATATGAAACCACTATTTCCTCGAGCGTACTCTCAGCATTGCCTCGGATTCTGTCATATGGAAGAGGACACTAAGCAACAAAACCTTTACTTGTGTGAACCTCCCGTGCGGGCGCAGGCCATGCGCGATGGCTGGACTGTTAAGTCAACATCACCCCTAATTGAAATCCGTCAGAACGGAGACATGGGCCAGACGGCCTATGCAAGCACATTCATCAAGAAGGGGGTCGTCCTTTTTGATGTGTCTGGATTTGTTGTCCCGTTTCCCACAATGTACACCATTTGTGTGGGTGAGAGTAGGCACCTTCTCTTTGGTGAGGGTGCGGAGTGCATTGCTCACCACTGTGACCCGAATGTGCAAGTTGAGGTAAATGAACAGAAGACCAGACTTCGGTTTGTGACACTGAGGGAAATTTCGAAAGGGGAAATGGTTACATTCAACTATTGTACTACAGAGTGGGTAATGAACAGCCCTTTTGTTTGCCTGTGCGGTTCATCATATTGCGCGGGGACAATACGAGGCTTTTCAAGTCTTTGTGAGGCAGACCAGCAGCGACTCTGGCCAATCACTAGCTACGTTGTCAAGCGGCTGCTCGCTCGTGACGGTGAGTAACACGGGAGTTCGCCTGTGCCCGTTACTCCCAATTTTGTTATTCACACGCACTGTTGATAGTCACGCATTTCCGTTTGTCTCGTTATTAATTTAGGGTTTGGGGATCCCCTGCTTGTCTACCAAGCTGCTATATCTCTGTTTTTAGCTTTTCTTTTTTCAATTTGACCTTCTGTTGGCTCACGGCTGTGCTGCTGATGGAACCCCATTTCCCCGGTAACTAAGGTGTCACTTCCCTGATGGCAACGGCGACGCCCGTTAAGGAAAGAGGAAGGTGGCCGTTAGGATGGGAGGGGGGAAGTATTGATATAACTCATAAATGAATATTTTTAAAAGAGGAAAAATAATTGTAAATAAATGTAATTAACTACAAAATCAGCCACGTTAAAGGGCAATGATCTACGGACAAACTTAAGCGAAGAAAGGGGTTGTTGAGATGATTCTCTCTTTTAGTGTTATGGTTATGTTTACCTTTTCTAACATAATGAGCTGGTTATCGGTGAAATCCTTTTTTTAAATTATTTGTTGGTGCATCTTATTCCTTTGCTATTCGGCGTACCTTCAAGTTACTGTTTGATTTTTGTTTTGCAAATTTGGGCCGATACAGCGCCTCCAACTGACCAGGGACTTCACATTTCAGATACTCCTGGTGGAGTAAGTTTCTGCTTTCATTTGATCTTATATTTTCATATTCTCATATATATTCCGACGAGCTGTCATACGCCTAAACATAAATACGTAATGTGCGTCCGCCAGTATCTCTTTCTTTAACTTTGTTTTTTTTTTTACGATGGTAGAGCACCCAGCGGTGGTCTAACGAGAAAACTTGGGTGAGGAGTGAGGGGAATCTCCCACACCTTGTTAAATACTAAAGGACCCGCTGGAAGAAAGCAACTAAAACAGAAAAGGGACTGATTCTTTCATGGCTTCGCTCACACGACAACTGCGGTTCTACAAGAATGACACAACGAGACCCTTCACAAACCCGATGCGGCGCTGGTTGTATCACTACCTCTTTGGTGGTGCGATCATTGGTGGCGCAGTTTACGTCGGTGGGCGGTACCAACTTGCCGCATGGGAGGCAACACGTCACCCCGAGGGGGGAACTCGCTTGTGTTCTGTTGGAATGTTGGAGATGCTAATGCTTTTCCCCTTCAACTATATTTCGCACATCTGCGGAAGGATAAGTGAGAATGAATGTTTGCCGTCTTCTTTCCATCGTGCAGTTATTGCGGCAATCATTTGGTGGTACGGTATGGATGCGCCGCGGGGAAAAGAACGGGAATATAAAACACTGCAAGAATTCTTCGTTCGTAGGTGGGAAGATGGCGAGCGACGAGTTGCCACGTCACCTGTTGTTATGCCTTCCGATGGTGTTGTGCTCTCAGTCCAGGAGGATGTGGTAGACGATCAGTTGCTGCAGGTTAAGGGAGTAACATATAGCGTAAGACGGCTTTTCCATAGCCCGCTGGGAACCGTGGCAGAGGGGAATCGGCGGATTGCTGTTGCTTTACATCTGCGAACCCAAGATTATCATCATGTGGTAACGCCGTGTTTGTTTACTTGTAAGGAAGTCGTGTATATACCCGGTGCTTTACTACCGCACACACCGGCGGGATATCACTGGATTCCCTCTGTCCTTCCATTAAACGAGCGGGTGGTTCTCCTTGGAAGTTGGACTGACGAGCACAGTGCCAGTGGGAACATGGGGTTGGCCCTTGTGGGCGGCACACTAACTGGGCGTATCGTACTGCATTTGGATCAACGCATCAAAACAAATTTTTTAGCTCCCCCGGAATACGCTGTACACAGGTGTTATAGCAGGGCGGCCACATCAAAAAAAGGGGACCTCCTCTCTACCTTTTACTGGGGTTCCTCCGTCGTGCTGGTTTTGGACATTCCAAAAACTGCGTCAGTAGCGGTTAAACCAGGGGATATCGTTAAGGCGGGCGAGGCGTTGGTCACATACGGATTGTCGGAGAGTGGCAAGTAGGCAGTATGCACAAATGCACGTCTACACTTTGCCGTACTCTTACCATTCTTTAAATTTTTCTTTCATCGAAAGCTGATGGACTGGAATCAGGAGCAACATCGCCATTAATCTGTCTGGTACTCTTGCCTTTTCACTCAAAGAAATGCTTATCTTTCTCTCTTGCTTTACTTCTGTCCCTATCCCCAACATTTGTAGGGCCCTGTGCGTTCGCCGCGCTACTATTATGGCGAGCATTGGCCCAAAGTTATCGCGGCGGCAGAAACTACATGTCCATCTCAAGGCGGTGTTGCAGGCGCTTCCCATATCAATATTAATTGTTGCTGAGGGAAGGGACATGTACTATCGTGCGACGTGGGAAGTGACAGAGCTACCACCGGGTGCGTTCCGAACAGGTGATGTTATCGCAATCTGTAATCGGTGGTACACGCTGCCTACTTGGGGCCACAAACTGTACAGTGTTCTGTCGAAGGTTCTGCTGAAGTCTTCGTGGGATGATGTTGGGGTCATTTGGGTAAAGGAGGGAGTCCCCCATGTTTTCTTCAGTGATTTCACGGGAGCTCATGTGTTGAGCTTGGAAAAGTTTATCAAAGATCGAATGCCGCGTGGTATTGCGCTTAGGAGGCTCGTTGTAGCCGATGCGGATGCTGGACGCAAGCCCAATGCAGCGGTTGCATCTGTCTTCGCGGAGGAGGTTCAGAAACTCGAACCCCATCCGTGGTATTTGTTCTCAGCAAGTATGCGGTACAATCGGGAGCACAAACACTATGAATGTGTGGTGGATATGTGCCGCCAGAGGTGTAAGATCTACCAGATGATTAAAAGCGGTGCGTCAAACTCCGCCATAAATGGGCAAAAGGAAAAACTGAAGGAGATGGAGGTGATGAAGCAGCATTTGGCTACCTTCGTCGAACCTGATAAAACGTTCCGTTTGTTCAACGGGTCATTGGTTGCTTCATTCCTCGCGACTTTCGATTTGCTCGACAGAAGCATGCCGCCGCCGTCCCGCTATGTGCCTCAAGACTTTGCCCACGACTTGCCGTTCAAGTGCGTGGCAGCTTTAGAAGAACCAGTTGTATTTTTCAAGAACTGAAGGATGTGAGTGTCACATCCCATCCTCAGTTTGGTTCAGTCATGGAGCGCTTCAGTCTGGCTACATGACTTGGTGTGACGACAAGGCGTGCAGAGATAAAACAGCCGCAAGATCGACTGGCATGAGGAACAGAACAGGACGACCAAGCAACTAAAGGAACGCAGTATGCAAGCGGGATGTGTTGCCACCCCAAATACAATACAGTAGGCTCATTATTATTATTATTTTATTCATTCAGGTTGTTGTGAATAAACTATTCGACTCTTGGCTAAAACCGTATTGATGTAGCCATCGAGTGGTGCACATAAGGGCAAACAAAAAAAGGCCTCAGTGTGTATGTACGGCAATGAGGGGAAAAGAGAAACTCGACAACAGTTATTCGTGACAGTACGGACAGGCTCTCAAAATGAGCTAGACCCGCAGCTGCATTTATACAGGGTGCTTCTACACATCTGATTGCGTTGCTTGTGTCTTCCTTTTGATTGCCTAGACCATTGTCTTCAAGGAGAGGGTTGGAGGTAGCTTCCCTATTGGAAACAAGTAAAATCCATTGAGATCATTGGTCACGTGTTGGATGGCATTTGTTTTCCCTTTTCTCTTTGTTTTCTCTGCAACTTCGCACCATTAGTGCAGCGTTCGGTCGGTTAAGATATCTGTGGGCGTGTGGTTAAGACATGTGGGGTCCGTGTGAGAGCTGCACTCAATATCGCAGGAGGGGCACAGGTTATTTGTTACCGGGTGATGGTCCCGAAGGATTTTTATTTTGTGAGGGGGCGACTGGCGGGACGAAAAGGAAAACATAAGTAATACACGCGCGTAGGACCAGGGGGACGAAAGAGAAGAGTAAGCTCGGTGGCATTGCCATCACGCCCTCCCTATTCTTTGTAGCTCAGTTCGTTCATTCGTTCGTTTGCGTATAGCGTATTACTTCTTACACGGTTTTGGCACCACTAACTTGACCTGCACGCGACATTTGCTGTTTCTCACACGCACACACACACTGTCGGTCAATTTATTTTTTGAGACAGGAGGCTCAGCTGTCTTTCCCCTCTCCTTAATTTTAATTCCAGAGGGCTGTGCAAGGAGTCGAACACAATTATCGTGGGCACATACATACACCAAAGGATACACGAAAGCGTACAACGCATATAGTTGCTTGTGGGCTGCAGTTCATTATCAATGTCTCGGAAAGCCGGAGAAACAGCTATGCTTGAAGCGGCAGTAGTTAATGAGTGTCTGCATGGCGCCGTGGGGAGTGGTATTTTGGCGGCACTTCTTCTCGACGAAGAAGGTGTCCTGTTGTCCTCTGCATCAAGCAGCGAAGAATACTCGTACTCAAGGGAACGAACCATGATCATTGCTGCCATAGGAAACGTATGGCGTGCAAGCGCCCAAAATGACTTGGCAAAAAGCAAGATAACAAATGAATTAGAACCTGAAGCTTTGGAGCAAGTCTTGATCGATTTCGGTAGTAAGAAACTCTGCGCCATGTCGGTGGGTGGAAAAGCTATTCTGTGCCTGGTAGGCTATCAAGTGGAAATGGGTCTCCTCAAATTGAAAACGGCGGCGGTGCAGCGGAGGCTGGATGTGCACTTGCGCCCAGCACTCGTAGCATACAAGTGAGCAACGATTATTCATCTTCCCTTTTTTTCCCCCTTGTTCAACGGTGTCTTGAGGGATGTGACATGAAGACCAGGGGGATGGAAAACGGGATGGGTCGTCAGGAAGAGAAGCGAGATGTGATAAAAGCGAACGTACATATTAGTGGCAAAGGATGAGCATTGTAGAGGGGAGATGGTTTGCCTTTCCGTGGTGCAACTGGGTACTGATCTACTGTCACTCTTATACATACATATGCACAAACAAACACGCGCATAATACTTCATTTGTCTTTCTTTTATCTCCTCGTGTATGCGTTCCACCGTAATTGGTTGCGTGACTGGTTGCCATGTACTGGTAAATATACCACATGAACAAACACCAATGCTCTTGCGTTGTCAGCCGTCATGCGGAAATTGGTTCGAAGCTCCACAGTGCAAAGGGCGATGCCGGTGTTCTGCACTCCAATCCTCACCAGCAGGTGCACTGTATCGTCCAATGAACGGGTAACATACTTTGACTATTTGGATCGCATATGGAACTGCCACTGGTTCGGGGTGTCAGATGTGGGCATCGCACCTTCACAAGAACCTGCATTCATCACAAACATGTTCGTCAGTTTCCAGGAAGGGTTGAATTTAGGGGCCCCGGAGGCCATCCTTCTTCTTGGTGTCCTTTGCCGTGTCGCTACATTGGGCTTTTCGCTCTATGGTGAGCGCGCGTCGGAGCGGATGCGAAAAGCAATTTGTAAGTTGAAGACCCCTCATGAGGCGTACCAACGCGTGTACCACAGTGAAGGGGCCACATCCCTTGATATCCAGTTGGCAGCAACCGCACTGAAAGGTGAGCGACGCCGTGTGTTTGCGGAGGAAAAGACGTCAAATGCGCAGTGTCTGTCGTCAATACTCGGTTCCCCAATTGTATTATTTGGTATGTTTCAAGCGAAGTCGCTCTGCGAGAATCCGTACCTGGAGTTCGGTACCTCACCTTTTCTGTGGTGCACCTCGCTGACAATGCCTGATCCGTATGGTATTTTACCGCTGGCATTCTGCGGTTTAACTTTGGCCAACTTTGAGTTATCGATTAGTAAAGAACTGAAGACGGGGTGGATGTCAAACGTTGTATGGGGTGCCCGACTTGGGTGTCTTTGTGTTCTCCCGGTTGCGTTACAGTTCCGCTCTGGAGTTTGCCTATATTTTCTAGGTATGGGCTTGGTTGGATTGCTTCAGCCAATCCTTCTCCGTTCAAACAAATTCCGCAGCTTCTTCAACTTCCCAACTGAAGGGAAGGCAGACACTAACAAGTTCTCCTACACTGACGATGGTTTTTACACCCGCATGTCCGTCCAGTTCCCCTACGTAAGTCATCTTTTTGACAGTGTGGAGGAGGAAAACATATCTCGGCCGCCGCAGCCACCAGTCGCTCCAGTGTGGTTTGGGGGTGCACAAAGTGCCATGGGATACGGTAAAAAAAGGATTTCTTCCCCCGCTTCAGTGGCCTCGGAGAAAAGGGTGTCATTTGGAAAGGGGCTAAACTTTGCAGCACCGGGATGGAAGGCGCATCGTGCTGAATTTAGAGAGGAGGATCTCATTCCGGACAACAGCTGCTTTGGTGATAAAAGTTGTAAGAGCGGAAAGGATGGCGCACTGAAGGATACAGGGGGAACAAGGGTCCGCTCGTGAGGAATCAGTGTTTTGTGTGGTACGGGGTACGAGTGATAATCAGGTTAAACGCCTTTTCGAGAGGATGATTCTCCTATAGTGTTTTGATTGTTATTAAAAGAGGGCCGGTAAGCGCAGAGGCGGACACAACACGTGTCCTTTTAGCCTGTATCGAAGCGTAGTGAGCTACACACACCCGAATTAGACACTCGGAATGCGACGTATAACTTAAATGTTCTGATGCTTCAACAGTGAGAGAAGTGACCACGTCAATGCTTCCCCTTTCTCGGTGCTTCCTGTGGACACCTGTCCTTGAGTAACGTACGTGAATGTTTAGGACTTGTGTAGCTGCCTATGCTGGACATCAAGATAGAAAAGTATGACATTTTTGTTGAGAAGGTGAAGGTAGTGCAGCGGAGAATCGAACAACTAAACCAGTGGCCTTCAGTCGACTCGATGGTTAGGTACAAGGAAGCGCGGCTCTCACCACGTTATCTACTTGTTACCGCAGAGGAGCCCACTGACGGTATTCTAGAGCCCCTTGAACTTCCGATGGGGGAGGAAGATGCGTGTATGGTCATAATGGGACTGATGCGGGCGCTGCACGCCCTGCACATGCGTAAATTAGTCCATGGGCACCTCCGCCCTGAAGTGTTGCGCCGGCATAGTGCATCTGGGCGGATCGTTCTGCTACAGCAAGTTCTCACCATAGACTTGTTTGATCCTTCCAGTGATGTAGGGCAAGAAGTGTGGCGCTGCTGTGCACCGGAAATAATGCGGGCATCGCCGTTTGATTACAGCGCCGACATATGGGGTCTGGGGGCTGTTTTGCTGCAACTTGTTGCACCGGCAGGGAAGGTGTATGAAACAGAGGACCTGGTAGAGTTGGACATCATCTCACCGGAGGTGTCGTCGTTGAGCTCTTCCGTTGTGAGCTTTGTCATGCAGTGTCTGCAGGAAGACGCACACGCTCGACCGACAATAGCGGAACTCATAATGCATCCGTTACTTACTAACAGGGACGGACTTGACAAGAGTTGCACGGAGGAAGAAGAGGATGAGGAAGAAAGTGAACCAGAAGAGGAGAAAAAAGAGAATGATACTGCAGAAGAGGAGGAAGAGACGGAGGAGAGTGAGGAAGCCGATGAGGAACCGTAGTGCTCTTGGTTATTTCAATGTCGCCCAATGCCACTACTTACTTTACTACTGCGGGTTGGTGTGATATCGTATGGTGTGTTTCCTTCAACCACTCTAAAGAGGAGATTATCTCAACCACCAGAGAAGGCGGTACCGCTGGCGGGGAAGTCTCGAGAAAGCGCCGCACACTTCATGAGGTTTTCGTATTCCATTCATTCTTCCCCATGACATGCCGGCGTTGGCAAGTGACATGGTTTGGAAGGACTGAATTAATATGGACGGGTTTGCCGCTCCGAATCGTGCCCAATACACTTTCTGTCTCCGGCCGTGTTGGGTGAGCGCCTTCTGCGTAATCAACCTCGTCATCAATTCTGTCCTGTGTGTGTGTGTGTGTGTGTGTGTGTGTGCGGGTGCGGAAGTTCGCAATCGCGCGACGGAGAACCGTTTGACACTGCAGCTGTGCATTTCTGCCCCCATTTGCCTTATATATTAGTGGGATTTGCGGTCATAATATATTTTGGTTTGCGATTTTTAAAGGAAAGGTGGCTGAACCCTTAAAGGCTACACGAAGATTCAGTAAATACGAGGGATAAAAGATTTCCAAAGGGTAGGATTAACCAAAAGATATAAGCAGGAGGAAATAAGTTACCTAAGGATAAGAAAAAGAATTATATTGCCACGACAACGTAACGAGAAACAATGGTGGAAAGTGGAATTGGTGGAAGTGATGAAAGCTTCATTTCATTCTGCTTCGCCATTGTGTCGGTTATCGTAACCATCGTGTACATCCCTTGGGTGATCAGACACGTGCGGAGTATCATTGAATATTATACAACACCGAGTAAAAGGCAAAGGATGATGAACAACCCACTGGAAGATATGTGGAAATCTATCATATACGTGCCTCTTGTCGCAGCGAAGATACTAACAGAACCCTCGATGCTACCTGTGGGTGCCCGTATCTGCATCAAGGAGAAGCATTTTTTCTTCACTTCTTTACTCCCTCGCTTCCTCCGCTTCATCATCCGGCCGAAGATTTTTATCCTCTGGCTTTGGGTTGTTCTATTTTCTTCCGCAATGTACGTCACATTGACCTTCGATGCCCATGCCATTCTTGGAGTGTCGACGACCGCCTCAACAGGAGAAATTAAAAAGGCTTATCGAATGCTCTCGAGGCGGTATCACCCCGATCACAATAAAACTGAGGAGGCGCGTTTGATTTATGTGCAAGTCCGTCGAGCATACAAGGCTCTCGTGGACAGGGAAGCATTCGAGGAGGAAGAGGCAAAAAACACTCACGAGTTCACTGTCGGGGTTGCTCTGCCGCGTTTTCTCACTTCCCGAGAACACGATGGGCTTGTCCTATTTGGTCTCCTTGGCATTCTTGTCGCCGTTCCCGTAGCCATATGGTACAATTTCAGGGATCAAGGAGGTATTTCACAACAACTGCGGCACATTCAACGAGGAAGGGAGCGTTTAGAAAGTTTTCTGAAGCACTTGGGAATTCCGGAGGATCAAAAGTATGTTGAACGGCGTGATTCACGTCGTTACCTTGTCAGGTTACTGGTTTCTCTGGGTATGCTGCCACCAAACACAGACGAAAACGCCTCGCTGAACCTTCCATCATACCCAGACTTCATTACACGTTGTGTGGAGATTGATAAGAACATTACCTTCCTAAGAAACTTCTTCGACGACAGCGACATCGAAGTTCTCCATGAATATTTGGTAAAAAACGGTGTCCGGCTGCTGGACGAGTACGACGCAGCCCATTTGGGGCACCACCAAGGTGAAGGCACGTTACAGCTAGCGTCTCCCACGGAGTACAAAGTCATTTCGTACTTCCTCTTTCTTCATATCGAAGAGATCGACAAGGCACTAGAGGAATTACTGGAGAAGGTCGGAAGTGGCGTTCCCAGCGCACGCAAACTTATGAACCTCCATGAGGAGGTGCGCGACCTGCTGCACTTGGTTTTTGAGGGAGACAATAAGCAGGTGAAGAACCACATTCAGAAACTCACAACAGTACCACAGCGGGCCAACGATATCGTGGATGCCATGGGACCCGAGATCGAAGCGGTATATAAGAAAATGTATAAGAATTACCTGCAAATGCAGGTTGGGTCCAAGAATGAAAAGCGACTTCTGAAAGCCAGCCTGCGCCGGCTCTAGGGAAGTGTAGTGATGTTGGGGGAATTGATAATATTGTTCCTGCGTCGGCTACTGCTCTCTCACTTGGTTGTCGCACGACACTTACGTGCGAAAAGGTTTCCCCAGAATCGCCTGCTGTTCAATGGGAAGCGTCCGGGTGGAAAGAACGCGATAATACAGACTGGGGAATGGACGGCCAAAAAGGGAGCAGGAACCCCTTTGACGAGGGGAAGCAATGCGGTAGGAAGAGTAAATTGGGAATAAGGGAGCACCATTTCTCTTGGAGGTGCTTGTCAGTGGTGAATAGATTTTTATTAAATCTTTTTTTTTTGGCCCTTCCCCCCTCCTCCAGGGTATAACACCTTACAACTGCCGAACAGGTAAGGTCGTAATGCACCGCGTGTATTACGGTTAAGACATTGTGAAGAATCAAAAAAAAAACCGTACGGCCTTCCACAGGGCCGTCTAATTTACTGTTCTTGTTGTCAGCGAGACCGCTTGATGGCGCCTTGGCTTGCTGACACTTCTGGAAGTACCTTACGCCTCGTAACACTCATGGCGTCAAGCCTGTTTCATTTATTTATTGAAGTATGTGTATACATGTGTTTGTTGCTGTTGTCGTTGTACGCTCCCTCTTCTTCCTGTTTGTATCTCCCATGGCGGTGGCACACGCCTCATCAGTGTTGCGCGTTCCTTCATTCGTACCAAAGCGAATCGCATCAGCGTCTCGAAAAAAAGGGGGGAAAGCATGTCGAAGTTAGAGCAGCGCAAACTTGGGAAGACTCCGAGGAAGCCGCAGCGTTCCAGAGCTAGGAACCCGAAAGAAGCGGAACGTGCCTTCAAGATACAACAAAGAAAGAAGGAGCGTCTTCAGCGGGTGCGTGAGCTGTCAACTAAGCTTCGTGACGAGATAAACAACGAAGAGAAGCGGGCACGCGAGTCCCGTAAGGCGAACTTGGACCGGAAAGCAGAAAACGAGAAGAAAAACATGGTGGTTCAGAAGATCAAAAACGATAAAGCCATACGGAAACTGAGTCCAAAGCACCGGAAAAAGGCACGGATATACATGATGCACGAACTGTAATAGGAAGTGGTTTTGTAGGTTCATCGATCTACCGTTCTCGACAAGCACCCTCAGCTTCCTACATTTCCATCCAAAGCACCCTCGTTCGTTTAAAAGCAATAAGGTCTCGTGTTACTATGGCGCGTTGTTGGCACGAAATCATCCGACAAGCAAAATATCACTATACCTCCCAAGAAACCTATGCGCCGTTACGCAAGCCTCCTTCACCGGCCCATGTTGATGTGTTTTTACCCGCTTGTTTGTCACGCCTCACTGTTTTCCCCTTGGAACTGCGAGCCCTCATCTTTGCCTCACGATTTTATGTGAACCATTCAACTTACTTTTTAAGTAGTAGAGGAGGGGGGACTCAACAGTATTTCCTCCTTCTGGTTTGTCCTTACTAGTCGGTGTGCAAAGTTGGCGGAAGGTTTTGTGCCTCTGTTGGACGGGTCACCCAAGCAACCACAAACTGTCGCAGGAAAGGAACAGAGCAAGTAACTTTAAATAGATTACTAATATTATCATACAACAAAGAAGATACATAAATATAATTAACAGAGGAGCTGTTCCCGTACACAGGGCCTGTGGCGAAACATGGCCACTCCCTCCGCCTCGCCTTCACGCGACAGCACCTCCCCCGGTGGCACGCCATTTATTTGTTACCACAGGCTGTTTGACTACCCAACGGAGGTGAGCTGCTCACCTCCAACGCCTCGACCATCATGTCATGGCCACACGCCTCTGGATTGTTGGGTGCAGCCAGAGTGGAATGCAATGGCGGCGGAGGCCCGTCCAACTCAGCTTTTGACCCCTAAAGCGTCACGAGTGGGTTCGACTCAGTTGCAGGCTGCACTCAGCACTCCACAAGTTATGAAGGAGGAATTGCAGCTCCGCGCCGCCCTTGACACCGAGCTCTCAATAATGAAAATGGACCCTTTCAGGCACATAACGCCTGATGTGACGCCCCTTATGGATGGTCTTTATGTTGGTGGCTTCCCAGATGAGGAAATATTAGAGATCTTGAAACGGGAGGGCATTGATGTCATCATCAACTGCTGTGCGAGAGAACTTGACACGCGTGTCGTTTTACCCACGGGATTTGTAGTACATGATTTCTACGCAGAGGACTGTAGCGATTATTTGATTATTTTTCATTGTTATGATCGATTTGCAGAGATTGTTACCGACGCGCTGCGAAACGGTCACCGAGTATACGTTCATTGTGTCGCAGGCGTCAACCGCAGCGTCACACTTTGCATTGCCTATTTAATGCAGTATTATCACATGGGACCAATCAGCTGTGTGCAGTTGTTTCGGTCGAGGGGGAGAGTAAACATCCTCAAAAATGTGTCTTTTCGGCATCAGCTCGTAGACTTTTATCTTAACAATTTACACGCTTGAGGTTTGGTCCGAAGGAAGGAAAGAAGAAAAAAAAAAGAAACACCTGTACATTCTCGGTTTGATTTACTCGGTGATTTTTCAGATTGTTTCAGCAGCAAATATACGTCGCTATCTCCCCGAAAGAAATTTTCCTTCGGATTTGTTTCGTCACGCAGCGGTTTTCAACGATAAAGAGAAAAAAAAAAGAGGCACGCAGCTGAACCACGAGGGTTCTGTCGTTAACCCTCTGTAAGTGTGTGGGGGGGGATTCGTGACGGAAACGCTTCCTTTAGCAATGATCGGTTTGAACTCTCGCTATCACACTGGAAATGAAGAAGAACCTGCGGAAGGTGCCTGATAGCATTTAGAAGTGAAGAAGAAATGAAGTGGGAGTTGGGAAGGAGGGGAAGCGGTACGTTGGGAAACAGAGAGAAACGAGACGGAAGGACGAGAGCAACTTGAGGGAAAAGATAAATTAAAGTCAGCCAAATGTCCCGCTGCCTTTCGCTTGTTTGTTTATTTGTTTTGGGGGTGTTTGTTAACACCGTTAGAACCGATAGTCGGCTGCACTTGTCCCTGGTTGCACAGGTGCGACGAAAAAAAAAAAAGTGACCGCTGAGTTGTGGAGGGGGTGGGGGCGGCGACGGCGGCGAACATAGCCGGTGGCCATGGGGAATGAAGACGGTGATCCACATAAGGGAAGGGAACGCATAAAAGAAAAAGATTGATGGTCTTACCGCAAACTCTGCTCTTTTTACCTCTCCTCCAATCCTTCTTCTGGCCCATTCTCCTCTTTTGTACTATATGTGTTTTCCGTGACGTACTCGCATTAGAGCACCCACCTGATTTATTTCGTTTTTTTTTGTGTGTGTGACGGCGCAGACCTGATGAAAGTCATGGGCCGTGGGTTCAATTGGGGCTATAGGGCCGAATATGTGTTCCTGAACACGAGGCGACAGATGAGTTTAGTACATGCATCACCCTGTTTATACACAATTTCTCTCCGTACCTAAAACCCGTCTTTGCTTCCTCTTTCTCTTGATTTTACCACCTCCGCGGAATACCAACAGTAGCAATAGGACCTACGCGAGTGAGTGGCGGAGCGTAAAGGTGTTAGAAGGGATAGCGGGGAGGTGGAGTGGGGAGGTGCCAAAAAAAAAAAATGCCTCCTAAACAATTGGTGGACCCTTTTTCCCTTCAAGTAGGTAATAAGAAGGAAACGACACTTGCCAATGTCGCTGCGCACACAGCTGTTACTCTCACAGACATACGCCGGCGGAACCCACAACTTGATGTCTACAAAATTAGTGACAAACTGCCTGCAGGCACTATTGTCCATCTGCCACAGACCCTGAGCGAGCGGGGGAACCCTTATGGTTGCTTCTTTACAATTGGTGAGGCAGAGGATGCGATGCGTAAACTGGAGGCAAGGTTAGATAGGCTCCTGGAAGAGGAAGGGCCAAACCTACCGGAGCTCCCCACCCGCAGAGTGTTGTCCAAAATGGAGAGGATTGTAACCCAAGTAAAAGAAGAAGGCGAGCGCCAACTGGCCCGTGTTAGGGAAGAGTACAGTGAGTGCGAGCGGCGACCTGCTCTTTTGCAGTTTCTCGTGGACTTAGAACCGGTGAAGAGGCTACGAGAGCAACTTGACGAAGAGTACGACGGACGAAAGCTTCGTCTAAAGGTAATGGATGAGGGAAATAGCGAGCTTTTCCGCCAAGCGGAGCCGCGCTACCCAAACAAGGGCATCGCAGCGAGCTTACGTCATAACGTTATCGACACCTCGGAAGATTTTTGTTTGACTGAACACTCGCACCGTTGGGAGTTTACTTTCTTCACACCTGGGTCCACTACAGAGCCTCAGGAAACATGGGCTGTACTGTCGTGCCAGAGCTTAGGCACCCTGCTTGACACTTTTGTCTGCCGTAATTGTATCCCAGTGAACATTTCAAAGAATGCATTTTTCTTTATTGGAGGTACCTTCTACGTTGACAATCGCCACGCAGGAGAGGGTGGGGAGGACTATGAAGATTTGACGGCACCCATCCGGCACTTCGATCCCTGTGGAGAAGGCGCGAGTACGGAGGGTGAAACAAGGCAGAAAAACATCGCGTTTGGAAACTGCCCCGTCAAATACGTTTCACAGACTACCTTTGGAGATCTTAACTTGCGGTTGGGTGAGTATGGCGTCATGCGACACCTCGGATGGTGCAACCATTACTTTTACCTTAGTTCAGTCACTAGCTTACGTGGTTTTGATCGAGATGACCACACGAGGGCAGCGTACCCACAGCGTGTGATGAAGACTCCGACCCGTGTAGTGCGATGTCGCCTGTGTAGGAGTCATCCAGCAACAGTTGTGTGTTACAATGATGAAATTTCACCTGAGAGCCCCTGTCCCTATTGCGTTCCATGTTTCGAATTACTACACGCAACAGATGAGGGAGAAGTCGAGGAAGGTAAGTTTTTTGCAATTAGGCTCCCTCAAGGAAAGTACTACACTGCTTAACTTCTTCAGGAGGGGGGAGAGGCGACGATGGCACTGCTGTTTTTTGAGTCTACATCATATAACCAGCAATCCAAATCGTTTGCATTGCTTCAACCCCCGCTCCTCATTGCACAGACGGGTGGGGCCACGAAGTGTGGGGAATAACTTGGGGTGGGTGCCACACATTTATACGCTCAGGAAGACGCACACAGTGTAATTATTGTTATTTACCCTCTTTATATTTTCTGGATCACTGGCGAAATTGGCATCTGTGGTAGCTTTATTTGCTTCAACCATCAACAATAAAATGCCGCGGTTGACCTCGCTAGCGCTCATTCCCCGCGTGTTCCCTCTTCAGAGGTTGTGCGATCGCAGGGCATATACTTCTTTATGTAGACGGTTGGCACATGCAAACAGGTACACTCGCCTTGTGGACTCGGTGTTCCCCGCACTGTGGGGGAGTTGCACCATTTCCAACCTCGTCCTGTATTGTTGAATCCCCTAAATGTAGCGCCCGTCGCTTCTTTTTTTTTTCTTTTTTCTCCCCCCTTCCCTCTACCCCCGCTCCTTCTTCCCTATTGTGTTTGTCTCGTTTCTCTGTCATTACTAACGAAAGTAGGAACAGACCGAAAATATGCCAGTTATCGATTCGATGACACTCCAACTTCCATGTCAGGTGTACCACTCGCGTTTTAGCCCTGACAGCGCGAACCGGCTGGTGGGACTGGGTTGCAGGGACGGTGGGGTGCATGTGTATCCTTTTGAGGACTATTCCCGAACGGTACTTTTGAGTGCAGGTTGCTCACCTTCAACATCTATTGCCTTCGATCCTCAGCAAAGGCGCCTGGTAGGTGGGACCGATGAGGGCAGCTTGCACTTGTGGGATATGACTACTGAAGGGGTTGTGCGCACGTTCGGTGACGGTCACAAGTCGACGGTAACGGGAGTGGATTTTCACCCACACACGGATGTCATCGCCACCTGCTCGCGAGATTCCGTTCTTCGCGTTTGGGACACACGAAAAAAGAGTTGTGTTCGGTCGCATATGGAGGCAAAAGCGCCTCTCTGTGCCACTGAGTTCTCCCCAAGTGGTCGCTGGTGCGTTAGTGGTTGTGCTGACGGTGTGGTTCGCCTGTACGATCTGCAGTCAGGAAAGGAGATGCACGAGTTCCGTGCGCATTCTGGACCCGTTACATCAATTTGTTTTCACCCAAAGAGATACTATTTAGCCGTGGGAAGCAGTGATGGTTCAGTCTCTTTCTGGGAGTTAGAAGGTTTCACTAAAATATTCCAAAGCAAGTGCCTTGACACGCCTGTTGATGCGGTGTATCTGTCAGGAAAGAGGATGCTTGTCGCGGCGTCTCACATTCTTCGAGTGTATGACTTCGACATGATGAGTGATAGCTTCGCCCCAATAATTGAATCGCAGTGGAACATAATCGGTGACCTGAACTATTCTTCGAATACGGATGAGGCACTGTTTGTGGAGTTTAGTGGGCAAACAGCGGTCATGGGCCGTGTACCTCTCGCTGACGGCGGACTCACCATCCCCCCAATAGAGAAGACGGTAAAATCGCAACAGAGGGATCCTCCTTCCTTTAATAGGGGGGAAGAGAATGCTAAAATGTCTGTACCTGTTCTTCGCGCCGCACATCAACGGCTGCACCGCTCGCCTTCACAAGTGGCCGCGGCATCCCACACCGGTGAGTCGGGCGAACTACAAATGGATGATTTATTGACTTCAAGCGTTACGACAGTGTCTGTGCTGCGGCAGCGACTTACACATCTGCGGGTCCTTCGTGCGCTTTGGGTACAAGACAATCAGCAGGCACTGGTGTATCTTAAGGAGTTATACACCACGAATTCAGACTACGGAGTTACTGCGGACTTCCTCGGTGCCATGCAACATTTGCGGATGAAAGAGCGCATTACTTTAAGTAATCTTTCTGATTTGCTTGATGTTGTAATGTATGCACTGGCCGGTGAACGAGAGAATCAGTTGCTGGCGGCCCTCAAAGTACTCAAAAGTATGAGCAGTAAATTCCGCCCCAAGTTAGATGAGGCACGTCGTCAAGCCCCATCATTTCGCAATGGAGAAAAAAATTCAACGAGCCTGACAATGGAGCAGTATTACGAACTCAGTGCCAAGTTTGACGCCGTTGCCTCGGTAGTACAAAAACTGGGGAAGAGGAAGGGCCCCGTCGGTGAAGAGGTGCGTGAAGTATTAAATGAAATACCACTTTCTTCGTGAGACATATAGATGATTTTATTGATTTTGTCCTCGTTCTTTTTTCTTTTTCTTGTACAGTGAGTTTGTGGAGAAAGAATGCTGTAGCCGTGTGTGTCCACATGGGAGTGGGGGGAAGGGATACATCTCCCTCCACTTTTTTTTTTGGTTGCGTTTCCCTCTGACGGTCTGCCCGTAGTGGCGGTGAGTGTTCTTCCTATTTTGTGCATAATCCCCATATACGTATATATTTGTATCCTTTGTTTTTTTTTCGTCACTTCTTTCCTCCCCCCCCCCTCCCCTCCTTCCTCCTCTCTTTTTCCACTCGTTTTCCTCTTTCCGGGGAGAAGGAGGAGAAAGAGAGGAGGAAGGGAAGGAGAGAATTAGTGAAGGGAACGTGAGCTGGTGTTTGTAAATACTCACCTTCCGCCGTCGAAATCTTTTTATCTAATAGGAACACTCCTACTGCGACAGAAAACACAAACTGCATTTACTTTCTATCTTTTCCCATACAAACCGTTTAATACATCCACTCTTCGCAATATGTCACCTCTTCTCTTCTACTCTCCCACACCTTTTACCGCAATTTTCACCCTGTGCGTGCGGCGTAACGGATTGTCGTCTTCTCTTCTAATCCCTTTGCGCACTGTCGGCGCAACTGATTATCGGGAACGATCAAAAAAAAAACACGTTGTCGTTACGTGTCTTACATCCGAAATGAGCACAAAATACACAAACACTTATATAACTCGAGCTTCTGCATTCAATGTCCAGAAAAGGAGAAAGGAGGAGGAACAGTAATGGAGGAAGTCTCCGGTTCCACCCAGCTGGATAATGTTTGGGATCTCGTAAATTTGGATATGTACAAAGAACTTAGGTCGCTCCGGGAATCGTTGGATGAAGTTCGTATCGAGGCACGGCAGTCCAGCAGTTTCTGCGAAAGGATACAGAAAGACGTCGCGGAGTTTGTTCGCTCAGAAGAACTGACGCGGCAGGGAGATAGCTTAACCACGGACGCCGCAATGGACGTCACTTCCCTCCAGAATCACCTCATGGAGTTTGAGCGCTACATCATTGGGAAGGTGAGGGAAGAAATTCGTAACGCCGGTGCCGGGTTACCGTCACAGCCAGTGCTGGATAGTGATTCTTCCTACATTGGGTTGCTCTGGCGCCGACAAGAGGAACAGGCCGCCAGACTGGAAGCACTACTGGCGGAGTCTGTTCTAAGAGAGTCAACAAGTCGCCGTGAAGTAAAGCGGTATGCAAGGCAATTACAGGATCGGATTTTGAATGTCGAGGACACCTTAGAAACTTTGACGGGAGGGTGCCGAGGGCGTTCAGCAGGAGGTGAGGGCGCAACTAATTTAGCACGGGAGGTCCTGAAAGCGTTAACCCAACTCTCCGAGGGTTTGAGCTTGGAAAGAGAGACACATGAAATGGAACGAGGGCAGTGGTTCGCGCTCATGGAGTGTGCAGTCGAGAAGATAAGGTATCTATCAGAACGTGAGTCAGTGCTTTCCGAGGAACTGCAGAACCTAAAGGCCACCGTACTCCATAATGGCCGGAATCTACGAGAGATGGCGAGCGTTGGCGATACGCCTACGGAGCGGTACGCCGCAGACGCAGTCACTCTCTCCCAACACCGCGAAGGGACACAATGCAAGTGGGATGATCCCGCAGCGGCGCAAACTTCTGGTGAGGAAGAGCTGGGAATCATTCGTAGGGAAATTGCTGTGATTGAAGAGACGATAAATGTCCTGCGAACAGACTGGCACCGGCATGATGCTGAACTCGACTGCCATGCGTCCAAACTGGCGGAACTCGATGGCGAGCAGCGAGTTCTCACCAACACTGTAAACAAGGTTGGGGACCAAGTAAAGCAAATGAGTCAAGACATCCGCAGTTACTCTAACGTGCTACGACAGAGTATTAAGGATGAGGATAGGAGATCGGTGCCACAATTTTCTTCCGCCAGCGCTGTGCTCCCGGAGAGGACTGGTTCCAGGTCTGTTTGGAAGGCGCTTGCACAGCTGCTTCAGCAAGACACGCGGAAAAACATGAGGTCTAATATCTTCCACTTGTGGCTTTCTTGGGTCCGCGGCTCCACTCAACTCAGACGCGATGAAAAAATACTTCGCTTGTTTACAAAACAGCACAAGCAACTCGGTGAAATGTCGCAGTTTATTCAAAATCAGCAGGAGACTACGGAGCATCAGACGCTTCGTTCGGGTAAACGAGGGAAAAACAAAAGTGACTTTGGTTGTGTGTAAATTCACTTAGTTTTGTTCCGTTTCTTTGGTCTGTGTCGTTACGCAGTCATTTTTTTTTTTTCTTGCTGCTGCTACCAGTAACATTGCTGCATGGGAATCAAAGACATGGTTCCTATTTCCTTGCAAATTTTCCTAGTTGGTAACTGACTCGCTTTTCTCGGGTAAATGGGGCACAAGGGAGGGGAAGGATCTGAGTTAAGGGCCCGAAGTGCGGTGAACTGGCGCGGTCCAGAAACGCCCCATTTCCCCCCTCCCCCCCCCCATCTGGTAGAACTTCCCCTTCTTTTTCCTCTGAAACATTGACAAATGAGACATCACACCCGCCTGGCGGTGTTGTCACACAGTTTTTGCTCTTTGCCCCCCCCCATTTCCATGCATGGAATTGGGGGGGGGGGGGAACGGCAACCACTGTCATTAGTGTTCAACTGCCTGATTTCATCCGTTTTCGTAGTTAGCACGGTGATAGGATTAACTTAAGCAAAGCAGTTGAAACATAAGTGCAATGGCGTTCTCACGAAAGGAGCGGAAGCAACTACTGCGCGACAGGGACCTCGTCCCGCAACTCGCAGAAAGTCCCTTTGGCCCCTTCCCGCCGGGTTATGGCATCAAGAATGACATAACAGTCACAAAAAAGGGCTGTGTGGTGCGAGGGGATCCGGCGACGAAGCCGGCGTCAGCCGATGTGCAGAAACGGGGCAAACAAGATACGGAGAGCGATCAGCGCCCTAAGCAAATCCTGGTAGGACACACAGGCACGGGAGGTATGACATTCAGCACATTTAAAAACAACGGTTTCCGTCAGTCATTGAAAATTGGTTGCTTCGGCGACCCAAAGGGACCGGAGAAGGCTGGTGCGTATAGAAAGCGTGTCATCCCGCCTACTGAGTTCAGAAATTATTATGTGAGGGGAGACTTGCCGCTGACAATCCAGCAAGGCGCCTCACGCACGCTTTCGTGGCGGCTGAATGTGTCCTCGCTAGATTATCATCATTTCCTTCCTATTTTTTTCGATGGACTTAGAGAACTTGAGGAACCATTCATATTTGTTGCCCTGCAGGGCTGCTATGACTTACTTGAGAGGGGAGGAGATAAAATTCTTCCCACCATCCCTCAACTCATTGTGCCTATCAAAACAGCGCTAAATACACGACACCCAACTGTTATCATTAACGTCCTCAAGGTTCTTCAGAAACTTGTGGAGAGCGCCGACTTTGTTGGTCAGGCACTCGTGCCGTATTACAGGCAGATCCTTCCGGTGTTCAATCTCTACAAGAACCGAAACAAGAACATAGGCGACCGAATTGACTATTCCCAAACCAAGAGGCAAAACATTAGTGATTTGGTAAATGAAACACTTCACTTGCTCGAACAATACGGTGGGGAGGACGCGTACATCAACATTAAATACATGGTCCCGACGTATGAGTCATGCCTCATGTGATAGTCTCGTCGTTCCGTTGCTGTTAAGCTGATAAAGCAAGGAGTGTATAAAAGTAGACAAGGAGAGAAAGAGATACACAGAAAAGTATATATATATATATATATTATCCTTTCAATTCTAGTCGTAATGTCCAATGTATGTATTGTGGAGGGGAGGAGAAAGGAAGGAGGGGCCTGTTTCCATCCCTAATGTAATGTAATGTTCGTTGTTGGCGCACATGTATTTTCGTTGAACTTAGATAAATGGGAAGCGGCTGTTGTTTAGCCTGCGCAAAATGTGAAACATGGAGAAGCAAATGATGAAGCAAAGAGTTAGGCAGTCTGAAGCCATGCTATACCGAAAGGAAAAAGGAAATAAGGGGGGGAAAGGAATAAAGAATGAGACATGATTCCTCCAGCTTCTCACAGCAGAAAAATGAAGGCTGCAGATTCCGAAGAACCGAACATGCCTTTGCGTGGATGCATAAACAAATGCCATTCTACCGTTATTTCGCTCCTCTCACATTAGATCCCTCCGTTTTTTTTTCACACAACTGCATCCTTGTGTGTGGCCATCGAGTATTCTGATGGCTCTGTTTCGCCACGGTTGATACATGATTGCGTACCATTAGATGGCATGTCTTTGTTTTCCCACAACCAGTGTTAAATGGCCTTTTCAACACAAACGCCTTGCAGATGAATACACGACAAATCCACTTCCCTCTTTCCATTTCTCTTAGAACCCCTCTGAAGCAAGTAGTGAAGGTAGTTACCGTATGCCCTCTACATTTTGTTTGCTTAGGTGCTTGTTCCAACTTTCCCGGGGTTCAGCAACGAATGATATGGGTGGCGCTGCTAAGTTAGGAACCAGATTGGAAGTGATGACCTAACGGCAATGCGAGTTCCTTCTGAGGGTGGGAGTGGAGAGCAATAAAGAAACTGTCACAACAAGAGAAAAAGAAGTTTTTTTTTTCGACCTTTTTGTGGTGGCCGTCAGCGTGTATGACCGTGCCGGGTAGCATCATAGTGGTTTGCTCTTGTGATAACCTGAAGGATCCGGCATTGTACGTGTGGGGAGGCGTATGGGAAGTGGCTTCTATAGAGCACTCCCGGGCCTCCACACCTAACGCCTCCACCAAAAAGCGTTGTTCATACACACACCTCGTGAAAAGGCAGTTTTAGTTGTCGCCGCAGTTTTTCCTCGAGATTGGGGGCTTAACGGCGCATGCAATGTAGTGAGATGTTTGGCGCTTAAACCCGCTGTTAAGATGACTTCCAAACAGGGATCCACAGAATTCGTTAGGTAGTGCAGCAGCTCCCCAGCTTGCGGCAGCAAACCCAAAAGGAAACAAGTTGCAATTATCAACGCGTCGAGATGCATCCGCACATTTCTTAGCGTTCGCATCGGAGCCCGCGTGCACGAGGGCTCCGAACAGGGTGACGACAGATCTGTTTCTCGAGCAAGATTCGAAAAGCACTATCAAAAGTTGTGCGGACGCTAGCGGGTTGGGAAATGAAAAATAAGCAACACTCAAAATGCTGCTCGCTATGGGAATTATCGCACAAGTGGTGAAACCCATTTGTTCAGCAGCGTCGACACTCTCTCGAAAAGGCGGCCCAAACCGCTACCGTGCGTGAGGCAAGTGGAGCAAATGTGACGATGGGTAGAGAAGGAGGTGTTGCTGGTTAAAATATTTGCTTTTAGCGGGACGGCGGTACGACAGCCGGTAACACTACGAAGACTAAAGGAAGAACTGACCGCCACAAGTTCCGCATGGGCATCAAATCTTTTTGAGGAGTTCACGTGAGCTAGGGGGGAGGTAATATGCAGCGAGTTTTTTTTAATTCATTTCTTAGGGGGTGAGTTTGCATTAACGTGGTTCCGGATATTAATGCGAATCACCAAATAACTGTTGAGACGAGATTTGTAGGGTAATGGACAAACTGATCGAAGCGCGTCGGAGATGAGGAGAGAAGAGGAAAATCGTCGTGGTGCATGTGTCAAACAAATAAAGGTGAAAAGCTGTTTTGGGGAATGCTTTTTTTGGGGGGGGGAGGCCGAGTCTAAAGGGCACGTGGAACCTTTGGGGGAGTGGTGTTGAGGAATGTTTAATGCGTGTAAAAATATATATGTATATATATAGCCGCATGACCGTTAATCCTAACACAAGACTCAACTTCCAAACCCAGACCATTTTAACTGTTAATACTAACAACCGCTGAAAGAGGGTCCCGGCAATGCTAACAGCCACCTTCCCTAAAGCTTATCGCGGTCTTCACTGTTTCCGTGTGTTTTCCATTTTCAAAGGCGTTCACTTTCAGTCCCTCGTGCGTCATGCAACTGAAGAGGGACCTCTCCATCAACATGAGACGCTTCCTCTCAAGCAGTTCCTCCCATCGACGGAACATACCACGACACTTCTCTGCCCCCCACCCACACACCTGAATATGCTCCAACAGGCACCGTTATCCCGTGTAAGCCCGCTTCTTGGGTCTACTCAAAAGGTATTTCCTTTCATCTGGAGTGGCATAATGGAGCCCAGTGCCCTTTCTTTAGTTTTTAGCGCCCACTATTGGCATGAGACTGGCCTCTTTCACTATGTTTTCCCCATCTGCTAACTTAGGCGTTCCACTTACTGTGTCTAAAACCTCTGCCAGCACGCCTCCTCGAACACTTTTGTGAAGTCGATGACGAATACAGCCGGAAAGTTATGCCATGGCACAATTCCCCCCTGTAAGACATAAGAACAACCTAAGTTTACCGTAGCGATTCCCAACCCAACCGCCATTCAGGGGATGACCCTTAGCTTTCGTAGCTTCTTTCGTGAATCCCCCGCGGCCCCTCCGTGCCCCCCCCCCTAACCCTACTAGGTATTAAGTCCAGAAATTTTGGGGCCCTTCTTTCAGCTATTATATGTATGGGACTTCTAGGCGTTGCCGTGAATGATCCCGAAGCATGTGCATTCCTCTTCAGCCGAAATTTCCACGAAAGGTCTTTTCGACCGTTCATTGGCACACAACCGAGGCTCCCTCCGTGGCGTTTGCTCAAAATTTTTTTAGACCTCTGCCGGCGCGTATGACGATTGGACCGTTTGCAAGGAAGGTATGCTTAATCCCTGTGCTCCGATCAGTGCCTCTTATTATGCTTCCATTATCACAGCGACCAGAAGTGGTTCGAGGACAAATTCCCGCCACACCCCTAAGGTCGAGGAAATCTCCTGGCTACGCGTTGCTCATCTTCATTTTGGATTTTCGATTATGCGGCAACTGTCCTATCCGTCTCGCTAAGCGGAGATGCGCATCGCAGCGATTTAAAACCACAGTGAGTGATCCCCCGACGATCCATTGAGCCGGTCGCTCTTGCACGATCCATGAAAGCAGTTGCTGTCTCCCCATTTCTCCACCTTGTTTCACCAAACGTCAAAAACTTGGTGTCTACTGCTTGGTGCTTTGGCATAAACGGCGGTTTCTTTGATGTAAGCAACCGATCAAAGTGACCTTTCAGTGTCCTGCCAATCAACCCCTCATCGACTTGGAGAAAACACTTCTAAGGGCCGCTTCTCGGGCTGCCGCCGCCTCTTTTGCAAGCTTTTTCTGTCTCCCGAGAGTGATGTTTTACCGCCCTTCTCACCCCCGCCCGGGTATTCCGCCGTGTTCCACGCGGTGATTATAAAACCTCACGAAGCATTTCCTCTCTTTCCAAACAAGGTTCCACAATTTCTTTCCGTGTGTGCAATCTTCTCTAGGTGCAGTTCCAGCGTATACGTCACTCTGTGTCAACCTCCGCTCCTCCGTAATCAAACAACTTAGACTTATAGTTTGTTACCCCTGATAATTCCACCCTCGGAGCTCGCCGTATCTTTCTGAGCCTCTTTTAGTACATTTCCGCAACAGCATCTGCTTACCGCCGTTTTGTTGGCTTCTGCTCTTTGACGCCTACAACTAATGTGCTCAACGTCCGTGGTGCAAGTGCCGCGGCAGCCAGGTCTCACATTCCTGCCTCGGCCTCTTCCAGTTTTTCTGTTTTGTATTCGTGTTGCCTTGGGGTCGTTTCTTTCACCGCTGAGTTCACCTTGCCCACCGTTGTTGCTTCTTCGAGGTGCTAGAAAGTTTTTCTGCTGTTGGGTCGATAAGGTTGGGCCCTTTGGCCGGGAAAATGTCGTCAACACGCTCTTCCCCCACGGGAGATGCTTTTTTTTGTGCCTTGATTCTTAGTGTGGATTATAAAATGGTTTAGCTTCTCCCACTCGCTCCGCCTTAGGAACCACCCGTATCTTTTCTGCAATTCTTGCACACCGCTTTATTGCCAAGCTGTTCGGGTCAGTCTTGCTACGTGTGAATGATGCGCTGGAGGTTGTGACCAGAATGGGCCCGTCGCGGCCTCCGCTGACGTTTGCCCTGTGTGTGTTGCCGGTGAATCCGCTGCTGCTACCTTTCTTCCGCCTCCACCACAGCCCCTCCTACTTCATACAGTGTCTAAGTAATGCGAGGGAAGAGCTGCACTCCGGTGATCTTCTTTTCCCCTCTCGGGCGCCATCGAACCGCGCATTCGACTGCTTTTCCAGAAGCGGTGGCTCGGTTCCACGGTCGGCTGCGGGAACTCATGTCCACACCACAATGAGCGGCCCTCCGTCGAATTCAACGTCCTCAGCCGTTATTGGTTAAGGATAGTTGATTTGTGGAAATATGTTGACACGAATGTTGTCTGGTCTTCGCGATTGAACAGGCGTTCGGCAGGTTTGACTTCAACACATCTTATTGCCCTTAGATCTTTCGCGACGCCTACGCCATTCCCTGCCGCTATGCCCCCACCCCGTGCAGGCGGTTCCGCCGACGCCGTGCGCCCGCATCATGTGGTTAGTGTGCGCTCTTCTTTTTTTTTTTTTGCATTTGGTCCCGTCACCGTTCTCCACGCGTTGAGGAAAGTGTTGAATGGGTATTTCGTTCATTGTCCCTCCCCGGTCCCCATATCGCAATAAAGGATGCCGTCGATACCCGAGAGGACGCGCAGGGGGCGAGAGGATCCGAAAATGGCGTCCCCCGTCGCCAGGGACAGTGGGTGGTGTTGCCACCGGCCTTCTCTTCGATGCTGGGCGGCCATCCGACTGCTCTGATGCTCGGGGCCCGGGGTGCATGCGGGCGGCCGGCCGCCGCATTCGCAACAATTAAAGGTTCGCACGGCTGCCAAATGGTGGCTACTTGTGACGGGCCCTCGGCGTATACCTTCTTGAGTGGTGATTGCTGCTGATGGTCTGCGCGACTTGCGGTCGCCAAACCGTGCGGCCTTTAGCCCCTGTGACACCGCTTGTTCGGTTAATATTGATGGTTTCTCCGCTTTTACCTACTCATCGTGAATTTATTATTTTTGCATGATTTCCTAGTTTCGATGCTCTTCGTGTGTGCTTGAGCTCGTCACAGGGAAGGAGGTGCTTAACGAATCTTGTACATTTTAGATTGGCTTCGGAGAGGCGGCCAGACTTGAAGGGATCGGAAGTTGCTGTGGGTTGGAGTTTGTTTTATCTTTTTTTTTTGATGGTGGAGTGTGAGCTCACTGTTTTTTGTCACCCTTCCCTTTGGAAACAAGGCATGTGTTTGTAAATCTTTTCGTCAATTAAAGTTGGTTGGTAATGTATACAAAGAACTGTTCCCACCTTCCGTTTTTATCTTTAATTTCCCCTGACGACGGTTTGTTGGTCTTATGCTTACTTTGTTTCTCACGTATTTCTCAACTTATGCCTTCGTGTGGAACTTTGTTTTTCTCAGGTCGCAGTTAAACAATTTTACTTTGTGCATATCTTAAAGCATTTTTTCGTAACTCTTTGGCTGAGCCGACAGAGAGAAAGAGAGCTGCGTGATTCGTTTATTGACTTAGTTTGTCTTTTTTTTTTTAAAAAAAACTAGGTTGTTGTTGCAGTGACTTTGCGGCCGCACGGTTTGATATCATCATTCTTGTGGCGGAGGTTTTTTGTTTCTGAAACCACTTGTGGCATAGCTTGACTGCGCGAATAAATGCTCGCTTTCTTCATGTTCCACCGTTAGGTTCTATAGCAGATAAGTAGGGATCCCGCAACTCTTACCGCAGGTTTTTTTGGTCTAAAGGTTGTGTAGCAAGTAAAATGCCCAACATACCGTTAGTGGCTGAACTTGGTACCAAATGTGCCGAGTTTCAACGCTTGCTCAACACCTCCGAGGTGCCTGAGGTTGTCAAGAAGAAGCTCCGCCCGTCTATGGACCCTAAAGAACTTTTCACTTCTCAGGACTCTAGAATATTTGTCCGATGTCGTCCAATTATACCTTTCGACCAAGAAGACATGAATAGCAAAAGTATCATTCGTAAAGTGGACGGGTATCGCGATCCTGTTGTAATGTCCCCCAAAATTTCACTAGCTGGACAGTGCACAATCGAGCCACACAGCGTAACTCTCGACGGAGTTTTTTGCGGAGGGGATGACACCGAACGCGTATACATGGAGTCATGTGCACCTCTCGTTCACTTGTCGGTTGAGGGTGCCTCGACCTGTGTTTTGTGCTATGGACAAACAGGGAGTGGTAAGACGCATACGACGTTGGGTATTGTTGGCCTTATGTCAAGGGATCTGGCTCCTTACTTTGCTTCACATAACATTTTCATTACAGTTATTGAGATACAAGCAAACAAAAATATTGATCTCCTGACCGGTTCAGAGGTTCAGGTAGTTGAGGATATATCTGGTGAGTTGAAGATCCGTGGAACAGATGGTTTTGAATGTTCTAATGATGAAATGTTATTAGCTGTGTTCCAAGAGGCGGCATCCCAGAGGATGACAAAGGCAACAGGGAGAAATGAAGTCTCTTCCCGCAGCCACATGGTTACCTGCATACAAATAATTTGTAAGAACAGCACGTGGGTTAAACCAGGGGAGTTATTTATTGTGGATCTTGCCGGAAGTGAGAACACAGCGGACAGCGCTACACATGATAAGGAAAGACAAATGGAAGCAAAGTTCATCAACACCTCACTTATGACGCTGAAAGAATGCATCCGGGCGCGAGCAATGGCAGCGACAAGCACCAGTCACCTGCATATACCATTTAGAAGATCGCCTTTAACACTATTACTGCGTGATTGTTTTGAAATTGCTGTGAAGAGACCAACGAAGACGGTAGTAATAGCATGTGTTTCTCCTCTGTTGAGAGATTCTAGACATACAATAAACACATTGAGGTACGCCTCCTTGCTTGCGGTAACCGTTCCAGCACGTATTGTTGCTGATGACCCCGACGATCCAAATGGGTTTGACAGGGAGCAAGCGTTGGCATTTATATGTCGGTGCTCGAGAGGTCGGATTACCAACCCAGAATATATTCTTCCTGAAGGAGATGGTCGTACCCTTGTTCATATTCCTGAGGCAGAGTTCATCCGTCGCATAATGGAATCTCATGCGAAAATAAGCGAGAAAGGCGCCAAACAGATCTATACGTCTGTGTGGCAAAAAATAGTGGATGCTCGAACAAAGGGGCGCAAAGTCATGACATCATCAAAGAAAGCCCCCATTGCCCCGCGGTGTGCTACGCAGAGGAGATGAAGAGGATTTTTTTTATCGGTTCGTTCTCCGTTTTTTCCGTCTCATTTATTTATCCTCTTACTATCCTATGCGTGGTAATTTGTCCCGTTCACTCAGCTTTTTTTCTGTTTTTGCAAAGAAGAAATTAAAAAAATATTAAATGTTTTGGGTATAGAGATCTTTTGTAGATAATTTGTCTGTAGAGCGTCAATGTGCTCTTTTTTGCACCATAACCACTACGGTCTACTGGTGTTTTTTTTTTGGGGGGGGGACGTATATATATACTTATTTACGTCTGCATATTGTTTCATATGTGCTGCAACGGGGGGTTTCTTTTATAGTGACGAGTTCATAACTGTGTATATATATGCATATATTATGGTCCTGTACGATGCAGAGCAATACTCATGGGTACGTGCATTTGTCTCAGAGGGGAAAGGAGACAATAATGTCAGAACCAGTATTGGGAGTACTTACCTTTTCCTTCTGGTTTAACAGTTGCGGGACAACTTCCCTTAAAGTGTTTCTATTTTCCCACCGCTTTTCCAATAAGGTCCAAGTGTGGCTATGAGAGTGCTTGCAAATGAAATCAGGCGGATGCTTGTGGCCTTTCTTTTAACCGCAGCTTTCGGATACGATGTAACTTCTGCTAATGTTATAGGGGTTGACTTTGGCTCAGATTACATTGAGGTCGCAGGCCCTATAAATGGAGTAAACGTTGACATAATTTTAAACGAGCAGTCCCATCGAAAGACAGACAATTATATTGGTTTCAGGAATGGAGAGAGATCAATAGGTGCTCAAGCAAAGTCTCTGGCGGCTCGCTTCCCTACCAATATGATAGCGATGATCAATCACCTGGTTGGTATTACTTACAATTCGTCTGACTTTGCGAACTTCAAAAAACTTCAATGTGAATTCGACCCACATCCGGAGGAACGGGGTACGGTTGGATTCAGATTTGAAGACAATAATGACACATACACGGCTGAGGAAATTTATGCCATGATGCTAAACTACTGCCGAAGTATCTCTGAAAAAGCCGGTGTGCCAAACCCCCAAAATGTGGTTATCACCTTACCTTTTCATTCATCGCTGGGGAGGAGACAAACTATTTTGGAAGCTGCGCGCTTGGTCCATATTAATACGTTGGGTTTGTTGCACAGTACCACTGCCACGGCCTTATATTACGGTGTGCGTCGCAGAGGATTCGGGAACAGGACCGTTCATCTCCTTGTTTACGACATCGGTAGCACACACACAGAAGTTGGTGTATATAAATTTTCTCCACCAGTTCAAGAACAGGGGAAGAGGACGAAAAACGTCGAGAGTTTTGGAACACTAACAACGATGGGTATAGTTTCTGATGCAACCTTAGGCGGTAGAGCACTGGATTCATGCATTGCAAAGGGTATCGAAGCAGAGGCTATTTCTAAAATGAAGATTTCGCCGGTACTGGGTGGATCAACGGTTTCTCAGAGAAAGGCTCAGTTTTCTTTATTTCGGGCAGCTAAGAGGGCTAGGGAGGTTCTTTCTGTTAATAGCAAGACTCCAGTCACGGTTGAAGGTATTGCCCCCGATAGAGATTTTAGCACAGAGGTTTCAAGAAAAGAATTCGAAACAAACTGCTCCGAGTTGCTCAAACGATTTCCTCGTGTAGCTCAGGAAGCTGTGACGAAGTCATCTCTGACTTTGAAGGACATTGATGCCTTTGAAATGATGGGTGGCGCTTCACGAACTCCAAAAATAATAAGTGACCTATCCACCTTTTGGGGGAAGGAGGTGAATAGAACTTTAAATTCAGACGAAGCTGCCGCAATGGGTGCTGCATATTATGCTCTTCGGCTGTCTCCACATTATCGCCCCCACTCATTCCGGATAATTGAGCGCGTCCCATACACGTTTTTATTCGCAGTCAGTCCAGAGGTGAAGAACTCTTCGAACTCAAAGAGAATGCTCGCCAACAACCCCATCATTGGGTCAAGATGGAGCATAACTGTGAATCGCACTGATGATTTTTCAATTCAACTCTTCGATTCAGATGCGCGTATCGGGAACGTTAATATCACTGGTGTGAAAGGGGCATTGGAAAGGCTTGGGTTCTTTCAACCCAAACTTAACCACACAAACAACAGCCACATTATTCGCATTCAGGTTCGTTTCAATGAATCTGGCCTTTTAGAAGTTGAGGAGGCAGGCGTTTTTTACCGCTATGCTGTGAATGTTTCTTCGAGCACAAAAACTACCGGGGTACAGGCCGATTCTAATAGTTCCAACGAAAGCGGATATGTAGTTGAGATGAAACGAAAATCAGCTAGACTATCGGCAAGGGTTACCTTTACTAACCCAGAGCCACTATCTTATGAGCTTTTGAATAACTCAAGGGTTAAAATATTTCAGTTACTGGAAAAGGAAAGAAAGAAGCATGAGGCAGCAACTGCAAAGAATAATTTGGAAACATATCTTTTCTGGGCAAAGACGGAGGGCATTTTGGAGAATACAACAGCGTTAGAACCCTATACTCCAGAAGAAGTAAACTCATTGAAGAATGCATTAGCGGAAGCGCAGGAGTGGCTGGAGGATGGCGATGGAAGCAATGAATCATGTAGTAAAGAAGAATATGAAAATAAACTTGCCACTTTGAAGGAACTTGTTAAGAATAGCGGTAAAAACAAGAATACAACGAACACCACAAGTGGCAGCGACGATGCTGTCAAGGGAGACTTGTGAGGTATCGCTTTTACGTGCTGCGTGTTTGCCACCTTGCTGGTGAGGGGTTGTTTTTTCCTTTAATTATTATTACTATTAGCACCTTTCTCTCTGTGTATGTGGGTTTGCGCATACACATATGCAGGTACTATTTTCCACGACGCCTTCAGTTCCAGTGCACTTGATCGTCTCCACTCCGCGGTAAATAAACGTTTCAAAGCATGTTTTCCTCCTTTGAAATTGTGTAATTTCAGTTTTTCTTATTATTGTCGATCTGGTAAACCCTAGTAAGCGACAGTATGTAGGTAAATGTCCTAGATCGTGTTGGATACTGCCGATCACGTGCTGGATGCTAATTGCCTAAACATATTTGGACCTGCGGACTGCGTGCCCAATTAAGGGTAGATGGTGGCATCTGCTCGGAGGAGAAATGAGTTGCGTGCTTGCAACACATCCCAGCGATTGTGACGAGAGGATGAATTTACAAAAAAAAACTTCTTTAGGCAGAAGAATCGATGGCAGTACGTCTCGTGTCGAAGTATCGGCGACCGCTTTCCTGCCCAACGTAGACGCGTGCTCCTTGTACTAAACTAAGGTATAACTGGATCAAAATACAAATTTTGTACACTGATATTCACCAAGTTAAACCCACTGCAACAGCTTCCAACGCAGTTGTTGACCGTTTGAGGAATTCATGATGGGTGCAGCACCTGGTGGTGGCGTATTAGAGGAGGATACTATCTGCACGACGAAGAGGTGAAAGTGGTCGATGGTATATTAGACGAAGGAAACATAAGCCAATACCTGTAATATTTTGGTGGGGAACACATCGTAGGACATCGCTTTTTTTTTTAAAAAAAAAACTGTTCATCTTCTATGGATGGCCGAAGGAAAGTGTGAGACAACTTTCACAGCTGCTCTTTATAGTGACTACTGATCGATATAGTGAGAGGACGTACGGAAGTTCATTTTCGTATGTGGTATCGTTCACCATGTTTAGCCCATTTTTTTTTCTTTGAACGGTGAAACTTACCCAACCAAGGGGAGCTGTGTTGACTTGCGCGATGAGAAGATTTGGAGCTGTACAGGCCCATTTTTCGACGGTTTATTCATTTTTTCTCAGACCATTTTCAGCAATGTTCCGCAGAAGCGGTCAGCTTTAAATGGAAAGTAATAGTTTTGATCGTCCTTATTTGTGGAATTATTTTCCTGTCTCGGTAAAATGGTTATTGTTTCCTTTTGTATTACCCACACTGTTTGGCAGGTAGTGTATAACACAAAAAGGAACAACAGAGAAAAAGAGGGACATTAAGCAATGCGTCGCGCACTGTTTTGTCCAGCAGCCACCGTGGCGGCCACTATTCGCTTTTACACCACCCGTTTCTTCACGGATAGCCACGAATGGGTAGAGCATGGCGACGGCATTGCGACCATTGGTATAACGGCGCATGCGCAGGAGAACCTTGGTGACGTTGTTTACGTCGCATTGCCAAATGTTGGTGATAAAATAACAGAGCGAGATATGCTGGGAGAGGTGGAGAGTGTGAAGGCTACAAGCAATGTTTACTGTCCTGTCACCGGTGTCGTGCATGCGGTTAACGAGAAAGTAAAGGATGAGCCGTCGCTGATTAATCGCTCCGCGGAGGCCGATGGCTGGCTTGTCAAGGTTAAGTGTGACGAGATACCAAAGGGGCTTATGACTGCCGATGAATACAACAAATTTATAGAATAGGGGGTGGTAAAACATCTGTTTTTCCCTAAACGCATTCACGTTGAAGTCACAGACATACAAGCATTTGCGCAGCGAAAACGAAAAAGTGAAACTGTTTAACTTCTTTATTCCCAGTCCCTATTGGTGCACAGGAAGGCTCGTCCTGGTAGGATACAGATTTTTTTTTCTATAGATGAGGATCGCGTAGCTTATTTTGTTGAGCCTCATTTCCATTCTTGTTTTGAATTGACTTAATCTCCTCTGCGGGATCTCTTTTATCTTTTAAAATTCAAACCCCCGCACTGCATTCGTCGTCGACGAAGGGCATGGGACTTTCGGGGTACATAGGCTTACTGGTGTGAGAACACCCATAGGGCAGTGATCCACGCATCGCAAACAGCTTTGAGAAAGAGAGAGAGAGGGCCACCAGTTCTCTTGGGACACGGCCTCGCGAAGAGCATTTCAGAGTCCCCATGTGGAGGAGATAATGCAGTTGTGAAACGCGTGTGGTTCAGGAAACGGAGGTATCGCTACCTGGGTCAGAGAATTGTACAGATAACACCGCTCATTGAAACATGATTTTTTTCCTTTTTTAAAAACGGGTAAACCAAAGAGTTGGTGTTGAAAGGGTGCGCCATGTTAGGAACAGCTAAGCATTTGCTGCAGACACATAACCGATCATGGCAGTGCAAGGAAAGTGTAAGTCCTTCTACTGTTGTTGTCGATAAGTTTTCTTGACGGCAGCCGAGGTGCATATAGAGCAAGACAGAATTTGTGCCGTCTGTGACGTTGACGGGCGTGTACTTCCGCGTCTTATTATCGGTTCAGGAAAGCGTATTCTCCAAATAGAATTCAAGGAATGTCAAACTGACTCCAGTTAAGTCGTATCGGCAAGTGTGGTAATTATAATAGGAATCAACATATACGTGCGTGTAGTCGTTTTGTCCGATTTACTGCAACTTTCGCGATGTTTATATGCGAAAAGAATCCGCGACCAAACGGCTACAAGTCCCAGTTGCTTGTAACTGGTTGTACTTGGATGCAGTTGTGTTTGTACAATCGGAGAAGCATGGACAATAATGGTCGGGGCCCTTACGCGAACCCATGTTTCCCATGCAAATAGGTTGAATTATGAAGAACTCTCTATATAAATGGGGTTAAGCAGTTAAGCGACACGGCGGATAACGTGAAACTTGTGCTCGTTCTGCACTGATCACTGTGCGTCACAAGGTAAACTAGACTGTACTTTTATAGGTCGTCTCTTTCCATTCGCGAACTGAAAGGTCAGATGTTAAAAATTTTTTTTGCTTAACCAACTAACGGGAACAGGACGTTTTATTTTGCATTATTCTAATCTGTGTATTGGACTCGGTAATCGGAGTGCATTTTAAGTGGCCTCCATCTGGAACGGACACCACATTAGATGCATGTGCTGTGATGTGAATGCAGCGACCGCCGATATGTAGATTTGTTTTTTTTTCTTGGCACCATTCCTTTCATTGCGGGTTCTACCTCTACATTGTTAGTTGTATTTTTCTTTCCTATCTGTCCCAACTGAAGCCGGAAGCACAAACAGGGAAGCCGTACGGAACCGCCCGAAGGTATACTGATGGAGGCGGAAACGAGCAAGATAAGTGAAGTTCCCTTGCCTATACCCATAGGTATCAATGGCTTTGGAGCTGTTGGGCGAGCCGTTCTGTTTGCATCAATGACGGAGCCTCAAGTAACAGTTGTGGCCGTAAACGATTTCTCTGTGAGTATCAATTATGTGTTGTATGTGCTGCAGAACGAGAGCCCGCTTTCTGCTGAAGACAAGGCGTCTCTTACTGTGGTTGGTGAGTACATTTTCTACCGCGGAACGGAAAGGATACGTGTTACGCAGAAGCACGATCTTGTGGATATTGCGTGGCGCGACGCCGGTGTGAGTTACGTGGTGGAATGTACTGGGTTTACTTCCACACGCGACCGCTGTTGGGGGCATTTGACTTCTGGAGCGCGTGGTGTCCTCGTTGCCGGACAGAGCGGTGATGCGCCGGCAATCGTTGCTGGGGTAAACGATTCTGATCTTTCGAAGATACAACCCATCATATGCTCTGGGGCTCCGCTCGCTGTGGCTCTTGCCCCATTTATCCGCATTTTGCATGAGAGTTTTGGCGTGGAGGATTGCTCGTACACAGCCATCCATGCCATCCAACCGGTAGAGCCCAATGCAGCCAGATCAGCAAATTCGCAGGACTGGCGGCAGACCCGGGTGACGTTGGATAGTATAACACCGTATGCGCACACTGGGATGACTACATTTTGCAAACTGATGCCCACTCTTTCGTCGCGAATTACCGGAAGCGCCTTTCAGGTTCCGGTAACAAAGGGTTGTGCAATTGACATGTTGCTACGTTTCAAGCAACCTGTTGCCAAAGAGTCTGTTGACGAGGCCCTCATCGAAGCGTCAAAGGATCGGCTTAAGGATGTGCTCTTTGTGTCAAAGAGAGATTTCATTAGCCGTGATCTGTTGCCAGATGGGAAGCTTTGTTATGATCCCTCGGCGTCTCAGTGCGTACGGGAAGGGGAACTGTATAAATTCACGCTTTGGTTTGACCTGGAAAGAAGTTTCGCGAAACGTCTTATTTCTCTGATACCCGTTATGAATGACGCGGATGCAAAGAAGAATAATGTGTAGTAGTTTTTGGCGGCCTTGACGTTTGCCACAGGAAAGAGATGTGCACGTGAGCGGGGCAAGGGGTTCCTTAGATTTTACACGCATGTGGGTGAGTGTGTCGTGTGAGAGACTCACGAGCGTGCCGCACTATGTACGATAGCCTTGGTGGGTCAAACCACCACATTATCATCAAAACTTTTTCATTTCAATGTTCAATCACGCCCCCTCCCAATTCGGTTGTCCAGAATGCTTTTCGTCATTACACGCTTGTTGTGTTGCTTCACTCTGCCCGCATTTCATCCTGTTTTCGTATCGTGTGTTTCTCAATCCGTGAAGCGACAGCATCATTAATCAAACTACAAACTTGTAGCGCGCACGCGTCCCTACCCTACAGCTGCTTGGTACTGGGAAAGAATGTCGCTTCAAACAACCCTAATACAGTCCATCAAGGAGGTTAATCCCTGTATTGTTCTGTTTGCATCTGTCGTTCAGGTCGCTTTTGCTGCCTTGTGGTACAAACTTATTGTGAAAACAATAGTGGACTATCACCTTGCTGCCGATAAGGGCGTCCGTCGAGTGGAGCATATTCTGCAGAGATACCCTCCCTACGTTCACTGGATTGTTACTCTACTTTCGGCGTGCTTCCGCATCGTCTTCATCGCCACAATTGTTGGCATATGCAAGGGAAATTCGCTACATGACTACCAGAATGCGGCGTTGCTTGTTGCAGGGATCTCGTGCGTGAGCCAACACTTATCTATTCAACACCAGCGCCCCTTGCCACTGCTTGCGGCTGATGTGGGATATGAGGTTATCGCAGCTCTTTTGGCTTCCCTTACATACTATGCCATTATGACAGTTAACGTATTTTAGATTTTAGATGTTGTGGCGTGTTGATGGTTACAGGAGGAGGAGAGAACAAACATGACATGGAATGAAGCAGCGCAAAGAGAATGAAGAGTTTGTCTATAGATGTGTGGGAGCGTGTAGAAAGGGACGGAGGTGCTGACAGCCTAGTGCGCGTTGCTGCTCCCGGTGTAGCAGAGCGGTCAGGAAAGGGTTGTGACAAAGCGTTAGTGCTGTCCGCACCAATAATCTGACTGTAAACAATTAAAGGGGGTGGTATTTCATGTTTAGAGACAATGTAACGCGTTTTATCAGGTGTTTCCGTGGTGTTCAGCTTTTCGACTTTTCTGTAGACTACAGCAGCAGCAAAAGGGGGTAAAAGTTGTTTTTACAGGGTTCTAGTGGAGACGTTTGCAAATGATTATCCCTGCCCAAATTTCATGCTTAACCTGCGCTCAGAGTGGTGCGGCAAAAAGTGTGGACGCTCCGCGAAGATTGGATAGTCATCACCCTTTATGCGTTTTTTTAGGATCACCTTAATTCCTCTTGCGTTGTAGTTTTTTTTTTTATTTTCTGCGCGACGCAAGGAAAAGTTGAGCATCAAGGCGCGTACCACACGAACATATGGGCAAGTTCTGCTGGCTCCAAGTAACCATCGGTGGGAAGCCGCTTCGAGAGAAGATTGTGTTGGAGCTTTTCGATGATGTGACTCCCTTGACGTGTGCTAACTTCCGGGCACTTTGTACCGGTAACGAAGGGAAGGTCGTTGAAGGGACGGACACACCAATGACTTACAAGGGTAGTACATTTCACAGGATTATCGGCGGGTTTATGATTCAGGGGGGTGATTTTACAAAGCACAATGGCACAGGTGGGGTATCCATTTACGGTGAGCGTTTTGACGACGAGAACTTTGATATGCCATGTGATAAGGCCGGCTTACTAGCCATGGCAAATGCGGGACCAAACACCAATGGATCCCAATTTTTCATAACTGTAAACCCTGCGCACCATCTTACTGGCCGGCATGTAGTTTTCGGAAAAGTCGTGCGCGGAATGAACACGGTACGCGCGTTGGAGTACGTTGAAACAGGTGCCAATGACACCCCTCTTCAACCCTGTGTAATTGCTGATTGTGGGGTAATGGAATCACTTCCCGATCCCGTGGAGCAAGTCGGTGGGGACAAATATCCGGACTATCCGGAGGATTGTTCTCCCGCACTGAGTGATGCGGAACTCGTGAGAGCAGGGGAAGAGATACGGCAAATTGGAAACAATCTGTTCAAGGGTGGCGACTACGAGAACGCCATGGAGAAGTACGCGAAAGTAACTCGGTATCTCAAAGCCGTCAATAAAACCTCGGCAAATGAGGGGACTATTAATGAAATGTTGATTGCTTGCCACAACAATGCGGCAGCATCAGCAGTGAAGCTAAGCAGGTGGTCGGATGCGCGCAATGCCGCCACGCGGGTTCTTGATATCGATGGGTCAAACGTCAAGGCTCTTTTTCGACGTGGAACTGCCTGCCTTGGGTCAGGTGACCCTGAATCTGCAATCGCAGACCTTTCGAAGGCGAAGGCACTAGACCCGCAAAACACAGAGGTTGCTGCGAAGCTGCAGCAAGCAAAAGAGGCCGAAAAGGCTCGTACAGCCAAGTTGGCTTCCGGTTTGAAGAAGATGTTTTCGTGACGGTGCCTCGTGTGGCACATTTTTCTTCGACACCCTCCCTCGTACCTTCCGTTCTTTGTGTTTATTTCCCTATTATATTATTACACCGTTATTATTTTAATTATTGTCAATATTATTGCATTGATGCTGGTTCTCCGAGTGTTATTGCAGGTGTCAGTGAAGATGCTTACTCTGCGCATCCGAAGTTAGGGAAACAGATTATATGTATGATAATGTTGGTAGTTTCAAATTTGCTTCGTTTTTCCCTTGTTATTCTTGGATGTTTCGTAGGGAAGTATTGTGGTGACTGTGATTTTGAGGATGCTGCTGTTGTTTCGGACCTGATCGAAGCACATGTAAGATGTAATATCAAGTTTACGTGTTTCTCGCTGCCTTTTCTTACGCGCGTGTCGCTGCTTGTCGCTTCGTCGTCGTGTCCGAGGCGAAACTCTCCTCCCTTTCCAATTGCAGAGGGTAAATGTCCGTGGCAAAAAAATACCGCGCTGCCAAACTCTTAACAACAAAAGAACACCGATATGGTTAGATTCCGTAGTTAAGCCGTTTATCGCCGTTTATGCGATAATCATGTAGTGAGCGGAACTGGTTCGGGGCCTTTCTAACATTTGTTGAAGGTGATCGTTCCAACCATTACCGAGGTTGGTTTCAGACCTATTAATTACCAAGTGCATGCTTTTCAGGCGTTGCAGCTGTAGGGCTACTTGCGGTCACTTCGTCCCGGGAGAGGAAGTGAAAGATAGTAGATTGCGCAATGTTTTGTTGTGGGTTGCTTTTTTTTCTTTTCGGGGAGTGAGGGGACGATGATGATTGATCATCGTTCAAACTTTTTTTTTACTATTTTTGCTGCAGCTGCATGTGAACAACTATGCGTCCGCGTCACGGCAAGTCGACCTGGAGGAAGTTGAGTTACTATATGTACCATCATCGTGTTTCGAAATGTCAGTAATAGATGTTATGTTTGGTGTTTCCTTCACTTTCGCCATTTATATATTTCTTTCCGCAGTGTTCCTTTTGTAGGGGGACGTAGTAAGTCGGGGTTAATCAACATAAAAGAGTTGTTAGGTGTAGGTATAGATACGTTTAATATATACACACAACGTATCGCATATTAGCGGGTCTAGTATACGTCTCTCGATCAGCCTGGAAAGATGCCAGCGGACTCAGTTGTTGGCATTCCAGCGGACCTTTCGCTCGCCATGGTGGAGGAAAAGGAGGCGGAATTAGCTAAGCGACGTCAGGAGATACGCCGAATGCAAGGTAACGTCGCATCACCGCTTGGCCCCGAGCCCAATTTTCCTCCCCAATTTTTGTGCATCAAACCTTTGGTGTATCACAACATCAAGGAACAGGTACCAGTACCTTCGCAACGCTTTATGTACACTCTTGCTTTCATGTACTTTGCCCTCATTGCGATCATTATCTACAATATATCGATCGCACTTCTAAGCTTTGTTTTCGGCGGGAGTGGCATGCACTTTGGTCTGTCGTTTGTGTACCTTGTTGGAATTCCTGGAGCGTTTGTTGTTTGGTATTACAATGTGTACTCATCGGTGGTAAATGAAGCCAATTCCAGGCGCTGGCTTGGGTACGTTGGTCTCGCCTTAGGTGTGATATTCGACATATGGATGGCCGTTGGGGTTAGCGGTCTTGGGGGGTGCGGATGGATCATGGCGCTTGGTGAAAAGAACTTCCTCGTGTTTATCCTTGCTATCATATCCGCATCTCTCTGGACAGCTCATTGTCTTATGCTTTTATTATTGGGAATTAAATACTTTCGCATGGCTTCGTCAGCCAAACCCGAGGCCGGCGCGCCTGCTGACACAGCCCCATAGAAGCGGAATGGAAGGTTGTGAATGGCGATCGAGTGGATTAAAAAAAAGTGAGAAACAGCAGCGCCGGCCATGAAGTGACGTCATTTGCACGTTACCGGTATATTCATTGAGGCGGGGGGGGAGGGGTATAGCATTATATTTTTGCTGAAGGAAGAATCATTTTATATCCCTATTACGTTTGAATACCAACGAAGGGTAATTCAGTGGGTTTTTGTGCCTCAGTGAGTGGGCTTGGTTACAGTTACGTCCTATCCTTATTATTGCGTGTGATGGTCACAGACTTCTTGTTTTCCTCACTTTACTGTTTTTTTTTCTTGTTTCCAATCGCATTCTCCACTTACTTTTTTTTTTTCAAGTCTGCTCAGCGGGAACTTAAAAGAACAAGGCACATCTTACGAGAACTATCTGACTTGCTTGTTCCGCACCTTGCACGTCGCCTTCCTCTGGAAAACGAGTGTTAGGGGAGGAGGCAAGAATGAGTGTGTCTCTGGCTCCCGGGCGTAGCTCATTTTTTCTTAGGCCATGGCAGAGTGTGAATCAGTTCGGCCAGTCACCGCAACCGCATCCAACTGCAACTACTGAAGGGCGCAATGACTACGTGAAATGTCAGTTGCAGGAATCAAATATGTTCAAGGTGGTCATCGACGGAGATGACGGCGGAGTGGATTTGCGCAAGGTGTACAAACGTCTCGATCTTGCCATCGACATGAGGACCCAGTATAAGAAGTCTAACGAGGTCTCACATTTGTCAGCAAATCTGAAGCATGTATCTATTTCACAGGAGGATGGTGTTTATCGTGCCTCTTGCAGGGATGTGTCAATTGTGTGTTCACAACCGTGGAAAAAGTTTGTCAAGGATGTGCAGCAGCTGAAACTGACTGTCGGGAATACAACATGCATTAAAGCTTGTTCGCACCGGCTGAACATTATACAGGAGCGGTCTAGGATGTTTTTCCTTCTTAATGCCGATATTGAGGAAAGACATAGCTTTAGCAAGGCCGGTGGGGTCTTTTCCAACGTCACGAAGGTAGATAATTGTGTTCTCCTGTCACGATTCCCTGATGGTCAGGAGCTGTTGGACTTCATCCAAGATTGGTATCGCCACACCCCTGATGCCCCGATTCGCTTGCGCGACGGATCCAACTCCACTTTGAGGGAACTGTTCCAAGCTAATGGCGTGGAGGATCCCACACGTCTGACTGTCGAGGGCCTGGGGTGGCAATTATATCATGGAAATTATGATAAAGACGATCGTAAACGTGACAATAAACCACTCAGTGCGGAACTGCGGTACAGCTTTCTTCACCTTCGGGGTTCCTGCACGGCGCGCTTTCTTCAGCGTCGGATGCAGAGGGAGGAACAGCGGACATATAATGTACAAGCGACGGAGTACTCTATTCCAGTGTATGCAACCTACCCTGGAGAGTTGTTCGATATTGCAGAGGCACTACATGGGCAGAACATTGGACCCTACAAAAATAATATGTGGATCCTGGAGCTCCGTTTGAAGCACGAGGTTCCTTCCGGGGTGAACTACGCGGTTGAATGCAAAACAATCCAAGACCAGCTTGATAACCTTTTTCTGCCGCTCTTCAAGGCCACATTACAACCATCAACACAAAAGTATTCCTCTCTTGTTTGGCTGTTAAAGCAGCTTGGTGGCTTTCAAGTTGAGGCCGTGTCTACCGGTGTTGAGGCGGATTTGGACGTGGAATCACCTGTACCAAGCGATATTAACTATGAAGACAAGCCGAATGGATTGTATTACGTGTATTACATCTATGCAAACATGAAGGTTCTGAATGATCTTAGAAAAATGAGGGGGCTCAACACTTTCCAACTCCGCATTAGTGGCACTCACCAGAATTGTGTGAACGCGCTTCTGGCTGGATATTTGCTAGGGGACGTGATTACGCGAGCCACGAGAATTATGGATTACCCCGTGTTGCAATATCTTTGCGGTCTCCACGGCGTTGGTCTTACTGTCAGTCCCCTTCACGATCATGTGCGCGGTGTCACTCCATACCAGAAGCATCCCCTTCCTAACTTTCTACACCGCTGCCTCAAGGTGGCGATAAGTACACATGCGCCCCTTTACTTTCATCACAGTATGACGCCATTGATAGAGGAATATGGAACTGCAATGAATTTATTTCGTTTGAGTTTCCTAGATGTTACGGAGCTAGCACGAAACAGTGTCATAATGTCTTCCTTTCCATCGGAGCGGAAGAAGGAATGGCTTGGGCAGCGGTATCATCGGGGTGTCGACGGTAACGAGTTTGAAAAGAGTCAGGTGACAAACGTGCGTCTCGCATTTCGTGAAGAATCGTGGGAGCTAGAACATAGTTTGCTTCGTGACTTGCGCCTCAACCAATTGTCACCACAGGAGGTTGCCGGCCCTTCACGGTGGTACTACCTGAGTCGCGTGAAGGAAGTGGAATACGACACTGTCTTGGACATGCGCATTCGTTTTCCCCGTACGGTACTAAGTGGACCACTAAAGGAAGTGAAATCAGCGGTCGCCGCCGCCCCTCACGTCGCGCGGGCGCTAGATTTGCGTTTTAAGTACATATGGGAACCGCCTAATCCATGGGAAACAACCTCGGAGCGTACAGTCGAAGCCGACTTCCGGAGGAAAACAGATAGTTTCAATGAAGATGACTGGACATATGCCGCTAGTGACGCAGTTTTCATTTCGTTCCCAAAGAATGTCGTCCACGCGTGGCCTCGGCATGTTCCCACACTGGAGGCCTTTAATAGTGATTTGGCTGAACTTCATGGAATTTGTTCACGCCCAGAGGTGAAGGACTTTGCGCACCAACGGTTGGAAAATCTTGAGCACAAGTTTCGTCTACACCTTGCCCTCAACCACGCCAACGAGGCAGGGACGACGGAAGAGCGTACATCATCAAACCGAGACATTTATCAAGCGGTTAAGGTGGATACGCACATTCACATGGCGGCTGGAATGACCGGTAGACAACTTCTGAATTTCGTAGTGAAGAAGCTTGTCTACAGTGGTGACGATATCGCCTTTAAGAAGGGCGATACAATCCTCACACTCGCCCAGTTCTTTAAGAACAACGGTATCACACCGAATCTGACAGTTGATCAGCTTAATGTTCAGGCGGACCACACATTGTTCGAGCGGTTTGACAATTTCAATAATAAATATAATCCTCTTGAATCACCTGACATGCGTTCGCTACTGCTCAAAACGGACAACTTTATGAAAGGGCGGTATTTTGCTGAGTTGATTCATGACGTGTTTGCTCAATACTCAAGAGATCGACATACGTATGCTGAGAATCGTGTCTCGATTTATGGGACCAACGTCAAGGAATGGGATAGCCTTGCTCTCTGGTTCTCTACACACGGTATGTCTTCACAACACAACAAATGGATCATCCAGGTTCCACGTGTTTACAAGGTGTTCCGTGCCCAAAATATCATCGGCAGTTTCGGCCAGTACCTTCAGAATATCTTCCAGCCGCTTTGGGAGGCATCTTTGCACCCGTCGCAGCATCCACTGGTGCATAATTTCTTGAACCATGTGAGCGGTTTTGATTCTGTCGACAACGAAGCAACGATAGACACACCTTTCACCGTGGTATCCCCATGGGCGTGGACGTCCGTCGAAAATCCCTCCTACGACTACTATCTATACTACTTGTATGCCAACATCCGCACACTCAATGAGTTCCGCGCCTCGCGTGGCTTTTCGACATTTGCCCTGCGGCCGCACTGTGGAGAATCTGGATCCGTTGGCCACCTCTATGGGGCGTTTCTCTGCGCCAATAGCATATGCCACGGCATCAATCTTCGTAAGGATCCTCCTATGCAGTACTTGTACTATCTTTCGCGGATTGGTTTGCACGTTTCGCCGCTGAGCAACAACGCGCTTTTTTTGAGGTTTTTGAACAATCCGTTCCCAGAATTTTTTAGACGCGGACTGAATGTTTCACTTAGTACCGATGATCCGATGATGTTTCACCAGACGCAAGAACCACTTATCGAAGAATACAGCGTTGCGGCACGGGTGTGGGGTTTATCCCCGAATGATCTATGTGAAATCGCGCGCAACTCCGTGCTTCAGTGTGGGTTTGATTATACGTTTAAGCGAGAGGCGATCGGTGATTGTTGGTATATGAGCTCGTCTCTTGGAAATGACCCCCTGCGGACGCATCTTTCCGACATCCGTGTTGCCTTCCGATTTGAGACGTACCATACAGAGATGCAGATGCTTGAGTTATGCTCCGGTCGGCCCATCAAACGCTGTATGCTCACGACTCATCAGGAGGAGGAAATCAATGAGATGAACGTTGGCATTGATGCCGATGAGGTTATACTGTCGACCCACGACCAGGCCATGGAAATGTTACTCCGCGATATAGAGTCAACGCGAGAAAGTCTTCGCGTCAAACGTCTTGATGCGGATGCTCTCCGTCGACAACAACGGCATTTGGTCGAGAATCTCGTTGAGGTGGGCGCCCGAAGACAATCCGCAATGGAGGCAGTCGAGCGCGAAAATAGGGCGAAGTCGCTGAGGTACCCGCGGGGAGTACCACCCGTGCCGGATACCGAATTCATGACAGCGGAGCGGGAGACAGTCAAACGACTTTTGCGATGGCGCCCAATGCCGCCAGGAGTGCTCAGGCATGTGCGTGTTGAGGATGTGCCGAAGAAGGGTGGGCGGGAACTTCCCTCGTTACCTCCTCTGCACCGATAGCCACCCCTTACCGTGTTGTGCATCCTTTGTGGAATGAAATCTACGGATGTGCCTAAACTTAGAAGGCAAGGGCAACTAATTGCACAAGGAGGTAACATCTGAGTGACCTTTGTGTCACTGCTGCGAAAAGTGGGAATTATGTCAATGACCACATTCGGTTTTCACCTATGTTATTTGTTATAGTAGATGTTCTTTATGACTAGTTCTTCCTACACAAGTGCATTTGCTTGTTCGTCTGGTCACACATCTGCCTTTCCAAAGTGTGGGAAGGAGGAAACTTTTTGTCATTGTTGTCGTACCTTTTGAGTGATACTGCTTAATATTCGTACCTTTTTTTAACTTGTTGAATATTTTCCTTGAAACCGAGAGGGTCCGAATATGCCCGTAACGAAGCCAAGAGAGATGAAAACATCAGCAGCACGGCGAGTCATCGACCCGATAGACTCAACGGTGGCGACGAGTGGATGGACTTGCACAAATTGTTCAGTGGAGGTCCCTAAAGAAGAAGCCTTCTGCAAGATATGTTCCTTCGCACGCCCGATGGACCGTCACGGTGTACCACAGATCTTTACCGACCTTACCATAACCTTCAACGGCATAATTCCACGTAGTGTGAAGCACCAAAGTCACTCCGTTGAGTGGCGGATGGCTGAGCGGCATGGAGCAACGTGCATGGTGGAGCTTGACTTCGGTCGAGTGAATGTGTTGGTGTATCGTCCAGGATACGAACGAAGTGAGAAGGTTCGAAAATGTGTGGAAGCGGGACGTGGTGTTTTTGTGGTCCCCATCACGTGGATGCTGGACTGCTTGCTTCAATCGCGCCAGATTCACCCATCTCTCTTCCATTTGGCCGCCATTCCCCTTGTACCGCAACCCACCGTAAAAGGGATGGACCTTCCGCACCATCACCATCCATATTATGTTATGAATGTCAAGGAATACACGCTTGCCGCCGCCGGGAGAGCGGTAGCTGATGGGGCAATCGCTGCGAGAGAAGTGGTTACTTCCCCCGAAAACATGAAGCTTCCGCCAACTTTTCAGATACCAGAACTACGATATACGAACATAGACATCTACGAAGCTGTTTGCAGTGCTGCCGGAGAGGGAAGGCTAGTGGAGAAGGAAGATGAACACTCCGATGACGTCCGTGAAGGTCGGAACCGAGCTACCGATATAGAAGTGTTCAAAGGTGATCAGCGCAACAACCGTGTGAACAATGCTCTTTTCAGCGGCATCAAATTCCTTCTGACACCTGTACTTGAATCCAACCCGTTGGTTGTTAAAGCGCTCGTCGCGTGCGGAGGAAGAGTAATCATATCTTCACACGGGAAACTTGGGGAGCTGCTGAGGAATTCCACTACTCACGTGTTGTATGATCACAGTGAAAAAAAGTGCCCCATATTGATCGAGGCAGCTCATGTGAAGAAGACGGTTCCAGGTCTAATCCTGGTACAGTCGAATTGGGCGGAAGATTGTATGATATTCAAGGAGCTGATTCCACCGTATGGACCGTACGCTCCTTCAGCAAAGCTCATGGAGACGCTTGAGAAAAAATACAAGAAGCGTGCAGCGGCTTAAGCACACGTTGTCTCATTTGGTGTCATCTTCAGTTGGTGTCTCGCTTTTCGTCATTACCAAGATGAGGCGAGGTAGGACAGTATACTTCACGGAGGAGACAACGATATCGCAATGAAACCATAGAAGAGTGTGGGTGGTGAGCATGAACATAACTGTGAAGAAAGGAAAACTTTTATTTTTAATGGTACGCGCGGGGGTATGCCTTCTGCATGTGGGTGGCGTTGTGTTTGCGCGCGTGTAGTTTTTTGCGGCAACAGGAGTTTCGTCCTACCATATATCGTTGGTTTTCCATATAAATATATATATTTATATATATACACTCGTGTAAAAATTATCCATCCGCCACGCCGCACTGCAAAGGTTGCTGGCTTCGGTGAGATTAGGGTTTAGTGCATCCATTTAAGCTACTCGGACCGCTTCGTGTGAAAGGCTACCACGTCAAATGGTTCATGATTTGTTTGTCTGTTTTTGGTGGCAAGCAAAGAGCCCCTTGAACTTTAGTGACTATCTCTGGTGACCATGTGTGCTCGGGAGATGGGAAGGAAGGTGGGGTGCGGCTGTCGGTGCAGCGTTTACCGTCTAAGAAGTATATATATATATATATATATATATGCGTGCGTACAAAATTAGTTTTTTTTTTTACAACCCCGTGCGTGTATAGTTAGTTCCTATTGGGTTGTGTTTCAAGCTGAGATAAGGTGAAAGCAAAATGAAACATAAGGAAGGGGACACGGCGTATGTTTGCGTGTGCGCCTCTGGTTGTGAACGTTCGCAACCGTTTGCCACACCGCATAAGGATGGGGAAGCCGTGGGATTGTAGACTTGACGTTCGTGTTATCCATAACATACACATATAAATTTATACGTCTGTCTTTACCTCTTTTTGTGATTCTACCAACCGGCAGGTCGTTCCCATTATTTTTTGGCACTCCTTCCTTGCTCTACTTAGTTTGCCTGCGCATCCATCCTCTTTGGGTGGTTTATCTAGTACATTGACATCCGCCGTCCCTGGGGGCGCGGAGCGTTTGCACATGGCAGAGCCGGTGTTGGCTGGACGGGCGGCTTTAACTTTAGCATCTCTATATTTACTACTAAAAATCGTGTCTGCGAAGGAATGTGAATGGGCGCAGCGGCTCCGCGAGTACGAGGTGGAGGTTTTTTCTCGTACAAATCCTAGTGGCAGTGAGAGTGAAGTGCAGTCTGGCTGCATTTCATGGAAAACTGGCTACTGGACATACGAGGTGTGTCCAGGCCGTTGGATCCGACAGTTTCATAAGGATGGAAATGTCATTGTGGATGAGAATTTTCTTGGCGTCCAGCACCGATGGCACCTCGCTGATGAAATTGGCTCCAAGCGGTTACGATACAGAGATGGTATTCACACCATTCCGGAGCGCCTAAACGCTTCCGGTGCCCCTATAAATAATACGGAGGCAACATACACATGTTCTAAGGATGTTTCGGTGTCTAATGTGCAAGTCGATGTGCTGTACTCCCATGGAACTATGTGTGGACGGGGCTATCGGCGTTCTTCTCAGCTCCATCTCGTATGTAACGAGGATGTGAAGAAAGCCGATGTTAAACTGAAGGAACTTGAGTTATGTAAGTACGACATAACTGTGGTAGCGTCTACCGTCTGTGATGCGATTTATGGCCGTAGTCGTGCGTATAGGGAGCTGTCCGATGCTGATATGATATTTGCACTGTAATATGGGAAATCTGCGGTGTGCAAACAGGACCCTTGCATGGAAGCGGCTTGAACCGCCGGTGGATGTGTGGTTCGTTCCATTTGGTGTCGGTTGCTGAACTGATAATATCTCCCTCTTTTCTTTGCCCGTACTTTGTTTGCCTACATTTGTATATTTCAGTGCTGCTGCTCCTTCCGTTGTATCTGCATTGTCTTTATCGACATCGTGACTCCTGTGATGTATCTGTACTTAGCGTAGCGAGTAGTCAAGCAGAGGCAAAGCAACCCGACTACGAATGTTTTATCTGATGGTGGTTGCACTGCTGGTGGCGGTGGCAATTGCAGTTGCACCGGCTGCGCAAGCTCTACGTATGAAATTGGTGACTTACTTTGAGGGCTTCTTCTTCATGGCGACAGCTAATGACCTCCCGGCGGCATTTCGAGGGAGCAACTGCTTGCAAGTGCAAGTTAACTCAAAGTCTGGTTCCAAACGTGTCATACGGTTGGTTTTCATCCGACACGGTCAATCGGTGTGGAATTCGCTTTTCAACAGCTTTGATGCAACTTGGCCTGTGCGCGCTGTGAAGGCGATGGTGAACGAGGCCGTTTATTTTTTTACAAACCCGTTCGATTCTGTTATCGTTGACTCTCCTTTAAGTGAAAAGGGCAGGTCAGAGGCACAAGAGCTGGCCCGTTTTGTACGCTCCGCGAAAGGCCAAGTGTGTTTTGACGCAAGCTGTTCCCTCATTGTTTGCAGCAACCTACGGCGGGCAATGGAAACCGCGCTTGTCGGCATGCAACCTCGTATCGTTTCCACGGGCGAACGAATTGTTGTGGACTCGTCCCTCCAAGAGGGATCGCGGAATATCGATGCGCAATCCCTCTCCACCGAGCCTGGAAAGATTGTTCCGTGTAAAATGGGGGAATTGGCCACACCCCAGCTGTTGGGTACCGCCTTTGACCCCCACCTAAATGGTGGTAACAGAACTGCCAAAAGGAATGTTTATGACCGGATGGATGAGTTCGTTCAACATTTGTTTGGAGGAGTGAAATCCAATCCTTATGTGCCTGCCTCCGGTGCCGAGTCCGGAAACTCTGCACTTAAAGAAGTGATAGTGGTTGGTCACAGCGGATATTTCCGTTGTTTTTTTAAGCGCTTTTTGCCGTCGTCGTCCCGCCATGTGGCAAAGACAAAAAAACTAAAGAATTGTGCTGTTGTTTCATTTGACCTGGTAAGAAATGAATCCACCGGGGAAGTCTACATCGAGGAATCTACCGTATCAGTGTTGTACAAGGGTTTCTGATCTGCATGTTGTCAACTTGTCGGCCCGCGTAGTGAAGGGAATAAGCTGCTGCCGGTGAGTGGCGAGCTTGGGCGTGCCCCGCAATCTTGATGTTCTTTTTTCAAGTTCCCCCATCGCGTGTAACTTGTTTTAACGCGCGAAAGTGCTCTAACTACCCTTTACCCAATATACGGAGGGCCGTGCTTGCAGTCACATTGTTGGTACCCTTAGTTTGCTTCATGTATTTGACCGTTTTGCTGCTGTATTTCTTATTTGATGTTTACGTGCGAATAGCCCAAACGGCACACTAAATGAGACTCCGGCGCATCGCACTGGGTGCTTTCACACCGACAGTATTCACTAGCGTTCGTTCTGTCTCCACCCGAGAGACGCTGTCGGTTGAGGAGCAGCGTTACCTGGACCAGGAGTTGCCCCCGAGAGAGCTCTTGACGAGTCTCCGCTCTCGTGATCGGTCTCCAACCGATGACAATGAGACAGACGTAACCGTACCTGGTGATTCGTTTGGCATCATGCGAAACCGTGTGGCGTTCTACAAACCAGTGCCACGGGACGTCTATTCAGGCGAGCTTGGTGAGTGCTTCCCTGAAGGGTGCCACCCACTGCGGTGTGTCAATCCTGCAACATTACATCACCTCAGCGAGCGGTTTGGTGTTAGCATTAGGGAAGCCGTGAAGGCTATGCAGAACGCGCAAATGGACATAAATATAGCTATAGATGAACTCTGCAGACGGAAATGCATCGACCCTCCGGCGGGGAGTTTTGGTTTGGTTGGTTTGGAATCGTATGCGTCTGAAACATTTTGTTTGGTGAACTTCACCCTCCCGAGCCTAGAGGCAACACGAGATGATGATGTATTGGACGCCTTACACGAACTTACCCTTTCTGCGGCGGAGATCCCGCTTGATACACCCACGGAAGATCTCGTAGACAAATTTGTCAATAACTGGACTGTGGAAGACGGAAGGAGTTGCAAAGATGTACTGGATATGTACGATTTGGGGGTAAATAAGATCGTTTTATTACCTCATGGGGACTATAGTGTCGAGGGCTTCTATGTTTTGCATCCAGTGAAGGAAGATACACCAAATATAGGAACGGGTGCTGCGGCTTGTTGCCTAGATCTTAGGACAGGTATACACAACCGGTTTCGATTTCACGTGGAACGCATCGCCGATTCAGTAAGTGAGCACGTTATTCGAGAATTGGTGCACTACGGGCAGGACGTGCATGTTCTCAGGCAAGCGTATTGGTTCAAGCCGGAATACAGTGTCGAGGAGTATATCCGTTTCAAGGAGTCATTACTACAACCGAGCGCCTCTGTTTTCGAGATGCGCTATGCTGTCCTTGCAGTAGGTTCTTATGCGCTACCGGGCTACAGGAATCTTGTGGAGATGGAGAAGCTGAAGGTAGCACAACACAAGTATGAAAAACATTACGAGGATTTCATGTCTCCAGGTAAGTGGTTGACGAGTGATAATTCACAGCTACAAACCGTGGCTGCAGGCGGTGGGAATGCGCCCGGGGCAGCTCTGCACATGCACACAAACGGCCCAGACGTAGCATTAAATGCTATGGAAACACGAGCTGGTCCGCTTCGTCGGACACTGGAAACCTCTATTCAGGCTCATGGGGACCGCGTTTTCTCTCGTTTTTACCGGAACAACCATCACTAGTGAACACGCAACAGACCTAATCAACGGATGCGCGCGGTCGACTCATACTAACAAATTTTCTGTTGCTTTGTTTTTGCCCTAGCAACTGATGCCACCCACGTATGTGTTATGTGATTGCATCAGGCTATGCGGTTTTTTTTCCCCCATCCTCTGTCTTCAGAACAAAATCTGCTTTGTGTGTTGGGCGTTTCCCCCTCCTCTATCGTTGTTGACATGTTTTCTGTCACATTTTTGTCATGATTAAGTTATTAATATTAATATTAGCTGCTACCCCTTTGTCCCTCTACGAAAAAACACACGTCACCACATATCCGGTGATGGGGTGCCAGATTTCTGTGGGCACAACAGCTTCGCGGAGGAGCAAGGGTCTCAATGCCACACGAAGTGGGGTTGATGGGGCACTCACTTCAGGAACTGTAGATGGTCGTGATCCGAAAAGCACTGGCGCTGACAACTCAGTGAGCCTTGCTTACGCCGTGCCCGCGGTGAAACCGGTGACGTACAACGACTACCGTGGTTTTCAGGTGACTATGGTCAACGGAACGCTCGCTAAGATCAACAACATATGCCGTTGGCTTGATACTGCTCTTGATAAGCGGGAAAAAAATGGCGGCTGGTGTATGGACGTGCTCGCCGAGTCAGTCTCGTCCGGCAAGATGGAAACTAGTTTCTATTGTGAAAGCATTGTCCAAGCTTCTCACCACGTTACCCATTACTGTGGCCAAGAGAGGGCTAACGGTGTTGAATACTTTGCAGAGGTACACTCACAGCAGGTATTCGAAAAATCCGCCGTTTCAAGGACCTTCGATTGTCCCAGCGCAAAGTTCGTTTATAACAGTAGATTTGAGGAGATCCCGAGACAGTCCGATATAACGACGACCCAACTCAACAAGGAGACGTCAGATAGTGGCATTCCAAATGGGCGAGAAGCCATGATACGGTACTCGCCAACGTCTTCAGAGGACGGAGGTAGATTAAACGAGGAAAGTGAGCGAGGCGATGAGGGTGAAGGTAATGAATGACATGAATGACCTGGAAACGGGTGCAAATCAGACGGGAGAGTGGGAAATAGGAACCCCAGTGTAACATATGTGAAGGGTGTTTCCTTGGCGGTGATGAGGGTGGCTGAGCGAGCAGGTGTGGGAGACGCCAACTCGGTTGTGCAGGTGTTTCTCCATGTTCGTCGTAGATGTGAATCTTCATCTTTGGTGGAGTCGTTAGTGGGGAGGTTTTTTGTATATCCCGGCAAATTGCCCACATATGCGTGGCGTGTGTTTGTTTTATTCTTTGGGTGCGGGTTGCTCTTTCTCTTAGTGTCAAAATTGTGGGCTGCGTTTGTGTTCTTTGCTTTGTTTTTTGTCATGTGCGAAGTTTGTCGAGTTGTGCATTACCTAAATGGCCGTTCTAGTACTTTTCACTCGCGCCCCTTACCGCTTTTTTTTTGTTAAGCACTGTCCATTCATTTGTCAAAGAAAACGTTAATACGCTTCTTTATCCACGTTCGTTCCTCTCTCGCACGTGTTTCTTATATCTCGGGACAGAATCAGCGAGGTAAAGAAAGGTAAGCAGTTGGTTTAAGTGCTAGCACTCCCTTTTTTCTGAACCGTACAGAAGGAGAAGGGAAGGAAAAACAGTGGGTGATCCATAACGAAAGCGAAATCGCCCCGGCGCTGAGTTCTCCAGTCGTCGACAATTTGCCGTAACGATCACAATGAGCCGAGCTGGGTTTGACAAGTACATTACTGTCTTCAGCCCGGAAGGGTCCCTCTATCAAGTCGAATATGCCTTCAAGGCAGTTACCTACGCGGGGCTGCTAACGGTGGCCATACGTTGCAAAGATGCTGTGCTTGTTTTCACGCAGCACAGTGTTCCGGACAAGCTTATGCGACCTGAAACCATTACCTCTCTCTACAATGTGAACGATAACACTGGTGTATGCATAACTGGGAGGGCTCCCGATGGAAAGGCGCTTGTGCAGAAGGCACGTAACGAGGCGTCGGAGTACAAGTACCGCTACGGCATGCCAATGCCTGTTAGCGTCCTCGCAAAGCGAGTGGCAGACATGGCACAGGTGAGGACGCAACAAGCAGGCATGCGACTGATGGGAACCATCATGACGTTTGTGGGCATGGAACAAAACGATGAGGATGGTGCGTGGATTCCACAGATTTACTGCGTAGACCCAGCGGGGTGGTGCGGCAGCTACCACGCATGTGCCGTGGGGAAAAAGCAAATTGAGGCCTGCGCCTTTCTTGAAAAGAAACAGAAAAATGCACCATTCCACACGTTGTCCCAGAAAGAAGCCGCAATGATTGCGCTTGCGGCACTCCAGAGCGCACTCGGTGAGTCTTTGAGGGCGTCAGGTGTGGAGGTTGGGAGGTGTACAGCAGATGACCACCATTTCTCACGGGTTCCAGATAGGGAGGTGGAGGAGTGGCTAACTCTACTTGCGGAGGCTGATTAGCTTGCCGCGTATGTTTTTGTACGCGTACATTCATGTGGTGAACTCTAGGTTCCCCAAGACTCCATGAAGGGGGTTTAGTGGAGGGAAAGGGAGAAGGCGAGGGGGCGGGATTGAACGTAAACAGAGAAAGGGGGAGTGACATGTGTGGATGATCTTAGAACTAACTGCCGAGAAACGAACCGGTGCATGTCACAAGCGCTCATTTTTTTTTTCACGTTTTGTGGGGTGCTAACGTTTGAAAGTTTATTTTTGTTTTACTATCTTTGCTCCTCCCCTTTTTATCTTCATTCTGGAGTGCATGGGTAATCGAGATGTGGCCGGGAATACTTCTGTGCCTTCTCTCCCCTTCTTGTCATCTTTCTCCCTTTACTGATTGATGGTTGCCGCTATTCGGCAGTTGTGTGGAAAATAACCGATGATAAAGTAATTCTGTTTTATGCTTCGACAACCCATCTACTAACTACTGTTGTTTGTTCCTCTCTTTCTCCCGTTTTTGTCGTGCCGACGGACGCGGTAGGGGAAGGATCTCACACGCAAGCGTACATATAACGGTTGGAGTGACCGCTAAAGATTACCGTAGCCTCTGTCCTTTGAAAAGATGCTGAAGGAATGGCTTCGAGGAAAGCAGAGCGAAGAACCCGTTGCGCAAGCGGAACCAGTGAAGCGAGGCGCACTGGGTGTCGATGTCGAGTCCTCACTAGAGCCTTCACAAGAGGAGATCATTGCACAGCGTGAGGATGCCTTTCGAAGGAAACTGGCAGCTAGCGCCAAAGAGGGCCCACCATCGCCAGGAAAAGTGGTTGCATATGACACGCTTCTCCGCCCCTTGCAAAGGCTTTTGCTTGATGGAAATGCAGCAGAGACGCAGGAGGGTCTCACAATCAGCGTTGCCCGCAATGCGCAGAACGTCATGATGTCTACCAAGACAATGCTTGTATCTCCACAGATGTCCAACTGGGAGTTAAGTCTACAAATGAACGGGTTCAGCGACATTGTCGTGGCGACGTATAATACGCTCAGTCGGTGGAGTTTGATGTACCAGCGTGTGAGTTCAACAGGAGCACTGCTCTTCGCGCAGTGCATGGCGCAACGACAACAAGGGATGACACAAGGCACCGTGGTCGGTATGATTCAATATCCGTGGGTCCAAGGAGGCTGTACGCAGGTACAGTACGTGAAGGATCAGTCATTTTCAGTGAGTCATGCCCAGCGTCTCATTAGGGGATTCTACCTGGGCTCGAATCTTTCATGGGATGCGCTGACTAAAGGAACATCGCTGTCATATGCGGGATGCATAACAAATCCCTCGAAAACGGGTTCACTGGCTGCGGAGTGGTCCCCCTCCAAAGGTGAATGGAAGGTGGGGCTCACGCGTAGCGACTGGGCCAGCGACGTCGAGTTCGCGATGCAGTTAGAATACACGAAGAAGGGGCAGAGCGGCTTGATGGGCCTTTTGAGCTTTGGCACAAAGAAACAGTTCGTTGGCGGAGGATCTGTAAGCACGGCCATGCTCGGATTTTCACAGTTGAAGGCGGTTGTGGAGGTTCCCTTTGGTGGTGATCGCAGTGGTTTCAACCAGTTTATGTGTATGTACAATGCGTTGTACGACATTCACTCAGGAGGTTTGAAACATGGTGTGGTATTCACTGCCTAAAAGTTATGGTGTGTCTTTGCCCAGCGGACGAAAAGGTTAGGGAATTTAAGAGCAAACATGGGAAAGGAAGTAGCGATTGGCGTGTCGTGTTTGAGAAGGAAACTTTTTTTTTTTGATTACGTTGGTGATTCGTTTTTCAATTTTTCATTACCAATCCCCCCTACTACAGGCAACTGCGGTGGTTGTGGTTCACATCGTCCGTGTATAATTCATTTATCGGTGGGCCCTGCAACCGGTAGGGTTGGTGTATGTGCAAGGGGGGAAGTCAGTGGGAGGTAGCGGGGTGGGAAACCAAAAGAGGTACGAGAAAAACAAACATATGTGTAAAACCCTTCCGGGTGCAGAAGCACAGAAAGATGGTTAAACTGACTTAGAAGAGGGGGATATCAGTGTGAGGGAAGCACATGTGTTCGAGGACGGGGAACTAAGCAAAACAAAATGTTTAAATTATAAGCAGTTATGTGCATGAACCTCCTCCTTGTGGAGCCCATCGACCGGGCGAGGAGTTCCACTTTGCAAGAGGAAAGTTCTGTGGATGCAGGAGGGAAATTGGTTAGGGGGTAAACAGGGAACAGAGGAGAAAAACAGATGGCACTCCCCCCTTTTTTAGTCTCCGGAAGTGTGGGTGCACAACCCTAACTTTACGGATGCCGTTCATTGACCGAAGCATGAGGAAGCATGCTCATTTCCCCCCCCCCCCACAGCACGTGTGCTTTGTTTCTGCAGGCACACGACATTTTTAACGTTAAATATTAATCGGCTGCGTTATTTGTAAGAAATTCCTTGGCTCAGCGCGGTTAGCTTGAAGCATATTTTCGCTTATTCGAGGAATGCGGCGGGTGTGGCGTAAGGGAGGAGAAAATAGTTGATGCAAGGTGGAGCGTCGTAAGGAGTTTCATTGTGCTTCTGTGCTGAACAGGAACGACAAATTGAAATGGAGCTATATACACATGTATACATTTACTCCTTGACTGCCAGAACTGTACTACTTCCTTCTGTGCTTACACTGTCTTATGACTTCTATCCCTTTTCTATGCAGCTAATAACAACAACGTCACCACCACTGAATCTGTTCAAAAAGGCGTACGATGAGCAACAAACAAGTGGACGGTGATTTGCATTACAAGTTGTGCAAGAAAATAGCACAACTAACGAAAGTTATCTATCACCTTAACCTGCAAAATGAGGATAACGACACACGGTTCAGTGATATCCGCGAGCGGCACGATAATGAGATACGTCAGTTGCACGATGCCACAAACAAACGTGTTGAGGAGGTGAAGGAATCTTTTCGTGCGGCAGAGCAGGATCGTATTGGCATTGTAGAGAACGCGCAGAGACAATACAAGGAATCCCTAGAAGCGGCGAAGGCGGAGTACTTACGGAAGATATCTGCAATGACGGAGGATTTGAAGGCCAGCAAGGCTCGTTTCGAAACGGCAGTGAAGGACGTGGTGGCATCTTGTAAGGCTGATGCAGAAAAGGCGATAGCTGAAAAGTGCCAGTCAAAGGACGCTGAGACCGCCAATCTTGTCCGAGAATACAATGACCGGTACAAAGCGATGTTGGCGGAGCAGATGAACGCTAGAGATGAGTTAGAGAAGACGATAAACGATCTACGGTCCAAACTAGAGGGGGCTGAAAGGGCACACGCACAAGAACTGAAACAGCTGGAGGCGAAGCAAAAGGATTCTGATGCGAAGGCAGCGGCAGAATTGGCCCGGTGGAAGGAAGAGTGTGAGAAGGCACGGGCATGTGTGCAGAAATTGCAGGCGGAGTGCGACTCCCTTAGTAACTGCCTCAATGAAAAGGCGAGTTCCCTCGGGAGCTACCGTGAGACTGAGGCCAAACTACGCGAGATTGTGAAAGCGTTAGAAAATCGACTGAGTGACTCACAGAAGCAGTGCGAGACTCTCAATGACACTCTGGCTGAAAAACTTCAGGAGCTTGCAAAGAAGGATTCTATTGTTATTAATCTGGAAAATCAACGTAGTTTGCTCGAGACACGCAACAGCGAACTTACGACAAAGAATTTAGAGTTGCAAAACCAGATAAGTGTGCTGGAAAAACGCTTAGAAACGCTTAGCACCCAGCTCCACGATATTGAGAAATTAAACCAGGATGAAGCTAACCAGCACAGCCAGTTCGAGGCTCAGCTACGGGGGAAGTGTGCAGACCTACAGCGGTGTATTGAGGAGCTTGAGAAGCGGCATCTGGAGGATTTGGATCAACTCCGTAAGAGTCATGCCAAAAGTATGGCTGACTATCAGTCGTCAGCAACGAGGGCTGCCGAAGAGGCCAGTGACGAATTCCGCTGTGCGAAAGAGGAGATGGCCAGATTGCACGAGGCTGAGAAGGACAAAATGAAAAAGGAGCACGAGAAGCAAGTTGCAGAACTGAAACGGGATCACGACCGGCAAATCAACAGCATCCGGGAGAGTCTATCTACTGCTAGTCGTGCTGAGGCGGAAATGCAAGAACTGGAGAAAAAGCTGCGTGATACTATTGCTTCTTTAGAGGCTGAACTGAAGGTAGCGTGGGAGAGGTTGGAGGAAACCGACAAGTGTCTGAAGGAGGTAACGCAGAATCTAGAGGAGGAAACGCTTCGATACGCTCAGCGGTTGCAGGAATTGGAGACGGATGCGGAGCAGCGGGTTAGAGCCGTGTGTGCCGATCGCGATGGCAAGATCTCCGCTCTTGAGGCGCAGCTTGCCGAAATTAGGCAAGAGGCGGAATCCCGGCTCAAGGAAGTTGCGAGGGAGTGGGAACAAAAACTGGAAGAAGGGCGAAACGCAAACAACAGAGGATTAGTAGCTGAGTTAGAGGCATGCCACAATGCGTACGCCCAGCAATTGAAACTATTGAGTACACTACACGAAGGGCAACTGCACCACTTCTCCCAAAAGGAAGTGATGTGCCTTGAACAAGTCACATCCCATTGCAATTCGGTAATAAAAAACATTGCAGATCGGGCAAAGAACGATACCGATGAGAAGGAGGCAGTTCATCGTGCTCTCAAAGAGAGCGGTGATCGACTACGGCAGCGTGAAGAAGATCTCCGGCGGCTAAAAGAGCAGCTTGACGGCATTCGCGGTGACGCAAATAAGCAAAGAAGCGTCATGCTTGAAGAAATCCAAGCGCTGAAGGGCCTTATAGCAAAACTTATCGCGGAGAAGGAAGGCCTGGAAGCATCCGATCGAAATATGTCTAATGAACTGCAGGAGTTGCGCCGAAATTTTGCAACCAGTCAGCGGGATGCGCTCGACGCTCAGAGGCAGGTGCAGGATCTAGAGGCTACCATTGCAACGCTGAGAGAAGATGCGAAGCGAGCAATTCAGGACGCGGAAACAAGGTTGCAGGAATCCCTCAAGGCCGTAATGGATTCTTGCGAGCAGAAGGCGAAGGCAGAACTTGACAACCTACGAGCCTCGGCTGCGATGGAGCGTGACAACTTGCAGCGACGGGCAGACGAATCTCTTTCTGCGCTGCGACTAAAGTACAATAATACACAGGAGGAACTTCGTGACGCGATGTTAAGGATTGACGGGCTTACTAACGAGTTGGGTAGGTGCTCGGAGGAGTTGAAAATGGAGCGCCAGAGGCTGGCGGCAGCAAAGTCCGAGTTTGATGAAATTCTCAGGCGGAAACAGCATGATCATGACGAGAAGATGCAACATTTGGAACAACAAGCGGAGAACATCTTGAATGAACTGGGCATGAAACACAAGATGTTTGTTGACGACCTGATTCAGCAACAGCAAGAAGAGCGTACCGGGCACAATGCAAGGTTAAGGGAGTTGCAGAGGGCGTTTGATGACCTTCGGCACCGCTATGAGTACCGAGAGTCGCGTCAGGAAGATGTGGAGATGATTAACCGCCTCATGAAGGAGGCAAAGAAAAAGGAACAGGACCTGAAGAAGGCGTTGGAGGATATGAAGATGTATAAACTTGAGCTTGTCAACCGTGAGGACAACTACAACAAAGTCTTTGGGAGGCGGCCTGTCGTTGCACCGAGGGAGGCTGCAAGTAAGTTTCAATCGCGCTGAGCAAAGGTTGTCAACCACGTCACATTTTAGTTGAGTAATCACTTGCTTCGTTTCGATATCACCCTTATTCTTTTTCCACTGTCCTTGACAATATTGTGGGGGACAGTCGGCTACCGCGATGCGGTGCCGAATAAATGTAGCAGTGCGAAGGTTTTGTCAGTGCATATAATATATAGTTGTGATTCTCATATCAGTTAATTTGCTTCTTCAGGTAGGAATGTGCGCATGCGCGCAGGGGATACAAAAGAGGAAGCGAGGAATGGTTCATTTCTTTTGCTTCTTAGCGCATCTTCAATGCGAAGATGCCACGTTTTCATTGCCATATTTAAATGCGAAGGCAGTCACTGGTTTATGCCCTTAACGTTACTCACTTTTCTTTCCCGCTTTTTTCTTTTAAAAAAATCTGCCTTTGTTTATTTTTTTTTTCTTGCATACTCTGTGCGGTTGTGTGCCCCAACTTACGGTGGTCTGCCCTCAGCCACAAGGAAAAAACAAGGGAAAGGGAAGTGAGCGCAGGCAACTACAGCAAGGGGAAAAGAGAGTACACCACTGACCATAGGAATACTTTCAGGAAAAATAACATACACACGTGCCTGCGAGATAACACAAAAAGGCGGTGTTTAAAACGTTAATTTGGGGGAAATGACAACCGCAACGGAATTGAAGCAAAAGGGTAACGAGGCGTACGCAGCAAAGCGCTTTGAAGAGGCACTGAAATACTACGAAGAAGGGCTCGCGCTCGATGGTGGGAACATCGACCTTTTAAATAATGCTGCGGCCGCAAGCTTTTCCCTCGGAAGATGTGAAGCCGCTATCTCGTTTGCGCGGCGCTCACTCGGTGTTCGAGACAACTTCAAGGCACATAAACGAGTGGGTGAGGCATTTTGGAAAATGGGAAATTTAAGGGAGGCCGCAGCAGAATACGAAAAGGCGCTGGCGTTGGAACCTACCGACAGCAGTAGTCGGGAAAATTTGCAAAAGCTACGGCAAGAAATGAATCGGGGACAGGCGCAGTTTGGTGGCTCACCGGTGGTCATGCCCCAAATTACACCACATGGTACGGTAGGATTGCTTGTTGACACTTTAGTGTTAGTTCTTTCCTTTGCGGCGCTCGCTTCTTCACTCATTGGGGTGAACGGAAGCTCCGCTTGGTTTTTGCTATTGATAGCCGCTGCCGCGCGCCACGCTGTTATCGCACATTCCAGGCACATGCTGGTTCCCGACTTGTCTATACTCAAGTCGTGGTTTGACGTGCGCTGCACTTTGGACTTGATTCTCTGTCTTGTGGCATTGATCTCAGGAGTTCGGGCGCAACTTCCACTTGTCGTCGTTCAGGGCCTCTACAGTGCACTCTCTCTCGCTACTAACTTCTCAAGAGTGCAGCAGGTTGCACCAGCAGCTTATCAAGCGGGGTTGCGCTACGCGCAGTCGATAACTTCAAACGCTCAAAGACTCATTATGCATGCGGTGTCGTTGGAGGCTATAATGCTGTTGACTGTTATATTCTCTGGGGGAGCCATCTTCACGCTCTTCTATATACAATACGCCAAGAACTTGTATCGCATTGATGGAAACGTACGGCTTGCGTTCTACGGAATTCGGGAGAATTTGACTCAGCTCGCCCGTAAGGGGTTCATGCCGGCTTTCGTAGACTCAACGTTACAGAGGGTTTGCGACACTCTGTACCAGTTCTCTCAGCAACCGTTTTGATGGCTTTGTGCACCATTTACTTTCTTTGTAGCCATCTCCTGACTTCTGCGTTCCGCTGCTGTGGTTACATTTCATTTTCAAGTTATACCAGCATCTTGGTGTGTTATCAATGACTCCTGCCAATGGGTAGTGAGGAAATTCCTGTGGCAGCACTGTCTTCCAAAGGTACGGGCACTGTCTCATCGTCATAATTAGCGCCTTCACGAATGAGTACTACAGTTAGTCCCTCGGTTCTCCGTTCTCCTCCACATGATCTGTTGTATTTACTTCCTTCCTCTTCTCTGTTTCACGACTGCGCTGCCGCAACTACACTTTCTTTTGATCTGATTCACCTCTTAACTCCCATGCGTTTACTTTAGGTAGTGGGCCACGCTTTCAATTATCTGAAGGAACTTAATGCAGCACGTGGGAACGCGGTCGGGCAAAAGTGAGGCGAAGGATGCGGCGGTTTCCACGGACAACTCGACGCATGAGGACGCGGCGCACACCATCATGGAGATTGACCGCCTTACCGAGCAGGGGGTTGCCGCGGCGGATGTCGCTAAGCTGCGGCAGGCGGGTATATTCACCGTGACTGGGATTCACATGCAGTGCCGAAAGGATCTTGTTCTTATCAAGGGTTTGTCTGATGCCAAAGTTGACAAAATTATCGAGGCGGCACGGAAGTTATCGGATTGCGGTTTCAGCGTTGGAACGGCTTACCTGCAACAGAGAGGGAGGGTGACCCGTGTAACAACTGGAAGCACGGCTCTGGATCAGTTGTTGGGCGGTGGCATAGAAAGCATGTCAATTACGGAGGCGTTTGGTGAGTTCCGAACCGGTAAAACGCAGATAGCACACACATTGTGCGTAACGTGCCAACTCCCCATTTCAATGGGGGGGGGCAATGGTAAAGCTATTTATGTTGACACAGAGGCAACTTTCAGACCTGAGCGGATTAAGCCCATCGCAGAGCGTTTTGGTCTCGACGTTGAGGCCGTACTGGGGAACATTCTCGTGGCACGAGCTTACACGCACGAGCATCAGATGCACCTCTTGTCAATGGTTGCTGCGAAGATGGTAGAGGATCAGTTCAGTCTCCTTGTTGTAGACAGTGTAACGGCTCTCTTTCGCGTGGATTTTTCTGGCAGAGGGGAGCTCGCGGAGCGGCAGCAGAAACTGGCCAAGATGTTGAGCAACATGATTAAACTTGCGGAGGAGTATAACGTTGCTGTGTACATAACAAATCAGGTGGTTGCGGATCCTGGTGGCGCCTCCATGTTTGTGGCCGACCCCAAAAAGCCTATTGGAGGTCATATTCTTGCGCATGCCTCAACGACGCGACTGTCGCTGCGCAAAGGACGGGGGGATCAGCGCGTGTGTAAGATATATGACAGTCCGTCGTTGCCGGAGGTGGAATGTGTTTTCAGCATATCGGAGCAAGGGATTGTTGACGCACGTGAGTAGGTAGCTTTCCTATGGAATGTTTCTACTTGCTACTGTTGTGTTTTCATCATACCTTTGCCGTTCCCTGTTATTTGTTTCGCGTGTGTGTTTGTGTGCGTGGGAGTATCTGGCGTAGCCGGTTGATGGTGTGTGATGTGGTGTTGACGTCTTCAGCTGCACTTTGCCTGGTTTGTTCTTCCGTCTGACATTTACTTTGTCCCAACGCTTTCCTTTTTATTTTCAATTCTTCCCTCAGCTATTGTGATTACTTTTACATATCCCTTTATTTGCACAGAGTTTTCTTATTGCGTCTCTGGAGCGCTTTCTTCCCGAGATCCACTCTCGGAGTGTGGGGGCGAGATTGAGGTTGACAGAACAGAAAACCCTCAACATACGAATCTCGTCGGGGAGAGTGTGCTTCCGACCCTCCGTGCTTTCCCTCGTTGTTTTATCCTTAAGATCTCGACGTTTATATTTAGGCAACAGACTATTATTTTTTTTTGTTAATGTGACATGCTTTCGTACATTTCCATCGCATGGCCGTTGATAATAGTTTCAACAGTGACGTTCTACCTCCCTTTGATTGTAGTGGGTTCATTTTTCCGCTGTTGTACTTTGCTTAAACCTGTTGCGTTATTTGGGTTTTACTCCGTCACATCTGTTTCCACCTTTTCGCTACTTGTTTTGTATTTCTCTACACCCTCCACTCGTTTCACCAAACAGTTGTGCAGCTATGGAAATAGTTGTAAGTGCTTCATCAACATGACAAACTAACGGAATCACGAGACGCAAATTAAAGGGAGGGCGTGCGAGTTAATTTCACAGAAGGAACACACGGCGAGGTTTCAGTTACCCGAAGGCGTTCGGTTACACGGTGTGGGGCGCGCTGTGTATCGTTTCTTACCACGGATGTTCGAACTGTAACTGCTAGTCGTGTTGGGAAGCACATTTTTCAGGGTAAAAAAAATATCCTGCTTCGTCCTTCTACCCACATGATTCCATTGAAAAGGTGCTTCATAGTGAGCAGTGAAAAGTGTTGACTTCATTGTTTCGCCTCCCGTTTTGCATATTACATCCCCCCTTCATTTAGCATAGAGTGCTGAGTGTCGTTGGGGGGCTATTTTTTAATGCCAGAGCATGTGAAGATAATTAATTTCAAACCTCTTTTAACGTAGCGGTCGTTTGTTCGCGTGTTATTCTATCATTTCCCCTCTTTTTTAGGAAAATTTTTTTCCCATCAGTAAGTCCGCGGACGGCCACACTTGAAGTGTTGAATGCAATAGGCTTGCACCATGCAAAAGGTCGGCGTCAAGGCATTGTACTCCAGGCGCCAAGAGATTAAGGAGCGGATGATGCATTATAATGCTGCCTGCAGACGGGACATGAGGCTTAGCGACCTGCGGCTTCGGCGGGAGGAGTCAGACAAGCCTGCCCAGCCCACAGCCAACGAATATGCTTTTATAGGATCTGAATTCGAGTGCGATCTGACCGACCCATCGGTAGTCGACCTTCTCGTTGAGTTGGAGAACGAGATTCGAAATGAGCAGATGATTGAGTTGTATGAAGAAGCCCAAAATCAAGACTGGGAGGCATACTATTTTCACCTGTGCAGCCCGTAGGACCAGGCTGCAGCAACGTAACAGCAAACAGAATACGTATATATATATATGCATACATATGTTTCCATACATGTGGTAAACACACTGTTTGGAAGTGTGCGATTACGAGTGTGGCGGAATCGAACGCTTGATAGGCAGTGAACAGACAGGTAAAATAGAAATAGGCTATGGTTGACGGGGTTTCCCTACCCTTTTTGTATATATAAGGTAACATGCTTTTTTTCCTTTTTGCGTCCTGCTGCAAATTGATGCTATGTTTTCTCCGTTTTATCCAATGCATAAATGCGTTTCTCAGCCGCTGCAGTGCGGGTGGGGCGATTACTCTGCGAATACTCCTTTCTGTGTGCTAGAGTACTGGGAGATATTAGCTCGGTTGTTGGAGTACTAGTGCGTCACGATGAATGGTGTTGCACCAATAACGGATAATTTATTGATGCAGCTGCGCTCATTTTTTGTTGAATGTTGTGAGCCCCCGCAGTGTATGACGGAGCTGCTCTCCGGGGAAGCTCTTCCCACTAGGAATCTATGGACGCTTGATGTGGACTGCATGAAGTTACTGGCGGCTTGTCCATCCGTTGCGGACCTCCTGTTCTACCATACTACCACCCTCATGGACGCGCTCAGAAAAATCTGTGCGGAGGTTTGCGCCAAAGCTGGGCGCCATCTTAACCCTAGTGATTTATCACCACGGCTTTCGCATCTTCCTACAGTGGGAACCCCGCCGCCCTCGCTGCCTCCCCAGCGCGGGATATTGGTTAGTGTTTGTGGATCAATTGTCCGGATGAATACAAAGAAGGTGGTACCGCTGGTGCGCAAGTTAAAGTGCTTCAAATGCCTTGAGACAGTGGAGTTGACCTCAAGCCCGTTTGACCGCTCAACAAAGTTGAAACCTCATTGTGCGAACAAAGAATGCAAAGGAGAGGAGTTGCAGCAGATTGGGCAGGTGTGGATGGACTACGCGGAGTGCCGACTGCAGCAGCGCCATAGCGAGAGTGGCCGACTTCCTCGCACGCTTCTTATAACGCTTGAAGATGACCTCTCGAAAAAATGTACTGTAGGTCAGTTGGTGGAGGTGATTGGTATTCTTTTCCCAAAATGGCGCAATACTTACCCAAATGCGTTGCCAATCATTGAACCCACCATTTGGGCGCTCAACGTTAACGTGATGGACTCCTACCGCGATGGCGGAAGTTTCAACGCGTCTGCGGCGGCAAAGCGGAGGCACAATGGACAGGTAGAAGAGTCCGCCTTTACACCCGAGTCCTTTTATTCCTCGTTCGGCAAAGACAAATTTGGTAGAGGGAGCGCGTTGGTGAATTCCGTTTGTCCACATTTGGCGGGACTCTTCGCTCCTCGCATGGCTGTTATTTTGGCGACTTTGGGTGGGACATCCACGGTTGGGAAGACGCGCATGCATGTCCGCTCCACAATCCATTGCCTTTTTGTTGGTGATTCTTCCACAGGAAAATCACAGTTACTACGATGCGCAGCCCTTTTAGCCCCACGAAGCACTTCCACGACTGGCATGGGGAGCACTTCCGCTGGTCTCACGGTTGCGGCATCGAAAGAGCAAGGAGAGTGGGTATTGGAGCCTGGCGCTTTGGTATTGAGTGATGGGGGTGTTTGTGTTATTGACGAGCTTCGGACCGTTTCTGTTGGTGATAGGGCCTCCCTTCATGAAGCAATGGAGCAACAAACGATATCCGTGGCCAAAGCTGGAATGGTGACCAAACTGCGTACCTGCTGCTCTGTTATATCTGCTTGTAATCCCCCAACCCGTCAAAATGGGACCGAAATTGGTGTTGGTGGGCCACTGTTGAGCCGTTTCGACTTCGTCTTTCTTCTTTGGGACACCCCGTCACCCGAAACGGACGACCGTATCGCCACGCATATCCTCAACTATTCGCAAGCTGGAAGGTTGCCGGATTCGGTGCTGTCGCTCGATGATGTGGGTCGCTACTTGCGGTGGGTTCACGCACATTACTCCCAGAATGGGGGTCCGCTGCTCACCGACGGAGCCTCACGGCTTATCAAGGCGTACTATGAAATGCAGCAGCGCCGCGGCGCGGTGCCAAACCTTGCTGATTGTGTACCGATCACAATTCGCTTACTGGAATCTCTTGTTCGCGTAACGCAGGCGTACGCGAAACTGCACCTGGAGCGCGTTTGCACGGAAATGGACGCGGCATTTACGGTATTCCTTTTTGAACAAAGCGCATACAGTCTTAAATGTCCATTAGAAGTACTTGGACCAGATGTTTACACAAGCTCAAAGTGTTTGGAGGAGTATTTCCTCGATCTCAGTCCCAAGGGCGTGGAGAAGCAGCGCACAATCCTGCAAGCCATCACAGACACGTTTTCCAGTTGCAGCAGCACCCTTGATTCTGAGACAACGCTTGAAAATGTGCCGCAGGATTTGGCTGCCGGTGAGTGGCTCAGTAAGTTAAGGGCTCCTCATGAGAAAACGCCCTCCCCTGATCGTCTTGTGGGTAAACGAAGCAACTCAGATTCTGGTACACTTGAAGCTGCGTTGAGAAGCGTGAAGCGTTTGGTGGCTGAGGTGAGAACTCCGAGGGAAGAACCACAAACGGTGATATGTTATCCGGCTGATTCTTTATCTCAGCTCTCTGCCCCACCTGTTTCATTACCCCCCGCAAGGACACCAAACAGGCTTCGTGATGCCAAAGAAATCATGCGTAGTTTGTCGTTTAATGCATGATCTCGCTAAGCAGTGGTTTATGGACAGTGTCGAACTCTTATCCCTCTAGTTATTTTCCTTGTTTTTATGTTGAGTGTGTCGACTGAGAAGGGGAGGGATGATATGATTCTTCCCCTAACTGGCTTTGCATACACAATTGGGGCCATCTGTTCTTATTTTTCCTCCTATCTCCTCTCCCTCCCGGTGTGTGTCAGAGGGAGGGTGACGCCGCAGTTATTATTAGTTCTTCCTTGTGTAGTCGTCTTTTTTGTTTTTGTTTTTGCTCTCGTTTTGCGCGCATCTTTCAGCCATAACCACTTAGTTTTCACTTTCTCCTGCGTGGCCAACCCATTTTGGTGGAGTGCCTATGTGTGATGATCTCACTCCTCATAACTTTAGAGTAAGCGGTGGCCATTTACACATTTCAGTGTTGTCGACTGAGCCCGTGTATGGATCAGAAATGTAGCTTTGTGCCGATTGCACGTCATCCCTTTGTGTTACTTCTCCCCCTTATTTATCCCTTCCCTTCCCATTTTCGCTTGGTTTTGTTTATTGTTGGCGCTCTTGCACCAACCTCACCGACACAGTGAGTGGGTTACTGCCGTTATGGGGATTCTTTTTTTTACGCGGTTCGCAACCAACTTAAAAAGAAAAAAAGGGAGATTTGCGCGCCGGGGGGAGGGGCGTTATGGAGAGTGCCAATGCTAAAGAGAATATTACGGTGGTTGGGAGGCACATGATGAAAGTATCGACTGGAGCTGAATGATCTATCACCAAACGTTTGGGGGAGAGGGCCGCTGCTGTGGTGTGTTGTTTCAAGAGTGTGTTTATATTCTTTATTGAGTCATTGAAGTGCCAATCGAGTAACATGTAGTTGTAAAAGGACTTTTACCCTTTTTAGTGGATGCGTTTCTAGCATGTTGCTTAGCATATAAGAGTTTAGTAAGTGACCCACTGCACCACCGTTGCACAGGTCTTTTGTGTGCTATTGTGCTGCCTGTAGTAGTAGTACCTCAGGCACTCAGCGAGCGTTAATAACACTCCTTTCTCTCTCCCTCTATCACCATTGTTGTGTACCCCATGCTGTAGCCGTCGTAAGGGTGTAACTGAGGTAAATATGATACAACATTGATTACCATCGTTCCTGATCGTCACGACGGGCCTTCGCTACCCATAAAGATCATCGACTTCTCTGCATAGAGCACGACTGATCTGTTTAACCATATGTAAAAACAGATATATATTTGTGCGTGATGTAATTGTCTTTTCTATATTCCCACCTTCTTGAGCTGTACCTTCTTCTGTCAACTCCTCTTTATTTTGCACAGCCCAACTCGAGGTGAGGCAGACTAAGCGCTTTTAGAACCAAGTGCTTCAGCTTCCACCGAATCGATGGCCGAACCCGTGCTTCCCCCTCCAAGAAACGTGGCCACATTTTACCCACAGGCGCTTACTTCCGTGCAGCGCGGAGGAGCTGAGGACACTGATATCCTGACACCTGAAACGACTTATTCATCGAGTGAGAGCCAGCGTATTGTCGTTGGCAAATTTGTGCCGGATCCGAATGATGATGACCCGTCTAACCCAAAGTATGTCCCGCAGACCGCCCTGTCGCGCGTCCGTGCCAGGCTCCCGATGATCTCCCGGAACCAGGGCAGTATATCGCGCTCCACGTACACACTGGAGGAAGAAGTAGCACCTCGAGAGGAGGGGCGGAGGAGTAGCGCCCCCGTATCCAACAGTGGAGCAAATTCTGGGGGTAAAATATATTATACACTCGTAAAACCAATTTACTCGTTCTCAGCAGGGAGTCTCTTCTTTCCCATTCAGCGATACGGCGGCGCGAGGGCGCGCAGCGCGAACCCTGGGCAGATCAACCTCACATACCACGGAAATGATCGCCCATCCCTTCGGTTTGATGCGGTGTCGGTTCAGAAGAATAACCTAAATCGGATGTGCCTTTATAAGCTCGGACCTGGAGTAGTGGCGTTCAAGGTTGTCATCGACGCGTTTGAGGCTTCAGGCATGAAGTACACAGCATCAAACGAGCTGTTTAACGTGATATGGGCAAAGCGGGCAACGACATATATTCTTTCCCATCTTGGCCCTTACCAAAAGGTTAATCACTTCCCTGGGACATGGGGTATTGGACGTAAAGATAGTTTGGCTACCAACATTCAAAAGATGCAGCGCTACTTTGGGCTTGACAACTTCAATGTTATCCCAATGACATTTCTTTTACCAAAGCAGCGTTCCCAGTTGGAGGACTACGTGAACGAAAATCCGGATAGTGCTGATGATCCACTAATCTTCATTGTAAAGCCCAGCGCTTCGAGTTGCGGTCGTGGAATTCGTTTGTATCGGGGTATGCCACCCATGCCGACAGGCTCCAAAAATGCGGTATGCCAGCGGTATGTGGGAAACCCGATGATGATCTTCGGACGGAAGTTTGACCTACGGTTGTACTGCGTCGTTACATCATTTGATCCATTACGTATTTATATTTTCGATGAGGGCCTTGTTCGTTTTGCGGCGCAGAAGTACCCGGGAATGGACAAGGATTTGGACAATGTTCAGAAACATCTGACCAACTATTCCGTGAACAAAACCGCTGAGTTGAATCGGGCGAGCCGTGGTAAGACATACGACTCCGATGACCCATTAGATATTAAGTGGTGTCTCTCCGACTTGCGTGAGTTCTTAGACAAGAACGTAGAAAACGGTAGGAGGGTATGGGAAAAGGTTTTGAGTAGTTGCGATGACGTGGTAATAAAAGCTTTTCTCAGTATTGAACACGAGGTAGTTGAGCGGCTCCGCAAGGAGTGTCGCAACAAAACAGGGCGGGGGTGCTTTGAACTTTACGGCTTAGATTTAATGGCCGACGATCAGTACAACGTTCGTCTTATTGAGGTGAATATCATGCCGTCCCTGGCGACGGGAACACCTCTGGACAAGGCTGTCAAGTCGCGCATGCTCGCACATTTATTAACTCTTATTCGCGTCGTTCCACATCAACGTGATGCCCCTGCGACGAATTTCCAACAGGAATATGGAGGGGCGTCACCACCTAATTACAACAAACGGTACCGATTCGGACGTCATCCTCACAAGGCGGGGGAAATGATTCGGAAGTCACTTCTCACACGTTTCAACGACCCCAAAGAACCCGAGTCTATTCTGAGCCCTGCAGAACACATGATGCTTTTGGAAGCGGAAGAGGAACTGGCATGCGCCGGGGGATTCCGTCGGATATTTCCTCGAGCTGACAATGTGTTGTCTTACTTACCATTTTTTTCTCATGGGGTGCTCCGGAACAATTATCTTCTCGCATCAAGCGTTATGATGCAGGAAAAGAAGACAGCGTGACGATGGAGCAGATGACTTTGGTGGTATGTGTTTTTTTTTTTTGTACGTAAGCGCACTTTTGCTCTAGCGTACCATTTATACGTGCGTAGATTTATGGAGAAACAAACGAGTCGAGGTGAGGTGGAAGGTCAACAGTAGGGAAGGTTCTCGACTTGGCATGTGAACCGCTGCTTTCACCGCCAGGCAACAAAGAAAAAAAGTTCTTTTTTTTTTTTTCATCCTCGGTTTGACACCTAATGGATTGAGCGGCGGGGTGCTGGTAAAACTGCGATATAGCGGGAGTTTAGTGTGTTTTGGAGACCTTAGTGCGTGACTGGCCGTAACGCAGGGAAGATGATTTTGTATGAAGTAAGGGGAAGGAAGGTGAATTCAAAACTCCCTAAACTAACCTCATATGGCCCGGTCGATGTCTTTCTTAATGTTCGTATCTCTATGTCTCCTTTTTTTTTCCTCATTTTTCTTTGAGAAGGCACATTTGTTTTGTTGAGGAGCGCTGTCGTGGAGTGTTGCCTCACTTTCTTTTTTTTCTTTTTTCTCTCGCGTGGCTAAACATTTTATGTCGTCATGAAGAATCCTCCTTCAGTTTGTATTCGTTGTGATGGGCTGATGGGTGATTTAACCGTCACACCATTTTTTTTTCGTTGTGTTACTTCCTTTTCGCTGCTCATTGTCATCGGGATGCTTCGAGTGAACTGACAAAATTCATATACGGATGTGCCCACTCGTCGAGGACTTAATGATCCTTCCAATTTCATATTGGCTTTTTGCGCTTCTCCCCCTTCTTCTACGCCCACCTGTTGGACTTCGTCTGCGTTTTTTTTTTCCGTTCTAACCTTCGTGCATTAACTCTAATCAAAACCCTCTGTTGGCCTTCCTTTTCATTTTTGATCTTACTTGTAATGCACAAAACTCTAACTATTATTATTATTATTTCCATGCGCGGCGTACAGCGAGAAAGGGAAATCTATAGCCTCAACAAACAAAGGAACACAAAAGTTTTTTTTAAAAAAAAAGAAAAGAAAGAAGGGTTGAATAAAAAGGCAGAAACGGAGAGACAGAAACATGTTGGATCACACAATTGCTATTGGTGCCGCTCTCTTTGCCCTCGCGCTGGTTTATTTTGTATTCCGCAGCATTGCCAGAACTGATGTCACCACCATCTCGCATATGAAGCAGAGTAAGTTGGTCTCTCGTCCGAGCAAAACCAAAAAGCCAAAGGAAAGAAAAGACAGGAGAGAAGATGAGAGGTATCAGCGTGAGATGGATGCCCTCATCGCTCGTGAAGTTGCACGTGAAAACGTTTCTATGCGCAGCGACACCCACAAGCCACAACCAAAACTACTGGAAGAGGTGCAAAAAGACACCTCCCGGCGGCCTAAGACTCCGACTTCGCTAAGCACCGCCGCTGTTGAAAAACAGGCCAAAATCGACAAGGAATCCGGTTTCCAGCCTGTTGTCAACCAACGGAAGGAACGCCAGCAGCAACAACATCAACAACAACAAACATCCGCCCCGAAGCCGATGCTTGTGAACGAGGCATTGGAACGCAAGCTCAATCATTTTTTCAGCAACCTTAACCGGAAGGAGAAGTTGACTCGCCTCAGCCAACCCGAGGAGAACCCTACCGCAAGCAAAGGGGCAACCATCATTGTAAGAAAAGATATCGCTAATGCCCGCTCGTGGCAACAGCAACAACAGTGATGACATTACCGCCCATATTATTATAGCACATTACACATTGGTAGTACTCATCAGCGGTGCCAAACATTGGTATTATGGCGACCTCCATTCTCATGTCGAGACTCCTAACGAATGTTATGGCGGGGGGAGGGGAGGGGACAAATGGATATTTGTTATACTTTGCGTGAGAGTGGTATGAAGGGAGGGAGGAAATATTGTGTGGGAATGTAATGCGTTTTGTGGTACTTATCACTTGTTGTTTTGTCGCGGTCCTCATGATCTGTCCTGTGGAATTTCGTATGAGCTTGAGACTGGAACAGTTAACAAAAGGAAGCGGTTATGAAGAAAATATTTCGGAGTGAGGGGGTTGAATGGCTTTTTTTTCTTCTTTTTAGCTTTGATAAAGAAGAGAGGGGTGATTATTTTTGCATTGGTATTCCAAGTGAGAAGGAATAAGAAGAACGAAAAGCCACTTAGGTGTGAAGAAGACGGAAAGGGAAAATAATGCAAGCATTTCAGGTAAGAGCCGGGTAAAGGTATATTGCTGACTCCACTAGATGAAGGAAGGGGGTCCCATCACTTTTGTCGGGCCGCATATTCGCAATTTCCCTTCGGTAACTGCCTTTCCGAAGCGTCAGGCAGACAAAAAAAATTAAGAATAATGATAACAATGATTGCAAGGTGTGAGCATTGCCGCCCCTCCCAGCGTTTCAGCCACACTGCCAAAAGAGCACTTGCTTGCATTCCCTTCCTTCTTCTTACTTTTATTTCTTCGCACTTCTTTTTATGATGTTAGTGTTAGGTATCCATTGTTTGTATCGCCCAATATGTTTCTATCTTGCTCCCTATTTGCATACATAATGGCATGTGTGGTGGCAATATCTTGACTAAGAAGATAAGAGAGTCACAAGCAAAGTATACGAGTAATGCCGATGATGCGTGTGGATGTATGAATGGGTTTCCATTTGCGGCGTGCTCACCGAAGGGTTGGATTTATTACCAGTCACCGCAACTGATGATTTAAGATGTAACCGGCATTTTTGGAAGAAAAGAAGTAAAAGTGCTTAAGGATGCGATGGGGTATGCGGGTTCGGGTTAATTTCTATTTTAAAAGAAGTGTAACAGGGGTGCCTTTATTTTGTGTCTTGAATCCTGGAATATCTAACTTCTTTTTTTTTTTTGAGACGTGGATGGATTGACAGTCGAGCAGCTCAACATGTATTTGTTAAACGAGGAAACGATAGCCTCTTGTTGGGCGGGGATGTGTTATCTTTTACTTCACGTTGTTACGTCATGTTAATTATACCGGAGAGCGGTGTTGAGATGGAAGTTTTCACTGCTTTTCATGAACGCTTTTGCGGCATCGTGACTGGTGTACCTAATTTGCTCTCTTGGTATTACCCCGCTGCTATACACATGGTCAACGTTCCTTCTTTTGTACTCGCTCTCTCTCTCTCTCTTTCTTTTACCGTTCAGCACTTGTTCCATAGTTCACAAAAAAAAAAAGCTCTGCTCGTATCCCACTTGTAGTTATTGCCCATTAACATGACACAGGTCATCACGGAGAGTTTGCGCACCGGTGTTACCCCCGCAGCACCGAAGAGTCAGCGCGTATGTCGGCACTTCGCCCGTGGGCGGTGCACTTGGGGTACATCATGTCGTTTCTCGCACGAGGTGGAACGCCCATCTGTTGATGAGGCCTCTACCAACCCTTCGTATATTGGCTTTCATCAACAACGAGTCCAGAAGGAGCGTTGCGCCATACTTAAAGAAGCATTGGAAGGCAACTTCGAGATAAAGCAATACAACTTTGCTGAGGGATGCACACGATGTGCAGTTGAGCTTCCCCCTCCTTTGGCTCCCATCCCTATTCCACGGTTGCTATCAGCTAATGAAGTTAAGGCGCAGTTACAAGAGCTGGAGGGAAATGAACAGCTTCGTGCGGGTGGCCTTCTGTATTTTGTGGGTGAGCCGGCCGTATTTTGGTCGATGATGCATTATTACCTTAAGAGTCACACCACCACAAGCAGCAAGTGGGACAAGCTCCTCAGTAACGCCAAACGCGGCCGTGTAGAGTGCATGTTCTTCCGTTCATCTGTGGGGTGCATGAGCAATGAGTGCACATTTGAGCACGGTACAACATCCGCCGTTACCATTCCTTCACCGCTTCAAAATATGGCCACGAATAATGCCCTTCTGGCACCTGTACTGGGTTTTGGAGCTGCCACCGCAACATCGACGGTGACGAGTGCAAACGGCAGCACTAATACTCCCATCACTGCTTCCAACAACACCGGTGGAGTTGGCGGAGCGGTCGCCAAATCGCTTTTGGTGGGAAGTACACGTGTCCCAGTGGACCTCACAAGACGCACCTCAGTTACACATTTAACCGAGAAGGCCGATGAGACGGTCATGTTCAGTGACCCGGTATGGGGACTCCACAGTTTGTTAGAGCCGAAGGCCACTACATTGCCGACTCAGCAACAACAATCACAGTCGCAGTTACAGTTGCAACAGCAGCCCGACGGATTGTCTTTGTTGTGGGACGACAGCCTACGAACACGGTCCGTGCCGTTGTGGTGATTCAACGCGGAATTTCTTTTTTTTTTTCTTCGGTGATTCATAATTATCTTTCCGTTTTTTTTTTATGTGTGTGTCCTCCCTTCCTTCCAGTTGTTCTCTTTGTTTTTTGCCCCATTTTTCTTGCGTTTTCGTACGCGTTACTCAATTCATACAGTGTTGGGGAGGTGTTGAAGGACCTGAATGGGGTGATGGACGCGATCTGTGTTTGTTTGTTTGTTTGTTTTTCCTTTAGATGGCTGAGGGGGAAATGTTCTGTGTGTGTGTGTGTGTGTGTGTCACTAATATGAAAAAAAGGGGCAAGAGTAATAAATTTGATCTTGCATTAAGTTTCCTCCGCCTGTTTTTTTCTTTTTTTTTCTTTCTGTCTTTATTTAACACCCATTTTTTTTCTTTTTTATTTTGTTTCTGTTCACACACCTCACCACATTTCCTCAGCTACTCGCTTTTTTTTTGTTGTTGTTATTGTTTAGTGTTTCTCTCCTTCCACTCCCCTCAATTTTGTTCCTCTTTCGCGTTTCAGCCACCACTGCCGTCTTGCTTCCTATTTTCTTTTGCCATTTTTTTGGTTTTTTTTTCTTTGTTTTATACACATGTGCTGGTGTGTCCAGTCGTGTAGTGCTTCAGGTTCATTTCCCCTCATCATTTTGTTATTCCCTTCCTTTTTCTTCTCTCCTAGTGGGATTTCGTATAAGAATGCGCCTGTCATACCTTCCTTCACCTATGGGTTCCTCCCTTTTTCTTTTCTTTCCTTTTATACTTCTTTTTTTTTTTCGCTTACTTGCTTACTGTATGTCCGCAGGCGGAAGCTTTTCTTGTCTCTCTTCTTTTCTTTTTCTTTTTTCCTTTAATTTTTTTTTCGCTATTATTATTATTGTTGTTATTGTTATTGTTATTGCTATTATTATTATTATTTGTTGTTGCTGTTGATTTTGTTGTTTCTGTGTCTTTCGCACGCTATTCGCCTCTCAAATGGACGCGACTCCGCAGAGTGTGGAGTAAAAAGATAGATAGAAATAAGGAGAGAAATAAAGAAAAAGGAAGAGGAAAAGAGAAAAGAGAAAAAGGAAAAGAGAAAGAACGAAAAAGAAAAGAGAGCAATGAGGTGTGGGATATGCATTTATTTATATTTATGCGCATGTATATTTATTTATGTGCACGTACGAAATGGAAAGGAGGAAGAAAAGTGAATAAAGGAAATTGGCGTGTGTTTGTTTGTTTGTTTGTTTTTGTATGTATGTGTGAAGATAGAGAAGGAAAGGAAAAGGAAAAGGAAAAGGAAAAGGAAAGGAAAGGAGGATAAAATGAGATTAAGACACAAGTCGTGTATGGTTTTCTATTCACATTGTGCGTTTGATAGTGGGAGGTTTTTCCCCCCTTATTCATATCTTTTTTGTTTCTTTTTTGTTTCCTTTTCCTTTTCCTTTTTTTAAAAGTTTTTTTGTTCACTTATTCCTCACTTACTTCTCACTCCCCAATTTCCCTCTTCCCCGCTTGTTTGTTATATGATATGTAGTATGCGAGTTTCAGTTGCTAGTGTTTGTTTATATGTTTTTTTTAAAAAATTTTCCTACAGATTAAAACTGGGAAGGGGGTGGGAGGCACAACAGAAAAAAAGTAATATAAGGAGAAGGAGGAGGAGAGTTAAGGAGAAAGGAAATGCGGGTGTGAATTAACTAATGAAATGGGGAGGGGGTAATAATTTCCTCTTCTTATTTATATATATTTTTATATATTATTTTGCTTCCGTTCTTTGTTTGTTGTTGTGAAGAAAAAGAAGTTGCGAAGTTGGAGGTATTAATTCCTAATGAATGGAGTGAGTTATAAAAGGAAATTTAGTTTGCGGGTGAGATGGGAGAAGGTAAGTGTGTGAAACAAACAAATTGTAGAGGAAAGAGGGGGAAGGTATAGAAAAGAGAAACAACAACACCAAAAAGACAAAAAGACAAAAAGACAAAAAAAAAAAGGGGGACGAGTAAATGGAAGGAAGGGAGGGAGGAAGGGAAGAGAAAAAAAACAAAAAAAATAAATTTTGTAATTTTTTTGTGTTTGTTGACTTTTTTTTTTTGTTACGTAAATGAATATATATATATATACATATATGTATTCATTTATTATTATGCAACAGTAGTCTAATTGATATAGGTGTCAAGTTCAAAGCAACCGCTCTGACGTTTTTTTTGTTTTTCTCCCCCCTCCCCCTTTTCCCTTTCTGTTCTTCAAACACGAGAAGAGAGGGAAAGAAGGGAGGTGAAAAAAAAAAAATTACAACTGCAGGGAACGACAGCGAAGTAAGGCAGCGGAAGATGAGTCTTTTTTTTTTTTTTACCAGGTTGTTACTGTGGTAATAATAATAATAAGGATAATAAGAATATAAAAATAATAATAATAATACTAACTACTTCAAATGGTGAAAATAGCTAGACGGTCGATATGACAAAGAAAGATGAGAAAAGTAATAAAATTAGAGAGAAAAAGAAAGAAAGAAAGAAAGAAATCGAATAAAGGGGGAGGAAGAAGAGAAGAGAACAGAAATGCCGGTTCGCATACACATCCATCTATACAGAGTAAATAAGAAAAAGGAACGGCAAAATCCCTAAAATAAATAAATGAGAACACACATACACACAATTTTTTTTAAAAAAAAAAAGAAACTAAAGCGAAAAAATAAAAATAAAGTTTGAATACTAGATGTCGCCCATGACCGTTTAGCTCAAAGTTCAGTTCAATTTTTTTGTAAAGGAAAAAAATAAGGGAGATGAGGGGGTTCTTCCCATTAAAACAAGGTGTGTTACTATTTTTCTTCCATTTTTTCCCCCCTCCCTCTTCTCTCTTCTTTTTTTTTTTGTGTTATTGCTTCAGTATTGTGACAGCGGAAACAAATTATGATACTCAGTAGAAGCAAAATAAAAAACAAAAACAAAGAGAAAAGAGAAGAAGAGGTTTGGGATGATGAAATTATGCAGTCGTATATTTTTCCTCCACTGCTTTCTTTTTTTTTGATTTTTGGTCAATTCTGTTGTGACTTTTGGTTAAATGATTGAAAATAAGGAAATCATTTTTAGTGTTTTTTTTAATTTTTCCTTTTTTTTTTGTTGTCGGAAACTCGAAACCAAGAAACCAATGCAAACGCACACACACACACACACACTGGTAGTAGAACAAACGAGAGGATTCAAAAGGAAAAAAAAGGAAAAATTAAAGGGAGGCATCCGCGAAATAAACGAAGCAAATAGCAAAGAAGAAGATTAATTGTTGTTGTTGTTGTTTTACACCACCAAAAATTAATAAAAAAGAAAAGTGAGTTTAAGTCAGTAATAAACAATTCTTTATTATTATTATTATTACAATTTCTAAGAATCATTACTAATATTAATGATAGATATATTTATTTATATGTATGTATTCATGTATATACAGATAGCGGAATGGGAAAGAAAAGTAAAAAAAAGAAGGAAGGAAGGATGGAAGGAAGGAAGATGAAATGTGTGATTTGTGTTTTTTTTTTCCTTTTGAAAGGAAGAGTTGGTGGTGATTGGATGGAAATATGTATGGAGGGAGATGTTGAAAGAAGAGAGGAGAAAAAGAAGAGGCGGAGGAGGAGGAGGAGGAAAAAAAAACGTGACAAACACACAAACATGAAGAAAGACAAGTATTTTTAAAAAAAAGAAAAGAAACATATAATACCACTTAAATGCTCTCAGTTTCATAACGTGATGTTACACACGCTCAAGAAGGTTAAATGAACAGTTCTAATGGTAAACATGTGTTTGTTTTGTGGTGGTTTTATATGTAAATACCACACATGCATATAACACAAATATACATTATATGCTTTTCCGTACACGCACACATATGCGTGTATTGATGTGTGTGAAATAAAGAAAAGGGGTAATAATCCCTCTTCCACATGATAAAAGCGCATGAATGATTAAACGAAATGTTACATGGTGGAAGAAGAGAGGAGGGTGAAGAGAAATAAATAATACATGAATCGGTAGTGATTGTTCCAATGTTGGCTTCATGCAGAATTTATGAAACCGTCCTTGGGGAGCTTTTATTGATTGATTCGTTCGTTCATTCATTCGTTCACTTTTTTCTTTTTGATCGCCATCTTTTGTTTGTTTTTTTTTCCTTTTGTTTCCTCCATTCATTTCAATTCGCTTGTGTCTCTCGATATTGATTTCCGTATGCATGCGCGTATATGTGTGTGAAAATGAAAGACACACAATCATTAATGCTGTCATTACTGTTGTTTTCATATTTTACACCGTACATGTGACATTTCATTATTATTATTATTATTATTGTTGTTGTTGTTACCGTGCAGGACGTTGGTGGTGCTGTTGGAAATGAAATGAGGAAAACACGACGAAGCAAAAGAAGGAGATGAAATAAAAGAGGCAAAATGAGAGGTGAAGCAACAAATAAGAAATAGGCGGGGAAAAAAAAAAAAGAAGTCACATAAATCATGACGGTAACGAATAAATAACTCAGGTGTCCATCGTCACCTCCGGTGATCAACATTTGCACGGTTTATTTCTACGGTTACGATTTTGCGAATGACGAACGTGTTTGTGTTAGGAACAGTACTATGTTTTTTTCTTTCTTATTTCTCACCCCCTTTTTTTCCTTTGTTTTTGTTTTATTATTATTATTATTTATTGTTGTTTTTCTTCTGCTTTGACGGTTTCGTTTTGTCCTCCTTTTACCTGTTTACCTGTCCTTCGCCTTCATGCAAGGCAGAGTGAATTTGCAACTGCAGCAACGCGGACACTCAAAAAAACAAAAACAAAAAACAAAAGGATATGGACGTGCGAATAAGGCGTCACATCTCCATGCAAGAGCGACCCTTACAATCAAAATGGAGGTGAAACTACAACAAAAACTAAAGTAATAGTAAAAATAAACGCAAAAAGAAAAAAAAAATATGAGCGATCGCTCCCCATCTTCTTTCCATCCGTGTGTGTGTGTGTGTGGTGGTATTTTAATGGCGGTGCCATTTTTATAATGGGGTTTGTGAATGTTGGAAAGAGAAAGAAAGGAATCATTTAAGATAATGATAGGAGGAGGAAGAATAATAATGAGTTTGCGTCCGCATATTTGTGTTTGTGTTTGTGAGTGTGTGCGGTTGGTTGATTGAAGTGGAAAAGGCAGGTAAGGGAGAGAGTTTGTTTAAGGGGTTGTTGACAGCATTTATTTCTCGTTACCTTGGTTTTCCTTTGGTTGTTGCAGTTACTCCATTCCTTCCTTCCTTCCTTCCTTCTTTTTTTTTTTCGTGATTTGATTTGTCCTGGCGAAAAGCGGAATGAGTTGATGGAGGTAAGTAATGAAGATAATCTTAACATCGATGGTGATGATGATTATTATTATTATTATGGTAGGAATGAAACTGAGGCTCCAAAATCGTTTGTTTGTGTTTTTTTTTTCCCCTTCCCATTTTGTTTCTTCATTCATTGGGGTACGGTCCACCCTTCTTCAAGAGAATGGTGTGAAGAGAATAGTTTTGACGATGCTTCTGAGTACGAAGAGAAGAACGGGTTTGCGTTTGTGTGTTTGTTTTCGTGTAGGATGAAGGGAAGGAGGAGGGAAAAACGCCGAAGTTTTGTAGTATCTGTCAAAGAGTGGAGGTGAAAGGAGAAATTAAAAGGGATGATAGAGTGGTTAGTGTACCTTCATGTCTTCAGTAATGAAATAAACAAACGCGTATACAGATGTATATATATGTATACATGTATATATATGTCAGTTTGTTGGCGTTTTGTAGTGTGTTTGGCAGTTTAGTATGCGAACTTTTATATGGGTGGGGAGGGACTTGAGGAACGACAGAAACACATACGGGGGGTTATGTTGGCTCTTTTTTTCCCCCATATAGAGGGGAAATATTAAGAGTATATATATATATATATATATATATATGTTATGAATAATGAAATGAAGTGGAAAGTTACAAATGGTAAAAATGAGGAGGGTAAAAAACAAGAGAAAGATAAAGAGTTGAGTTTTGTCGTTCGTCTTGTGGGGAAAGAAAATCGTTGAAAGTAGTGCTGCAACTAGAGAAGTGTAAGATAAGTGGGAGAACTCTCTCTCCTCTTCACTCTCTGGTGCTGTGCCCTCTTTCACTACAGTTTCGACAACATACACGCGTATTTGGCGATACATTAACGGGAAACAAGCACGTCTCTAACTACCCTAACCTTCTTTCTGTTTCTTTTTTACGCATGTCCGCGTGCTGTTGTGCGCTTTCGACACTACTCGTCACTGCGCACCCGGGCGGGACTCGCAACAACCATTAATTACAACAACAACGTAGATTAGGATCAGTTATATATCTCATTGTTGCTTTTTTACGGCAGGCTAGCCCAATGTATTCTAGCGAAAAGGAGAAGGAAGCTCCCGAAACGCTTACTTCCCTACCGGCTAATGCGGAGGAGCAACAAAGAGAGCGAGATGACAACCATTCAGCATCGGCGCAGGGGGAGGAGGATAAGAACCAAGACAATACACCCGTTGCCCTCCTTCACCTACGGCAGAACTTTGGTGTGTTGACTCGTGTGCTGGAACGGGAGGTGTTTCGGCGTGGCCTCATAAACAGTACTGTGGAGGACATGTACTCAGCATTTTCTGGGGCATCTGTGGTACTCGTGGATATTCTTAGAAGCGAGGTCGAGCCGCGCTTGCTGCGCTCGCAATTGGGTGACATGCTCTACTCCAATCTGGAGCTTAGCTACGGTGCCGAGCATGCAAGAATGCTTGCAACCGTTATAGGGAGTTCCCTGGACGACGTCTACTTGTTTCATGCCATCTGCTCACCGTCGGCTCTGGAGGCATTGGTACACCAGGCTCAGGAACTTATAAACCCCCCGTCGAATCGCACGGGCGGCTCCAACACCTACAGCGACGGCGCTCGTGGTGCCGTTCAATCGCAGTCGTACGGAAACGCTGTAGGACTCGCGCGACCATCGTTTACTGAGTTTGGCAAGGAACGCAGGGGCGAAGTTCAGCCCACTGTCGAAGCCAAATTGCCGCGGGTCTCCAACACATATGCGGATGGAGCAGCACCGGCAGGAATGAATCAGCCGGAGGAGGAGGTGATTCCGTCGGTCACTACCGGTGGGTGGTCTAACGCTCAGAGGAAGCACGTGGAGGCTGAGCGGGAGGTGCTTCCTCATCATGCTCATCACCATCAGCTTCGAGCCCGTCTGCCAGTGAATCAGTTCACTGCCCCACAACGGCCACAGGTTCCTAGTGTGCCTCACCACCATCACCACCATCACCATCACCATCATGTCGTAGTAGGAACTGGGCCAGTTGGATTGCAGCAGCAGGATCGGCATCATCAGCAGCTTGAGAACCCACAGAACGATGCGTTCCCACGGATTCCTGTGGCGACGGGGCTGCCGAAACGACCAGTCGACCGCGTTTTGCATCAGCAGAGTTTACAGGGCCACGATGAAGCTTCACACCAGCGCGGGGCATGGCGTGGTATGGGTCCGTCACCGACCCCCCAGCAGGGTGCAGCGGGCGTGTCGCAGCCGAATTATAACGTACGTAACAACTCACCGCCGGTGCCATCGCATGTTAATCACAATCAACATCCACATCATATAGGGCCCACAGGCTCTCCGACGAGTGCAAGGGTAATTGCACCTCAGCGACACAACGCGAATCAGTATATTCAGCACCCCACCATGACGAAGCAACCGATACCGCAACCAACACCGTCGATGGCGTCTCAACAGCCCTCGCCTCAAATCAGTGCGATGAACACCACCGCCCCTGCGACTCCTGCTGTCGGTGCGGTGTCACCTCCTCCGCCGAGCGCGCAGCGGCCGCTACCGCACCACCATCACCACTTGCATCTAATTCAGCACCACCAGCAGAGTCAACAGAATCAACAACAGCAGCAGCAGCCTCACCACCACCACCACCATCACCACCACATACACCACCATCACCACGACGTTATGCAGCAGCAACCAATTGTGCCCCCGTCGCCTCCGCCACCGCAACCCTCTTACAACGTGAAGCAAGAGCATACCGCTGCACCTGAAACTAAACCGATGGCACACAATGCGGAAGCGGCTCCGGCGCAAATAAAACCCCTTCACCACCACAACGTCTCCTTCCATCCGACGAAATTACCTCAGCAGCCGCCACCTCAGCCGAGCGCACCGTCTTCTGTGGGTGGAGAGGCAACGCATCAAGTACCGATTGTTCCGGCGCATCACCATTCGATATTTCATGCGCAGCATGTGGCCCCTGTGCACCATCACCATCACCACCATCATCATCATCATCATCACCATCACCATCACCTTCAGCAGCCGCCACACCGTTATACGTCGTCACCGGCGTCTGCACCGATGTCTGTTGACATGATGAATGATGAGATGACTTGGGCCTTGTCGAGTGCTAACTTGTCGCCACCACCTGCCTCAGAGCTGCGGCGCCTTCTTCGCGAACGGAATGTACCGGAATCGATTGTTAATAGCGTTTTGGAGGCGGGCATAAAAAAGGAGGAGCTACTAACGATGTCGAGGGAGATGTACGATGAACGTTTAAGGACGTATCTGGGGTCTCAGCAATCTCAAACGCTTTGGGCCGCTCTACATTCCAACGAGAAGTCGCAGCATGATAGGGATGGTCATGAGATGAATGATTTGCGCAGCTTTATCAGCAATAATTCCATCCAAAACAACATCGCACAGGAGGCGGAGGATGAGAACGGCAGCTCCAAGCGTGGCCGCGCAGCAAAACCAGCTCTGCAGGTCCCACAACCTAGGACGACGCAAAGTAGGCAGCAACAACAGCAACAGCAGCAGCAGCAGCAATCCAACAAAGGTGTGGAGCATAGAATGATTCTCTGGCTTTCAGGTGTGAGTAGCTCGGAAGTGAACCAAGTGCTAAAGGAAGTGGGGAAGTATGGTAAGGTTGTGAAGCATGGCGTATCTCAGGATAAGAGTGACATGATGTACTTCAAGCTAAAGGACTGCAAGGGGGACCTCAGTGGGATGCAGAAAATAGGGAATTACATCGTAGAGGAGTGCCATCGCGTGCCTCCTGGTGAAGCGGGTGATGGGACGCCGCCAGCACGCGGACCCCGACCTGAGGAGGCGGAAGAAGATGGTACTAACAAACTACGAGCTAAACCAAATGAGGCGGCATCTCCATACCCTCAACAGCAGACCCGTCCAACGTCCGCGCGGCAGCAGGGACCCGCAGGGAGCCAAGTGGATGAACATGAGGAGGATGGCAACTTGGAAGATAGCCGCACACACCGTAAAGGCATGCGTAATATTAGAGGTCGCGGTCGGGGCGCCAACCACGGATATCACACCCACCGACACAGCGAGGGCACCGGCCAAGTGATGTGCAGGTACTTTAATAAGGGTGCCTGCAAGTATGGGGAACAGTGCCCCTTCCAGCACCCCTCAAAGCATCCGGGTCGTTCGTGATTAACAATGGAGTAAGCATTGACATCTAGGGGGTAGGCAATGATACAAATAAGCGAATACCGAAAAGGACTAGGAAAAGAAGAAGATAATATAATATAATCATTCGAAGAAAAAAAAAAGAAAAAAGAAGGAAAATTGGGGGGGCAGGGGGAAACCAGTGAAGTAACTCCTCGACGCTAGCACAACCAAGAAGAGAATGGAGGACCGACGTCAATAATGATCAAAAGGGAAGAAAAAAGGAGATGGCTGGTGCGAGGAGCGCCACCACAGAAAATTTATACGTATATGTTTGTGTGAAAAAGGGCCAGAGGAATGAAGTAAGGAGGAAGAAACAAAAACAAAGGTATGAGAGTGTCTGAACCTCGTAAATTTTAGAGTAAACGGGATATATATATATATATATATGAAACAATTTTTAATAATAATAATAGTAATTTAATCATAAACGGACTATATGTAGGTGGGGCGCGTTTGCTTGGTTTGTTTCTTTCTCGTCCATGTCATCTCATTTCTTTTTCTTCTGTTCACCCTTCAGCTCATTTTCTGATCCCAGTAACAGCGGGATGTTATTATTTTTTTTTTGTATTACAGCAACTCCACCGCGCGATACGACGGGTGCAAAATACAAAGGAAATACAAGAAGGGGAAAATAAGGAGGGAGAAGAGGCAGAAGGGAGGTGTGAATTTGTATTTATCCCCCAGTAGTCCTTTTTAGGAGTAACCTGGGTGGCATCTGTTATAAGACGGCGAAATGAAGTGGATAGGGAGATGTGACAAGGGAATATAAGAGGTATAGTTCTGTTGCGTATATTTGTGTGTGTATGTGCTGGACCCAATGGCATGGGCGATGGTGGGCTCGTTTACATGACCTTGTTTCTTTTCTACCTGTCCGTCTTCTTTGTTTATTTATTTTTTCTTGTTGTATGTTTTGTATGTGTGTGTGTGTGTGTGTGTTTGTTTGTGTTGGAGACTTGCGTACAACTGCTGTTTCTTTCTTTCGGTTTGGATGTGTGTTTGTGTTCTTGGCTTTTGTGTGGATGATTGCGTGCATGGGTGCCTGTGGTTTCTCCTTCTGATCATCTTCCTTTCCTTCCCAGTCTCATTCCTCCCCCTCACTACCATCTTTACTGTTGTTGTATTTTTTTTTTCTTTCTTGTACCGCCTGAAGTTTCAAGTGGGCATGTTGGCTCGGTATCGTCACGGCAGGTGGTGTTTCCGTTCTCCGGTGGTTGTAGGGGGATAAGAGAAAGGTTGAGGGGAAGGGGTAGAAAGGGAAGGAAAAGGAGAAAAAAAAGCTGTAAGGAGAAGGTATGCAAGTAATATTAATATACATATATATATATATATATATATATGTATGTATATGTAACATTTAAATGTTTTGTTCTGTTTTCTTCTTGGGCAAAGCGGTGGAGGGGGAGGTAGGTAGGTGTAAAGACAAGGAAAGCAACCACATCAAGGAAAAGTGAGTCGGTGTGTGTGATGGAGGGAAGAGAAGGGTAAAAATACACCCCCTCTCCCACAGAGAGGTTGTCGAGGGGGGAAGTGAGATACATTAAGTTTTTTTAATTTATTGTTACGTAATACGAGAGTGGTTTTAACATCCCGAATGACCATACCCTATTTCGTGAAAGGAGTTGGGAGAAATGAAATCTGTATGCCACATTCACTTGAGAGAGGTAACCGTGCGGTTTTGTTGCTCCATTTTCCTCTTTTCTGGTGTTATTATGGTCTCTTTTATTGTTATTTAATTATTGTCATTGTTAACTTTACTTCGAAAAGTGAGCACACCTTGGAATATTTTTGCAGGGTTAATAGGTATCCATTCGCTTGATTCCCTCAACCCTCAACGACCAGGTGGGGTAACTCAATCAGAGAAATAAGAGCAAGTGAAAGTAAAGTAAGGGAAACGACAGATGTCGGCAGCAGTTCCTGTCAGTGAAGGAAATGGTGGAGTGGCCGCACAGAACCCGCTGCCAAGCGGTGAACTGCCGTCCACCACTTCACTAGCACAGCAACCCCTGAGCCCGGTGGGCACTTCACCACCTTCTAATGCTCTAGTCACGGCACCTGGAACAGCGGGTACTTCTCAAAATGCTATGCCAGTAAACACGGTGGATCAAACGAATCGCTACAACAACAATAATGAATATGCGAACAGCTACAACACTGGTATGGGCTACGGAGGCTTAGGAATGGGTTATGGGGGTCTCGGCATGGGCTACGGAGGCTTAGGAATGGGTTATGGAGGTCTCGGCATGCCTGGCATGTACGGAGGCTTAGGAATGGGTGGCTTATATGGTGGATTAGGTATGCCTGGTATGTACGGCATGGGGATGTCAGAAGACTTTCAGCGCAGTCAAATGACTTTCATGCTCGTAGGGCGTCTTTTGGAGATGTGCGGGATGTTTGCGGGTGTCATTCAAATGACGTTTGGGAGTGCGCTTCAGTTTATGGGAAATTACATTGGCATGAGTCAACAGTACAATAAACTGAAATCTGGTATGTATATGGACGAGGCGGGTAGATGGGTGGAGCTGCCAAAGGGCACCGACTCCAGCAGAGAAAGCGCTGTGTCAGGTACCCGCCGCAGACCCTCCAGGCACCGGAAACAAGAAAAGCAAAGCCACCCAATTTTCGGTGTCCTGAGAAGATTACTATTTCTGCTGCTTGCAGTGATGCTGGCAAAAAGGATTACTCGTTAGCGCTACATGCACGTAACCTCTCTTCACTTTGATGATCAGTTGAAGGAGGTTGTTTTGTTTTTTTCTCTCCCTCCCTTCGCAGAAGTAGCAAACTTTAAACCGGTGCGTACAGGATTGACCGTGTATTCCGCAAACCATCACGAAATACTGCGACGAGGGTTGTTGGAGGTGAAATTGGGGCAAATGTATGCATGGGGCATAGCCGGTGCTGGTTTAGTTATTTTGTGGAAGCGGTGTAGTGCACGAGAGGCTCTTTCAGCACTTTCCCCCTTCTTCGTCTGTTTCATGTAAGATTTCGAGTGTGTTTTCCTATCGCGCTTCACACGTCATATTCATTTATTAGAAATTCAATATGTCGCCTAGGTCGTTGTATGTCACAGGGAAAGGTGTATTATCTCTTGTAGGGGGCTTTACTGCCGGTTGGTGTGGCTTAGGTTTCGTTGAGGACAAGGGACTTATTAGTGAAGCGAACCTTCGGGCCCTGCACGTAGGGACACTTAAACTTCATTTATTCCTTCAGGAGTGGATTTTACCGGTGTCGTTCAGCGAGAAATACGGCTATAAGAAAGAGGTATTGGAGGAAATCATTGAACGGTATGGCAGCGGCTCCGCTGCCGAGGCGCGGTGGACGTTTGAACAGCTGCTGGGGGAATGCGAAGTTCCAGGACAGATTTCCTGGTTAGAAGAGCACATTTCAGAGGATATACCCTATTTTTACATTGCAGATTTATTCGACAGTTGGTGTAATTTGCACAGGAATCTCTTTGTTTGCAGTGCAGACGCCCACGAAACCGCAAAAAGAAGTGACGATCGCTTTGAGTCGGAGCTTTTATGCAAGGGTGTGATTGAGAAGGCAATTAGTGGCGTTCTGCCGTACGACACGGCGGTGCGTGCCCTTTGCATTCTTGCCATTGGATGTAGGACGAACACTCAGTTTATGCTCAAAACAATAAAGCCTGACTTCATTATAAATCGCTATAAGCTATATACAGACGATCTTGCACAACCGATAGACGGCAATACCGATGTCACACCGCTAGCCGAAGTAAATGCGGCAACGATAGGACTGCTAAATGCATTAAACACGGAACTTCAAGAACAGGAAAAGTTGAAATTGTGGAAGAGCAGTACAGCACGGAAGCTTCCGCTTCTCATGCAGTTAAATGCCACACCATGGTGTGACAGCGTCGATAGTCTTCGCAGAGGGCTGAAAGGTATAACATCAAACAATGCAGCTACACTCTTAGAAGAAGCGACACAATACTTCAGGTGTTCTGAGTTGAGCAAGTAAAGAAAAAGAAAATGAGACGCAAATGAAAATACAGAATAGGTGCCACAACTTAAAGCAGTTGTGTAATCATGAAACGCAACTATCGCTTCAATTATCGCGCTTCGTAAAAATTTTTCTGCGGAATACTTTCGCTAAGACTTTTTGCGTATTACCACTGCAAGGAGAGTTGACATCACAACTTCAGTTGTGAACAGGGATGATGCCAAATAAGCCTTGTTGTTTCCTTGTTGTTTTACCTTTGCTTCAACAAAGCAGTTATACCATGTGGTTTGAATACTTACGTTATGTGAGTTATCACCAACAAAGTATGCTGCCATAATGATTAGTTACCCTTTCTTCTCCCTCTCACCACCAGGATTAGTACCACCACCAATGGCTGTCCCACCAGTGGAAATGTATAGTGGTTCCTTTTGGAACAGAATGAGGAAACCCTTGCCATTACGAACGCAAGTCATTCGATTCACAGTTGTATTCGTAATCGTCTCTTTCATCCTTGCGGTTGCGTTGCAAATCACACATGAACGTATGCCGGACCCCAAGGTGACGAAGCCGCTACCAGATCTCGGTTTTGAACTTTTGACGAAGATATCATTTCTCTCTGTGGTTACGGACGTTCTGATTGCATTCCTCTCTTCACTGAGCTTCTTTACCTTGTGGAAACTGTACCTTCTTCACCGGCATTGTGTGGGGTCGGGTGAACCAGAACTCCCATGTAACATTCCCGGTGTGAGTCGCTTCTTTTTATCTGTGTGGTTATGTAAGGAGAATTGCCGTATTGAACTGCGCAACGTTCATACCATTGCATGGATCCGTTTTATTACATCATACGCACTCCTGCTACTCTTTCGCTCGCTGGTTATTGTTATGACGTCCATGCCGACGCCAGTGGACAAGTGCCAAAACCCGCCGAAAATAGAGAACCCCGTAAAGAACGTTATACTCACTGTTCTTACAGCTGGTGGTGGTTCCATACACTGTGGTGATCTCATGTACAGTGGCCATACTGTGATTCTGACGCTTCATCTCATGTTCCACTGGATTTATGGGGCAATGGTACATTGGTCGTTTCGTCCTGTGGTGACTGTGGTAGCAATTTTTGGCTACTATTGCATCGTTGCCTCTCGCTCCCATTACACAGATGACGTGTTGGTAGCTATTTATTTAACAATTGCAACATTCATAGCAGTAGGTCACAACGCTGATGGAGCTCCATGGCAGCTGCAACTTTTTATTCGCTGGTTGCCATGTTGTGGTGCCAATTCACGTGAAGTGACGGAAGACAGCCAACCGGTAATGGTGGCTTTTAAGAGTGAAGCAGTGGATGAGTTACGAGAGAGGGACGATAGTGCGGGGTTGAGTTGTGAGGTATCAACTAACGAGGTATGATTCATAGATGGATGACCTCCTCAGCCGCATAGCTGAATATATATATTATTTTTTTTGTCGGAAGACATCGTAATACGGAAAGTGTGCCTCAAATCTTAATTTTCTATTTTTTTGGTCCGCCTGGCTTAGCGTAAAGCTATTTTGAGCCCACGAAGGATCTAGTGATAGTAATGGTCGAGCAGGGCTGCTTCTAGGGGAAAAAAGGGAATTGAATAAATACCCTTCCTTAAAAAAGAAAATACTCTCCCAATAATAGTAAAATTCTTTTTACTTACTTATTCTGAACAAATAAGATTTTAATTGTCTTCAATAATAACTATATTTCTTATGGTACCGTGCAGCGAATAAACCGCACCTCAGCGAAAACATATATATGTATATGTAAGCTGTTATTTTTTTTCTTCCCCTTCAGCGATCGTATTTTTGTTACAATCATCAGCTAAAACGTATATTAATTATCACTCTTCTTCGGGCATATTGACAAGTACACCGTGCGTTCGTCAATTTACACACCGCGATACATACGTTTACATGAAACTTAGATGTGTGATGAAGTTTTTTCAAGAGAAAAATCAGTGGAGGGGTACACGATGTGTGAACGACAAACATATGAAAGACTTGCCTACATCTCAGCTCGTGCTGAAATGAATGTACAGGTGTGGTGGGCTGTAAATTTTCATTAACCGTAACACTGTTGTTGCAGGCAAACAACAGAAGGGAGGGAAGAGGGAAACAATAAAGGTGATACGTGAAAGGTCAGCATGGGGGAACAGAAACCCTGTACCGTATATGTGTGATTGGGAGTGTTGTTGTTTTTTCTATTTGTCCCTTCACAATATAAAAGACTTCCCCCGACACGCATGCATCAATAAAAGCGCTGTGTTCTCGTCCATTGTATGGGGTGCTGATTCACTTGTTGTGGTTACCACTGCTTTTTCTACTCTCCTTTTTGCTGCTCGTAGATAGTTATATTGAAATTTATCGTTGTGTTACTGTGCACATTTGACCGCAGTATCTGCCATGACAACGTGGTTGCTCTAATGAGGTACTCTTTGAGGGTTTTCTTTTACAGTTTTGATAATGTTCTTCTCTGCTGGATATGATGCTGGCGAGAGCCATAAATTCTTAATTTACCACAGAACAGGGATGATGCCAAATAAGCCTTGTTGTTTCCTTGTTGTTTTACCTTTGCTTCAACAAAGCAGTTATACCATGTGGTTTGAATACTTACGTTATGTGAGTTATCACCAACAAAGTATGCTGCCATAATGATTAGTTAACCTTTCTTCTCCCTCTCACCACCAGGATTAGTACCACCACCAATGGCTGTCCCACCAGTGGAAATGTATAGTGGTTCCTTTTGGAACAGAATGAGGAAACCCTTGCCATTACGAACGCAAGTCATTCGATTCACAGTTGTATTCGTAATTGTTGTCTTTATCCTTGCTGTTTTGTTGCAAATCACACATGAACGTATGCCGGACCCCAAGGTGACGAAGCCGCTACCAGATCTCGGTTTTGAGGTATTGCACAAGTATCCTTTTTTGTTTTCTGTCGCAGACTGCTGTATCGGTTTCTTGAATATTCTGAGTGTTTTCACCGCTTTCAAACTGTACCTTCTTCACCGGCATTGTGTGGGGTCGGGTGAACCAGAACTCCCATGTAACATTCCCGGTGTGAGTCGCTTCTTTTTATCTGTGTGGTTATGTAAGGAGAATTGCCGTATTGAACTGCGCAACGTTCATACCATTGCATGGATCCGTTTTATTACATCATACGCACTCCTGCTACTCTCCCGTTCAGTTATTATGGTAGTGACGTCGCTTCCCAATCCCGATGACCTGTGCCAAGACCCGCCGAAAATAGAAAATCGTGTGAAAGATGTCATACTTACTGTTCTTACAGCTGGTGCCGGTTCCATACACTGTGGTGATCTCATGTACAGTGGCCATACTGTGATTCTGACGCTTCATCTCATGTTCCACTGGATTTATGGGGCAATGGTACATTGGTCGTTTCGTCCTGTGGTGACTGTGGTAGCAATTTTTGGCTACTATTGCATCGTTGCCTCTCGGTTCCATTACACAGATGACGTGTTGGTAGCTATTTATTTAACAATTGCAACATTCATAGCAGTAGGTCACAACGCTGATGGAGCTCCATGGCAGCTGCAACTTTTTATTCGCTGGTTGCCATGTTGTGGTGCCAATTCACGTGAAGTGACTGAAGATGGCGTACCTGTTGCAATCGTAATTAAAAACGAAGAAATGATGAATTTCGAGGGAAAGTCATAGATAAGAAAAATCATTGATGGTGCCTCCCCCTGTGGAAAGGTGAATCAGTAAAGTGTTGTTAATAATGACGGACCTGTTGTTGAAAAGTCGAGAAGAGAGGAAAACAACTTTGTTCGTCTTTAAGATGTCATTTCTCTAGTAGTAGGTGTGCTTATCTTCCTTTCTTGTGTGAAAGGCGAGCAATTATCTATTTATTGTTGTTGCTGTTTTTGTTGTTGGTATACTACCCTTTGTCTTGCTGCTTATATGGTCAAAATAATGACACCCAGAAAGGTGGGCATGGTCTTGGATGAGGCATGAAGGAATGTCCAGCATTTCTGACAAGATTAATGGAAGGATGCGCCTTATCTTGCTAGCGGGATAGTTTTGGTAACTGCACTAATGAAACAAGCAGGCCGTACACCTATGGCCCTCATCTTAGAAATTCGTAAAGTTTCCTTTGCTTACTTCTTTGCGTAGAATATATTAAGTAGGAGAACATCAGCCTCCTGTTTATCGAATTGATAAATCCTTTCGTATTAGTGGGGTTGTACCGAACTTAACTGTTCACGCATTGAGGTCTGCTGCTTTGGCAGTTATTTTTCATTTATAATTTTACCTGTGGCTGGATGCCAAAAAGGTGACCATACTACGTACGGATATTTATAAATACCCGTATTATTTTGAATGTTTTTTTTGTTTGCTCTGCGTTCGTCAATTTACACACCGCGATACATACGTTTACATGAAACTTAGATGTGTGATGAAGTTTTTTCAAGAGAAAAATCAGTGGAGGGGTACACGATGTGTGAACGACAAACATATGAAAGACTTGCCTACATCTCAGCTCGTGCTGAAATGAATGTACAGGTGTGGTGGGCTGTAAATTTTCATTAACCGTAACACTGTTGTTGCAGGCAAACAACAGAAGGGAGGGAAGAGGGAAACAATAAAGGTGATACGTGAAAGGTCAGCATGGGGGAACAGAAACCCTGTACCGTATATGTGTGATTGGGAGTGTTGTTGTTTTTTCTATTTGTCCCTTCACAATATAAAAGACTTCCCCCGACACGCATGCATCAATAAAAGCGCTGTGTTCTCGTCCATTGTATGGGGTGCTGATTCACTTGTTGTGGTTACCACTGCTTTTTCTACTCTCCTTTTTGCTGCTCGTAGATAGTTATATTGAAATTTATCGTTGTGTTACTGTGCACATTTGACCGCAGTATCTGCCATGACAACGTGGTTGCTCTAATGAGGTACTCTTTGAGGGTTTTCTTTTACAGTTTTGATAATGTTCTTCTCTGCTGGATATGATGCTGGCGAGAGCCATAAATTCTTAATTTACCACAGAACAGGGATGATGCCAAATAATCCTTGTTGTTTCCTTGTTGTTTTACCTTTGCTTCAACAAAGCAGTTATACCATGTGGTTTGAATACTTACGTTATGTGAGTTATCACCAACAAAGTATGCTGCCATAATGATTAGTTAACCTTTCTTCTCCCTCTCACCACCAGGATTAGTACCACCACCAATGGCTGTCCCACCAGTGGAAATGTATAGTGGTTCCTTTTGGAACAGAATGAGGAAACCCTTGCCATTACGAACGCAAGTCATTCGATTCACAGTTGTATTCGTAATCGTCTCTTTCATCCTTGCGGTTGCGTTGCAAATCACACATGAACGTATGCCGGACCCCAAGGTGACGAAGCCGCTACCAGATCTCGGTTTTGAACTTTTGACGAAGGTACCAGGTATGTATGTTCTTGCAGACTGCTGTATCGGTTTCTTGAATATTCTGAGTGTTTTCACCGCTTTCAAACTGTACCTTCTTCACCGGCATTGTGTGGGGTCGGGTGAACCAGAACTCCCATGTAACATTCCCGGTGTGAGTCGCTTCTTTTTATCTGTGTGGTTATGTAAGGAGAATTGCCGTATTGAACTGCGCAACGTTCATACCATTGCATGGATCCGTTTTATTACATCATACGCACTCCTGCTGCTCTTTCGCTCGGTGGTTATTGTCATGACATCCTTTCCTGCTCCCGATGACCTGTGCCAAAACCCGCCGAAAATAGAGAACCCCGTAAAGAACGTTATACTTACTGTTCTTACAGCTGGTGGTGGTTCCATACACTGTGGTGATCTCATGTACAGTGGCCATACTGTGATTCTGACGCTTCATCTCATGTTCCACTGGATTTATGGGGCAATGGTACATTGGTCGTTTCGTCCTGTGGTGACTGTGGTAGCAATTTTTAGCTACTATTGCATCGTTGCCTCTCGGTTCCATTACACAGATGACGTGTTGGTAGCTATTTATTTAACAATTGCAACATTCATAGCAGTAGGTCACAACGCTGATGGAGCTCCATGGCAGCTGCAACTTTTTATTCGCTGGTGGCCATGTTGTGGTGCCAATTCACGTGAAATGACGGAAGACAGCCAACCGGTAATGGTGGCTTTTAAGAGTGAAGCGGCGGGTCAGTCTAGCAGGAAAGTCGTAGATGAGAGAAATCATTGATGGTGCCTCCCCCTGTGGAAAGGTGAAATCAGTAAAGTGTTGTTAATAATGACGGACCTGTTGTTGAAAAGTCGAAAAGAGAGGAAAACAACTTTGTTCGTCTTTAAGATGTCATTTCTCTAGTAGTAGGTGTGCTTATCTTCCTTTCTTGTGTGAAAGGCGAGCAATTATCTATTCATTGTTGTTGCTGTTTTTGTTGTTGGTATACTACCCTTTGTCTTGCTGCTTATATGGTCAAAATAATGACACCCAGAAAGGTGGGCATGGTCTTGGATGAGGCATGAAGGAATGTCTAGCATTTCTGACAAGATTAATGGAAGGATGCGCCTTATCTTGCTAGCGGGATAGTTTTGGTAACTGCACTAATGAAACAAGCAGGCCGTACACCTATGGCCCTCATCTTAGAAATTCGTAAAGTTTCCTTTGCTTACTTCATTGCGTATAATGCATATCTGACAGCATTTGTCCCAATTTCTCGAAGTTGTCTATTTGTACTGCCTATAATTGTGTTTTTTTGCTCCCTTGACTCTGTGTTGGAAGGTGATAGTGGTGTATCTTAACAAAATCAATTTAAGACGTTAATTCGTTACAAAATCAGTGGAGGGGTACACGATGTGTGAACGACAAACATATGAAAGACTTGCCTACATCTCAGCTCGTGCTGAAATGAATGTACAGGTGTGGTGGGCTGTAAATTTTCATTAACCGTAACACTGTTGTTGCAGGCAAACAACAGAAGGGAGGGAAGAGGGAAACAATAAAGGTGATACGTGAAAGGTCAGCATGGGGGAACAGAAACCCTGTACCGTATATGTGTGATTGGGAGTGTTGTTGTTTTTTCTATTTGTCCCTTCACAATATAAAAGACTTCCCCCGACACGCATGCATCAATAAAAGCGCTGTGTTCTCGTCCATTGTATGGGGTGCTGATTCACTTGTTGTGGTTACCACTGCTTTTTCTACTCTCCTTTTTGCTGCTCGTAGATAGTTATATTGAAATTTATCGTTGTGTTACTGTGCACATTTGACCGCAGTATCTGCCATGACAACGTGGTTGCTCTAATGAGGTACTCTTTGAGGGTTTTCTTTTACAGTTTTGATAATGTTCTTCTCTACTGGATATGATGCTGGCGAGAGCCATAAATTCTTAATTTACCACAGAACAGGGATGATGCCAAATAATCCTTGTTGTTTCCTTGTTGTTTTACCTTTGCTTCAACAAAGCAGTTATACCATGTGATTTGAATACTTACGTTATGTGAGTTATCACCAACAAAGTATGCTACCATAATGATTAGTTACCCTTTCTTCTCCCTCTCACCACCAGGATTAGTACCACCACCAATGGCTGTCCCACCAGTGGAAATGTATAGTGGTTCCTTTTGGAACAGAATGAGGAAACCCTTGCCATTACGAACGCAAGTCATTCGATTCACAGTTGTATTCGTAATCGTCTCTTTCATCCTTGCGGTTGCGTTGCAAATCACACATGAACGTATGCCGGACCCCAAGGTGACGAAGCCGCTACCAGATCTCGGTTTTGAACTTTTGACGAAGGTACCAGGTATGTATGTTCTTGCAGACTGCTGTATCGGTTTCTTGAATATTCTGAGTGTTTTCACCGCTTTCAAACTGTACCTTCTTCACCGGCATTGTGTGGGGTCGGGTGAACCAGAACTCCCATGTAACATTCCCGGTGTGAGTCGCTTCTTTTTATCTGTGTGGTTATGTAAGGAGAATTGCCGTATTGAACTGCGCAACGTTCATACCATTGCATGGATCCGTTTTATTACATCATACGCACTCCTGCTACTCTTTCGCTCGGTAGTTATTGTCATGACATCGCTTCCTGCTCCCGATGACCTGTGCCAAGACCCGCCGAAAATAGAGAACCCCGTAAAGAACGTTATACTTACTGTTCTTACAGCTGGTGGTGGTTCCATACACTGTGGTGATCTCATGTACAGTGGCCATACTGTGATTCTGACGCTTCATCTCATGTTCCACTGGATTTATGGGGCAATGGTACATTGGTCGTTTCGTCCTGTGGTGACTGTGGTAGCAATTTTTGGCTACTATTGCATCGTTGCCTCTCGGTTCCATTACACAGATGACGTGTTGGTAGCTATTTATTTAACAATTGCAACATTCATAGCAGTAGGTCACAACGCTGATGGAGCTCCATGGCAGCTGCAACTTTTTATTCGCTGGTTGCCATGTTGTGGTGCCAATTCACGTGAAATGACGGAAGATAGCCAACCGGTAATGGTGGCTTTTAAGAGTGAAGAATTAGATGAAATGAATGGTGTGCTGGAGGGCAGACAAAAAAAACATGGTGGTGTTGGTGATGGTGAAGCTTTAATGTTTAAATGTGGGGCGTATGTGTGATTGTTTCATATATATCTATATAGCTTTGTTTTACTTTATATTGAGTTCTGTTTGTTATGTTTTTTTTACGTAAATGTTTGTGACGTAGATTGGTATATCTTTTGAAGGTAATGTTTTCCTTGTTGTATTCCTTTGCTGTTTGTTGTTGCATTACTTTTCTGTTGTTGTTTCCTGTGGTTTCCTTTATCTATTATTTTTTTGTATGTATATATTTATATGTGTTGTGTATTTGGTAGCGAAGAGGGTTGACATGTGTGATTTGTTTCTCCACGCAATTGAGTAATTTTCAGGGAGCAATAGTAATTTTTTTAAAAGAAGTCAATTTTAGCATCACGTATCAGATTCTCCTTTTAAGTATATTTATTTTGTGACAAGGATGGTACTCTCCTCTTGCTGTTGCTGCTGCGTCACTTTTGTTTCTTTTTTTTTTTTTGTAACTCCTACTCCCTTACCGGTAAAAATTTCGCTGTAGTAGTCAGCCCTAAAGGGATTATGCTGATTACTTGGACACCTTCACTCTTCTTCTTCTTCACTATGCGCTATGTATTGTGTGATTCCCGTATTTATATATATTTACCTTCGGGTTTGTATCCGAATAATTTCGTTACTGCAGTTTCTTTCTTTTTTTTTTGTCTGGAAGTTAACTCCATTCAAGCCAGCACAACCAACGAAACACCAAGAGACTAGCGTTATGGTCGCAGCAGCTGCTAACCAGTTCGTCGCTCCACCTGCTCTCGGCCGTCCTGTGAGACGTTACCATCATGACCCGTATTCGGCCTGTGTGTTGGAACCCATCGCCACATGCTCGTCACCGCAGCCGCTCCTTTCATCCACCACCACCGCCAGCACCTCCGTCTCTTCACACAATAAAGCGGTAGCGGAAGAAAATGAGGTGGTGGGTGGTAACGGACTACCAAGTCTTTGCTCTCCCGATGCGATGGTGCACATTGGTTTGGTGGAGTTTAAGTACGGGGCCCTGGAGTTTTACCTCCCTTTTTCTGTGCAAGTGGGTGAGGCTGTCGTGACAGAGGGAGATCGAGGCGAGGATTTGGGTATTGTACGCGCCATTACTTCATTACCGGCTCTGCCACCGCACGTGGAGGTGCGGGTTCTCCGTCTTGCAACCCCACGTGATGTGAAACAGTACCGAGCCCTCTGCGAAAAGGAATCGGAGGCTCTCCGGAAGATGAGGTCGCTGGCTCAACAAGTGAAATGCCCAGCGTACATTAAGGACGTTATGTACCAATTGGATGGTCGCAAGATAACGTGCATCATTGTGCGGAACGTGAGAACGTATGTTGATTTTCGCCGCCTTCAGCGAGTTGCCTTCGATGTGTTTCGCTGCCGTGTTTGGTTTGCATACCTCGACGAGATAGCATTGCCCCGCGCCGCTGCCGGTGTGGCCGCATTCACGCAGTGTGGGACGCGGTGGCGTGCACCTCGTGGGGCGCGAATTCGGTCATGAGGTCCCCATCGCCTGACAGTCCCCACCGAAACTATTGATGCCGTTACCTGCGGCATCGCTCTTAATTGATTCTCTGATACTTCTGCAGTTGGTGCACGTTGCATTTCACACTTACCGCCACTATTCTTCACTTTTCATTCCTGAGTTCCTCCCCGTTGCACTTCACTGCTCATTTTGGTGGCACCTTTTGAGGGTCGGGTCGTGGAAGAAAGGGATTGAAAGGAGGTGGTAACAATTGCAGTAGTGGACAAATGGAAGGAAGAAGGAAGTAAGAGCGAAAAGGTTAGGAGAGACTGCGGTGACGGGGGAAACGGGTCGAAGTGGGAAGTTAGCGAAGGATGGGGGAAATGAAGAAAGAGAGAATATAACAAATGGAAGTGGGAAAGGAGGGGGAAAGAAATGAAATGAAAGCGGTAAGGGAAGGTACCAACGAGAGAAGGGAAGGAGGGGGTAAAGAAAATAGTGAAACAAGAGGAGTTCAATATTTTGGGGGTGGAGTTGTGGTGCAGCCGTGATGTTGCCACTTCGTTTCAGAAGACAAACACGTACTTTCGCCACGCACTGTAGTTGGAACTGTTGGTACTTAGATTACCGTACCTTTCCTCTCTTTGTTGACCATCTTTAAACTTTCATTGTTCTGTCGTGTCGCTGCGCTCCCTCAGTCACCCGTTTTCTTTTTTCGTTCCCTCCATCCTCCTTTCCTTCTTATCAGTAAATCTGCTATTTTTTTTTTTTTGCTCATCACCCATTCCTTACTTTTAACTACAGACCATCTCCCTTTGTTCCCTGATTTGGTCTTTTTTTTTTTTACTCCCCTTTATTTTGTTTTTATTTTATCATATGTGATTAAACTCATGTACCTTGGTGGAGGGCGCATCCCCCTCTGCACAGCGCCTGCTTGTAAAGAGAACCAGTGCGGTGCAATGCCCTTCCATTTCTCTCTATATATAATATATATATATATATTATTACCATTACCATTATTATTATTATCATTATTATTATTATTGTTTTTCTTCCGATTCCGTTTCCTTATTTACTCACTTATCAGGCTATTTATATCTTGATTCCTGATTTCTCCTGTGATTCTCCACGTTCCCCGTTTGTGTTGCTTTGTTGTAAGTTATTAACACCGGTTCCCGTCTCTTTTGTGGGACTGAAATGATGATGAAGATGAGGTGGAGACTCAACGTACAAGCGGCGAGACACGACACTCGCTGCCACCAATAATTGAAAAAAGAATATCATCAAAAACATATTGATTCATACATGCATGCAGTTATATGTATTTTATATGTTATGTGAGAAGGAGAGAACCAACAAATGTAAGTCAACAAATGAAGTGAGGGAATGTAAGAACAAGAAAAGAGGGAAGAATGAGAATAAGAATGGGAATGGGAATGGGGAAACAAAGAGAGAAAAGGAAAAGGAGGGACAAGCGGTCCAATTTCCGTGTGTGTGCACGTTTAACTGTTTTTCCTTTTGTTTTCCTTTCCTTCTTTCTTTCCTTCATATACATATATATTTATTTACTTATTTATTTGTATTTATATTTATATATGGTTGGCATCCACTGCGTGAGAGAGTGGGAGCAAATGAGTCAGAAAGGGGGAAGGGAAAAGGTTGGAGGGCGTGTGGTTGTGAAGAGAGGGGGACAAACAAAGAAAGGAGGGAGAAGCATTAACTGATGCTGTCGAAGCAGCCGCATTTCAAACCACAGACAACAAAGGGAAGGAAGAAGTTGATGAGACAGAAGGAAGAGACGCATGTACATCACCATATATATATATATATATATATGTAATGGGAGGAGCAACACATTCCTCCGACCGCTACGGTTGCAGCCTTATTATTATAGCTATTATTTAAAGCCTCCTTGCGGGCCTCTCGAACTTCTGTTCCACTCTTTTTATCTCTCTTTATTTCACACCTGCTTATTGGTTTCTCGTTCCTCCTTGTCCCTACTCCTTTATCATTTTCATTATTCATGCAGCTCTTTTACACGCATGTTTTGTTTGCATTCGATATTTTTCTGATATTTCCCTCCCCAAATGAGATGTAAATGTAATGCACTGCTAATCGTTGTGTGTTTGAATGTACTCAAGTTGATTTCACCGAATTTATTTTGTTTCACGTCTTTATTTTTCAATTTAATACATTTCCATTTCCACCTCTTTTTTTATTTTGTCGTTTCCGCAAAGTGGGAGCTCATCAACACGCCAAAACGTTCCCCTCACCCCCCAGATACCGACATCACTAAAACTCCCGCAATTATTATATTTACACTAATAATAATATGATAATAATAATAATATGTTGTTGTCGTAAGTGTTATTGTCATTATTTAAAGGGGAAATAAAATTTAATTTTCTCTCCTTCCCCCTTAAGAGCGTTCTGCCGCTCCATTCGTAAAACATTTTATTTATTTTACTATTTCGTATTTACCCCCATTTTTTTATATTACATGAAACGTTTTATTTCATCCATGTTGCAGACACACACTTTGGTTCTTTATTTTCTCCCCTCCGCGCCTTTTCAGTGCATATGCACGAAGAATAATAACTGATGGAATAGTTGAAGAGGCGGGGGCGTAGGTGCGGAGTTAAGGTGAAAATAAGCATGAAGCATATAATTGTAAGAGCACCAAAACGAAGAAAAGAGGAAAAATATATGCATATAAGTAATATATATATATATATATTTTTTTTTTTTACTTATTTACATAATTGAAGAGGAACCATCAAAAACGAAAACATGATATTTATTTTTTTATTTTCACCACCATCACCACCATCATCGCCTCTCCCCCACATGCATTCACACGCACTGGGAAGATTTTAACCTCAGAGAAACAAGAAGAAAGTATTACATCAGGTAACCGAGTGAAAATATGTAAATAAATAAACATACATATATAAATATTTATTTATATTTCATACTGTTGAAAAGAAGTGAGTGGAAGAAGGAAAGCGCATGCGTGTGAAGGAAGAAACATACAAAAAAAGAGAAAAAAGGGTGTGAAGTGAAGGTAAACATGCAAGAGAAGATATAAAAAACGAGAAGAAAAGCACTGAAATAGTCAATTCAGCTGATATGTCAACCCCAATTGCCTTTTCACATCGTTACCGGCTTTCTTTCTTTCCGCTTTGTTTTGTTTTTTCTTCCTGGGTTTTTTTTACTTTTTTTTTTATCGGAGGAGGGGAGAGATAAGGTGGAGAAACCAATAATAAGGAAGAGTATGGGAATAAATAAAAGGGATGCAACCGGTAACGGGAGGGTCAGTTATTTCATATAATTTAATATAATTATAAATTACCAATCTCTCATTTTTTATTTTTATTTTTAAGTTTTTTCCCTACTTTTTCTTCTTTGTGTTATTTTGGGGGGTTTATTTTATTTTTATGTATTTTATTTTTATGTATTTTATTTTTTTTTTGATCCCATCTCCACCCACCTGTCCTTTTATCACGTGAATATTGTTTCATTTCACTTCGTCCTCCATCTTTTTGCCATAAAACCTCAACAGGAGGAGGAGGAGGAGGTAACAAATAAATAAATAGAGGGGGAAAAACGTTAAGTGACGTGATGAAGGATTGGCCAAAGGGTTTAATTATATATATTAACATCAATAATAATAATAAACTAGTTCAATAATAAACTAATTGACTAATTGATTAACATATAAATACAAGAGTTTAAATATTACATCATTAATTCGTTTCGTACGTTTTTTATGTGATTATGACATCAAAGTGTGTGTGTGTGTGTGTTTTGTTTTCTTGAGAGAAGGAAATGTTGGGAAAGGAAAGTATTTTATTTTTTCTTCTTTTTATGGATAGTGACTTGATTTATTGATATAAGAAGAACATGAAAGGGAACGTTAATAAGAGTTTGGCCTTTTCCTCCCGTAAGAATGTATGGATGGCACAAGAAAAAGGAGGAAAGTAATGTAAGTAACGAAACAAAAAGAAAAACAGCAAAAAGTGGCATGAATTGTGAGCGAGCGGATTCATGAAGCAGTGAACCCGAGAGAGGAAAGGGGGAAAAAAGAAAAGATTTCATTTGGAAGGCAAAAGAAGAAGAGTAAAAAAAGAAAGTAAAGGAAATGTTCACTCGGAGATAAGTATTGTTTTTGACATCGATTTCTCACGAGGGGATAAAAATTTTTAAATAGAAAAAAAAAAAGAACAAATTAAGCAGATGGACAAGTTGGTGTCGTTACTTTTTTCTCTTTTTTTTGTCTTTTTCAAGTATTAAACCTCATTGAAAATGAAAACGAAGCAAAAAGGTACATCATATAATAGGAAGGATTACCCTTTCTTTTTTTTTTCTCACTCTCTGTCTCGTCATTTTCCCTTTTCGTGCACCCTTGAAATATATATATATATATGCAAATAGAAATGAAAATTAATAAGAAATTCTATAAAAAAAGAGGATGGACCATTTAAATAATGACAGTAATGGTCGTGACCGCAACAATGAAAACGCTGATAATGATTATGTTAACGCTGATGATAAACCGTCAGTTTTAGGAGGAAGAGGAGGGGAAACTATTATTTGTACGAATGTGAAGAAAGTGGTGATTAGGAGACATATATATATATATATATATATATATATATGTGTGTGTGTGTGTGTGTGTGTATATTTTATACACTTTGTGTTCTCTGTGTTTTCGCCCACTTCTCCTTACACGCATCACATATTCACACGGCGCAATTAACAAAAGTTTCTTCGTTTTCTCTTTTTTCTTTTTAATTCTTCAAATGCTTCATGTCATTCTCGTTTTGATCCCTTCCTTTTTCTTTGGTTCATTTATTTGTTTTGTTTCTTCGCTTTATTGTTTTCTTTTTTTTTTCCTTCAATTTTTGATTTTTTCCTCTTCTCACGGTTAAGTGACTGATTGACTTAACTCACAGAAAAGAGCAATAGCGCATTTGCACAGCAGACACAAATTGCAAACGGTTGAAAAGAAGAAAATGAATTATTATTGACCTCTTGTGCTGCGAGTGACGCTTCTTTTCGTTGTTTTATTCCTTCGAATTTTTTTTTCACGTATTTGTTGATTTCGTTCCTCCCACCAACTTTTAAAATATATATTTATTTATATGTGCCTATGGATGTGATTTCATGCTTTTTTTTTTGAGAAGGAAAGAAAAAAAAAAATGGCCGTCAACAAAGGTACGATATGAAAGAGTGGGGGAACATTAAAACAAGAGAAAGTGAGGAAATATAGCCTCAACAGTGTAACGGAAAGCAAAAAAAGTATAAGAGGAGAAGCAAACTTTTAAAGTAAAAGCAAAAACAGAAATTGTTATAATGCCAAAGTTCAAAGTAAATAAATAAATAAAAGTCTGAGAGTCACTTCGTGTTGTTATTGAATTATAAGTTAGGTACAATTAATTTTTTTTCTCTCTCGTTATCGACTTGTTTTATTGATTTCTATTTTTTTATTTTATTTTATTCCAGCTATATTGTTTTTTTTTTCGATTATCGTAACTTTACATCATTCACGGACCGCTACTGCCGTGTTCCTCCCCCCATACATATGTTTTTTTTTTTTCGGTACGCCTTGGTTCGCGTGCTGTTCATTGCATTCTCCTTCCTTTTTTTTATGTTTCGTTTTCCCTACTAATACTTTCTCTACACTTTTTCTTTTTCTTTTTTGTACATATGCCGTACATCAGTTTTGTTTCTCTTTTCTCTTCTTTTTTTTTCCTCCTCCTTTTTCTCTTCTCCACCTTTCTTCTGCAATTTCAAACTTACTTTTCGATTCTTAAAGGAATTTACCCCTGAGGGGAGGAAACTAGTCGCTCGGCACGTAGTGGTTGTGTCAGTGCTGCCGATTACAATACTCCCCTTTTATTTTATTTTATCTTTTTTTTTTTTACACTCTCTTCCTCTTCTCTATTCTCTCCCCTCCCCCCACCCCGTCACACAAACACACACGGATACAGACACGAACGCCCTTCTGTGGGGTGATATGAGGATCGGGACCCCCTCGAAGTAACTCCTTCCTTTGACACGTGACATTCGGAGGGGGAAAAAGAAAAAAAAAGAAAAGTAAAAGTAAAAGACAAGACAAGACAATAGACTTGTCGGTAGCTATTCGTGCACATACATATATACAAACCGGTTCAAAACGGCAATCCACTTTTCACATCTGTTTGTGCACTAATATATATATATATACAACTCATATAATTTAAATTATATTGGTGCTGTATATTAGTGGCACACAGGGTGAAGATAAAAAAGGCAAGGGAAAGGGGGAAAAAAGAATCAGGTTAACCATTCATACATACAAGAGTAATAATTATTGTTATTGTTGTTATAATTATTATCATACTTATTTATTTAGAAGGATAGAGTGGGGAAACAAAAGGAGCCGAGCGTAAAGAAGGAGGAAGCAAATACCAAAAAAAAACAACAAAGGAGTGGCAAAGCAAATCCTCATCTCCCCTACCTAAAAGACGTGCGGGACGGATATCCGCAAAAGAAGAAAATAATAATAAAGTAAATAAACGAGGAAAGGGAAAGGAAGGAAAAGAAAAGAAGAAAGGTTCGGCGAAGGTGAACTACTAGTGTTTATACATATACATATATACGTAATTACAGTGTTACTTAGGTTTTCGCTTGTTATTCCTCGGGGTGCTCGTGCCTCAGATTGGGAGCGGAATTACAAGTAAGAGGGGGCTCGCGAGGCGCAGGGAATAATAAGCAAATAACTGCAGTTGCAGCGCCAGCGGTAGAGAAAAGGTAGTAGTGCATACAAGCAGTACAGTCCGCAGCGGAGAGATTTTCTTTTGGTGCGGGCACCGATGCAAAAGTACGCAATATTAGGAAAGAAAGGAGAAGGGACGTTTAGTGAAGTTCTCAAGGCGCAAGACGTAGAAACGAAGGCATATGTAGCGATCAAGTGCATGAGAAAACCCTTTCAGTCGAAGGAGCAGGTGAATCGCCTTCGCGAAATTCAAGCCGTCCGGCGCCTGCAACCCCATCCGAACATCGTGCCGCTTATCGAAGTGATGTTTGACAAAACCACAGGCCGTCTGGCACTGGTATTTGAATTGATGGACATGAACCTATATGAATTCATTCGGGGGCGCAGGCACCAATTAGACGAACATTGTGTCATGACCCTCATGTACCAACTGTTCAAAGCACTCGACCACGCCCATCGCAAAGGCATCTTTCATAGGGACATAAAGCCCGAGAATATCCTGTTGCGCGAGGATGGCACACTTAAACTAGCGGACTTCGGTTCCTGTCGGGGTTTACATGTCTCGCAACCGTTAACGGAGTATGTCTCGACCCGTTGGTATAGAGCGCCGGAGTGCCTCCTTACGAGTGGATATTACACCCACAAAATGGATCTTTGGGCGGCGGGCTGCGTGTTTTTTGAGATCATCGCTCTGACTCCACTGTTCCCAGGAACGACCGAAATGGACCAAATCCATAAGATCCACGATGTGCTTGGGACGCCGCCGGTGGATGTGTTGAATACATTAAAGAAGTTCGGAGCCCCGATAAACTTCCAGTTTTCCGAGAAGAAGGGAACAGGTGTAGCCCGACTGCTGCCGGAGGGCACTTCCAAGGAGGCGATTGATCTCATTGGTCGGTTACTGCAGTATGACGAAAAGGAGCGTGTAACGGCAAAGGAGGCTCTGCGGCATCCGTATTTCAAGCCTTTGAGAGGAAAGGAACGACAGGAGCGTCACCGAGCGATGGAGTACTCCACGGAGAAAGCAAAAACGTTGGAGGTGGACAGCGTTCTCCCGTGCCTTACGAGGGTTGTAGTATCGAAGCGGGGACCGATGACCACAGAGAATAGACCGCACGTTAGGTTGGAGGACCTCTCCAATGCGAATGGGCGTATATCCGCTCAGTCCGTTCTGCCCAAACTTCAAGGGTGATTTCGTGTTGTTTTGTGGTTTGTTACTGCTCCCTTTAGGTCAAACCGGGAAGTTTCCGCCTAACGGTCGGTTACCGTAATCTTATATCTCGTTTCGTGCTCCACGGTGGTTTAACCGTTGTTAGTCTGGTAACGGGTGTCGAAGCTCATTGCGATGCATTTGCCCACTTCTGAAGCATAAGGTTTAGCCATTCGTACAGTGCGTTGTCCTTGAACCCTTTGTTTTTGTTTCGCATCGGTATCAGGGTAACGTTTTTGCTCCTTTGTTGTTGCTTTCCCTAGTGAGTGAATGATCATTTTGGTGTCGTCACGCATGTGAGTTTCTCTTACTGCCTGTTGGGGTCATCACTTAACATCTTTCACTTTTAATGCGGTGGTACTTGTATACATTTGTATCTATCTTTCTTTCTGCGGTAACTATCAGCATCACAATTATCCCTTCCTTCATAGTTCCCTTAAATGTATATTTTTGTTTGTTTGTTTTTCCTTGTATTTGCTTCCGTATTATTGTTTTATCATCACTAAGACACTTTTCTGAACGAAACTGAATGCGTACAGTTGTGGCACCCGATATATCACTTTGGCTGATGAACTAGACCCTTTGGTCATGTTGTAGCCATCGGCTCGGGACGTACACTTTGCCCTCTCCATCTCTTTCTCTGCAGAGCCACTTGCGGTCGTTTGTGACAGATTTTCTGAGCATTTGGCTCCCAGTTCCTGTAGGTATATCCTCTTGTCGCTTTGTTTCCTCCGTTTGTTGAGCGGAGAGGAGGATAGTTACTAGTGGTATATGCTGGTTTGGTACGGCAACACTACTTCTCCGTTGCTCCCCCTCCACCGACAAGTTACTTTTCTGCTCTCCCTTATTTTTCCCCCCATCTCCTCCGATTCGTAGCATCAAAAAGGAGGCAAGCGTGTGAGGAGGTTGGACCGCCACTAGGGGCAAATTGTATAAACATGTTGCGAGGGTGGCATCCGAATTCTTCAGCCATGCAGGTTGGCATGCGGCACATAACGATTGGTGGGCGACACTCCAGAGGGGGTTTTAGGCAACCACTCGGAAAACACCCACAGGTGAAGCAGGGCGCAGTGGAAGGTGTCCCGCGGCGAATTCCCGGCACCACAAAGGTCACCTACACAAATAAAAAGGGCCGTACCTTCAGCTTCTCCGTCCCTGTGTCGGAATTAACGCACCCACAGGTGACGCTAGAGAGCGCGGCGGGAACATGGAGGGAGATGGACACAAGCTTCTGTGAACTGGGTGACATAGAGGACGATATGCCGTCGCCGGTGGATGAATGCCTTCGAGGAGGGAGCTCTCTCGATAAGCGCCTGATTCAAGAGGTTCGGGAAAGGTTCGTGTCGTTCTGCAGGGAATATGTTTTGATGGACACAAGCGGAATGAAGAGCACCATATTGAGTACAGAGCTTAATGCGGGCCCGGACTATGAGCACTATGATCGAAGACTGAGACGAAAACGCCACTGGCTTGCTATACGTCATCGGTTTGAAGATGTCCGTTACATCATTTGGCCTGACGTAGTGGAGGAAACTGCGAGAGGAGATAGTGCGCAAGCGGATGTGAGTTTAACCAACCCTTCACTGACTGCGGGGGAGATGCTTGAGGCTCTTTTATGGCTAGATGCCGCATCCACCTTCTGCGTCCGCAAGGTACACCCATCAGACCTCGGGGACAAGAGTGAGTTTTTGCCACTTGACCTGCAGCGGGAGGTAGAAGTTGTGGCGTGCCACGCACGACGTGACCTTGACTTCTTCGATCCCTCAGCAACGTCGTTGGAGCAGTTTACCGCATGCGCGGCTCTGTGTGTAAACCATCGCGTCCCGTTTTCCCTCTTCTTCCCGTCACAGGACGTCTGTGGTGATGCTTCGGTCAGTACCGGGCAGTGTATCGTGGCAAACGCGCCATCACCACACACCGCTCTCGGTGCTGTGCGCATCATGGCACTCATTAGCGAGGGGAGTGGCAGCGACATTGGTAAGACGATCATGTTTTCTGATGCGTTCGGTGCAGTGACTCGGTTTGGCATCCTGCGGGGCTTGTCGCGGGTGATGAGTGTTGAGGCGTTCGGGTGTAAGGACGCATTGGAGAACGTGAATGAAAGCGAGCTGTGTATAATTCTGCACTTCTGTGCAGAAGTCAGAGAACAGAATGCGGCCTTCTTCCGCCGCTACGAAGCGTCTGAAGAAAACTCGGACCCACAGCAAGTGTCGTTTTTGGCAAAGTATCAACAGTTATCGCAGATTGCTCTCGCGCGGTGTAAACGACTATTGTACCACCCTGATAGCCCCCGTGCCCAGGTAATGAGTGAAGATGGTTATATCCCTTTAGTGGAGCTGCAGCGGCACGCCGAAGGCACCAACAAGGCTGCCCTTATTCACTACAACCTCGGTATTCGTAGCGCACAGGGAATGCGACGGGTGGCATTGGGCGCACAATCGTCTGCCCGGCTGGCAGAGCTTGTTAGCAGGCTGGAGGAGGCTAGCGCTCGCGTGAGTGGTAATACATTAGTAAATGATTTGGTGCATCACCTGTCGCACAAAGCGGCGGCAGGGAAAATGTCGTTGACCCTGCGGGAGGTGAATACACTGCTGCCGCTTCTTTCCCGCATGCGGAGGGAGTCACCAAACGGAGCGTTGGATGCAAGGTTCGACAGGGTATTTAACGCCATTGATACGGCAATTGGAGCAGCGATGAGGCACAACTGCACTTTGGATGAGCTTCTGGATCTCGCTGAGGGGCTTGCTGCTTGTGAAATGGTGCCATCTGCACTTAAGCAGGTGGAAATGGTGTTGATACGGTCAGTGATGATGCACGAGTGCAGCCCGATGCACCTCAGGCGAATGCTGCAAGCCATGTTTACCCTAATGAGAACTAGCGTGCCTCAAGTACTACTGCAATCCGTCGCGTCGCGTGTAGCAGATTACATAAAGGAGGCTTCTCACATGGATAGCAGCAGCAGCAATGGTGGAGGTGACGAAAAAGTAAAGAACCATGAGGAATGTGAGCAATTGCTTGAATTATTGGTGGTTCTGGGGAAATGTGGGTACGGTGCCCTTCCAGGACTAGTCACAATTTACTGGGAAGCACAACTCATCGATAGCATGCAACTCAATCCCAGATTGCGTTGCAGCTACGCATCACTCCTCGCATCAGCTGCATTTGCTTTAAAAAAGCATGACAAGCGTGCTTGGGAGGGACTAGCAGATGAAAGCCATCGGTTGTTTATGGAGTACACGCGATGCAACAAGGAGAATGATATAGGACGATTTGCCGAGTGTGTTACTGGGTTGGCGGTGCTCACACAAATCAAGGACAATACGAACTCCAGTGACGTGGCATTTCTAAAGGAGTACCTCAGTGCTACATCTCTTGAGTTGAAAAGTTGCGAGGTGATTCGAGTGCAGGAGCTAACCGATCTTCTGGGAAGAACACTCGAGTGGAGCGAGGCACTCGGTGTGGTGGCTCCAGATGTTGTTATCCAACTGGAAAAGGCGTTGTTTGTCATGTTGGAGAATGTCTCCCACACGGCTCCTGGAGTAGGCATACCGGATGAATTGGTTACAGCCGCGTGTTGTTTGGTGGACATGAGTTCTGCCTCACTGGAGCTGCGGAAGGCTGCCGCAGGCGTCGTTGGAGGTGCCATTGTTCATGCTGAAGAAGCGCTTGAAACCCTACGCTCAGGTGCCCCAACGCAAGTGCGGCCCGGTCACTCGTTTGATGTGGCTGCGCTGGCGTCTGCGGAAAGGGAAAATGTTTACAAAAACTCCATTCTACAATACTGTGCGGCTCTACAAAGGAGCGGTATGTCAACCCACGTGGAGGAGCTTTGGTCGTAGCTAAGACACCAATCACCACTTTCTTCTTTTTTTCACATATATGTCTGTGTTTAACGTTTGCGCTCGTCGGTGTCAGCAACCGAACGGGCTTGTAAGTCACACAACTCTACCCCCCTTTCTTGTACTTTGGCTGCCTCATCTTTGGTTGAATTGCGCAGAGTAATATCTTTCATGTATTCGCGTTCCCCCGCTGCTGTTTTAACGCACACGTGAAGGAAACTGTTAGGTAAAAAATACTATTCACTTAGAGGAGGCTGCAGGGCTGAACCCAACTTAGGGAAGTAGAAAGTAGAGAAAGTGCTTGTGTCAAATTTTTTCTTTTTGGAATGGCAACGGCACACTGTACGGAGGTAGCAAAACCTGTGGTGTCGCTCTACTTTGCGAGTATGACGGCTAAAGAGGTGAGCAAGAACATGAACAAGCAGCACGGTGTACGAAGGGAGCCCCGAAGCAGTGGTGAAGGTATCAAACTACGTAAACTTGCTGTAGATGAAAGTAGCGCGATGCGGTCACTGATGAAACGTGCAGCTCCCGTTTTTGCACCCCGTTGCGGCATGCTGCGCCCGGACAAAGATGATCTAATGGAAAAGGAAAGGGAAAGGGATCGAGAGAAAAGTCCTTTCGAAGAGCTGCTGGAAAGAGGAATTGAGGAAGGAATAGCAAAAATTCAATACATATCAAAACTCTCACCTGAGTCGGGGGATGCAGTGAGGAAAGGGGAAGATGATACCGATACCTCCAGTGAGACGCCGAGTTCCCCAACAACAAACAGTCTGTACAAGCAGGCCCTTGAAGTGTGGACGGAGGAGGAGTCTGCGCAGGGGTGCGTGGATAGCGGCACTCATTCCTTTCACACAAGTCACTCACTGGTTAGCGCCTTGGACAGGGGTCGCTTCCCGTTGGATGCAAACTTAACGGTGACGAGGGCTGTAAAGAGAGTTGAAGAGGATCTAAAGAACAGCAGCAGCGACGGTAATCACTCCACCCCCGGGAAAGCAGCACTGCCTCCCACAGTTAAGGGCAAGCCTGGGTCACGCTTAACCCTTTTAGACCGGCTGCGTAAGATCCCAGTTAGGAGTTGGGATCTGCTTTACAACATAACAACCTCGCCAGACACCACTGACAGCAGGAAGCACGGGAGGAAATACTATATGGAACAAGGTCCCCTGCTACCTAAAAAGTGGCGTCATCGATTCGACTACGTCAATTACAAGCAACAGTTCCAGCTAGATGAATCACTTTGCACTAGAGATGTGTGTCGCAATATGGTAATAAGGCACGAGAAGCGTTCGTCGCTTAAACCCCCTATGGCTGCACTTGCTGATGTGTTTGAACAACAAGACTCAGCGAAGTGCCGGCACGCGAAACACCGGAAAAATCCGAGGAACGATGACGCCATGTGGTGTTCCGTTTGGGGAAGGCGAGCCAATGAAATTGCCCTTGAACGCCAGCGTGAACGCATTATCAATGCTGTTAAAGAATTTAAACTTTGTGTAGAGGCCGCAAATCTCTCACGTGTAGCTGTGGGCAGACTTCAGAAGGATCTTATCAAAGTGATACAAGAGTGGCCATCAGACTACCGGAAGCGTCACATCTTTACAACAGCAAACTTTGAGGAGTGGGTGAAAACTCGCTGCGCTGCGCCGTCGGCGGGTGAGTCTAGCAAGGCGGCACACTTGGCGGAGTCAATGGCCTCCACTGCAGAGGCCTCATTTGTAGAATATGTGCTCACCATTTTGCCCCCAGGACAGCAGACTAGGCCAGGAACGAGATAGGAATAATGCTTTTGATAGTGATGGTGATAGTTATAGTTAAAAAAAAAAGAGCGGGGAGTTTTCAGGTACAGTGGTGCCGCCATGACGGTGCGTCACCTTATCTCCCCATCTTTCTTTCCTTTCTCTATATTCCTTTTTCATCTTTTTTTTGGTTATTATTTCGTCTTGTTCTTCTAACAACGATAGTACACGTGCTACACGGGAGGGAAGAGCAACTGATTACACTTATGTAAATTTTTGTCAAATCTACACACGGAAGGGGTTTCATTACGTGATCACTCGGTTATGTACATGAGAGAAGCATGAGCGAAAAGGTCCGACGCATTAAAGTGGCCTAGGCTACTTTTTCACTCCTCGGGCGGCGTTCCTTAACTTTGCTTATTTTCTCTTTATTTTTGTTTTCCTTTCAGCGACCTTCGGTTCAACGCGCTTCCCTTCTTTCTTTTCCGTGTTTCTGGAAATCTATCGGCTGCGCCATGCTTTTGTCTTTTGTCCTTTTAAAAAAAAAATTTACCCTCGGTACCATTTTTCCCGGTTAAGGCATAATTTTTTGTTTATTTTTCCCTTTTGTTGTCATCTATTTTATTTATTTCTTGTTTTGTAACTGCACTCATGGATGCACGTGTATCTATATGCGTCTGCATTCCCGTGCAGTAGGGTTGAGTTGTATCGGATGGGACACCCCCGTCTTTTTTACTTTGTTTCCCCCCCCCCTCCTCTCTCCTTCGTGTTCGTGGTCCTTTTTTTAAAAAGTTTTTTCAATTTACTTTTATGATTTAACACCACTGAGGAAAAAGCTACGCCCGTGAGCACCCTCACCCATCACCTTCTTCCTATTCAGAGTCGTCAGAGGGAAGAATAGAAAGGTTATCTTACACGCATTTCCAGCGGCATATTTGTTTTTGTTCGCTTTTAATGCATAATAGCTCGCCTCCTCCCCTTCTTTTTTTGTTCTTTTTTTTTTAAATTACTGATGTATGATCCTAATAGGAAATAAAGGGGTTTAAACCCCTCCGCCCCCCCCACAACATGTGAGTATGAAACGAACGTGGAGTGTTGTCTTTGTTGTTGTTTTTTTCTTTTATTTCCCACACCTTTCTCCCGAAACCTGTTTATTTTCATGCGTGTTTTTATCATAACGAGTTTTCACTTCTGAGCGTACGGAGGCATTATCTTCCTGCTACGTGTTGCGGTGATACAAGAAATTTTATAAGTTCCATTTTTTTTTCTTTCTTTCTTTCTTTCCTTTTCCCTCCGACAACACTCTTCCCTTCATCTCTTTTGTCCTTCCCTTTCGTATGCGTACGCACAAAATGTTACCGTACCGGTGGAATGCGCTCAACTGTGAGCGAAGTTTGTGGTGTGCGCCCAAACCGGCTGATGTTCATGAAGAGCATATGAGGTTTACATAAAAATGCATGTGCCCATTTATATTTATTTGTGTATGTGTGTTTTGTTTTGTTTTTTGTGTTTGCGTGTTTGTGTGTTGTTGTTGTTGTTGTTTTTAATTAAAGGTCACGTACATTCACTGAAATGTGCGACCCTTCGATGAAGGGAGAAAATGAATTAGTACGTTATGCTACTCTTTACAAAAAAAAAAATAACAGTAATAATGATAATAATGACAATTATTATTATTATATTTATATAATTGTTTATTTATTTCAATTTACAAATATATAATTCTGCATTTGTATTTTTCCTTTTTTTTTTCTCTCTCAAATACGATAGTGCGTAGTGGGTTGTTTACACTTTTGCACCCTCTTAATCACTTTCGCTTTAAGAGGAAGAAAGAGAGAAAGAGAGAGAAAGGAGGAAACGAAATGTGATGGAAAAAAAGAGGGAGAGGTTTCTTGTTTTTTTTCTTTTCGATAATTCCTCGCCTCTCGTATAAAATAACTCGATAACTGTAGCGTTCCACTTGTATTTTAAGTATGTTTTTCATTGATCGATCTTTTGCATTGCGTTGTACTATTCTGCTCTGTTATGTCCTTTTTTTTTTGTTTCTTCTTCTTCCTCTTTTTTCCCCGTTGGCCGCAATTTCTTTCTTTACAGCCAAAACCTCTGTTGGATTGCGGTAACTGATAACTGAATAGGCAAGGTTAGCAAGTTTATTTGCCTTATTTGTCTTCAACCTTACGTCGTTATTGGTGTTGTTGTTTTATTTTATTTTAGTGAGAACACTTTCTCAAACCATAAGTAGTCGAGTAATAAAAAGGGTGGGAAAGAAATCAAAGTATATCTCTGCTTAAAAGGAAAGGAGTTTGTTTTTGTTGTTGTTAAAGATAAAGGTACAAGTTTAGCTATACGTAACTCGCAAAAGCACACAGCAGGAAAAAGAAAAAAAGAGAGGGAAAATTAGGTTAAATAAAAAAGAGTGAAGGAAGGGAAAGAAAAAAAAAAGGATATGACAATCGCTGCACAGGGGGTTCCCTCCGGTCCCTCCGCCACGAAGCCGCTACAAGTGGCTTCATTGTACGTTGGCGACCTCGATCCTGCTATTAATGAGCCACAGTTGGTGGACATCTTTAAACCGTATGGAACTATTCTCAACGTCCGCGTCTGCCGTGACATCATCACGCAGCGCTCATTGGGATACGGTTATGTGAACTATGACGATGTGAATAGCGCGTCGAAAGCCATGGAGGAACTCAATTTCAAGCGAGTGGGTGAAAAGTGTATCCGAATCATGTGGCAGCAGCGTGACCCAGCACTGCGGTACAGCGGAAGTGGTAATATATTCGTCAAAAACCTTAAGGAGGAGGTAGACAGTCGGGAATTGAGTTTGATATTCAAGAAGTTTGGTGAGATCCTTTCCTGCAAGGTGATGGACGATGAGAGCGGGAAAAGTCGCGGTTACGGCTTTGTCCACTTCAAGGACGACGATGCAGCCAAAGCCGCCATCGAGAAAATGAACGGTGACAAGGAACACGCCGATGCGGATAAGGCAGCACTGTATGTTGCCAATTTCATTCGTCGTAATGCCCGTCTTGCCGCACTTGTGGCGAACTTCACGAACGTGTACATAAAGCAGCTCCTTCCCACAGTTGATAAAGACGTTATCGAAAAATTCTTTTCGAAGTTTGGCGGCATCACGAGCGCAGCGATATGCAAAGACAAGAACGGTCGTGCATTCGCCTTCTGTAACTTTGAAAAACACGATGACGCAGTTAAAGCCATTGAGGCGTCACATGATCAAGAGGTGGAAGGTGTTACGCAGCCTGGGGAGAAGTTGTACGTGCAGCGAGCTCAACCGAGAAGTGAGCGGCTTATTGCACTCCGCCAAAAATACATGCAGTGCCAGTCACTTGGAAACAACTTATACGTCCGTAACTTTGACGCTGAGTTCACGGAAAAAGACCTCAATGAACTGTTCAAAGAGTACGGTGTTATTCGCAGCTGCCGTGTGATGACCGATGCCAATGGCATAAGTCGCGGTTTCGGCTTTGTAAGTTTCGAAAATGCGGATCAGGCAAACGCCGCACTCCGTGAAATGAATGGTCGTATGCTGAACGGGAAACCTCTCGTTGTCAACATTGCGCAGCGCCGTGACCAGCGCCTCACCATGCTGAAGTTACAGCTCCAGCAACGCCTGCAAATGATGATGCACCATATGCATCCTCCTCCGTTCGGTATGCCGGGGCATCCACTGCAGAGACGCAATGCCCGCAGTGGCGGCCGGGGCAACCGTCCGCACCCACGTCAACAACAGCCACAACCTCAACCTGAGCCGCAACCACCACTCGCCACTACGGTGCCACCAGCAGCGGCTCACAGCGTTATGTTTACCGCACCCTCAATGGGTTTCTCCGCCGTACCCCGTACTCCTCAGGCATCACCTGCCATCGCTCCCGATACACCACCGCTGCCGCCCATCTCAGCTGAAGATCTGCAACAAATGTCGGTGGACGAACAACGCGCCGCTCTGGGTGACAGGCTCTACATTAAGGTGCATGAGCTTGCTCCGGATCACGCACCGAAAATTACTGGCATGTTCCTTGAGATGAACCCTAAGGAGGCGTTAGCCCTCCTTTCCAACCCTAAACTAATGCACGAGAAGGTTACAGAAGCCCTCTGTGTGCTAAAGGTACACGCCTCAAGCGCTTAAAGTTGATTTTGTGAGTGAAAGTAATATATGAAACGAATAAGCAAAAACAAAAGGTAAAAGAGAGATGTGATAATCTGATTAAATGAAGTCGATATGAAACGTGCTCGGGGCTGTAGCGATTCAAAAAGCATTCCCTGTGTTATTAGTAGCGGACCGATAATTTATACACTGATGTTTTATCCCTCAATCACGTTGCCTAGAGCAGGGGAGATATTTGAGAGGAGGAAGAGGGATGGGCAGAAGTGACTCGAAGGGAAGCGAAAAAGGAGAGAGAGAAACACTACCGAGAGGTAGTGAAGAGGGAGAAATAATGCAAAGAGAGGTAGGGAGATTGGAGTACTACTGCTAAGTGGTACAGATAGCAAAGTTTGAACCCCCATCTTCATTTTAGCTTACGCTTCTTCCATGTTTCTCAAGCCCCTTCTTTTCTTCACTTCAATTGCGCGTTTTATCGGTCCGCATTGTAAGTCGTGAAGTATCCTACTTGTAAGTCGTGTGCTCTTGCTTTACCTAGTGTGGTGGACCAGCTTCACCTGCGTGTATTCTTGTGACTATGCCTGTTCGCTAGTACTCTTGATTTTGTCCTCTTTTTGCTTCTCTTTCTACCCTCTCCTCCTTCCATGTGTCAAGGTCCGAGGGGCCACATGCAGTATGAGCAACAACCCATACCTTGCGCACTACTTTGGTGAAACCCTGGAGGACAACTTAGGGGACGTAGCGTATGACGCTGCCGCGAACTTTGCGTACTTTCCCAACGCCGTGCACATGTCACACCGTGTGTTTCGACCGTCTAAAGTGTATCAGCCGACGCCCGAAGTGTCTGGTACAGGCGGTGATTTATTACGCTCAGACGGAGGATCTGCCGCTGATGTATTACAGTCAACACCTGCAACAGAAGGTGCGTATCCATCATCCACACTGGACATCCCCCTATTGCGAAACTATGTACTTGATAAACCTCCACGTCCCGAGTCAGGTCCGGAGGTTCCAACGGATGGTGATTGTGAAGTAACCCACCTGCTACGCAAAGACTTGTTGGAACCAACGGCAGCAACATCAACAGATGTGGAAGCATTGGAATGGGACTTAATGATTGAAAAATCGCGTGCTGCCATCAAACAAGCAAGAGAACTTCTAACTCATGAATGTGGCCCGTATATTGGTGCAGAAAGGGTTTCATCCCCTCAAAACTATTCGACAGTGCTTACTCCTGCGTCACCCAAAACGGCCAGTTCGGTTACTATATCCGCCCAAACAGCTGGGAGCGATGATAATGTTGCGAGTCAGTTTCGGTTTACTGAAGAAGATGAGAATTGGTGTCCTGGCAGCAAAGACCGCAATTTAAATAGCTCCCCGAGTTATGCTAGTGGTCTAGTTGAGGGCCCGCATCCGGCGCCTGCATCCGGTGCAGAGATGGGACCGATGACGAATACAAAAGAGGCAGGGGAACTTCTGAGCTCTCCGGAGCCACACATGCCCACCAGCACACTACCGATGACAGAAGTTAAAGCTCAGACTATGACTACACCATCACAACCTTTACACAATTTACCCACAGTGACCGAAGCAAGGTGTGTTCTGCTGACTCCAAACCCTAACGCTGCCGCGTGTCTCGCAAAGCGACTCACCCGAAGACCGCCACCCGCTTTGGCAGTTTCCGAAGAGGACTTTTCCACAACCTCCGGGGCGCCCGCCGTAGTTGGAAAAGTTAACGGCGAAACTGGGAGAGCGATCATGTATGCAGAATCAGTCCCCACTCCATATCAAAGCGTTGAGAGGAACCACAGGAAAAAGGAACGGTCGCGCAAGATCGATGGAACACTTGTGTCTTCACTTGGAAGTGTTCTCGAACAGTTTGCACGTTCACTGCAGGCGCGTGGCATCGGTAATGGTTGCAGAGATTACCACGACTCCAATAGTTGGGATGCAAACTGCGTAAAGCTGGAACCGGTGCAGCAAACCGAAAACGAATTGAAGGAAAAGAAAAGTAAATGTGGTGCTGAACCTAACGAAAGGAGAGGTCGAAAACATTGTATTCCACCCCCGCAGGTACTGGTGGGTAGTGCCCCGCTGGTTGGTGCAAGCTGTGCATTTCCTGGAGATCACTATGGGGCGTTCATTAGGGCAGTACCAACGTCAGAACTTCCTGTGGTAAATGCGGACTTTTATAGTAACGTGTCGCGACGAGCAAGCAGTGTGAGACGCACCGGCAGCGGTGTCGCACCCGCAGCACCGAGCTACGCTCGACCAACAGAAAGTTGGTTGTGTAAAGGTGTTCAGCTGAGCGGTGGCGAGTATGGCGACAACAATGGTGTCATAGATGTGAAGGAAATGAGTGGGGGATGCCCCTGAATGGAAGCGTGGTGCTGTGTCGATCGTGTGAATAAAGTGGACGCAACACCTTGCTCGGATTCAGACCTTCTTAAGGGCGTTGTCAGCTCGTCTATACAGGTATTTATATCAGTGTTGTGTTTTGATTTGTTTTGTTTTGAAAGCAAACGCAAAAGGTAGCTCTATCGCCGCTTGTTTCCTTTTACGCTTAACGAGTTTCCGTCTACCAACTACTGCTATACCACTCGGCTGTTGATTTGCTTTCTCTTCGTTTTCTTAATATGCCGCGTGAATGTCGTATCACTTTCGCCTAGGAAGGTGGGGACGTCGGCACATTGAAGGGTTTATTGTCTCCACTCTTCTGGAAAAAGCATCATGACCTCACCCATCGCAGTGGTTGAGAAACTCTTAGCAGATACACGAGTGTGCCTTAAGATTCAGCCACGGAATGCGTACCAGGCTGAGGGTGCTTACATGTCAAGCATGGAGCGACTAAAGGAGGCACGAGAAAAAATTAGTGGATTCAGCGGTGAGTATGTTGATCGTTTACTCAAGGAGGTGGACGAATTGGAGCGCGCAGTAAATGAAATGATACTTGCTCGAACAAACTCCGTTGAAACCCTCCTTGGCGTTGACTTTGGGGAAGAGGAGGGGGAGGATGGAAATGATGAGGCAACCCTTGTCGCACGGGAACTTGAAAAGAAGCGCGAGGAAAAGAAAAAGCGGTCTAAAGCAAAGGCAAAAAGCAAGAAGACGGAGCGCAAGGGGAAAGAGGGGCAAGAAAAGGAAACAGGAGATAATGTAGGGGCGGGACCTTCCTCAAAACCTGAGGAAACAGAACACCAGGTGGAGAATGAAGAAACGACAGTGGTTGGTGAGGTTAAAGTCCTCACCACGTATGCAGATTGCAAAAGCCGAGATATACCGCAGGAGGTGGTCGGTTCGGGGAAATGCATCCCAGTTTTAAATACCCCGCTGGCGCACTTGCTCTTTGATACAGTTGTTGAATATGATGGGTGTCCGTGCACCGTTCGGGTGGCGTTACACCGTGCGGTTGTAGTCGCTTTGACGTTTGGGCGGCCCCCTTCAAGCACCATTGAGTCAGCGAATGAAAGCAAGGTAGAAGCAACTGACTCCGACAATGTAGGTGATGGTGTTGTTGTGCTTCCGGAGGTCGACGACAATTTGGCAAAAATGTTGGTAGACGAAGACCTTCTTGTTGATGTGGAATCCGACGAGAACGAGGACGATGTAGCGGATGGGGATGCGGAAGATGACGGTGGTGCCACGGCGGAGCTATCGAAACAGTTAGTGGCAGAGTTTGACGCCATTCAGGAGGAAAAGAAACAGGAAGAGGAAGGGGGAAGTAGCAAGAGGCTGCCGTCTGACATTTCTACGAAGCTGTGGGGTTCAATTCGTTCCTTTACTTTTCTTCCTTGGGTTATTCTTATGTGTCATGGGGGTTACTTTGCTGGGGGTGTTTTCATCGAAGGGGAGCCTGTTGCCCACAAAGCGTTCCAGCGATATGTTGTCCGGAAGAAGCAAGGTGGAAAGCAGTCCTCCAACGAGAAGGAAGGCGGAAGTTACGGGAGCATTGGGTCACAAATTCGTCGAGCGCAGGAAATTAGGTGGAGGGTGGAGGTTAGAGACATCTTGATGCGGTGGCGCAACTATATAAACGCTGCGGCGCTGGTCTTGTACGTGGCCCCAGGGCCGAAGAATCGTGCCGTGTTGACGGACTTTTCTACGTTACCAGCGACAACGTTGGAGAACGGGGAGCGGGCAGTGTCACCCGTCAACTTGAGGGATCCTCGCGTACACAAGGCTCCACTGACAACACATCGCCCCTGCTTTCAGGAAGTTCAGCGTATATATGGCACCGTATCGACCTGCACTGTTGATTACGTTTTGCAGACTGATTAATGGCAACCTGATGAATCCCTTTGAGCGAGCGGTTGTGCGTGCACAAGTAATATGCGCATAGGTATTCGCCAAGACAGCCACAGATGCTGAAAAAAGGAGGTTAATACGTGAACAGAACGGTGTGAACTTCTCGGTTTTGGCTTCCCCTTGGAACGTGTTCCTTCATTTTTCGTTCTCGCAGATCATATCCATTAAGCGGTCCACACCGTGCCGGGGTGCAAAGGTGGCACAAGGAATCTAGTACCACCTAATGATTTCGTTTCATCAGCTGCATTTTCACACCACTTTTCTTTCTTTTCTACAATTTTCCATAACAATATCAATAATAATAATAATAATGAGTTAGTTGGCACTGCTCCTGTGTAGACACACTATAGGGTAGACACAAGAGGGAAAACATGTCCGATGACGATGATGATGTGGTTGTTCTCCAGGTGTGTGCCAACAAGCAGTGCTTAGGTATTGAGGACCTTCAGTTCGATGAGGCGATGGGTGAAATGTACTGTGCAAACTGCAGGGAGCTTTACAATCGCGCGGCACAGGAAGGTTTTAGGATTTTACTGAGCCCGGAGGATGTGGTTCTCGTTCGCATGATATTCGACCGATTCGATAATGGAAAAGGTTACTGGACACATGATGACTTTGTGCGCTTCCAAGAAAGTACCCTACAGGATGTTGAAACGGACATTAACAGCCATGAGGCACTCAAGGAGTTCTTCAAGGACGAATACGACATCGAACTCACCCCAAGTAGCTCCGGAGAGTACAATATTCTACCCGAAAACCTGGAGGAGATGTACGGCGGTTACGCATATAACAACATCAATGCGCTGCACAAGGATTGTGACGCCCTGGAGAGTATCGGCCTTATCAACACAGCAGTTCTCGAGTAATCACCTCCTTTCTTCAGCAAACCTTCCCCCCCAAAAAAAAAATATATATATACTCAGTTATGTGGTCAGTGACTGAAGGAATGAGCATAGCGGAGGGGGAAGTTTTAAAGGGATCTGGTGGCAACAAAAAACGGGGGTGCTGTCCATGCATGTGCACCCACAAATATATAAAAAAAGGAGAAGCCTACCTTTGAAGATGGCACGGGTGGACACGACGGACCGCGGCGGGCGCCGCACACACTTCTTTCGAATCGCAATGAGAAACAGGAAGGAACGAGTGCGGGATGAATTAAACCATATTGCTGAGCCACGGGGTGGCAGAGGTAATTTTCTTTCTTTTTTGTGCGTGTGCCTTTTCCTTTACTTCCAAGTTTTCGTTTTTTTATTTTTGTCGTTGTCATCTGTGAATGTTATTTAACCTTAAAGAGAGTTGCATACCTCTCTATGTGATAGGTTGCGTTTCACTCTTTCATCTCGCTGGAAAGATGTGTGTGACTTCCTTCCATCACTTTATACCATTGTCACCTTCACGCTTCTTGGTGCATTCTCCCTCTTTTCTACGGCATTTTTTTCTCCTTTCACCTGTACACGAATACTAACGTACATTCCACAGTGGTGAGCCATCACGACTTTTATCAATTAATAACTGGTGTCTAACGGGTGAAGTTTGTCTGTGTTGATAGAAGTAGTAACTTTACTTTGTTACAAGTTGTAATGCAGGAACTTGCGGTTTTTAAACGTCCCCACCTGCATGCCTGCAGCGAGTACGTGGATGTAGCGGTAGAGTTGGCACCGCTGCGCAGATGTGAGAGTTTCACCGATTTTTTGCAGTTGTTACAGGGGGAATTAGAATTCATTTACGGTAGCGCTCCAAAGTCATTCAATAATGCAATTTTGTACAGCACGCATGAGGCGCCCTGCTCCTTCTCGTGTTACTTCAGTGAAAAGCAACTTGAGATGCTGCGCAACTTCGATGAGGCTTGCGAAAAAGAGAGTCAAATGCGAGTCAGTTACGAAAACGTCGTCGCCGAGTACGACGCAAAGGTAGAAGAAAATAAGGATCGCAAGATGAACCGCCGCAGGCGTATGGAGATGGAAAAAGCGCGGAAGCGTGTAAAGGTGATGGATCGGGATGTTAAACAGGCAGAATATGAGGTGAAGAAATCCGCGCAGAAACTCGCCAACATATTTCAAATCGCAGCGCTCCGCGTTCTCCTAAACTGATCAGCAATGACCGCACTAGAGAGCTGAGGACACATGTATGTTTTTACCCGGAAGAGCGCCTCATCGGTTGTTCGATTCGCATTCGCTTTTTCTATTTTGCAGGTTTGACGATTGTAAGCGCCGACCTCTACCAACCATCGGACGGTCAGTCTGCCCACTCGTTTGATGGAGGCCATATGCCGCTACGATTAGACCTATGTATATGTCCATCTGGAACAATCACATTTTCGTTTATACCAGTGACAATTTTCAGTCTTTGGCCTAACATGTCATCACAGGAAGTATGTAACACATTTGCACCTGCTTCCTCTCCTCCTATCTTCTCCACTTTGCTCTCTCCACTTCATCTGGTACCATTTCTGCGTGTGTGTGTATGTGTGTGTGTGGGGGGGGGTTTGTGTTACCCTCTTACAAAATGCCGCCGCACTCCCTCCGTTACTTGGGGAGGCTTTGACAAGGCCGCTTCAGCATGTCTTCAGATTGCGCTGGACCTCCGCGTCAACGCGTGCGGAGGGAAGATGACATCCCGCTGGATTTTAGTGCCCTACCTGCAGTGCAGGAGCTGATTATAAAGAACAACCGTCAGACGAAGTTGAAGCGCCGTTTGAAGACTTCAGACTTCGTGAACGAATCCTTTTCGGAGTTAGGGTGCCGTGCGGTGGCCGACAGGACGTCTGTTGGCGTGCTCTCTAGTTTCCTCAAGGAATGTACTGAGAAGCATCGAATCCTTCCCCGCAGTTCTTCAGTGGCGAGGGTACTCTACTCGTTCGTGGAAAACGGACTTCTGCACGAAGGGCAGGCGCTGCTGCAGCAGATTCTGCAGGCCGAGGCGTCTTTGCGCTCCAAAGTCATGGATGAGAAGGTCGCCACTATTTCATTGCGTCTGCTCACCGAAAGCGATGAGGTGAATTTGGGTCTCGCAGAACGTATCATATCCATGCTTCCAGAAGGTTCTCATAAGCGGCGGCTTTTTTCCCCACTTCTCGAGCATGCGGCGCGAACCGGCGATACAACGTTAGCATTTAAAGCGCTGCGGATGGGACGGCAGAAACAACTTGAGTTCTGGGATGTCGATTACAAGCAGTTACTGCGTTGCTTGCAAAGTGCTGCGAAGGGGACTGATATCTCGGCACTCATCACGGAGCTTTTGGAGTGTATGGTCGACCACCACCCAGTCGTTGGAAAAACCAATGGGGAAGCACTGCAACAACTTCTAGGCGGGGAGTTAACGGAAGTGAATGATGAGACAGGGATGTGCTGCAGGTGCAGCACGAGGGTTCACACATTCGACTTTGCTCCGGATGACCGAGTGACTCTACTGCGCGATATTGAAACGAAGCTCATCGCCCCGAGGGTGGAAAGTGGAAGCCACTACGAACCTGGGAAGGTCGTCGAGCTGACGGAACGAAAGGAGCGGTGGGAAGAATTTGCGGTGTTCAAAGACACGCTTTCTCGTCTTGATTATGATGCCGTGATTGATGGGGCCAATGTAGGGTATTATGGCCTCAGTAATTGGTATCGCGGAGCAAAGGAGGCACTACTGCGGTCACGTGGTGTGGATCCATCCACTCTTCCAGAATATGAACTCTGTGAAATACCACTTCCCGTTGATGTGCCTCCGAAATTTTCCCTCATCGATGAGATGTTAACTGAAGCCCAGAAGCTGCGAAAAAAGTCGGTGGTGATGCTGCACAGTCGGCATGTTAGGTCTCCCTCCAAGGAGAATTTGGTGTGGTTGGAGAAGTGGGGGCAAGAGTCTTCACTGATTGTTTGTCCCGGTTTTCTCAACGATGACTACTGTTGGTTGTTCGCCGCCATTCACAGGCCAAACTGTCTTGTCGTCTCCAATGACCAAATGCGCGATCATCACTTTTCGTTGCTCAGTCGCCGCTCTTTCCTGCGTTGGCGACAAAGGCACCTTGTTACGTATAGAGCACGTTTTAGTTGGGCAACGGGGGCTGTGAGTTTGTTGCTGTCGCTGCCTCGTCCGTATGCCGTTTGGGTGCAACGCGGTCAACTCTCTCCGTCACACTGGCACGTACCTGTTCGGACGACACTGGACGTGATTGACCAAGCAACGAACCGCAAAACTGAAAGTGAAATGGAGGTTGATAAGAATGGAGATGATTTTTGTAACGCATGGCTCTGCACAGCTGCCATAAATAGGTAGCTGGGGCTCTTCCCTGTCCCATGGTATTAGGGGACGCATTCTGTTGAGGGTGGTACGTGTTACCGCTCGCACTCGAAGTTCCTTCACACCCTTTTTTTTTGGAGTGCGTATTCATGTTCGGACTGTGTGGTGGAGCCTCGACAGCTTCACAAGCGTTTAACAGTATATAGTACAGGGATATGTGTACGCATATGCCCCGCACGACTGCTAGACTTGTACCCACCTGTGCCTCGTTTTCCTCCGCTTGCTCATTTCTTCGCGCACCTGCCTCCCCTTTCACTTTCCTTTTATTTGAAAATAACCAATTACGCTTTTCAAACCGCCAACTGAAAAAGGGCCCTTGCTGATCGCTAGCGGAGATGACCAAAGGTACCACATCGATGGGGCAGCGCCATGGGCGCACGCACATCCTTTGCCGCCGCTGTGGCCGCAACGCTTACCACGTGCAGTGGGAGCGGTGTGCTGCTTGCGCCTACCCGCGTGCTCAGCGCCGGCGCTACAACTGGTCAGTGAAGGCCATCAAGCGACGCCGCACTGGCACAGGCCGCTGTCGCTACTTGAAGGTTGTCCACCGCAGGATTAGGAACCACTTCAAGACCGACATCAAGGCGTAGTTGAAGAAAAGATTATGCGATCTGAAAGCGGGTTATGTAGCCTCCTGGTGGTTCGCTTTTCTATGTGATAGCTGGTCAATGGTAAATCAGCATTATGGCTTTCTGATGCGACGTTTATTTATCTGTTTGTTGTTTCACTTTTTCTCTTTGTTTCCCTGAGGTGCTGCCTCTTTCGTTCTTCTGTCGGCAGTGTGCAACCACGTTAGCTGCTCCTGCCATGGGCATTCCAAGTTCTGGGGTCGTCATGTTTCTTCCCTTTCTGTTATTATATTATTATCAAATGCCGTGTGCGCCTGCTCTCCTTCCTCATCACTACGTGCAATCTGCGCATACTACCAAGCTAGTACAACCTTTCACTAATAGCCGCTGACGCAGGACTGCGATGTTACTCACCGCACCGTTATTAGTTCTATGCCTCCTGGCGGCACTGGCAATATTTGCACGACGTGGACTTTCGCTCTACCCACGGAACGCTGTTGGCTTCTTACACCCGTCTGCCGCTGCAGGTGGAGGAGGTGAGCGTGTTTTATGGGTTGCAATCGATTCTATTCAGAAAGACGATATAAAGAATGGTATTGATAGACTCTACGTGCTTTACTGCACTCAGACCAGCGGGAAGAGCGACGATGGTAGGTGCGAACCGCCGCAGGAGTATCTTGCTCGAGTGGTTCAGAAACAGTTTCACATCACCTTACCGCGACCCATAAAAGTGGTGCACCTGCGCTCCAGCATGACGAAGTGGCTCGATGGTGGAAGGTACCCGTTCTTGACGTTGCTTCTGCAGGTGGTATGTGGAAGTATTTTACTCTTTTATGAATCGTGTGTTGTCAATACGATGACTCCCACTGTGATTGAGAGCGTCGGGATCCCCGGCGTGTATCCACTCCTCTCCATATTCGCAGGGTCCCGCATCGTAGCGTACACACATTACCCCATTATAACGCCTGTTATGACGCAGCGGGTGGAAAACGGTGAAATGCGCTACAACAACAAGGGTGCGGTGGCGCGACACGGTGTGCTCCGTAAGGCTAAGGTTTTGTACTACAAGCTTTTTGCGCACATTTACAGGTGGATGGGGAAATTCCCTGATCTAGTAATGACAAACTCTACATGGACTAAGGGGCATATACAGCAGCTTTGGGGCCATGACGTGCCAGTGCTTGTATACCCTCCTTGTGCCGTCAGTCATTTTATGCCGCTACGGAAGCTTCCCCATCAGCGAATCAATACAGTTGTGAGTGTTGGACAGTTCAGGCCGGAGAAAAACCACATGCTTCAGCTTCAGTCATTTGCACTGGCGCTTCCTCGGTTACCAACGGACGCCAAGCTTATCATGATTGGTGGGGCGCGGAATGAAGAAGACAAACAGCGGGCAGAGGCGGTGAAGGTTGAAGCCCAAAGGCTTGGCATTGCGGATCGTGTTGATGTGCGGGTGGGCGCTCCCTTTAGTGAGGTCAGTGAGAGTCTCGCTCAGTGTTGCATTGGGCTGCACACAATGGAAGACGAGCACTTTGGAATTGTGCTTGTGGAATACATTGCATGTGGCTGCATTCCGCTAGGCCACAGGAGCGGTGGCGTGTGCCTTGACATTATCACCTCACCGAATGTTGGGTTTCTTGCCGCAACCGCAGAGGAGTACGCAGACTGTATGGCAGAGATATTTCGCATCAAGAACGATGAGCCTGAAACGTACCGAAAATTTCAGGAGTGTGGAATGGCCACGATTGCGCGCTTCAGCGACGAATCGTTTGGAGAAAAACTCACAGCTTCTCTTCGCCGGCATCTTCCGTCATAGAACAACCCGACGTATACCGTTATGACCGCTCAGTTCACCGTCGTTAAGTTGAAGGGGAATGTGTGTACGTGTGTTCTTTGGGTTGTACGATTCCTACCAAAGAAGGAAGGGCGTAGCATTCACCAGGGGCGTCACCAATGGCATCGTGTTGCTGGGGAGCGGCACCTACACTGAAATAAAGAGGTCTGGTCTCTTGTTTAACCCTCCCCCCTACATTATACTTTGGTGCGTGTGTGCGTACACGCTTGTCTGTATCGCGCAGCTTGTGCATCATATTATACTCCCAGTTCCGCATAACCTTCCTATCCCCATTGTTGCCACTGTTCTGGTTAATACCCATTCTTTTCTCATGTTTTGGAAGCCGCTTATATAAAAAGGGGCTAGTCGTGGCTTTCTGTCTCGTCACATCTCTGATGTATGACGACTATATCCGCTTTAGAAAAACAAGTTGACGTCTTGTCTTCCCTGCAGGAGTCAAGTGCCAAAATACTTGATGATTTCGCAAATACCTCCCGTGCGGTTGCTCAACGCGCCCACCGTATCGTAGCGGATGTCCAACCATGGGAAGTCGCGCAGGAAAACATTGCCTTCATGATAGAGGAAACCTCAAGGGCTGCGCGGTGCTACCACCCACCACCTGTCCTACGACTGGTGTTAGCCGGCAAGGAGAAGAGCCCTGAGATGCTGTGCAAGTGTATCGATTATCTCGTGTTCACTAACGACTACATCGAGTCTCAGCCGTCTAGTGGGTTCGGTAGCAATATTGAGTCAAGCATTAAGGGAAGTTTGAATAGTGTGATAAAGCTGTCAGAAGAGGCGGTGATCGACGCTTTCGTGACGTCTATGCAAAAAAAGCCGGCAGGTGAGCGGGATGAAAGCTTAGAGTTTAGGACAAGGTTGACAGTGTCTTCATTATCGGCATTTTCCGTGCTCTTTCATCACCCTGAGGCACTACATGGCGTAGACCGCGTCATACACAAGCTAGGAGAAAACTTCAACAGGACTAAGGTTATCACCCAGGACGTTAGGCGTATTTTAGAAGAAAACATAAGCCGACTGGTGGAAGCTCAGCTTGACAACTCCAAAGAAAAGGAAGAACTGCAACATTACCGGGCCATTGCCACGACATGTGGATTCGCGCCAGTACACAAACGCTATAAGAAGGGAAAACATTACTTGCTTTCGGCGTCTGCGAAGGCTCTCTCAGTGCTTACCGAAGCCGTCGAGTGTCTGAAAACATGCGTATTGGAGCCTTTGGACAACTCCTTTGATGTCGTGGAGCTGCCCGCGGACCTAACCATACGGGTGTTCAATCGGGTGATAGAAAGCTGCTTAGATGTTGTGAAGGCTGATCACGAGGCCCTTTCAGATCTAAATTCTGCATTTGTTTTGTCGCGCGGTGAAGGCGTCGGGTTCTGGGGGGAGGAGCAGAGCGTCACCAATATGATTCTCATTGGACTGGACCTGTTGGAAGGGTTGTGGAAGTGGAAAGGCTTTGCTGAAAAACTGCCAGGTAGCAGGTACAAGTGTGTTGACAGAGTGGACGAGGGGGTGAGTGTTTTTATTGCGAGATTAAGGAATTTGGTGGAAAAATATAACAAAAGTAAAGGCAGTTTGAGCGCTGCTTCACTAAAGAACTATACTCACCGACTGCATCGCATGGAATGGATTCCCTCACCAGATTGTTCGGCTCACGTATCGGCCACAAATCAGATATACATGCATAAGATGCTGCTTACTAATTACTACGGTGCCATAAAAGTGGTGTTACACGATCCGAGGTTGAGTAGTTTCTCCGAGGCAGAGGCGTTAGAGACTTTGGGTTCTTATATGGTCGATGGTGTGCTCGGCACCATACGTGATCTGGAGGTCATTGCTGAAGCCGCAATGGATTTGCTAGAGGAAAAATCTGGCGGAGTACGGCGGGGCGATAGCTCCTCATTTTCGGACCAACCAAATGCTTCACTGAATCAAAAGCAGTGCATGTCTCCACCCATATTCATGTTGAACAATATATTGCTACTTTCAGAGGGGTACCGCAAGGAGTTGTGCTTCCAGCAGCGAAGGTATTACAGTAGTAACCCCCCGCTTGATGGAGACAAAGGGAGGAACAGTATACCGGCTCCACCACCTATTGTAATTGGTATTATTAACAGGCTTGAAAGCGCCAAAGATCGATATTTAAAAGATTTCTCCACCTGGTGGTCTGAGTGCTTCCCATCCGTATCCTCAAGCAATAAACTAGCGAACATCGCTTCAACAGATGATGAACTCAGTAAACCTCAACGAGCTGCGGTGAAACACTGGTACAGGACTGTGGCAAACAACCTGATGGGCAGAGTTGCCGCCTGCCGCTGTTTCACAGTTCTCGGTGCCTCACAGCGAAAGAATCTCATTGAAATTTCCATGACGGCTGTAAAAAATGGCTTCAGGACGTTTGAGCAAGGGCTAAAGGGACGAGCATGGTCAGACCGACCGATGAAATGGATGGTGCGAACACCTGAACAGTGGTCTGAGTTGCTATCGAAACTGTTTTAGACAGGGGACACATGGCGTTCGGTCCGCTTCCCTTCTTCCCGTACGTGCACAGCACGCATACATATCTTGCTCCGCATATTCCACCTGACTTTCGCTTATTCGTGCGTGAGCCTGTGCATTGTTTGCGCACATTTATATATACCCCTTTGTTGCGTTTAGTTCTCTTTTTTTCTTGGTGAGAAAGGGGGACGCCTTTCGACACAAGTTTATGCGTAACCAGGTGCCTATACGTATGCATACACATGCAGGTGTTGTTCTCTCAAACGACCCCCTCCTTCGCTCTCAATCTACTACCCACTGACAGTATTCACTAGTATGGACAATAGGCCGGCGCTACAGCCGCGTGAAGTGAAGTTTAGCGATCTTGTACCATCAGGTGGTAAGCATGGGAGTGCGACGCCTATCAAGGGGGAACGTCGCTGGTTTCGCCCAGCACCGCAGAAGTTCACCACGCACGCCGCAAAACCAGCCAAAGTGTCGCATGCTGATGGCTTGGAAGGTGAGAGTGATCAAGATGAGGAGCGGAGGCGTAGTCGAGTAAGGGCTCTGCATGAAGCGAAGGTAGTAAAGTTAAACAAGGCAAAGGCATTGTCAAAGTTGAATGTGCAACCAGATACCCAATCGACCCCTATTGAAATATCTGGAAACGCTGTGTTAGTGGAAAACGGGAGCTTTAACGCTGTTTGTGCTCTCTCTGTACTGAAGGACTGTGTAGCCCATGAGCGACAATTGAAGGAAGAACTCGCGCGCACTAATGTCGCCAAGACGCAAGCATTTCGTACTGTAATAAGTACTTACTTGGCCTCAGTTACTCAAGCGAATAAACCGATGCCGGGGCGTCGCAAAATGACGTCAGAGTTAGCATTGGCTCAGTGTGCAGTGGTTGCTCAAACTCTTGTTGTAACGATCCAAAGTTACGTTCGGGCCTTGGAGTCGCGAATGCATGTTGTTTCCCGTTTCTGTCGCCGGCAGAACACGCTGGAGAGATTTCAGTGCACCAGTCCATCCACGCAGTCGTGGCAGGCGAAAGGTGGTGAAAGTGATTTAGAGCACTCCCTCTCGAAAACCACAGCCTCTCACCAGGACCTCCTCGACGAGGGGGAAATCAACCGTCTCAAGCAGTTATACTTCGATTATTACGACTGTGACGTGTATGTTGTTCCAGGTGGACGACCAGAGAGTCGTATTCCACCGGACGCCCTTTTGCTAGACTCTCTTAGCGGGTATGGCTCGTTTGTGCTTGAGAGTGACGATGCAGATAAAAGTTCCTTTTTCTCATCATCCAGTGCGTGTGACAAGTCCAAAGCCGAGGCCGGGAAGGAGGAAGATCAACCTCCAACGGCTTGAAGTTACTGCTTTGATGTGCCTGTCGGTTGGAGGAATATAAAACTCTGTGCCCATGTAAACCCAACCCATTTGAACGATTTGGAAGCAGTAAAGTAAATCGCGCATGATCGCTTACACGACAACTATGTAAGGACAAGGACAAAAGAAGTAGGATGAGCGTAAAGGAATAGAAGCGTTGAAGTCGTCTCTGCACGTGTTTGAAACATTTACCTCAGCTTTCGCCCGTCCTTCAGTTTTGTAACGTATTGTTTCTCCTTTATGATGTTTTGCATGGCTTACGAACCTCTCCTTGTATATATACGTACATATATATATATATATATATATATATATATATTTGTTTATTTTTTTCTCGGTAGCATTATGTAAAGATTACGGTAACGTCACACATAGATCATTTCTTAGCCCAATCACAACAGCGCTTTTCGTTTGTTGTGTTACGTCACCTTAGACTTCTTGCGTTGCGCGGGTTTGTTACTCAAGTGCATTGGTCCCTGCTCTATTTCATCAGATTAATTGGAAAAGCAAAGGACAACTCCCACTACAAAAAAAAAACACTCTTTCCAGCGCCGGGTTTCTGGGACCGGTCTCTTTTTTTCAGCATCATGAACCGGCGATGAGTGGTTTTACCTCGGGGTCCCTCCACGGGGTTGGAAAGGCGTTGTTTTTTTTTTTTGCCTTCGTTTATTGCGCAAAAGTGAATGTTGTGAGGGCAAGTTATTTGGCCGATGCAACTAATTCCATTAGCTTCCAAGTGGCATCGTATGAGGATAGCCTGACTCGCATTTGTCTACGTAGATGGGTTGTTTCGTTTTGATTTGGGCAGCTTAGGGAGCTACTCTCAACGGCAACCGCTTGTCAGGGGTTAAGAAATATCAGCGTCTGTCTTCTCTTAAACACATTTACTTGCCTCGCCCCCCTTAGTACAACAGTGGAGCCCTATACATTCAACTCCATTCGCCACGGTGCGAGAATATAGACATAAGGAGGTAAAAGGGAAAGAAATTTGTTGTTGAGGTTGTTCTGATGGCGTTTTGGTCAAAGGCGAGTGCTCAGAAACCGTCCGTTTCTATTGCGTCGGATAGTGACTCGGAGTCTCAATCGTTAGTTGCAACGCCCCCCCGGTCATCGGAGTCGGGTTTGGGAACCCCGACTGCTTCGACGGAGACGACAGGAACTTACGGGTATGGACTACCACCACAGCCCGCAAACCTTGCATCCTTTTGCAATAACGGTAGTTATGCCGCGGCAAGTGGAACTATTATGCGGAGGCCATCTAGTCGCTTGATTACTTCCCCAATGCGCAATGGCTCCATGTGCGGTAGAGGTGGCTCGCAGTGCGGAGGCTCATATAGACAATTGCCCGTAACAGAGGTGGTAAGCGACACGATGCGTGTATTATTCATTGGTTGCCCACAGGTGGGGAAGTCGTCCCTTATCAACTGTTACCGGGCAGCGGTAACAGGAAATACAATGTGGCCCGCGGCACCTGTGGGGATATGTGGATACTGTGGTACTGCCATTGTTGACCCGCTGCCCAATCACCCAAGGGCACCGACGTTCTTATGCATTGACACTCCGGGTAAATTTTATGGGAATGAAAATCAGTTGCTTCTCAGCAAGCTATTCGCTGGCATCCCATGGAAGACGAGGATTGAAGGTGACGGCGCACTGACTGCAGAGGAACTCGAAAAACTTTCCCCAGTTCCTGAGAACAAACCACATCATTCTGTTCTGGTGGTACCCGCAACCGACTTGGTGGAGGACGGTGGGTGGGGAAGTGTTTTCCAGTTGAAGTCACGCTACTTTGCAGCACCGGCCGCGGGGGGTGTTGTTGAGTCCCTGAGGGACATGATCGGCTCTATTCGTGCCCTCCAAGATGATGCGTCATTGTTTGTCGCCGTCACAAAAATGGATCTTGTAGGCGGCGCAGACAACCCCGTTTCTCGGCGTATAATCTCTACTTGTCTGTCACGTTGTGTTCCAGTGAACAGATTATACTTCTGTGCGTGCCCAGGCGACGAATCTTCATATGAAAGAAGGGGATTTCCACAGGTTGACCAATCGACGCGGCTAAGTTTGCTCAGACTTCATGAAGATCTGTCCCTGTCGTATCATTGGAAGATGACGATGCAGCAACAACGCGAGCCGCTGAGCCCAACTTGAGTTGAGGTAAGGCATTCTTCCACTCACAAATGCCTTATAAGCTCATTTACCCGTGCACATATGTGCACGGGTACGTTACCGTCTGTATATATTACCAATTTCCTCACGAAGTGGGAAGAGTGTTTGTTTACAGACAGCGTGAGCCCTCTCTTGCTCCTATTCCTGTTCATTACCGTCCTGATGTTAGTCAACACCCTGCCACCCCCTGCAAACACGTCGATGCAAATGGAAAGTGTAGGAAACCTCTTTGTTTTTTCTTTTCTGACTAACGCACCAACCTCTCCGTTTTGCTCTTTCGTGCCCTAAAGTTCTCTCTGTTCTCCAGGAGGGAGCGAACATCGACGGCAAGGTCTCGTAAGCTTCACCATGGCAAAGGACTCGGAGAAGAGCCCTATGAGCCTCCATACTGGGGATGTGTTACTGATGGACCGCAACTGCTGGGAGATGCGGCATCCTCTAGGCATTGCGATTTGCCTTCTTTCGAAAACCGAGAGCAGATATGACCACGTCGCAATGGTTGTAAAGTTGAATGACGGGGAAGTGGAACGAGGGAGGGAGAGGGGTATTATCAACCCAAAGGACCCCTCTTCGCCTTCTGGGACGTATGTCGCTGAGGCAAATCTCAGTGGTTTTTCCCTCCGTCCCCTGGAGAACCGTGTCGCAAGGTCGTCGTCCAAGCATATAGCCGTGCGCCCACTAAGCATGGGGAGTGACATGCATAAATTTGAAGAGTACGTGCAGAGCCATCTGCGGGATTTTCACAGTCGACCCTACAAAAGGGACCTTCTGATGTTTCCTCCCATGGTGTTAAGTCCACCGGACAAAATGGACCGCATCAAAGCAGCTCATAAGTTGAACCTTCTCAAAGGGGAGACAAGCGACATTGATAAACTGTTAGCCGGTAAGCTTTCCGAGAGCGATAAAGAGGCACTATTAAGAATAAAAGTGGTCTACCACGATGCTGCACAGTTCTTGATAGAAACGTACTTCGCTCACCTGGACCGAGTCGATGGTGAGAGTTTTCCCTCAGTGGATTATGGTGGCAGTCACTTTACCGTGGATGGTGTCAACGCCGAGGAGGAGGTGGTTTGCACGGAGCTGATCATCCAATTGTGGCAAAGATGTGGGGTAGTGGACCTGTTCCCTCCCGCGTCATCATTTCGCTCCTTCGACTTCCTGGACAACACTCGGTTTAACTTCAAAGACGCTCGTACAGCGTTCGGTGATGTTTTCACCTTAAAAGGCAATGATGCACCCGAGACTCCAATTAAGAGGGCAACCCGAAAAAAAACACCAACAGTGGAAGGGTGTTTTGATGTGTACCGCAGCACGAGCGCCAATGGTGACCCCCATAACCCTGATGTGGATTCCATGTACATGTGGCTAATTCAATCCAATACGAACAAAGTGGTCAACAGTGACCTCGGGCTTAACATCGCATCCGTAGGGGCTCTGTTTGCCTTATGCGGACTCGTGATTGCACCACTGCGATTGAGGTGGATAGAGTACCAGCTAGGTGTGGTTCTGCGTCGCGGGTCGGTATGGTCTTTATCAGCGGGTTTCTTTGCACGGGACATGCTTTGCGTCTTGACACAGGTAATAACAACTTCTATTGCACTGAAGAGCCTACTGTATCGACAGTCGGATACGGGGCCACTTGGGCCACCACTTGTTCACACCCACTTGTTCGACACTCGGCATCCCTACTATTATGTCTGTATTGTGTGGCTGTTAGCAAATGCTGTGGCCCACATCACCACAACCCCCTTACTGAACTCCGTAGTTGCTCACCACTTTGGTCCTGTACTTCCGGGGCCGTTGTCCCTTCGTAAGTTGATGAGGGGCAGTTTTGCCCTGCTACCGCTGGGGGCTTTATTGCCCTTTCAGGCGGCGTGGATAACGTGGTACGAAACGATGGGTGCTGCCATTATTCCTACCTCCTCATCTGTGCTCCGCCGCCGAGCTGATCTGCTCGACACGGACGAGTGGCGGCACTTCAGGTTTGAGGCGCTGACAGGTGCCTTCGCCGCTACTACGGCTCTCGATTTTATCGCTTACATTTTCCAGAGAAGGTGCTGGAGGTCCTTCCTCGTGCAACTCTACAGGCCTGCTGCCACACCCAGCTGCGGGAGGCGGCGTTGTGCCGGCTACGGCTATCGCTTTCTGGGAAACACAATAACCATGTTAACCACATCCTTATCCTTGTCTTTCTTGGGTGTGTTGTGAAACGGCGTAGGAATGCACTCTAAGATACGACAACTTCACAGGGGAATACAAAAGCGACTTTTCCCGTTTTCTCTCATTAATGAGGGGGGAACGAACCATCATTTTTGTTTGTTTGACCGCGACTCTGTGTTACGTTCACAGATTTTTGCTCTAATTGATGATAACAACTTCAGTGCCCTCCCCCCCCCCTTCCCTTTTCCTCTGTGGCATTTCTCTATCAAAACTCAGACTGCAAGGAAGGTTGTTTTGACGTGTACCTGTTTGTAGTTCCCCCCTAGCCTGTTGAGCATAACCAAACAAAGTTAAGTGCGTGCGCGAGAAGTATGATGTGGGCGCGTCTATACAGGTGTATCGCAGGTGAAATTCTCAAAGAGTAACGTCCCTTGTGAAAAATCGGTACTTAAGGGGGGAAAGGTGTACATGTAATTTGCATAAACTCTTTTGCGGAGGGGTGCGGCAGCTCTAACGATACTGATGACAGGGAGGGGAAGGGTGAAATTACATGTTTTTGATTATGGTGTACCGAAGAATGAAATATAGATATACATTGAGCAGGGGAAGAGGGAAGACCCGGGGTTTATGGAAACGGAAACCACTGGCTTCTAGTCATTTATGACTAGTATAAGCGAAGCTGGTCATTCACACACCTGTGCCGTGTGTGTGTGTGTGCAGCGGTTGTCGCTTTTGATACCCTGAGGCGAGCTGGAGAGGTGGTCTCTTTTTTGTTGGTATTAATCTTCTAATTATCGTGTTGATTTTCTGCCGAAGGCAGCTGTTGGGCTCAGCCTCTGTGACCCTAGAGACCTGCATTAACTCGCTATCTCTCAGGTTGTCATTTTTTGATTTCTGCTTTGTGGTTGAGGCCTTGATACTTCACATTACATTCCCTTTCATCGCGGCTTGTTACTATTTTACTGCGCGCATAAATATCCGTTTGCACACTTTGTTTGTGCGGAACTCACAATGGTTTGAAGTGCAGTGGAAAGGAATGCGCCGTGGACTCACTTGCCGAAATGTTCATGACCCGGTGTTTATGCGAAATGTGAAGCGGGTGCTGGCATCTTATAAGGAATCTATGGACCATTCCAGTAGGAAGGGCATGTCCCGCGAAGCGTTTGTGGACATTAACGAAAAGGGAGCTGCGTGGTACCTTGGGCATATGCAGCTGGCCTCGCGGACCCTCGCAGAGAAGGTGAAGGACGCCGACTTTGTGTTGGAGATACGAGACGCGAGGCTTCCATTTACGACGGGAAACCCGAATCTTCAAAAGATTATCATTGATCGCCCGCGGCTGATTGTTTTTAACAAGGCTGAAATGTCCAACGAAGACTGTAACCGGGTCATTCAGCAGTACTACGAGCGAACAGGGAATTTCGCCCTCTTCACTAGCGCAAAGCGAAGCTGGCGAGACACCGTTGAGGCCGTGCAACGCTTCGTGACACATATTCTCCCAGCGCAGCGATTCAAAACAACGGCTAACGTGGGCCTCGTAGTTGGAATGCCCAATGTTGGGAAATCCACACTAATTAATTCCCTTAGGTTGGCACACGAGTATCAGTTTCACCGTGAGGATTTCAGGCGGCCACGTACGCCGGAGGCTGTGAGTATTGCCCCAGGGACAACTCGTGGCGTGAAACTCGTCCCTGTTTGTAAAGATCCAAACATTGTTCTCTATGACTCTCCAGGTCTCACACTCCCTGGATGCTTTGCGAAAGAGGCAGGTTTGAAACTGGCCGCATGCGGAATTATCCCCACCAACGATATCACGCTACCACGCTCCCTTGTAGCTCGATACATCTACGATGTCCTTAGTGCGGCTGGGGTGGGGGAGCATATGGCAGAATGTCTGCACCTGCCGCGAGCTCCCATTAGCTTTGACGACTGCATTTCCATGATCTGTGAAAGAAGTGGAACGAGCGGTCAAACTGATTTGGGGAACTTAGACCCTTCGCGCGCGCAAAAGTTCCTCATACACGATTTCCAGTTAGGAAACTTGGGTCGCATCACGTTGGATAAGCTACCCAACAAAGTGCGGCAGGCGGTAAGTGGGAAGGAGTATCAAAGGATTGGCGGAGGTGCAGGAAGTGGGACAGAAGCTAGCAATGAGGAAAACGAAGTCGTGTGGACCCATGACGTAAAGAGCTCTGACGTAGTGGCTCGCTACTCGGAGGAAATGCGGGAAGTTATGGAGGAGTTGCAGGGTGAACCTGTGGAGAACACGCCTTCAAACAGGAAACCGTGTGGGGACAGCACGGTCATCAGCCGTAAGAAAGGGCCGATTAGCCGTGTGAGTGCGCACGACGAAAGCTTCAGGCGAAGCATACGCATTATTCCAGGGCGGTGAAGCCAACTTTCCCCTTACTGTGGTCCCTCCAATGGCTCTGACTAAATTATCGCCCCCTACGCAGCGCCAACCAAACTAGCGCACAGACGTGGTGATCCTCACCGCTAAAATATACTTTCTCCTACACCTTTCTGCGCACCAACATAACTAAGGGGGGAAATGTGTATTTCCGTAGCTTCTTTTACATCCTTCTGTTTGTTCTTCGGTTCAGGCTTTAGGGAAAACAAATTATTAAGCGCGCCCCAGAATACAGTAAATCCAATTATAGAGAAAAAGAGAGTGGTTTCCTGCGGCATGTGTGAGGTTGACACTACCAAACTTTTAGAAGAGCTGCGAAAGGTCAAAGAGAACCTTTCGGAAGTTATAGATGAATGCATTTTCCTAGAGAACCAATGTGAAATGACAGAGAAACGACTAAAATCAGAACTTTTGGACCGCGACAAGCGCATAGCCGACATATCTTCTGCACTGATGGAAATGGTGAAATATACTTCACTTCTGGAAAGGCAAGTCATTGCATCCGCGTTCACGACTTTGGGCTCAGCCATGAAGCGGGCACCAGCGATCGACATGTGCCGTAACATATCCCTCAGAGAAGTTGCTTCGGCTGTTAGGGAGCGGGGAGAGTCATCAGGTTCTCGCAGCTCTGCCAAAAGGAAAACTCGTAACGGTGCACTTTACAGTGAAGCCAAAATGGCCGAAGAGAAAAATGCCTTTCTGCTTTCCGTAGACGAAGCTTGTGCTTTAGTTAATGGACTTCTGAGGGAGAAAGTTAACCTTGCCGCTAAAATCGGCGAAGTCGCGTTTCACGTTAACAACGCGATTGCGAGAGGGGAGCGAACGTCGCCAGCACTCCCAGATGCATCCTCGGAGAATGTGGACGACCTGCACCAAAGTATACTCAACTTAACAAAACAGTTAAGTGCATGCGGAAACGAGGGGGACGAAGAGAAAAACCTGAAACAGGTGCCATCACAACATACGGCGGAGACGGAGGAACCGAGACAACCGCAGGGACTCATAGCGGAGAAAGAGGACAACACCAGCAGGCCGCAGTCGCCCAGTCAAACACAACCACCGGCGGGGTTGGCATCTTTAGGTCCTCATATTTTAGACATAAGCCGTAGCTCCCTCCCCGCAGTTAGCATCACCACACAAAAGGGAGAAGGTGAGTGTGGTGATATAACAACAGAATCACTTGTCAAGAAGCTAGCGGCCGCTGAGGAAAAATGCATGGCAGTAGAGAAGCAAAGTAGAAGGGAACGGGAGGAGCTGCACGCGGAGCTGGCGTATTTGAGGAACTCATCTAGAGAGGAGAAGGAAGAGTACAATACACTCATTGAGCGCTTAACGGTTGAATTGGAAATACTAGTTGCAGAAAATGCAGTGATGCGGAAGCGGATTAAAGGTAGGAAACACTCCCGAGATAAAATCGAGTAATTAAAGGCATCAGTTTTTTTGTTGTTTTCTTTTTGTCGCGTGCTTGGCCTCCGAGTTGTAGAGGTACCATCCCCACGGGCACCTGTTCACATTGCGGGACCAACCCACAGATTCCTAATGTGCCGGGCACTCGGAGACTTTTGGAACATGTTTGTTTATCTATATGCTGATACGTTCAAGACTGCGTATAGTGTTTTCATTGCTGTGTCAACCCCTCATATTTTGTGTCAGCCCTCTTGCTGTGTTGTGTGGAGGTGGCTTGTTTTGCTTCTACCACCTTATTGTTCCTTTTTCAACCTGTTGCTCACCTGATTTGTCTCACCAACACCATATATAGAGCATTCTGTGGGTGTGCGTGCGTGTACGCACGAATGTTTGCTGCTTCTGCCGACCCTGTTCCATTGTGAAACTGCATCAGAAAGAGCCTCTCCCGTCTGTTCATACCACTTAAAAAAAAATGCTTCATTCCCCTTCTTTGCATTATATTTTACCTCCATACAGTTCACCCACCCATCCGAGGTGTAGTTGTTAACCCTCCCCCTTCCTGACTTGAGGGTTGTAATGACTTCCACAACACAACCGAAGTGGACGCGACTACCGATACGCACGCGACCTCATCGTAACCCACTCGCAGAAAATAGTGATAACCATCCGGATTGCCCAGCAGAACTTCAGGAACAATGCACCACGCTTTTCCCGGGAATGGACAACCCGGTGATTACTCTCGTTGATGTCGGTTGTGCCTTTGGTGGAATGCTCTTTTCACTCGCACCGGATTTCCCTGACATGTGTATGTTGGGGCTTGAGATACGTCCAAAGGTTGTGGAGTTTGCGCAGAATAAAGTAATGAAACTGCGCGAGGGGGCGGCAACCGATGGCACTTCGCACCACTACCGTAATGTGTGGTTTGAACAACTCAATGTTATGAAGTTTGGATCGAACTGCTTCAACAAGGGGCAACTTCAGGCCCTTTTCTTCTGCTACCCGGACCCACACTGGAAACGGAAGAACGTCCGCCGGCGCATTATTTCCCCTGGGCTTGTGCAAGAATATGCCTATTGGCTGAAAGTTGGCGGTTTTCTCTTTACAGTGTCAGATGTTGAGGAGTTGGAGCGATGGATGGTCACATGCCTTGACGGCTGCCCACTGTTTCGGCAGCTGAGCCAAGAAGAGCTGGCGGGAAATGAAATGGTCCGAAAGATGTTGGACTACGCTGCGAACAGCAGTGAAGACGCCCAAAGAACAACAAGGAAGGGTCTCCAGAAACATTATGCGGTGCACGTGCGGGTGCCATAACTGTTCGCGTCGATTTTGTAATGTTGGGTTACCGATGCGTCCGTTGATGTTGTGGAGCGTTGGATGATGCGAGCGTCGTTTCCTCACGCTAACTTGGTTAAGTTTGCTTTGTGCGTGCATGCGCATTCTCACTGTTTTGCCACCCCCCTGTGACACTTTTCGTGACCTTATGCATCTAACTGCCCAATTCCTCTTTTGTTAAGGAGTACCGTTAATCAATGCACGCGGAGTGGGACGCGACGTGGTACTTCGTTGCTCTTGTCGCTTTAGCGCACATTATCGCTGTGGTCATCGTTTTTATGTGCATGTGCAAAGCGCAGCCGAAGAGGCACGCGGGAGGAAACAAGCAAATGCTAGCAGCCGTGAAGGCAATTGGCCGAAAGGAAGACTAGCATTGTTGGTGATCAAGTGGGTGCAGTATGTGGGGACAAATAATCTAGGGAGAAGGGAAAAGGGAGAGAGAGGGGGCACATTATCCCTTGCATGACTGGGAGTGCGCATTCATTTTATCCGGGAGAGGATGAGAGGATCGCGAGTTTTGAGGAGGGGAGTAGAAAGGTAATTCAGTACTTTCCCTTCACGTGTTGCGTTTACTCTGTGACTGTCCCCAAAAGGCTGCTGTGGAGCCGAAAGGGGCGAATATATCTCTCGCGACGACAGCGCCTTGTTCTGTTGACATATATGTTATGGTATGGAAATGCACGCATTTGTAGCTGCAACGATGCAGTGATGCTGAGGTGGAGGGAATGCGGACTACCGTTTCCTTCTGTATGTGCTGCAGCACCGTCTCTGCTTGGAGGAAGGAGGGCGACGATGTTGTGAATGTTGGGTAATGCGAAGGCTCTGTCGTTGGGAGTGTCCCCTTATTATTCTGTTCCCACTCCTACTTCTCCCTTCCTCCCCATTCCCTTAACTCTATCTTTCCTACTATATGAAGTGGTTCCCTATACATCTGTTTGTGCTTGTTACTGTTATCGAATTTCTATTATCCTCTGCAACTCCTTTTTCTTGTTTTTTTAATTTCCCGTTATTTCCACACACACACACACACACACACACACACATACATACATACATACATACACGGCTTCTTGCGATATTGAAAATAGAATAAAGTGAAGCTACGTTACTTTGTGCAGCCAGGCCAGCAAAACAAGGATGTCATACCAATCCAGCGAAGCGAAAAAGGAAGAGTTCCGCAAGTACCTTGAGGGAAAGCAGGTGATTGACACTCTCACGCGTGTGCTCGTTAACCTCTATGAGGAACCCGAAAAGCCTGATGATCCGGTTGATTTCATTAAGAAAGTGCTCGGTGGCGCCTCCACTGCGGATTACGAAGCGCTCCAGCAGGAGAACGCGTGCCTCAAGGCGGAAGTGGCAGCCCTCAAGAAACGGCTGAATGAAGAGCACTAAAGAGGGGGAAAAAAAGAAAAGAAAAGCGGAAATGAAGATGAAAAAAAAAGGGATATGGTGGGATTAGGGAGTGAGACGGGGAGCCGGGTCTGCACGCCGTATCCATAAGAAAGGAACGGGAACTCTATTCTGTGGGTAAGTGAGGAAAATGTACCCTCTTTCTTTCTGCTTTTTTTTGTTGCAAGAAAAAAAAATCATGTAGGTGCGTGTTGCAGTAAGGGAATAGAGAAAAAGAGGGTACTTTTTTTTTTTGTGAAGTGACAGTCGGGGAACCCTTTTTGTTTATTTTCTTTCCTTTCCTGTTTTCGACCACATCAATTGGCCTTTCTACCATTATTGTTACTGCAGTGCTGCAAAACAGCATTCAGTCCTGATGTTTAGCACTTCTTTAGATTGCGCCCTCTGTAAGTTTTTGGTATTTTTCATCACCACCCGAAGCTTCTGATTGACAATTCACCCATCTAATATTTCCTGCACGATAAACGTTTTCTTCTGCCTCCCTTGTTTCCTTATCTCCAAATCACCTGTAAACACATGTAAGCACAAGGTTTGGCGTCATTTCCTTTTTTTAATTAATTTTTTTTTCTGGGTTTAGGTTTTTGTGTATTTATTCGGTTGTTGTGGGGTAGGGATCCATCAATTTGAGGATGGGAAGCCAGATTCCGCAACAACAACAACAACAGCGACCAAGCATCCTTTCGTACAATACGGGATGGTTGGCAAACGGCGTGTCATGGAGCACGAGAGAAAATGCACCATTCCGCTTTGCTGTTTCATCGTACATACAGGAATTTAAGAACTATGTGGATATTGTGCAAAAGAATGATGAGGGGGAGTTAGTTTGCAGAGCAACGTGGAGTCACAGCTACCCACCAACGAAGGTTATGTTTGCCCCTCCCAAGGCAGGATCAGATCTGATCATCACGACGGCAGATTATATGCGACTCTGGGAAGTGAAGGAGGGGCCTCCAGAAAGCAATGAACGCAGCGATGAGCGACACCGAGAGGTCGATGATCCGCGCCGCGTTCCATCAAAAATGGATCATATCGACTCACACGTTTCGTTCAAGATGGCGTTCGAATATGGTAAACAACCGAATGATCTCTGCTTTCCTGTTACTTCATGTGACTGGAATACCGATGACCCGAATGTCGTAGGGTGTTGCAGCGTAGACACAACAGTGACCATATGGGACCTGGAAACTGGAAAAAACACGCGGCTCATTGCACACGATAAAGATGTGTATGACATTGCCTTCGCAAAGGGAACCCATACATTTGCTAGCTGCGGCGCAGACGGATCTGTCCGAGTTTTTGACCTGCGTGAAATTGAGCATTGTACCATTCTTTATGAGTCAAGTTCCCTCTTCCCGCTTCTGCGAGTGGCTTGGGACAATTCTGATCGGACATACATTTCAACATTTGGGGTTGAAGGAACGGAGGTGATCGTTATAGATATACGCTTCCCAGCGGTAGCGGTAGCATCGTTAAAGAGTGCAAACCCACAACCCATTAACAGCGTTTGTTGGGCGCCAAACTCCATGATAAATCTCTGCAGCGCAGGGGAGGATGGCACAGCGAACATTTGGGACCTTAACGAGCTACCAAACGTGGAGGCGAAATGCATCATGAGCTGTAAAGTGGAGAATCCAATCAACAACATCTCGTGGTCCTCCCAACACGAGCAGTGGATAGCAATCACAACTGGGAATGAGGCGCAGCTACTACACGTGTAAATTGCGAAATCATTGGGGTGGTGGTATCTTCAGTTGTGAACTTGAACCACAAATAAAAATGAGAGGGGAGGTGGTTTTCGTTGTTGTTGTTGTTGCTTTACCTCCGTAGCTCGAAAGGAGGACGGCATTGAGGTGCCGTTCCACAACCTATTCCTCCCACTTTTCATCTTGCCCTTCCCGACCATCTTGCAAAAGTGAAAAATAATTAAGTAATAACAGTGAAGGAGGAATAACGGTTTGCCGTATAACTGCGCGTGAGTGCTATTATCATTATGACCAAACACTCTTTTTTATCCCGACATTGTGTGCCACCATCACAGTAGTTTTAGTTCGTAAGTTGAGTGCACCTGCATGCGTTAACAATACATCAAATGTCGCTACTCAACACTACTCTTCAAACTTTAGTGGTTCGGCTGAGGGACATGTCGGGGAATGTGACGCAACAGAAGCTCCACAACCGCGTGTTTGATGCTTACGAGGCGAAATCTCTTGTCTTTGAAGCCATAACACCTGAGCAGCAGACCGTAATGCGGCAATACGGGGCCATCCCTCCTCAACACCCCGTAGGTCAGCCGCTGCTCATTGACGATTGGGCTGAACTGGTAAGCATTCACAAGGATGATAACCTGTATCAGCTTTTGCCACGGCGTGCGAAAAGTAACGCCAGCTATAACACAATGAGGGCTATTTGCTGCAGCGCAGGCTCCCCCTTCACAATGGATCACCGAGTGGATCCCATAGACTATAAATTTGTCTTCCGGGCCGCGGATCTAGAGGTGCGTAATCAATTCAACGCGAAGAGCCCTGACAAAATTCCGACAACGATATGGTTTGATGGAATCTTAAGCGCACCCAACGACTCCGGCCTGGTAAGTTGTCACAACACGCTCTCACCAGCGCAAATAAATAACCTCGCGGGGGCATGCCAGTTCCTCAAGGAGTGGTCGAAAGAACCACCAGAAGGGGACCGGCACCGTCAGCTGAAGCAACTGTACGCACAGCTCTTATCGAAGCGTTCCCACCTCTTCATTGGCACTACAGCAGTCCCAAGCAGAGAAATCCTCAACTATGCTAAAACAAAAAGCGTGTTTGTGTATGCTAAGAGAGGTATGCACTACATTTTTCATGCTTAATACTAATGGGGTTGGATGAAAAGGAGGGGAACCCCAATGAAGAAAGGAACTGGGAGTATCTTTACATTTTACACACAAGTTAAGGGTCGAAGCACGTTAACAATATTTGAAGGAAGATGAAAGAAGAAATAAAGGAAAGGCGAAAAATGAAACAGCAACCAAATCAATGTGGTTGGGCTGTTCCGTTTTTGCGGCATGGATGTGCGGCTCGTACAGTTGGTGTGGCACGTGTGCGACAATGCAAGCTTTTTTGTTGTTGGTTCCATCCACGATTTTTTCTCCTCCTTTTAACAGACTTCTTTTCGGGATCCCTTGTTCGACAGTATTGTATGCCGCTCACTTCTCTTCCAAGGGATTGAATGTTGAAGTTCGCATTAAAATCCTTTCGCAATTATTTTTTTTGTTGGTGTTGTCTGTAACTTTTTTACTACTGGTACTTGGCGTATTCCCGTTACTTTTGGTAGCTGAAGTAGTTCAAGCTTGTAATAAACAACCAAGTTAACAAGAGAAGAGAAACCCTCCCGTAAATTAATCCGTAGTGTTTCCGACGGTTTCATGCCTGTCTGCAACAACGACTCCCAGCTGATTGGTTTGGGCGTTTCCGTGACGTTGGCTGATGATACCACCGTGAATGGTACGGTCTACACGTATAATTCATCCGAGGGGCTTCTTGTTCTTTTTCAAGGATTCTCCGGCAGCAATCCAAATGTTAAGATCATCCGAACTCCCTTTATTAAGGAAGTGACTGCCCTTCGCGACAACGAGGAAAAGCTTCCACCACAGTTGGAGGCGAAAGCGCGACTGCCATCCATGCAGGCAGCACGTGATCGATCCCTCTTCAAACACGCGAGCTCACAGCTGCGGAACGCCAAAGACAAACGTAATCAACTTCTACAGACCGATGACCAAAAAACACCGATCGCTGCACTGGACACTTTAATCAAGTTGGAACGTATTTACCCAGACATTCACTGGGACAAAGATGCTGGTGTAATTCGTTTCAACCAGGACGTGGTTGTGAAGGGGAAGCCGGACTGGACGAGCCCGGCTGTTGTAATTGCCGAAGGTGCTGGGGATATCAGCAGGAGTTTGATGGAGCGAGTTCAAAAGACTCTTTCCAAGAAGTGATACTGAAAGAATACCAAGAAAAGGAAATGAGCAAGGAAGAATAGACTATGAATGTCCCCCTCCCACATTATCATTATCACGATTGCCTCGCTCATGGACCGCAACGTGTGAGCTTGACTGAGTTCTTTCTCATATCTGTTGCTGGTGTCATTTCCCGGTTTGTTCCTGCACACGTCCATTGTGCACAGTTGGTAAAAAGGAGAGAGGAATTGCCACCTTCACCTTGTTTTTGTTTTGTTTTCGCCTCCTTTGCTTCTCCATATGTTTTCACTTCCGGTTTACTATAAAATGCCTCTACCAACACCCAAAACACACACGATAAAAAAGGGATGACATGAGTGAAGACGGCTCCGACGTGTCCGTCCAATCTTTTAGAGTGGGGGATAGGAAAAAACCGGTGACGAGTAACGTTCCGGCCGACTGCCAAGTTAACGGGGAGCAGAAAAATGGCAAGAGCCGCAGAGCACTTCGCGAAGAGGAGCGCCGCAAGCGCAAGGAGGGACATCTAACCGATATTAGTCTTGACGAGATTTCTGTTCGTAGAGGAAACGTGTATGACTTCTACGTTCCAGGCGTTATTTTCTGCGTTAGGGGCACTTATTCACAGTTTGATGCCCTCGAGGGGAAAGCGAGACATCTCCTACCACCGCTAACAGGTGACTGTTGTCAAACCTTCTCAACTGTGGCAGCAGTTACGCTTTCCTCCCTAGGGTTTGCTGTTATGATGCAAGACTGCTCGGATGTCTCAACAGTTAACTATCTGTTATACATATCTGCATGGTTACACCAACTCTCCGCCCCCGCATGGCCGCAGCAAAAAGCCCGACCAACTATTAGTGACTTGAACGCCTGTCTACGGCTTCACGAATTCTTCCCGAGCCGCGTTAATAGTGATGAGTTTGAAGTCCTCTTCTACAATCAGTACGAGAGGGCGAAAAGTCTGGTAGATCAGTTGTGCCGACCGTACCTGAAACGAAGCCGTAGGACGAACGAATCTAACCCTGTTTGTGGTTATGTTATCGCATCAGGCGATTATACGGTGTCCATTTTCTCGCTTCCGCACGATACACGCAACAGGGACGACAGTCCCTATGTTGAGGCGTGGACACTTTGCCTCTGTGATTCCCATGGCACGCAACCGTGGGCCGGCAACAAGGCTTCCATTACGAGTCTTGCCCTCGGCGTGAAAAGACCCTGCGCTACGGCGACACGTGGCATCTTACCAAAGGAAGAGGGGTTGGCTCACTTTGCTTTGATATTGTTTGCGCTTTTAGAAGACCATCGTGCCATGGGCGCTAATGTGAGGCATACGCCGTACATGACGTGGTCACCAGTGAGGCGGGAACGGATGACCGCCACGTCCGCGGAGGAACTGCGAGGAATCATCGACAATAAGTGGCTGCCCGCAGTCCTAGAGAATGAGGTAATAGCTAGAGCAGCCACCAAGCATAAGTTTACCCCAAGGCCCTGCTTCATGGGGTTTACTTCGTCGAGGGTGGAAGCGGCCTCCATTGGGTTGGCAGGGGCCGGAAAAGACGGAGTGAAGGCTTGACATAACTGCAGTTGCAGGGAATGGCGTTAGGGCTCCATGGGTAGTCGGAAAGGGCGAGAAGAAAAATGGGTTCAGCAGTTTTATATGTGGTAAATAAAAAATTTAAATTCGTGCAGTGGTGCAAGAAGGAGAGGAGAAGGAGCCGGCAGTGGAACGTGGCCTCTGGAGCAACACCCATCTCCAAACTGGAAAAATCCGAAAGATGCGCGGGGCGACACGCTGCGTTACGAGGTCATTTGCGTGACTGTCTGACTGTGCCCTTCGGCCCGTATTCGTCGATAAACCCGTCTCTCCATCTATACTTGTGCGTATTCCTTGCATCTTTTTAGAGCGTGTTGTGCATGAGTTGCGTGCCCTTAATCCTGAAGGATGTACTTGACCCATTTTTTACCGTGTTCCCCCGCCGTAAATCCATAATTCAGGGTTTTAGGAGCGCGGCGTAAAACCGCTATATATATACATGCATATATATATATATATGTGCATTTACTGCTCGCATGCATGTGAGGCTCGTTTGTTTTGTTTTTTTTTTTTTTTGGAACGACCAAATGACTTACTACTCGTTCGACATGTCTCTTGCTCTACTTTCCCCATCTACTGCCATACACCAATTTATGTTTTACCCTTTCGCATTTTTACATATACCTTTACGGTTTTGGTAACAGACTCGAAAAGTGGGCGCAACAGCAGCGATGGGCTTACTTGAACGCCGGAAGGCGATCGAAGAGGAGATTGCCCGCACACAAAAGAACAAGAAGACAGAATACCACATTGGTCGTTTGAAGGGCCAACTGGCGAGGATAAAAACGGAAATGATGGAAAACGCCACAAGGGCCGCAGGGGCACGTGGTGGTGATGGTTTTGAAGTTCGGCGGAGCGGCGACGTTCGGTGTGCTCTCGTGGGTTTTCCATCCGTTGGCAAGTCGTCTTTTCTCTCACGCGTTACAACAACAGAAAGTACGGCGGCGGGTTATGAATTTACGACACTCACATGTATTCCAGGGAAACTAATGCACAGGGGAACCGAAATACAGATTTTGGACTTACCCGGTATCATTGAGGGGGCTGCGGAGGGTAAGGGTCGTGGGAGACAAGTCATTGCAACGGCTCGAACTGCCGATATGATCATCTTAATGTTAGATGCCGCTAGGGCGGAGGCACAGCGGGGAAAAATTGAAGCGGAGTTGGAGACGGTTGGTATCCGTCTTAATCAAAGTTTCCCGGACGTGACGTTCAAGAAGAAACCCTCATGCAGCATGAATGCAATTGGCTTTACATCAACCGTAAAACTAACGAAAGGTATGTCTGAAGGATTAGCGAAGGACATTCTGAAGGATTATGGTATTCACAACGCGGACGTCATTATACGGGAAGATATAACAATTGACCAGTTCATTGATGTTATTGAGGGAAACAGAAAGTACATGCCCTGTCTCTACATATACAATAAAATAGATACCATTACAATGGAGGAGATGGACCGGCTTAGTCGACTGCCCCACTCAGTGGTACTTTCACTTCACTGGGACTTAAATGTAGACGAGGTCATTGACGAAATTTGGGAGCATCTTAACATCATCCGTATTTACACGAAGAAGCACGGTAGCCACCCCGACTTTACAAAACCGTTCGTGGTCAAAAGGGACGCAACCGTAGGTCATATATGCAGGCGAATTCATAAGGACATTGTCTCACGGTTTAAGTACGCCCTTGTCTGGGGTACTAGCTCAAAGCACCAACCGCAGCGTGTGGGAATACAACATCAACTGGCAGACGAGGACGTTCTTCAAATAGTGGTTAAAACGTCTAACGAATAAACTCGAGCTCATTTGCCAGGTCACGATTTAACTTGCATCCCGCAGGAGGCGGTGCTACAATTGTCAAGCGCAAAACTTGTCCATTGTTCTTTTGCGGCCTGTTGCTGTAATGTGCTGTGCTGTTGCTGCAACACGCAATTTCTAACAAGTGTTGTTCTGTTTTTGCCCTTTTCCTTCCTTCCTTGTTATGATAAGTATTTTATTGCATAAGATACAAAGGAAAGGTTGGGGAGAAGGAAGAAGCAGGTAGTCAGCATATGGAAAATGAAGACGAAGGACGGTAGTTGCCTCTCTACTTTTTTTTTTACATCACGCGGTGTCTCAGTGACAGATTCGTTCAACGAATGGGTTCGAAATGCCGCGCACGTTGCCAAAACGAAGGGTGACGAAGCACAGCGGCAGCGTTACGAGCGTTGGGTGATTGCCCTTGTTGAAGACGTGATGCGCATTCACGGCGGTGTCTCTGCAGTCGACTGGGCCACTGTATCGCTAGTCATGCCGCCTGACGCTGAAGACAGGAGGCCGACGATGCTTCGTGGTGGCGGTAATGAACCACCAAGACTGTCAGTGAGAGCAGTGACTTCTCATCATCGCACCGAGTTGTACGGAGAGTGTATGCGACGGATCCCTCAGCCACTCCATCCTTTACTTAATCAAGCGTTTGAAAGACTTGATATGGATGTCATGGCCGGTACGCGCACCTACGAGGCGGTGACCCCTCTGGAGGTAATTAAAATTATTCAGGAACTTCAGGCTCTATGCCGCAAGCAGCTTCAGCAACCACACACTCAATCATCCTTAGCATCCTACGGGGGTCCCGTCTCTAAACCGATGGAAACGGCCAGGGACAGTGTCTTGGGTGGAAAAACCACAAGAGATCACTTAGACTGTCCCCCAAATGCGAAGGTGCGTCGTTCAGAAAACGGCGCACACAAAGCGGAGTCTGACGAGGGGCCAACGGCGGAAGCGAGGGCGAGCACTAACCGATTCTTACAAGAAATGATTGTACTTGATGAAGTAACACAGCCGAAGCGGCAGTTTGTTGGGAAGTCACAGGAACTTGAAAGACTTTACTCGAGGTACGAACCCGCGGCTGATGATATCCGCCCACGGGAAGTGCTCGTGGATGCATTTAGGTTCATAAAAGCGAAAGCAAACGACAAGGAAAAGTACCCGGATCCCCTCAAGGCTTACCGTTATCTGAGTGACCAACTAAAGGGAATGCGGCAAGATCTTTGCGTGCAAAACATTGTGGACGAGTTCGCCATCGAGGTGTACGAAAAGCATGCCCTCATTTCATTGGAGCTGGGTGACATTGGGGAGTTTAACCAGTGTCAAGCTTCGTTAAAAAAGATGTACGAAGACGCCCCAGATTGTGTGGGTGACTCTGTATCCGAGTTCTTTTGCTATCGACTTGCTTACCTCGCACTCGGTGGTCAGTTTGATGCTCTAGCCACGGAGTTAATCCACTACACCACCACAACCTTATCGAGGCGTGAGCAGGCGCAAAAGAGCTCGGGGCCGCGGGTTAGGAAGAAGGATGTTCGCAACACTCTGAAGCTCTGTGGGGCATGCGAAGAAGGAGACTGTTTCACGATAGCGCGCACTCTTCCCCATTTTCCACACGGAATGCATTCGTTGGTAAAGATTTTTCTTCCAAAATGCCGTCTCCGGTGGCTGAGAGAGCTGCTTAGCGGTATTCGGGGGAATGTGTCACTGCGCTTTATTGCTTCATGCCTCGGTTTCCCCCCGGTAAATGTGAAGACGCCGACGGGTGATTGTGAATTTTGGCTAGACGGCACTGGCGAAAAGGCGAAGGGGGAGTTCAAGCGCTTCTTTGAAATGATAAAGTACCCAGTGCCGGCGAACTGGTCGTTTGACAAAGAAACGAAGCGTGTAAAAAAGTCTGATGATCACAGCCAGCAGCAGGACGATGGGCTAACTGAGATCGTCGTTGCGGAGACCTTGTGTGAATGCGTTAATGAATACATAAAATACCTTGGAACGCGCCGCGACGCCTAGTTTGGTGCTCCAAAATTTAAGCTAGTGGGGATGGGGAAGACAAGAAAACAGTGGGATCATCAAACAGAGAGGAGTATCACTATGACTTTTCGATTATAACCCACGGGCATTCATTCATGTAGTGTTGGCGTTTGAAAATTTGGGCCCACTACGAATTTTACTTCACCTTTTGCTTGTCACACGTCACATTGGTGGGACTGTGTAAAAAAAAAAAAATGCGCGTGTGTGCACATTCGGGGTAGCCGCTGCCGTCGCAATTACTCTTTCTTCACCTATTTGGCAGCACAAGTTTAAAAGAAAGAAACAGGTGAAGCAAAGATGTCCGAGTCAAGGAATGCAGACAAGGAAGCTGCAGTTATGGACCGCAAAAAGGACCATATAAATATCTGCCTCAAGAGGAATGTCGAACCCTACAAGAATGGGCGCTCGATATGGGACAAGTATGTTGTACCATACACCGCACTTCCTGAGATCAACATGGCAAACATCGACACACGCTGCTCCTTCATGGGGCGGAGTCTCTCCTTTCCCTTCATTATTTCCTCTATGACTGGTGGTGAGTCGCACGGTCGGACTATAAATATGAGTTTGGCGCAAGCTTGTGAAGCAGAGGGCATTCCTTTTGGAGTTGGAAGCATGCGCGTTGTTAATCGATACCCCGCGGCGGTTCACACATTTGACGTCAAGCAGTTCTGCCCCTCCGTTCAAATGTTCGCGAACATTGGACTCGTGCAGTTAAACTACGGCTTCGGTGCCGCTGATGTCAACAGGCTTATCGAATGCGTAAAGGCGGATGGACTCTTCATTCACCTTAATCACACACAGGAGGCATGTCAACCCGAGGGGGATACTAATTTTGAGAATCTTCTGGAAAAGCTAAAGGCCCTCCTTCCCCAAGTTAAAGTACCGGTGATCGTTAAGGGAGTTGGGCACGGAATCGACTATGAAAGCGTTGTCGCCCTTCAGCGTGCCGGTGTGAAGTATATTGACGTTTCGGGTTGTGGTGGTACCTCTTGGGCATGGATTGAAGGAAGGCGGCACCCCTACACAGTGGAGGAGGAAAACCTCGGCTTCATATTCCGTGATGTAGGCGTGACTACGGACCAATGCTTGACGGAGTGCGCGCCCCTCGCAAAGAAGGGCGGACTCCATCTTATCGCAGGCGGGGGCATTCGCACCGGTCTCGACATCGCAAAGTCACTTATGATGGGAGCGGAGTGCGCGACGGCCGCCCTTCCGTTTCTCAAAGCTGCATTGGAGGGTCCTGAAGCGGTGCGCAAGGTGATCCAGCGCCTCAGAAGGGAACTCGTCGTCGCCATGTTTGCTTGCGGCGTGAAGGACATAGCAAGTCTCCGAAGGAAGTCACTCCGCTTGCGCGCACCACTCTAGTACGGATGTGTCTGTGTACCAAAGGGTGTGAATGGCGGAAGAGGGATACATGTGACGAGAAATCTGGGCCTTCAGGTGAACAATTTTAATGTTTGTTTCACGCGTCTCAGAGGAACGCGCTACCCACCCAACACTGGACCATTGTATGTCGGTTTCAAATATGTGTGTTTACGAGCGGGAAGTTGCTTCTGGGATTTATTAGGGTTGCAGTTGAGGTGTATTCTTACGTGAAATTGCCCAGTTTTCCCTCACATGTTCAATCATTTCAACTGCTACTCTTTCCTTTCCGTCGCTGAGTGTATCCGCATCCCTTCCGTGAATTCCTTCTACAAAACCGATCCTTTTAGCGCATATATTTTTTATTTTGTTGTTGTTGTTGTTGTTTAAAGCTCTTCAGAACTAAAAAGGTATTCCAAAGCAGGAAGAAAAAGAAGAGAACGTTTGGGATTTTACAATGGCACAAGGTGGTGTGGTGGAGATTCCTCCCGATTTCGTCCCACTCGAGCATGTGCAAAGAGGAATGAAGAACGCCGACTGCCGCACACCCGTTATCCTCTTCGGGGAAGATGGGGATCCGTATCTGTCTCTGTGCAAAATTGCCAGGGAAACGGATAGCGCTGTTTGGTACTTTGACTTCGCAACGACGCAAGACGTTGAACACACGTTGGGCTACATCGAAATAGGCTCCAACAACGGCGACTGGGTGCTCATCATGAACTGCGGGGGGGTTGGACAGCAGGCCTTCCGCGATATAGCGCTCATGGTCTTCTGCCTTAAACCGGAACCAAAAAAGTATCCAAGAAGGGAGTTCTTCAGATTGATCTTCTGCGTTGAAAAGGCATTCGACATTGATCAAAATGTTGATATCCCATTCCCCCCTCTGATCCTAAAGAACAGCATAGCCGTGCGCCGTGCCGATGGGTCGGGTAAGTGGTCCCTCCGTCTCCCGAGCGAGGCGAGGTTCCGTGAGGCTCAAGAGGCAAAGCGTCAACGGCGGCGCGCGGAGGGTCGCGATAGCGACAGTGAGACTGACCTGGACGAAGACGAAGCCCTTTCAGGTAAGTGGTTCCACCGTTCTGTGGAGTTGAACAGAGCCATCGATGAGGCCCCACTGGCACTGGCGGCGCAGAAGATGAAAGAGGCACTTCTGAACGAGGACGTGGATACCATCAAGCACCTCATAGTTAGTGGCGAATATGACATTGCAAGGGCGATTGTCCCCGGAATGACACCCCTTCAATACGCTTGCTCCGTTGAGAAGCCCAAAGCCGCAATATCTTTGCTCGAGTGCGGCGCCGACCCGAACCAACCCCGTGAGAGCGACGGACGACCACCGCTCTTCATGGCAATTGAGGACGTCTCACTTGCACGCGCACTGATCAAGCACGGTGCTGACCTTCACCTGAGATTCGAAGGGTACCGTGTTGACAACCATCCCGACACATCACCTGAGGTTGCGCGGTTGACAAAAAAAATGCGGCAGGAAATGTAAATGATTAGGTAGTTTTTGTACAGAAGTAAACTATGAACGTGAGAGTTAGAAGTGATTGTGTTTTAACGCCTCCTCCCTAAGCGTCTGCGAGGTGTGCCCACGTTGTTATAGTCGGGCCATTCTCGTGGCGGGGGTGGTGGTTTTTAGACGAAGCTTCGGCGAAGGATGTACAGAATTATTGTACCTATCAAGGTTTCACATTGCAGTGATTGTATCTGTCACCGTTCTCACACCCCCGCATGTCTTGCACATAGATGCGGGCTCGCCAACGAAGGTATATGTGCCATTGTTCTTCCCTTTTTTTGTCGTGGTGCTATCCCAAGACGAGAATGTTTGTTAACGAATATGTATACAAGTACACATATGTAGCGGTGGCTATGGGGAAGTGAAACAACATACATGAGGGGCGGCGGCGGCATGCGCGGTAAGGGGATTGTGTAATACATGCGGTGGGAGGGTGCTAACGCATGTGGTAACACCAAATATCAATATTCCCTTGTAGCGGTTTTTCCGTCAGTGGCCCCGCTATTGGTTGGAGGAGGGAAGGGGTCTGCATGGCGGAAACCTTCCATCCTTTTTGTTCTTGCACGCACGCACGCACACATAAACACACGGCGCGCCGACAGGGTTGTTAACGGTGTCGTGGCGGGTGGTTAGTAACATTTGATGCTCCCACTTCGTGACGGCACCGTTTTCGTGCCCTGGCGTTGCCATAACTATGTTACTCTTTAAGGAAAGTCTTTGATGCGTGGCGTGTCGGATCCATAATTCACTTCCGATTTCTCGGTATGTGGGCTTATGTCGACAAATCCAGTGAGTTATTCCGTGCAGGAAATGCTGAAACGCACCCATTGTAGCTTCTACTCATAATTGGCACATTTCCACACAAATACAAACTCTCCCTCTCCATAGCCATCGACACCGTTTCCAGTGATGCGACTGATTGGTCATTTTTCTGATTTCCTCACCTTTGCTTTTATGTCATTATTACCCTTTCTTCCCAAACTATCAGACTTTGACAAAGGGTTTCCGACTTGCAGTGGAACAAAGAGGGAAGAAACTGGCGGAAAGTTAAAGGCTGTGAACGAAAAAATAAAAGATAATAAAAGATGGTTGCGTGGGGTGGGATGACATTTTACGGTACGGCGCTGATCGGCCTCAATGCGCTGGCGCTGTGGGACCTTTACCTTCAACGCCGGCAGCGTAAAGCATACGCGAATGCAAAGATGCCTGAACACCTTGTCGGCGTCGTGGAAGAGAAGGAGTTCCGTACCACTCAGGAGTACGAAAGGGAGAAACTCAGCTTTTCAATCTTGTTGCACGTAAAGGACATTGTCATAAGCAACGTCTCCCTGCTGGCAAAACTGCCCGCCAAGTTGTACGGATCCCTTGGCCAACTATTACCAGGGGCTACGGGCTCCTTTTCACATTGCTACGTTTACGCCGTCGCAACGGATGTGCTAACGACACTCATAAGCCTTCCTTTTGAATACTACTCAACATTTGTGATCGAGGAGAAACATGGGTTCAACAAAATGACGCGCAAGGAATTCTTTCTGGACGTTGCCAAGTATTTTCTGCTTCGCCTGACTCTGTTGCACGTTCTGACCAGTGGGCTCATCCTCAAGGTGGTGGAACTGTTCGGCGAGGATTTCCCATTTTACTTTTTCCTCGGTGCGACGGGCCTGATCACCATTTTCACCTTCGTTTACCCCACTTTCATCCAGCCCCTATTCAACACGTACACGCCGATACCGAAGGACGGTGAGTTGGGGAAGAAGATATATGCACTCGCTGAAAAGCACAAGTTTCCTTTGAAGAAACTATACGAAGTTGATGGTTCGCGGCGCTCGGGTCACAGCAACGCGTACTTCTATGGTTTTTGGTCGAAGCACATTGTTTTGTATGATACGATCGTTGAGCAGACGAAGGATGATCACGACGCGCTGCTTGCCGTTCTTTGCCACGAGCTCGGCCACTGGAAGAACTCCCACGACAAATTCTTCTTCGGTTTTATGGTTGCTCAAACGTGGTGTATATCATACGGCGCAAAGGCCGTAATTTTCAACACTGACTTGTACAAGCAGTTTGGGTTCAGCGATGCCAATCCGCTCATTGGTTTCGAGCTGTTCAGCCAAGTGTTTTTGGAGCCCATTAACACACTCCTGGGTTATCTTGTGTCACTCGTGACTCGTCAATTTGAGTTCCAGGCGGATCGGTACGCCGTTAGTTCTGGGTATGGTGAACCGCTTATAAGAGGACTGATGGTTATACACAAGGAGAATAAGAACTTGCTTACACCCGATCCGCTCTTCGCTGCGCTGCACTACTCTCATCCACCACTCGCCCAACGGCTCGATGCCATTAAGGAGGAAAATAAGAAACGGAAATGAATAGCTCGATCGGTGTTTCACCGGGACTTGGCTGTTGCGATTCACCCCTACGTAAAGAAAAGAAAGAAAGCGGTGTGGTGGATTGGGGAGGGGGGAAAGGGGAACAAGAATACTGGTCATTATGACCACGTCATCAACACAATACGTGAGGTTTTTGTAATAATAGCACTAATAGTGTTTCGAAATGCTCTACGACACTCACTTGGTAACTTTCTCCTGATGTAATACGGTCCAATGGAGATTTGCCGTTTTGTTCCCACATCATCGTTTATTTGAGTTCACACGTATACATTTAGCAGTTAGGATAAAGTTTGGTGATATGGCTTAGATGTGAAGGACATTGATAAATATGAAAGCAGTTAAACATCGCATTTGCACCTCCGTGCCTTTGCTCTGCCGCAGAGCTCTTGCCCACGCACGAAAAAGTCTCACGCAGCGATCCCATGGACGAGACGATTATGTCTTTATGCGGAGGTATCCCCAGCGTTTCGCGCGTACATTTGCTGCACAATTCAGTGATACGAGGCTGATTCAAGAAAATGTCACTGCTGCATCGATTGACTGGAGCACGCATGGTTATTGAAGCTAAAAACCAAGGAAGTGAAGATAGACAGAAGTAGGTTTGCGCCTCATTTACTCTCATGTATGTATGTGCGTGTACGTCTGTGACTTGTTGGAGTCCGCCTCACGCGCCAATGCGTGGTCCGTTTGGGTGTTTTACCGAGGCGGGGAGGGGTGATGAAACTATTTTAAATTCCCAATGGTACTGGCTTCGCAAATGCAGGTGCTATGGATCGGGAGGAAAAGTTTTAACGTGCACGATGATGACAAATTTCCTTCCATAGCGCAAAGGTGGATTGAACAGGGCTATGGCGGTTTTTTTTAATTTTATTTTTGATATTGGCAGCGGTGCATTACGGTTAACACCTTATCAGTCAGTAGGAGATGAAAGGTCTTGTTGGAAGCAGGTCACAAGGCTATTTTCTGCCCACAACAAGGATGGAGAAGGGGAAGAGGAACGGGCGGTATACCCTCCATCTTTCGAATAAGGTCATTGTTGCTAATATGCTGTACAGTTCTTAAAGGCAACATGGTCATCAATGCCTCACTAATTACTGTAAAATATCTAATGCGAATTATCCGCAGTGCTGGAGTCATACAAACTTCTGATCATCACCGGAATAACGGCAGTGAAGCCTAAAGTGGAAATGAAGGCACACACCATTGGTTCGAGCGGTAAAGGACCAATGTATGAGAGATCTCAGTATATTGTGACAAAACTGAATATTATCACATTTTGTGGGCCGTGTCGCATTTAGCGTTTGCAGGGCCACATATCGGACGTCTCTACCCTCTCTTACTTTTCATTCCGATATCTTCGTGCATCTGGAGGGTTTGAGGAAAGGGGGAGAAAAGAAAACGCAATGAGGTGGTGAAGCGGAACTTTTGGAACTCAACGCTGTGTTCACACACACTGTGCGCTACGCATGTCTTTTTTCCCCCTTTTTTTTCGTTTTGGTGGTGGAAAATAATCAATCGCGTGCGGTGATGTGCTCCATGATCGCCCATCCATACGGGAGAGTACATGTTTGCATTTTTGCCCTATGATACCGACGTTGTCATGGAGTGAAGGCAGCAGTAAAACAAACAGGGGGAAGTGATGAGTTGAGAGGAAGACCGCACCCCCTTATATTTACCCCGCGCGTTCAGATTTTTGTCGTACCCTGATATTGAGTTATAGAGATACTTCCGTTTCCGAACTGTTTCCTTTAAAAAAAAAAAGTTATTGGTGTAGTTATCCCCCGCCTCGTCCAGCACGAAAAAAAAAATCTTCGGACACCGCCAGAGGCGTTCCTAAAGCGTATCCCAACAATTTCCCAACCACCATCCGTGTACGTCACTAAAGGGAAAGAAAGAATTCCCGATCACATTCTCCTCTTCCTCCATTTCTGTAGCTCCCTGATCATCCGCAGCGCTGCCATAAGGCATTTTCGTCTTAATTATTTCAACTTTCCACAGAGTTCGCGTTCGTAAACATCCCACAAGTCAACGAGAACACCGAACGCAACGGCGATCAGCATTTCGTTAGTGCGCGCCGGTTCCCCAAATCCAAAGCCAGCGGTAGTCAGGCGCGGCCATCATACGTGAAGAAAAAAAAAAGAAAAACGCTCACCCACTGGACAACTTTAGGGAAACATGGCGCAACGCATATGCATATATGTGCGGCGCCTTCGAACTGCGTAGACCTCGGTTAAGTTTGGCCATTACTACGTGCACCAACCTTTTTGGGCGCTCATTCCGCACCAACAAAACCTGTGCGAAGAAAAAGGCTGCGTGGCGGCTGCGATGTGCGCATGCACGCCTTGTGAAACAAAGCAAACCAAAGGCGCCGCACTGTCGGTTGATGACGAGGTCGATGTTTCCGCTGGAGAGCGTATTTGTCGCTCACAGCGGCCTCCCGACGCGACCGTCCGGTGTTCCCCCATTTTCACGTCTTGAACTCTGCTTCCTTGTTTGGGTTTTACAATAAAGAGGGCCCTCCGTTCGTGGCGAGCGGCTGTCAACTCGGAAAACCAGGTGGCTTCGCATACGACAGGGTGCGGCTTCGCAACGTCGCATTTTCCTGTCCCACAGCCTCCACATTAGCACAAAATGCAACGTTGCGCGTCACAGTTGCGGCAATAAGCGGGGGAACTTAAAAAGAGGGCCTCCCCTCTCCGCGCCTTTCGCAACGCGCTTGCTATGATGTAACTCGAGTAGCGCTCTGCAGCAGTGGGGTTTCCCCAACCACGCTCAAAGACATCCAAACACCGTAGTTCTTTCCCGTCCCTGCCGTGCGATGGGGCCAACGCGAGATGAAAACAGCCACGGAATGTCGTACCCACGACCCTACCACACTGAGGAATCTGTAAACGGCTTGGGAGGTTTCGATTTGGTGGCTTAAAATTTTTTGAACACGCTTCACGGCGATCTTAACCAGTTGTGAAGTAAGGCTCGATATATTAGGTGCATTCGGCTTGTTTACCAGCATCTCAGGCACTCAAAAGTCCATTCAGCTGCGCGGCAGCACCGAGACGTTGTGCATTCCTCTTCAGCCGAAATTTCCACGAAAGGTCTTTTCGACCGTTCATTGGCACACAACCGAGGCTCCCTCCGTGGCGTTTGCTCAAAATTTTTTTAGACCTCTGCCGGCGCGTATGACGATTGGACCGTTTGCAAGGAAGGTATGCTTAATCCCTGTGCTCCGATCAGTGCCTCTTATTATGCTTCCATTATCACAGCGACCAGAAGTGGTTCGAGGACAAATTCCCGCCACACCCCTAAGGTCGAGGAAATCTCCTGGCTACGCGTTGCTCATCTTCATTTTGGATTTTCGGTTATGCGGCAACTGTCCTATCCGTCTCGCTAAGCGGAGATGCGCATCGCAGCGATTTAAAACCACAGTGAGTGATCCCCCGACGATCCATTGAGCCGGTCGCTCTTGCACGATCCATGAAAGCAGTTGCTGTCTCCCCATTTCTCCACCTTGTTTCACCAAACGTCAAAAACTTGGTGTCTACTGCTTGGTGCTTTGGCATAAACGGCGGTTTCTTTGATGTAAGCAACCGATCAAAGTGACCTTTCAGTGTACTGCCAATCAACCCCTCATCGACTTGGAGAAAACACTTCTAAGGGCCGCTTCTCGGGCTGCCGCCGCCTCTTTTGCAAGCTTTTTCTGTCTCCCGAGAGTGATGTTTTACCGCCCTTCTCACCCCCGCCCGGGTATTCCGCCGTGTTCCACGCGGTGATTATAAAACCTCACGAAGCATTTCCTCTCTTTCCAAACAAGGTTCTACAATTTCTTTCCGTGTGTGCAATCTTCTCTAGGTGCAGTTCCAGCGTATACGTCACTCTGTGTCAACCTCCGCTCCTCCGTAATCAAACAACTTAGACTTATAGTTTGTTACCCCTGATAATTCCACCCTCGGAGCTCGCCGTATCTTTCTGAGCCTCTTTTAGTACATTTCCGCAACAGCATCTGCTTACCGCCGTTTTGTTGGCTTCTGCTCTTTGACGCCTACAACTAATGTGCTCAACGTCCGTGGTGCAAGTGCCGCGGCAGCCAGGTCTCACATTCCTGCCTCGGCCTCTTCCAGTTTTTCTGTTTTGTATTCGTGTTGCCTTGGGGTCGTTTCTTTCACCGCTGAGTTCACCTTGCCCACCGTTGTTGCTTCTTCGAGGTGCTAGAAAGTTTTTCTGCTGTTGGGTCGATAAGGTTGGGCCCTTTGGCCGGGAAAATGTCGTCAACACGCTCTTCCCCCACGGGAGATGCTTTTTTTGTGCCTTGATTCTTAGTGTGGATTATAAAATGGTTTAGCTTCTCCCACCCGCTCCGCCTTAGGAACCACCCGTATCTTTTCTGCGATTCTTGCACGCCGCTTTATTGCCAAGCTGTTCGGGTCAGTCTTGCTACGTGTGAATGATGCGCTGGAGGTTGTGACCAGAATGGGCCCGTCGCGGCCTCCGCTGACGTTTGCCCTGTGTGTGTTGCCGGTGAATCCGCTGCTGCTACCTTTCTTCCGCCTCCACCACAGCCCCTCCTACTTCATACAGTGTCTAAGTAATGCGAGGGAAGAGCTGCACTCCGGTGATCTTCTTTTCCCCTCTCGGGCGCCATCGAACCGCGCATTCGACTGCTTTTCCAGAAGCGGTGGCTCGGTTCCACGGTCGGCTGCGGGAACTCATGTCCACACCACAATGAGCGGCCCTCCGTCGAATTCAACGTCCTCAGCCGTTATTGGTTAAGGATAGTTGATTTGTGGAAATATGTTGACACGAATGTTGTCTGGTCTTCGCGATTGAACAGGCGTTCGGCAGGTTTGACTTCAACACATCTTATTGCCCTTAGATCTTTCGCGACGCCTACGCCATTCCCTGCCGCTATGCCCCCACCCCGTGCAGGCGGTTCCGCCGACGCCGTGCGCCCGCATCATGTGGTTAGTGTGCGCTCTTCTTTTTTTTTTTTGCATTTGGTCCCGTCACCGTTCTCCACGCGTTGAGGAAAGTGTTGAATGGGTATTTCGTTCATTGTCCCTCCCCCATCCCCAGGGACAGTGGGTGGTGTTGCCACCGGCCTTCTCTCCGATGCTGGGCGGCCATCCGGCTGCTCTGATGCTCGGGGCCCGGGGTGCATGGGGGCGGCTGGCCGCCGCATTCGCAACAATTAAAGGTTCGTACGCCAGTGGCGGTGGGGACTCCGCGTGTGTGGGGATTGGCCTGTCGCTGCTTTGGCACCGCGGCTGGGGCCCCGCTGTGGGGCCAATGTTTATGACCTCTTACTTTTGCGAGAAACCGGAGGCTCGCGTGGGTCCCATGCCCGTGGAGCACTGCTTCGTCAAAGGTTTGGCCCTGCCTGGTGTTGGTGCTAGTGGCGTTGTGCTGGACCGTTGTTTTTTTTTCTTCCACTAACCTCATGTGCGGACCGGCTCGTCGTGAGTGGTGGGCGGAGCCGGTGCCTGTTGTGAGCGTTTTTGGGATGCTGGTTGTATCTGTTGCCGCGGGGCCGTCCACACCCACCTCCGCTCGTGGGCGGGCCGTATTTTCGTGTGTTTTGTTTGTTTTTACTGGGGTTCGGCTCAGGTGTGGAATGCGGATCATAGTTACGGTGTCGGTCCTTCGGCGCCTGTCGGCGGGTTTGGGTGTCGAGCATGATAAGGCGCTGGTGCAGGTCGCTTTGAACGGGAGGGCCACCACAAAATCTGGTGGGTTGCTTCGGCTGCGGTGTGTGTGTGTGGCCCCCCACTTCGCCGCTGGTCTTTTGTCTTATCTTTGAAGGGTATTTGTCGGGCCGGGGGCACTCGGGGGGCGTGTGACGTACCTCCTTTTATCAATCGTGCGAGGATGAGCGCCCCCCTTTTTTTAAAGGGGGGGGGGGCTGGAGAGGGAGGAAAGAAGTTGCCACCGTTGGTGTGGCTCCTTTGGTGGGTGATGGGTGACTTTTGTACCGTTTGTTGGTTGGTATTTGGTTGGTTCTGTCGCTTGGAGGCTATGCTGAAACCCTTGCGCTGCCGGTGCCTACGTATATGTGTGCGTGCGCCTGCATGACCTAGGCGATGCTGAAGCACGCATTTTCTTAGAAGTATGTCCCCTTTCTCCCCGTCTGGACTTTCTCACTTGCGTTTGTGTTGAAAGCAAAAAATTCCCCTTCGCCTTTCAACTTCTCTGTTAGGATATCGGCAGGATGGCGTTGTTTTCGTGCTTTCGTTGTGGTTACATGTACGAATTTGCGGTATCGAACAGCTATTGTAGGAAGCTTACACTTCGCAATGACCACTGCCCTCGCTGCGACCAGTTGACTCTGTTCCGATTCATGAGTGTGAGTGGGATGGTTGGAAATATGCCATTCAAACCCATCGGTGTCCCGGGTCCCTCGTATGCCACACTATGGTGGCGTAAAACTCGGGAAGGAAAGGAAGCATCTGCTCCACTTGATGCCGTCTGCAAGAGCGATCGTTGGTGAACTTTTTGGCTGCCTCTTTCGCACCATTTTTTTGAGTTCGCGTTGTTGTCGAGTGGTGATGTAAAGAAAACTTAAATAAACCCATGTCACCACTTTCCTTCTTTTTTTTTTTGATGGTGGTGTGGCTCTTTGTAGATTTCTTTTGTGTCGGTGAACTTCCATTTTTTTTTTAACCAACAGCCCAACTTTGATGTATCAATATTGATCCGCTTCCCTATGATGAGTTCGGTCTTCATTTCTCTTTGCTCCCCCTTTGGGAATACAGTACACTGCTAGAAGGTTTTGGTGGATACACCGAAAAGACGCCCACATTTGTTACGCGTATAATACCCTTCTTCGGTGGTGAACGTTTCGGTGCAAGTGCTTGGGCGTGCCATTTACTGCATCAAGGTAATGCACAGGCTCCATCACATTCATTTTTTTTAAAAAATATTCTACCCGCCCTTGCCCAGTGGTAGATGAGTAATTAGTGTGATGTCGCTATTCACCGCTCGTTCTGATGGTTAAGTATTTTTCTGGGTTTTCCATGCAAAGAAGATTTTGAGGGATCTTCTAGTGGGCATCGTGTTGCACTTGAATGTTCACCGGAACACAGGAAATAGGTCGTCGGACGTCCACAGTACATGCCGATGATTAATTGAATGACTAAACTCGTCCGCTTTGCATATGTGGATGATCCCGTTCACTTCTGAAGGTTCCACCATTGTAGTTTTTATGGGGACCTAATGATGCGGATGAGTCACTTCGGATTACTTCAGAGAAATGTGTCTTCTATTGTCCCGTAAGTATATGGGTTTAAGGGATAATTGTCGCAAAGTGGGTGATCGTTATTTTTTTTATTTGTTAAAACTTCTGGTGTATAACAGTGTTCGGATGATTGGACAAGGTTTCTGCTCGTTCCATCTTTACCATTTGCAACATATTTTTAAAAATCGACCTAAATCATTGTAACGTCGTTGTATGCACTTTTGTGCCCTAACAGCATGTTGCATGTAGACTTGCTCTGGGTAAAAGTTTCAGCATGGCGTTGTTTAACCCAACCGGCTGGGAGTGTCTGTACCGTTTTGAGGTGACGTTGTCTGTGGTGACGTACTTTCATGTCGCATTCAGTATTAACTTGTACAACGATGCAGGTGAGGGAATAAAGGGTTGATTCCAACATTTCCGGATGCGTGTTGTACCCGATTTCTACCCTTAAAATCTTCATGATGAAATATAGTATACTGAAGTTAATGTTGTCATTATTAAATTAACATTATTATAATTATGATTTCTTTTGTTGAGACGTCGTTCTGCAGTTATTATTTTGGATAGTACCATAGAAACACATATACTTTTTTTTTGCATCTTTCAGATCTCATTGGTGTGCTGCAATGATTCAAACTGACGATTTGTAGTGTATTTCCGTCAACAGCCTCCTTCGATTTGACTCCGTAGGCACTATGGAGACGTATTTATAATGTCATGTGTTTTTCGAGCATACATAGATGTTTTATTCACCCGATTTACCATCGGCATTGTCGTGAGTACGTTTTTAATTCACACCTGAGCTTATCAAACTCAGCGGAACGGAAATCAACTGACCAGTGCGTTTCCTAGCGTTATCGCTGCTGTAACATGAGGTGAATGGGGAACTTTCCTCTTTATGCTGGTGGAAATAAAATTATTTTTTGAAACATGCATTAATCACAATTTGTCTCGAATTTTATGTTTTAAAAGTATTACACTATGCACTCGTTAACCCTGTTTCTCCCTGGACTTTGTGTTTCTGTGATGTAACCTTTTTGTTGGGGCACTCTTACTGGACAGAGAGCACTCATCGGGGTCCCTGCTTTTTAATTTTTATTTTTTGTAAGAGAGAAACTCTCACACCTATTCCTTTTTTTTTTTACACGTGAACGACTGGTGTGAATGGGTTATGGGCTATTCTCCCCTTGTTAAAGTGATCTATCTAATCAGCTTTTTTGTTTTTAAAACTGTGTCTCGAATATGGGACGACCGTGCCCGGGTGCTTCGCATTTACTCGGGTATTCCACCTGCATCTTCCTGACCCCGTTTAATTTGGTTTTTTTCTCCCCACGGTATGTAGGTGAAATATATATCTTATGGGTTTTGAATATCATATGGGAGGGTTTGTTGCAGCGATAGCTTGACGCACGATGTAGTTCGACTTTTTTTTTTTTGTACTGCCAGGTTATCCGGAACCCAGGTTTTGTATGCAGGAAAAGAGGCATCGTATATTTTCGCTTCACTTTTTTCATGTAACAACAACTTGTGTGCTACTGTTTCGTGTTGGAAGGTGGACACATGCTTTTCTCAACTAACTACTATTCATTTACTATTGTCCGCCGAGTGTCTCCCTCTGTTTGTAGATTGTTCTGCTATTTGTTTAGTAATCGATTTGGTTGTTTTTGTTTTACGACAAGGAGGAACGTATATGAGTTAGTTTGACCTTTCACCAGATGGTAAGGCTTCTAACTCACTTGTGTTTTCGTGGTAATCAGACAAGGGGCTGTACTTACACACTATGAAAACACACATGGTGTTCGAAACAATGTGTTCTCGCAACCTGAGGATGCTGTTGTCATCTTCCACTTGTTGGCTTAAGGTCGCTTTTGGTGAAGCATGTGGAACCTTAGCGGGACATTTTTGTTTCTTTTTTCCTCAGTCACATCATAATGATGCGGCTTGATTATTTGGTTGCAGTATCCAAATGCTCAAAGGTCGTGACATTCAAAACATTAGGCGTGGTTGGTTAACACTGCTTCAACCTGGAGGTGTTTAAAACATCTTGCATGCGGCGTTCAGTCAATACCCATAAGTGTGAAATAGGCGGTACATTCTGTTAAACTAGGACAAACGGCCGCGTACGCCACCCATCTTTTTCACTTGTCGTCGGGGATGTAATAACAAAAAACGACCACAAAGTTGACGCTAGCCACGAGAACATATACATTGTCGGCCGCTTTCCCCCAGGGACAACGAAGTTACCACGGAACGTTAACCAACATTAAGATGACGAAAAAACGACTGGTTTCTACGACACTGGGTTCAACAAAAGATAAGATATCGAACATATGAGCCAAGAGGGATGTCTACAAAATAATCAAGGTGTACGAATGCGAAGAATAAACGCTGTTACCATCAAATGACATCCTATGAACTACCGCCATTCTGCAAGTTAATAACTGCGTAAATATCCGTAATTGAAAAAAGATTTTGACATAACAGTACAAAAAATTGTTACATTTATAAAACAAAGTCTTCTGAAATTCATGTTTTTTTTTTACTCTGCATTGCAGTCTCCGCTCTTATTTAGTTTTGCTTTACGTAAGGTCTCGTTACTGCCATAAAATAATGTCGGACGAGGAACAAACTGCTATAGTTTGTGACAATGGCTCGGGTATGGTGAAGTCGGGTTTCTCCGGAGATGATGCTCCTCGCCACGTATTTCCATCCATCGTCGGCCGCCCCAAAAATGAGCAAGCGATGATGGGAAGTGCAAACAAGAAACTGTTTGTTGGTGATGAAGCTCAGGCGAAACGTGGTGTGCTTGCGCTGAAGTACCCCATTGAGCACGGAATTGTGACCAATTGGGATGACATGGAAAAGGTTTGGCACCATACCTTCTATAACGAGTTGCGCGTCAACCCTGAGTCACACAACGTGCTACTGACTGAGGCGCCTATGAACCCCAAGCAAAACCGTGAGAAAATGACGCAGATTATGTTTGAAACATTTGGTGTACCTGCCATGTACGTCGGAATACAGGCGGTGTTGTCACTGTATTCTTCTGGCCGTACCACTGGCATTGTTCTCGACGCTGGTGACGGTGTGACACATACTGTGCCCATATATGAGGGTTATTCTCTTCCTCATGCCATCCGTCGTGTGGACATGGCTGGTCGTGACCTGACGGAATATCTCATGAAGATCCTAATGGAGACTGGTATGACGTTCACCACCTCCGCTGAGAAGGAAATCGTGCGGAATATTAAGGAACAATTATGCTACGTTGCACTGGACTTCGACGAAGAGATGACGAACAGTGCTAAATCTGTCAGCGAAGAACCGTTCGAACTTCCTGATGGCAATGTTATGCAGGTGGGGAACCAGCGTTTCCGCTGTCCCGAGGCATTGTTTAAGCCTGCTCTCATTGGACTTGATGAGGCTCCTGGGTTCCATGAGATGACCTTTCAGTCCATCAACAAGTGTGACATTGACGTGCGTCGTGATCTCTACGGCAACATTGTGCTCTCTGGCGGTACCACGATGTTCAAGAACCTACCTGAGCGACTTGGAAAGGAGATCAGCAATCTTGCACCGTCATCGATCAAGCCTAAGGTTGTGGCACCACCGGAGCGCAAGTATAGCGTGTGGATTGGCGGTTCCATCCTCTCATCACTAACAACCTTCCAGTCGATGTGGATAACGAAGAGTGAATACGACGAGTCGGGACCCAGCATCGTACACAGCAAATGCTTTTAACACCGGGTTGTGTGGCCAAATTTGTTCTGTAGTTGCTGTGAGTTGACACGGCTAGTGCTTATGATTTTCCTCGCGCGTGGTGCCTGTACTCAGCCCTATGCCTTATATGCAACACATTTACGTACAGCGCACAAGAGGAGAGAAGATCACTTGAAGATAATAAATATAGGGTTGTAGGCATCTTGTTTAACTCAAATTTTCTCGCCTTGGTGTGTCGACATGATTGAAATAGTGCCACCAGTTGTGTTTGATGCGTTTGTTATCTATGCAGCATTGCACAGCAAGGTCTTCTGAAATTCATGTTTTTTTTTTTTACTCTGCATTGCAGTCTCCGCTCTTATTTAGTTTTGCTTTACGTAAGGTCTCGTTACTGCCATAAAATAATGTCGGACGAGGAACAAACTGCTATAGTTTGTGACAATGGCTCGGGTATGGTGAAGTCGGGTTTCTCCGGAGATGATGCTCCTCGCCACGTATTTCCATCCATCGTCGGCCGCCCCAAAAATGAGCAAGCGATGATGGGAAGTGCAAACAAGAAACTGTTTGTTGGTGATGAAGCTCAGGCGAAACGTGGTGTGCTTGCGCTGAAGTACCCCATTGAGCACGGAATTGTGACCAATTGGGATGACATGGAAAAAGTTTGGCACCATACCTTCTATAACGAGTTGCGCGTCAACCCTGAGTCACACAACGTGCTACTGACTGAGGCGCCTATGAACCCCAAGCAAAACCGTGAGAAAATGACGCAGATTATGTTTGAAACATTTGGTGTACCTGCCATGTACGTCGGAATACAGGCGGTGTTGTCACTGTATTCTTCTGGCCGTACCACTGGCATTGTTCTCGACGCTGGTGACGGTGTGACACATACTGTGCCCATATATGAGGGTTATTCTCTTCCTCATGCCATCCGTCGTGTGGACATGGCTGGTCGTGACCTGACGGAATATCTCATGAAGATCCTAATGGAGACTGGTATGACGTTCACCACCTCCGCTGAGAAGGAAATCGTGCGGAATATTAAGGAACAATTATGCTACGTTGCACTGGACTTCGACGAAGAGATGACGAACAGTGCTAAATCTGTCAGCGAAGAACCGTTCGAACTTCCTGATGGCAATGTTATGCAGGTGGGGAACCAGCGTTTCCGCTGTCCCGAGGCATTGTTTAAGCCTGCTCTCATTGGACTTGATGAGGCTCCTGGGTTCCATGAGATGACCTTTCAGTCCATCAACAAGTGTGACATTGACGTGCGTCGTGATCTCTACGGCAACATTGTGCTCTCTGGCGGTACCACGATGTTCAAGAACCTACCTGAGCGACTTGGAAAGGAGATCAGCAATCTTGCACCGTCATCGATCAAGCCTAAGGTTGTGGCACCACCGGAGCGCAAGTATAGCGTGTGGATTGGCGGTTCCATCCTCTCATCACTAACAACCTTCCAGTCGATGTGGATAACGAAGAGTGAATACGACGAGTCGGGACCCAGCATCGTACACAGCAAATGCTTTTGAAAAAAAAATTTAGTATACCATAGGACACTTTGGTTACCTACTTTTTGCTTATTTGTTATTCTGATTATCTTTGTGTAATTTTTTTTTGTTTGATATAGAGGTTCGTGGGTGCCAGTTTTTCAGTTACTTCCTCATTTCCCTCCTTTTTTGATCCCTGAAATGTGCTGTTGTTTTGCGTTGGCCATCATATGTTGACCTTCGTTTTATCCTACTCCTGTTATTTGCCATATTTTTTTTTTCTTGAGGTAGGGTACCAATGAAAGCTGCAAGAAGTAACGGAGGACGTGCTGGTAATGGCTATACCAAGTCGGGAATGATAAATAGTGTTGCTGCAACCCAATCACAGCCTCGCGTTGTATTCACCAATACAGTTACTGCACCATCTGTTCTTTTGGAGAAACTGCGAACCATTTTTTCCGAGGTAACCATCTGTCTAAAGGACAAAAATGCACCATCTTCGGCGGATGACTTTATCAACGTTGTGGAGGACGGGCTGCGTGCATTGAAGGTTGCCAAAGCTGCCAAATGCGAAAGGGTGCAGCGGGAGGCTGAGGCCGACACATCAAACGCGAAGTGTCCCAAACCCGAGCGTTCCGGCACCGATGAACAGGAGAAGCCAGAGCGTGAAATTAGCGGCTGGCTACGCGCTGTGAAACAAAGTTTGGTTAAGAACAAGAAGATCTCACCGAAGCCGATCGCCGACGAGGAGCAGCAGCGCGAGGAGATTCTTGCGGCGAGACACGCGTCAGCACTTCGAAGTGAGGAGCGGCAGCGTATAGCGGAAGAAAAACGGTTAGAGAAAATTCAAGAGATGAAGCTGAAATTAGAGGCAGCTGAAGAGAGGGGTGCACTTGCAAAGGAGCGGCGCAGGCAGGCGGAGGAGCGGCTACGTATCGACACAATGGAACGCCTCGAAAGTGGTGCCCGGCGCGTTGAAGAGGCAAGGGAGCAGACAAAGGAACGTGCGCGGCGAGGGATCTCTCGTGTTGAGGAGGTGCGACTCAACAATGAGTTGCGCCACCAAGCGAAGGTACTTTTGCTTGATCGGAAAATGTCAGAGGTGGAACACAACCAGGAGCAGAAAAGGGAGGAACTCCAACGATTGGCACAGGAGCGAAACGAAGCCATACTCGCTGCTGCTGAGAGGAGACGAAGCCTCGGCCAAGAACGTATGGAGCGGCAACGACAGAGAGAGCAGCAAAGACGCGAGAACCTAAGACGTCTTGAAGAGCAAAAGAAACTAGAAAAGGACATGAAGGGACAACGTGCTGAGGAATGGGAAAAAAAGGTTCAACAGCGTCAAAGGGCAGCCTCCGCTGAAGCCGAGGCCCGGAGCAGAAAGGCTGAGGAACGCATACAACAAAGTGCCCAACTCCGTGAAGAAAAGATTACGAAATTGCGGCAAAAACTGGAGGAGCAGGAGCAAAAAATCAAGGAAGCGAGGCAGCGCAAGGAGCGTGAACCCGACACCAAGCTCACAATTGCCGAGTTGATGCCCACCATTCCACGGGAGGAGGGAGAGGAAATGGAGCAAAAGTTTTTGAAAGTATTGTCGATGATCACGCGCCAGGGGAGGAGCTTTATCGATAAATATCAAAGGGAGAGCTTGATAGATCAAAAGGACCTGAACCGCAGTAAGTTGAAGTTGACTATTTCCCGGTTAGGCTCAGGCATTTCGCCAGCCCCTGTGACTCAGGTCCGGCAATCGCTGCGGGAAATTCTAGAGGCGCCGGACCTCGGGGATACTGACCATGAATACATGCGGTATTTTAATGCGTATGAAAACATAATTGGCGTAATACTGGAATCGAGGCGGACGAATAACATGTCTGTTCTTCGGCTTGCACACGAGGCACTTCTGCGTTTTCTTGCAGACAAAAATGAAGGGAGAAAGCACATAGTATCTTTTGTTCGCTCGGGTAATCTTGCCCCTCTCCTGCAGTGTATTAGTGAGGAAATTAAGGGCTTGAAGCGTCAGTCACGTTCCGTTCCGCTCGACGCTATGCTCGAAGCACTACACTTGTGTTTTGAAGGCGTCACGTCAGCCGTGCAAGCGGATACCAGTTTGTCGTCAGTGAGAGAGCTGTTGCTTAGCAGTTTTGACTCAACCAACATAGAAAAGTACTGCATCGCCGTTGTAAAAGTGTGCTCGGATGAAGAGGACTTAGATGTCGCACATAGCGCGACGCGGATTCTGAGCTCGAAAATAAGCATATTGAATCGTAGAAAGGGTGGGTGCCCAATTGCTTTGGTTCAAGAAGCAGCATCCTCTTTTTTTGCCCTTCTTCAGAATATATTAACACCCAACGGCTGCTCCTTGAGTGAGCTGAGTCCAGTGCTTAGTGCTCGGCGGGTTACCGTAGTTTGTGTTGCATTTAATGCCTTAAACTGCCTCGCTAGGTGGAATCTGGAAACACTGCAGGAACTACTTCACGATTCCCCCACCAACAAGCGGACGGGCGCTCATTCTGGTTCTAATACCATACCCACGGAGTCGTCGAACACGTTCACAAGAACTGAGTTGTTCCATATGCTTAACGGGTTCTTTACATACGTACAATCTCACACAGACAGCTTGGAAGCGATTAAGGAAGAAAATCCTGCCCGTGGTGCTGTTGGAGGCTCATTTGAGGAGGCATTGAAGTTTGGTGTGTCGGCAGAGCAAATGCCGCTGCTTGCCAGAACGGAAGCCATTAGTTGTGCAACGTCCGGGAAGGTTTCCGTGACAAACCGCCAACAAAATAACCTGCGCGGCGCGTTACACGAATGCTTACTTTTGATAGGCTACCTCTCCATACAGGATCCAGAAATTCAGGACATCTTTGCCTGGGGGAAGGGCAAGTCACTGCTGTCAAAGATACTTTCCACCATGCCCTTTCAATATTTTACGACGGGCCGTCATATTTTCTACCCGACGCTACTGACCATTCTCGTTGACTCAGGGGACAATGTAACACTGGCGAAGGAGGAGATGGACACGAGATCGTTGCTAGAGTTCATTCGTGAAGAATATCAATCACTCCCGAAAAAAAGCAAGCTGCACGCCCTCCAGCGCTATAACGAGCTCCGGTCTGAGGCACTTGCAAACAAGGAGCGTGCGGCAACTGAGGCAGCGAAGAATGCACAACCGACCAGCTGGGCTGACTTACTCGGTGGGGACGACGATGAGTTTCTTATCTTGGCGCAGAAACAAATGGAGCTTAAACCACTGGAGACGAAGCCGGTGGAAACTCGCCATCCATTGTGGACTCCTGAGAAGGAGCGGTTTGCCAAAGCACTGAAGAATCAGGCGTTGACTCCATCAGGCTACTTTAAGATAGAGAAACGCCTCCCTATAACTCTTTGGCCAACGGTTATAGATCAACTGGCTGTTGTTGCGGGAGAAGAACGAGAAGGTTTGATAGATTCAGCGGTTTAGTGAAGGAGGAGAGGAAAAAATAATGTGTTAAAACCACTTTTTTTTATTTTGAGACCCGTTTTCTATTTGCCTTGGCCCAAAACGGAGAGCCTGGAGAGGATGGCGTCGCATGTGCAACAGTATGCCAACACAAGCCAGGCTGTATGGCGTGGTGTAATGCTGTGGTTCTGTTTGTTTGTTTTAGGCGACTGTGGAATACCCACGGTTGTGGCGCACAGATTCTTTTGAACCCTTATATAAGAATAAGAGAATTATATACATGTGTACACGCGCACTTATGCGCTGACCGATACCGTTTTTTACCCACACCAATTGAATCACTTCACCTCTTCTCATGTTTGTTGTACGAGGCAAAGTAAGTGTAACGTGCCCTGTACCGAACCCCCAGTAAATTTTCAGGAGGCATAATCATATAAATAAGTGTAAGTACGTGAAAAGAGGTGTGAATTAGGTAAAACGAAAACAAATGATATATGTTTGCAATGCGTTACCGCCTTCTATCCCAAGTCGTTGTGTACATGTTTAGCTCGCTTGGTTTCCCCCATTCTTTTTATTTGTCCACGAAACTCGCAGATTTGTGCACTTACATTACAACTGCTAGGTTTTTCCCCATAGTGATTGCACGTAGGAGACGCGCATATACATTGGCATACTATTGCACCTTCTACGATAAAGTGAAGAATGCTTCGTCGGTCGTACTCCCGTCTTGGCCACCAACTCATTAAGGAGCCATTGGGTCATGAGCAAACTACTTTCGCCCGCGGCCAGCGTACGATGGCAAATACGCTTAAGGGCTTTTACGCCCTTTGTGCATTTTCGGCTGTTGGATGCGTCTTCGCTTCGTACTCCCTGGTGACTGGAATGAACCGCGTCTACCCGTGCGTGAATAGCAAGGGAACATTGTCGAAGGACAATTCCCCGTTCCTGTGGTGGAAGTACTAAGATGTATGGACAGCAGTGCGGCTCCGTAGTTCAGGGACAGAAGACGATATGGGCGTAGCGACCAGTATATTCCAAGGGAAGGGCAAATCGCATATTCAGTAGGTTTTTTTTGTTTCTTTGTGAAGTATCGTTTGTTTGGGAAATACTTGCTCCCTCTTGGAAACTAGCGTAGTACGAGGTTGAGGGTCATATGCCCCCCCCCGGGGCATCATTTTTCTTCCTGTAGTGAAAGGTGACAGTGGCACCCCATTCAGGCTTGTGCATACGTGTTCATGTGCTTTCGTGTTGCATATCTCCGCGACGTTGCTTCATCGCCTTTGCTTTGCTTTAATTTTGTTTATTTCCTATTTGCACCCAAAGAGCGGGTGCTTTCGCAACCGTGAGGGGCAGTGAGGGTTAAGGAGCGAATGCCTCCCCGCAGCGCGAGGCCATTAAGGAAAACAGGTAGCAAGATCATCCGACCGAGGCCGGTTCCACCGCGGGATGTATACGTAAAGGCATGTGTGGAATCCCGTATAAGCCCGAACAGTGGTATGCTTGATATCCTCTCCCAGTACACTGCGTGCACGGTAATTGAGAGTATTGATGTTAGCTCCAACTACCTGGGTGACAAGGGGGCTCTTCCTCTGTTCGCTGTTGTGGAGCGGTGCCAAAATCTGAAGGAGCTCAACCTTGCCGAAAATGGCCTTCGTAACAATGCCATTCGGGCTTTATGCATTACACTGGTGAAACACCCGACGCTCGAGCGTCTCAATGTTTCTGACAATTACATCAGCGAAGGTGCTGCGGTTAGTCTTTATGCTCTTTTAGAGGATAACCCTAGAGTGTGTTCCTTGGTTATTGATAACACAAAGATTGATGTAAAGTGGCGAGTAAAGCTTCGTGACCTTGCTCAAGCGAACGCCGAAGCGTTGGAGAAACTGAGGGCAGCGAGCCTGCAAGAAAGTTAGAGGACACCCATGTATGTGACTTCACTCACCGAATGAATGGTGCTGCGAAATTCAACGTTTTTTCTCCCAGAAGGTGGAATGACGTGGGTTTGGCTTTTTTTGACGGTCCCTCAGGGATTTCCTCTTTGCTGCTTTCCACTCTCGTGCAAATCATTCCTCTTTGTTTCTTCTTTTATTTTTTTCAGTGATGTTGCTACCAAAGAAGGTTAGATTGAGCAAACCTGTTGCAGTGGCACACGAGAAAATATTTGATTTTCTACTTCGTGTCAATGAAGAGCGAAACATAAACGCCACTCTGCGCGTTGCTGGTGGCTGGGTGCGTGATTCCCTACTCGGATTGCACTCGCAAGATATCGACATCGCTATTGAATCAGCTACCACAAGACACGTCTCTGGTGAACTCTTCGCGCGTGAAGTCGCCTCCCACCAGGAAGCGCTTGGGATGACAGCACGAACAGTCAGCGTGATTCGTGTGAACCCCGAACTATCGAAGCACATTGAAACAGCAACAGTGTGTGTGTATGATACCCCAATAGAGTTCTGCGCACTTAGGCACGATGAGTACACCAGGTCGGATTCACGCATTCCGGTTGTCCGACCAGCTACCACAGTAGAGGATGCCTTACGGCGTGATTACACCGTCAATGCGCTCTTCTATAATCTCCATACTAAGGAAGTGGAGGACTACACTACAGGGTTGGAGGATTTGGACCGCCGCATTCTTCGCTGCCCATTGGACCCGAAGGAAACACTCACTGATGATCCCCTGCGATTGCTCCGCGGCGTTCGATTCGTCGGTCAGTTAGGTGAGTTGGGGTTTGTGTTGGATGAGTCAATTTTTCGTTGTGTAGACAAAGAGTTGTTGAAAAAGGTGACCTTGAAGGTTTCAAGGGAACGTGTGGGGAAAGAGTTGGTGAAAATGCTTTCAGGACCATTCGCAGAGAAGTGCATTGAAACACTTCACGAACTAAACCTCCTTCGGGAGGTCATTTTAGTGGAGCTCCATCTCAAAAGCAGTAAAAAGGGATGTGTTACTGCCGAGGTGGAGCGAACGGAACACCTGGCCTACAACGGTGAGGCGGGCTCTACTGGCCTTGAGTGCCTCTTGTCATTGAACCGAACATTGGTCCCCCTTTTCTCAAGGAGTGGTTCGAAAGTGCAACTTTCACCAGATTCACCGGACAAGCTGATTGCAATGATTTTCATTAGCTGTTTGGGCTTTTATCGGGGAGTTTCTCAAAGCCAGATTGAGGACCGCCTGTACGCTTTATGTGTAAACGGATTGAAACTGCCAGTGTCGTCCTACAACACCGTTCGGCGGATGATAGAGTGTTATAACACCCTAAAGAGGGAGGGACTGAATGTATGTGAAATTTCCGACGGCGAAGTTACAACGGCAGCGAAGCTCGCGATATTTAAGGGATTAAACGACCTTAATGACAAGAAGACAATTCCATCAGCATTTAACATAGTCTTTGCAGCCTTTATCCTTATTGAGCATCGTTGTGATCTACTGGCCGGCGGTGACGTTGAGGGTTCGGGGTGTGTTGTTGACCGCCTGCTGTTGGCTCTAGAGCAGGTACCCGGACTCCTTGACGCCTTCTCACGGCCGCTGCCTCTGAGGGGAAACGAACTGGCAAAACTGGTTCCACTTGAACCACCGCAAATAGGGCCTGCGCTTCTCGCCCTGCGTCAGTACCTCATGTTGCATCCTCAGGCTTCGAAGGATGATATGATTCATTGGTTAAGACAGGGAGGTTCCTCCTAACCTCTTGCAGCTTCGTGTGTGTGTGTGTGTGTGTGTGTGTGTGTGTGTGTGTGTTAAATAGTGGGTTGGGTGGCAAACACGAAAGTGAAGTAATCGTGTAATCCGCAGTTATCATTGGTCACCCTTTTAATTTTGTCGTTCCGTTCTTAACGTATACATGCGCCTACATTTGCTTTTTCCCCATTTCTTTCTGCCAGACTCTTCTCCCATTCACACGTAGAAGTGCACACAACCGGTGCAAGGCTTTCATCTGGATTTTATTTATTTATTTTTAAAACGAAGTCGACACCCATCGTACTTACTTTGGTTCGTTACTCTTCTTCCTTTGGAAGAAACGAAAATGAATGTGGTAGCGCTCTCACCCTCCGCAGCCATGTGCATGGGCACTGGAAAAAAGCCGGGCCGCACACGAATCATCGACTGTTTCAGAAAGCAAGGGGAGGAGCTTTACGTCCTGTTTCTCGATGAAAAAGTTGCCGAGCTGCGCTTTTGGCGCGAGAAAAAGGGGGTCGTGGCTTTACACGGTGCAGGAAAGTACGTCACTCGTGTTGTGGACGCGGCATGTGACAGCCTCTACACGATTGTGTTTTTCCATCACGACAAGGGACGGCAACTTGGACTCGCAATGATGGAACACAGTGTGCCAAAGCCGACACACCTTGTCGGTTCTCCTAAGGATTATAGCGAAGACTTCGAGACTATTGTCGCGCCTTTGCTACCGGCTGATGATAAAGGTAAAAGATTTACCTCACAACTTCATATCCATCGATCGTGTCTCAAGCAGACGACATCTGGTCTTGTGGTTGTTGCGCTGCTGGCCGCCCCCATGGGTGATATGCATGTGATAATTGGGTCCCTTGAAGGAAAACTATGGCGGCGCTTCAGGTTGGAAGAAGCATTCGGTATACCCAACTGCATATGCATTCAAAGCGAGCGTGTGGTATCGGTCGCGAGGTGTTCCGTTGGGTCCCCCGCGAGCGTGACGAGCGCTGTGTCAGCGCCGACAGTTGAATTGGCGCTTTCGGTGTTCGATCAGACGTATATGGACGGTGACAGCAGCAATAAAAAAACTGTGCATGGCGGAGGTCCGCCGCGGTCTGCAGCTGCACCATTTTGTGTTACAATGCAGGAAATCATTTTTTCCCTGAACGATCGTGATGCAACACTTCACACGCGTTACCAGAGTCAGATCTTCCGTGTGCCAGAGGGCGAAGTCAGTGATTACGCCCATCCACGCTGCCAATTATATGTTGACAAGCAGCAGCTACGTTACGCTGCTTTTGTTTCCGTTGGTGGCCACAGCTACGTCACACACCTGCGGCGCTCCCCGCTGAATATGGATATGATGGCCAGCTGCACAAGGCTTAGCATTTCTGGCATTCCGCGTGGCGTGATGTGGTTAAGTTTACCACACCCAACAGGGCAAGAAAGTGGCAGCGTTGACTTAGTTGTTTTGCTTTCCCAGGATTACCGACTGTACGCTTCCGAAATGTTTGGTGGTGCTTTTGCTGTATTTGCAGATGATAATCGAACCAATAACACAGTGCCGTTCTGCCTCCCTTCGAAATTGCGTGGTGATACTTCCCTCTACAGCGAAGGATTTGCGTGCGCAACACATCTCCTTCAGGTCTCAAACAGCGAATTCGTGTGCACTAATGGCATTCTAAGCGTGGGACTGAGGGTTACGGGTCTTTCCGTGGGTGAGGACATACCGCGTGACGTTTTTAGTTTTCTTTCCAGTGGTGAAGGAGGGCCTGAGCGACGCGCTGTTTCACTTGCTCGTTGCCTTCAGTTCATTGACGAACTTGCGGAGGAAGATGAGATAGGTGTCCTGCAGGCAGTGTTTCAAAAGTTGCTTCCAATGCTGCAGTGCGCAGGTTCCACGCAGAGTGAAGCGTTTTTGGTTCAGCGTGTGTTTCAGGGGATTTTGGCCGCAGCTCCACCCCAGGAGGTGGAGGACTGGAGGTTGCTGTGGAACGTTGCGTTGCTTGTTCAGAAGATGTTGGCGAAGCGCGGTCGTGACAACACGGTGGTTTATACCGACCACTTTTTCATCAGTCTTCTGGATTGCTATGCACAATGCCAGGGTACGGAGGAAGAGAAGGAACGAGCAACGGAAAGGCTTTTGAGTGTCGTATCCGATGAGCTGAAGTTAACCTGGAAGAGTTTCGCGAGGAAGCTTGACGATGAGGTACTCTTTGTACTGGATAATTTGGCGGAGCGCATCGCACTTCCACTCGCTGAGGAATGTGTGCGACGAATGGTTTCAGTGACTATCATGTCTGACGGAACGCATGTTGTCTCCGCGAGAGCAAACACTTCTCACATTATACACGCGCTTGGGGTCGTTCTTCTCGCCTCGTGTTTGGACGTGGAAGTTTTTGTGGACATCAACGAGGTTGGTCAGCTACGGTGCTGCACGAGCCGGACCGCAAGCACCGCTGTGTTGGTCTCGCCGTCAGTCACAAATGAGTCGGAACTGTTCGATTATACACTTGCGCTTTCTGCAGACCTTCTCTGTGTTTCTGCACCCGACACTCAGCAAACACCCCCCTGCGCCGCTGCATTACTGGCTATGCTCTCGGCGCGACGTTACCACGCCATGTTCACGTTCGTGCAGGTGTTCGCGCTTCCCATGGCGCAGCAGATGGTGGAGCTTGGATCACTCAATGACAACACATCTCTGCTTGCGGATTGTGCAGCTTCAGTGTCCCTAACAGAAGCAGAGCTTTTCAGACGGATACTGTCAGGCACCACGCCTTCACATATTATGCAGGTGCTGTGCAATGGCTCAGTAAACGACGACAATTTCAACACGAGTCTATGGCAGTGTATGGGGGATGTTCTCAGCGGCGAGCTGCGGGCGCTCATAATCGCTGCTGTGCTGCACGCAATGACAGACCGTGTAATAGCAGCGCAAAATAATTACTCTGCAAGCGTGATGGCTGCTCTTCTCCTCGACGAAGTAAAGGACCCGCTCCGAGATGTATCTGTGGGAACCTGTCGCGAGAGATTGCGAATTCTGTTGTTGAAGCTCGAGAAATTGTGGGCCGCCGTTGAGGTATGGTCACCGTACAAAGTAGGGGATGTCGCTGCCTGCTTGGTCTCCGCCAACGCGGCGCAACATGACGCAGGGTCAGTCTTCATGCAGGTATCTTCCGGCGGATCAGTTGTGTCTCGCACATTTGTTCTGTGTTTCCGCCTATTAGGCCTCGTCAGTTTTTCGTACCAATCGGAGGACAAAGTTACTGAACTTTTGCAGGATCTTGAGGACGCTAGTTCAGTCGTCCATGCTTGCAAAGAATTGTTACACATTATTAACGGTCTTAAGGGGACGTCACTGCCTGTAGAAGCACTGCAGTGGCGGTGCGTGGACGTGGCTAAGAAGTCAGTGGAAACCTGCACTCGTAACTGTGGACTGGCCACCCTCTTGTTGGAGATGTTGGAGTTGTCTGGCGTCAGAAGCACAACGGTTGCATCACTTAGTCGGTATCAACACGGTGTGGTGGACTCTTTGACCAAAATACAGCAATCTGACGGTGAGGGCCCTCATTGTCAGCGACCCCTGGAACCACTTGGGAGGTACGAGGTGGCAACCGCCCGTTCTGGCAACATGAAGGGGACAGACTACTTTATCTGGTCGAGGGGTGGTGGTGCCGATGTACCCGACTGGCCGGGAAGTCACGACCTGGAGTCTCGTCGGCGTTTAGTGAATACCGATTGGGTGGATGCAGTATGGCCACTCGAACGCACCGTGGAGGCGCACACGGAGTGTGTTGAACATACCCGCAAGCGGATCTTCAGTTGTTGCGATAGTGGTTCGGAACCTGCAGACGAACTTTCTCCCCAGCTTGGCGCCGCTCTCTTTCAGCAACTTTGCACCATCTCACCACCCGTACGTGTGCACGCATTGATGCCGTCAAAGACAACTGAACCCGTGCTGCAGGGGCCCCCTTCAAAGGAATCTTTGTCAGATGCCCCCGCAGCTATTCGTTCGCCTGCTTCCGTGTCCCAGCCCGCCTTACCAGCAGCAAGTGCAGAGCCCCTAACACCCCAGAAACTGACACTACAGAATGAAGAGCGTTTGATAACGGATTTATCTACCGCTTCCTCACTGTCGCGGCAGACGCGAGTTGAAGTAAAGCCTTCATCTTCACAGTTGTATGCTGCCGCTCCTGTGCGGTCTACGGTTTCGGCGTTGTTTACCCCGGATTACGTTGCGTGGTGGGAGGCCGATGGTGCGGCTAACGTGGATGCAGGCAGTCGCCCCTCCAGTAGAGCCGTGAGACAGGACCTGAACACTTTAGCGGAGAGCAATACTTCATACACGACACTGACGACTGAGCCGTCGGCACGGCACGTGGACGTTGACGAACGGAGCATACTGAATACTCGTCACTCACATCATCGGTGCAAAAGACATTCTGGACAGCGATACCGCTGTGCCAAACACAGGACATGTGATATTTGTGGATCACGCGGCGTGTCACCCTCGGTTTATCACGCAGTGTTACCGCGGAAACGATTAGTGTATCCATTAAATCCTTCGGCAGACGAAGGGGGCCGGGCCATTCGATTACTGAAATTCGAAAGTACGCTTGAACCGCCACCCTTGCCATCAAGTATGGCTGACTCTTTCCCGAAACAGACTGCAGGAAGACGTTTGGATCTTGAAGATGCACGGATTAGGGCGCTACCACAGCTCTTGTCGCTTCGATCTAAACCCCGTGTTCCCCATGTGACCTTATTTGCATTAGGGAAAATAAACACGGCGTGTGATCAAACATTGGACAATGTTGGCAGCTCCAGACGTCTTGCCGGACTGCCGCAGTTCAGCGCACCTTCAGCTTCCCTCGCGGCTCCACAATCTTTGTTGCCACCGCCTGTGCCGCCGAGCGACGTGTTTGTCAGACCACCTTCGCTCCTAACTCTTCACGTACCCACGGCCGTGTCGGCGTCTCCTTCACCCTCTGTAGTGAATGGAAAGCGGGTACAGTGCGTTGTGTCATCTTGCACGCAGGAACACGAGGATAAGCGCATTATGGATGATGAAATGTTGGTCCCCGAAACGACTCTCTTTGCTACTGAATCAGCTGAAGGGCCCAAAGTAAGCGCAGTTACCACCGGCCAGATCATGGAGCTACCCACCCAGGGCCCTACGGTGGCGGCTCCTTCTTCAGGGGTGCCACCTCCGCTTCACAACGTTGCAGATTCAGCGAACGCTTTACCTGGAAAAGAGGTGATGGTGGGATTGGCAGGCACTACTCCTGTGGGAACTGGCGATGTCGCTCCGTCACCGGCGCCATTGCCAACTTCTGTTTCGAAACAGGCGATACTCACACCATCAGAGGCGGTTGCATTTAACCGCTATGTGGACGAGATCAAGATGAGAGGCCCCGGTGCCCTAGGAACTTCCGCTGGTGCGGTATTGGTCCCTGTACCTGTGACGGTCACCGCAAATATGGCGGTCCCGGAATGTGTTCCTGCTCCGACACCAATGCATCCGTCAGCTCCCGCTTCCTCACTTGGGCAAGCGCCATCTACGACAGCGGGCGGGGCAATGTGTGTCCCAGTGGGGATGCCAAGTACAGAAGTTAAGCGCGACAACGAAATCTTAGATGTCGTGAGAGAGATGCTCGTCAAACACGAAGAAATACAGGCAACCAACTTCCAAGCTCTAATGGAAGCGGTTCGGTCTAAACCTCAAGAGTTCTCATCTTACCCAAGGGCTGAGGTTGCGTCAGATGAACGATCGCAGGTGGGGCTGAGCGCAATCGAGCAAGCCCAGCTTCTTCGCCATACAATTCAGCAAAAGGATCGCCTCCTAGAAATGAACCAGGAGCTTTTGGACATCCATTCACGGGCACAGCGCCTTGCTGCTGCTGCACCTGTTGTGCAAGCACCGCGCTACACCGCTATGTGTGTAGGGCAACCCGTGAAGGTAGAGAATGATACGATGCCATTGCAACCTGCACCACCACCAGTGGTTACCTTGCCGCTGCAGAGCGATACTGTTTCTGCGCAAGAGAAACGAGCGGTGGAGAGTCCCGCAATTATTCAAACCGACCCAAGCTCCGGTGCAAAGGAAAATGAGGATTCTGTGGCCAGATCGTTTCCGGCGCCGATTGGCACAGTATCACCCAGCACATATCCAGTGTCACGTGGCATCCCTTCAACGCAGACTATGGACCTTACCTTTTCCAGTCTGAATCAAATGAACGCTGAGTTGCTCCGTGCAAACACCACTGCTGAGGATATGGAGCGAGCTATCCAACAGTCGCGCACTCTACTTCAGAAGCAGTCATCGCTGCAGTTTGCCCACGCGTCCGCTGTTGAGGGATCTGCAATGCTAGATGTAGCGCGAAGCCGAACGGCGGCTCTTGAGCAGCAGCTGATTACCTTGAACGCGCCATCCTTCTGGAGAATAGAAAGTACGCAGCGGAATGACGAGCAACCAGCCTGTCGAGAGCAGCCAAGTGTGTGTACGAATGCTTCGTCAACTGCCGAGGGCTACATAACTGATGAGGTAAATGGAACGACATCGGGGTCGCCTTCCCCTACGCGGTTCCGGTTCACGAACGAAACCACTACAGAGGCTGAGTGGTTGGGCTCGGGCCAACAGAGGGGATCACTGGTGACGCGGCCAAGTCCACAAAAGCAATATCAACAGACCGCTGAATACACATTCGACGCGCAAGCAGGAAGTGATCTAGCGCCCAGTGCGTCGCCACTGGCCGTCTCCGGGTCCCCCGTTTCGTTCGTAACCGTGGTGCCGACCCGCGAGGTGTACCCTTCAGACGTGCCGACGTGGCATGAGCACAAGAGGGCCGGTGCAGTTTCTCACACTGTGGCTACACCCTTACTGGCATTAGATTCTTGCCTCCTTCAGTGCCAACCGAGGAAAAGTTCTACGGTCCCTAGCGTAGTGGCCGACTTGTCACAGTTGTACGGCTCGGCGCCCTCTCGACCCTCAGAAAAACCAAAATCAAAGTCCGTTAGTCCAGCCAAGAGACGTGTGGGGATCGCAAGTGGGCGACCAACCAACAAACCCGTTCCAGAGAGGTTCAACATGTACGCTGCAGTAACTGCGGCCAAGAAGACACCAAATCGCCGCACTGCGTCTGCCAAGCGAACGATCACTCCCACCAACCGACCCCCCTGGCTTGGGACGGGTCCCGCGCCAGCTTCCTCAGGGCATATGTTGAAAGCTGGCGGCGCAAATGCCCGTTACTCTCGCAGGGAGCGCGAGCGGCTTGATACCCTGGCCCTACACACGTCGAAGCGCCTGGCGGAGCTTCAAAAAGCTCTTTCATAGATAACCATAGATAAATATACTACACTGCATCTAAAACGTGTGCTTGCGTGCGTGCGTCCATACATACTTGTTTTTACAGTTAAGCGACGACCACTACTTTGACGCTAACGTTTGTGTTTACCGTTGTTACACATATTTTGTTGTTTTCCATTTTTGATGGAAAATATGGGGGACTGGAGAGAGCTCTCTTGCTGAAGCCTTTCACTCCCCACTCCCTTTATTCGTCCAGGAGGGGCATCTGAACGTTGTTGGTTTGCCAAACAAGCGCTATGCTCCCTTCCAACTTGTTTTTCACTTTGTTGGTTTCCTCGTTTTTTCCTTCTCTTTTGTTACTCGGCTCATTTTCATTCATCCTGGACCTTGCACTGCCGTAGCAGTCCTGTTGGAGGATGAGGTGAACGTCACGAGTCGTGGGCAGGGAAGGGGTTATAAAGAGTGTGTAAAAATTAGCAGAAGAAATTATGACAATATGACACTTCTTATTTGTTTTCTTACCTTGTTTATTAACTCTTTCAGTCATGGGGGTATTGTCGTATTAAGCTTTGACAAGGCGGCAACCATTGACCCTGATGTACAGAGCAATCGGGGTTTGGCAACTTGTTTCTCACATATATCATCACAAGGTCCCGTAGCACCGAACAGCGTGAAGGGAAAAGGGGTGCTGAACTTTTGCTTCCTGACCCGTTCCCTGACTGCAAACATTGTGCCATTGTGTTGGTCTTTTGATCACCCTGCTCTTGTTCTCCATCGTTACAATTATTTTCAACAGGTTAGCAGTTGTGTTTCATAAGGATTTAAAGGGGGTCAAATGTACAGCCAACCTTTTACTCAAAACAGTCTGTACGGCGCTCCTAATATGATGCCCTATCAGAACATGATGCCGCCTCAGGTGTCCCAGCATGGGAACCCTGGAATGATGCAGAACTACGGTAACCCTGGCCAAGGCAGGGGTGGTTTTGACGCTCAAAAGCAACCACAGCAGCTACAGATCGGTCGTCAGATGGTGCAACGCCCGCCGCGGACTCGCAATAACGAAATAGGGGAGGTGAGCCGTGTCATTCATATGCGTAATATAACGCCCAACGTGACTCAGTTGAGCATACAAAACCTTGTGCAGAATTTTGGAAATATCAAGCACATTGTGATGCTTCGGCAGATGAACCAGGCGCTCGTAGAGATGGAATCCACCAAGAGCGCTCAGCAACTGGTAGATTTTTTCCGAGAGGCCGGGTACGCTGAGATTGACGGCCGCCGTGTATACATTCGGTACAGCAATCACCAGGAGCTCACCGCCACGCAGCACACAAGCAAAACGCTGCTGGTGTCTATGTTCAATACCCAATACGATGTCTCTGCTGCCACGTCTATCACCCCCATGATTGTTTATCAGATCTTCTGCAACTATGGTGCCGTGCAGAAAATTGTCGTCCTACCCAAGAACGAGTCCAGCCAGCGTAACCACAACCGCGTGCAGGCGTTGGTGCAGTTTGACAGTAAGGCGACTGCGGAGAACGTAAAGAACATCCTGCAAGGCCAACCGGTGACCATCGGTGAGACGGTGACCTTTACTCTTGATATTCAGTTCTCGCGGATGGATAACATCAAGACGAGCAACCCCGCCATATCGTTAGTGGTGAACGAGGACGGCGTGCCACAGCCCCCGCAGCCACAACCGCCTCAGCCCCCACAGCAGCAGCAGCAGCAGCAGCCGCAGCAACAGCCGCCGCCGCCGCCCCAACAACAGCAAATGCAAGGAAACGTGTATCCTGGCATTACACAGCAGTGGAGTTAAACTTACCAATGTACGTACGAGCGAGACTGGTGTAAAGCGGAAGTAGACGGAAGTGAGCGAGTGTACGAATATAAAAGAATCTGATGGAGGGTAAAACAGTAAGGGAAGAACGAGAAGTGAAGGCAGAGAGAAGAAAATGAAATGTGATACAAGGGGACGGGAGAAATAGAGACCAACAGAAAACAAAGTCTATCGAGGGAGAAAAGGAGGACGGAACAGAGTAATGAATTAATGAAGACTTATATAAGATTAAGTGAGAGAAGAATCCCAAATTTAAAAATGTGAGAAAACAAAAAAATAAGTGCGAAAAAAAAATAAAAAAAATATGGTTAAAAGTGAGTCAGGAGAGATGAAGTAAAAAAGATGCTGTGAGATATATGAAAGAGCGGTAGATTTACTCTTATAATCAAAGGAAGCGACTCGGAAAAAGGAGAGACGAATATATATATATATATATATAGGAGAAGAACTATTAATGTAACGCGATGCGATATGAATCGTTGAAAAAAAAAACAACAACAACAACAAAGAAGAACGCCAAATAAGAATAGGTAGAAATCAAAATGAAAAAAAAGACTGTCAGAAAAAGGAGAAAGACAAGTAAGCGAATCAACATACATAAAAATAATAATAATAATAATATATATATATATATATATTTATTTACATATATACGTATATATATATATATATATGTATGGTATGGAGGAATACATGTATCTAACGGAGTTGCGATGTGTTGAGACGAGAGAAAGAGGGAGAGAGGTGGGGTGTGTGTAGAAGGGAGGGAAGAGGTGCGGGGATGGAGAAGCGCGTTGGGACGAATCACACAAAAAATAATTATTATAATAAGTAAAAAATAATTAAAGGTAAAAAAGAAAAAAAAGAAAATGAGAGAAGCCAAAACGAATATCACATAAGTGTGAAATCTAGTACCGTACTGCTTTCTCTTTGTTTTATTTTTTTTTTCTTTCGGTTCTTCATTTTTTCTCTTTTCCCTTCTCTCTTTCTACCCTTTTGTCACTCAAAGCTCTTCTCATGTCCGGATCCGCGCGTTACTCCATTCGAGCTCTCTTTCCATCTTTTGTTTTTGTTTTGTTGTTTCCCTTCACCCACTTCTCATTTCTTCTCTCCCTCCCTCTCTTCCTTCTTTTCATACTTTGGCTTCATTTGCTTTGGCTTTTCTCCCTCCTGGCTGCGTTGCGACCCTCCGCGTGCCGGTGAAACAATGAAAAGAGAAGGAATCAGAGAGAAAAAAAAAAGAGAGAAGAAAAGGAGGTGAAACTCAATGTGTGTGTCTGTGTGTCTGTGTGTGGGGAGAGGGGAAAGGCGAGCAGTGGAGAAATTTCATATAAAAGAAAAGAAAGAAAGCAAAAACGAAAACAAGCAAACTGTGGGAGAACATTTCGGGAACCAAGGCAAAACTGTCAGTACACGGCAACATGTTGTAGTGTGCGGAATGTGTTTGAGCAAAGTAAGAAGGAAAAGACAAAAGAAAAAAAAAGAAAAACAGACAAATAAATAAACAGACAAATGGAGTGAATCAACAATATATATGAAATGAGAGCGGTACGTGGTTCATAACACAAAGAATATGAGAGACGCAACAGTGGTATGAGAAGGACTATCGTGTAGGGGCTATAGGTAAAAGGAAGGAAGGGATGAGGAAAAGGAGGCGAAGCGTGTGTGAATTCAAGAATGACAGGGTAAGAGTTCATATTTATTATTTTTATGTTTATAGATGGGTAGGGAAATGCAAAGCGAGAGGAAAAAAAAACAAAATGTACTTACCGTGTGTGTGTGTGTGTGTGCGTATGTCAGGAACAAGCACTTCTCTTCTTAATCGCTCTTCCAGACACTCTTTTGATTTCTTTATTTTTGTTGTGTTTTTTGTTGTGATCCCTCCTTTCCTCCGACCCAACTTTCAGAGGATGGGTGGAATGTGGGGACGGTTCAGTCGGGTAATTTCATACCATGAAATAGGGAAATAATGGGGCTCAATTTCCGCCCCTTTGACCCGAGAGTTGAGTGTCAGGGAGAAGGGAGAAGGGCATCATGCGGACACGCCACATCATTGTTGCTCTTGTCATCAACACTAATAAAAACAGAAGGGGGAAAAAAGAGGAAGGATAAGAGAAAGGAAGCTTAAAAAAAAAAAAAAAGCAGAATGTGAGAGAAGTAATAAATATGATTATCCGCAAGAGGATGTTCAGTGAAGTGCAGGGAGATATAAGCGGCGGTGCCCTTTTGGGAGAAAAGTGAGGGGTGTTTGCTTGTGGTAAATCTGCACGAGGCTTGTGGGTTTCGTTTGCGTGGTGAGTGGGCCCTTACGAATACTTGAGTGACTCACTGTCGCTGGCCGCTGGGTTGTTCCTTATTTCCAAAACCTGTTGTCGTACTTTCTGCATTCCTACTTTTTTTTTTTCTTCTCATTTATTTTTCTTCTTGTTCTGATTTGCCGTTTATTCTGTGGACCACTGAAAAGTTGCGGGCGCACGAGAGTGGCAAGATGTTATGTGAAGAAGGAGAAGGAGGAGGGGCTGTAACTGATGAACGAGGGTGAAATGTGACACTTGGTTCGTTCGCGCACTTTGTTGTAATTTTTTTTTCTTCACCCTCCTTTCTTTCTTTCTTTTATTTGTGTTTTTTTTTTTGAAAGGGGGATTGTTCTTACTGTTTTTCTTTGTCCCTTCCCTCCTTCTACCTTCCAACCCCTGAAAGATGCCGGCAGCGTTGTGCATATATATATATATATATATGCATATGTATTACTTTATATATATTTATATATATATTAAAACAAAAAAGTAAAGGGGAACCCGAAGCCTCGAAGGAGGTGTTGGGTTTATGTTTGTAAGCAGCTGTACGAATATTTTCGTTGTTATTATTAATCCCTCCACTTCTCGATACCTCCTTCCCCTGTTCGCTGCTTCGATAGCAGTCCTTCCCATCACTCGATCTTATTTTTCGTTCTCTTCCTTTTCATCTGTGCGTTTGTGTATCTGCCCTTGCCGCTCCTTTTGTGCGTTCGCGTGCATGTGTTTGTGTACTAACTTTTTTCTTTTCCTCCCATCTCTTTCTTTCCTTGAAAACCGTATCTTCAACGACTTCTTGTTTTGGTCACCACGAACCCGTATGCGTTGGCGCGAAAACAAATGGATGTAATTTTTAAGCTACGCATACGCATACGCATACGCTTTTTCTTTTTTTTTTTGCGACTGTTTTTCAATTTCATTAACGACACCACTCTTCCCAGATTTGCAATGCCTGACTACAGCCGCGTCCCCTCCACGTTGATGCAGTTCTTAATGCATAACCAACCAAAGGGCAGCCGTGGGGCGTTCACATTACTCATGATGGCGATTCAAACGTCCGTAAAAGTGATTGAGATGAACATCCGCAGCGCAGGTGCGCAAGGTCTCTTTGGTCATCTTAATGATGGACGGGCCAACGCCACGGGTGACGAGCAGGCGAAGTTAGACGTGGTTGCAAATAACGCCTTCAAGGCTTACCTGATGTCCTCTGCCAGCGTGTCTTTCATGGGGAGTGAGGAGGACGAGTCAATTGTGGTAGTCAGTTCCGGACAGCAGGGCGACTACGTTGTATTCTTTGACCCTCTGGACGGCAGCAGTAATATCGACGCAAACATATCTATTGGCTCAGTGTGGGGCATCTGGTGCCTACCGAAGGGAACGAAAGTGCGAACTACAAAAGACGCTCTTAAGGTGCTCCCGCGCCTCTCAGGAAGATACCTCGTTTCCTCAGGTTATGCCATGTACGGTACCGCTACCAACCTTGTTATTACCACTGGCAGTGGTGTAAACGGCTTTACGCTTGACACGACTGTTGGTGAGTTCATCCACACCCATCCAAACATCACACTTCCACAATCACGACCCATTTACAGTGTGAACGAAGGTAACCTCCGTCACTGGGACGCGTGGTTCAAGCAATATTTGCATCATATCAAAAACGAAGGAGAAAAGGCGTACACCGCTCGCTATATTGGTTCTATGGTTGCGGACATCCACCGGACCCTGTTATATGGCGGGATCTTCTGCTACCCGGGGGATAAGAAGAAACCAGGAGGGAAGTTACGGCTCATGTATGAGGCTGCACCCATGGCGTTCCTTATTGAACAAGCAGGTGGCTTGGCGTTGACGGGCGACGGGCGGTTGCTTGATGTCGTTCCGAAGGAAATTCACCAGCGTGCTCCCGTTTTTATGGGTAGCAGGCGTGAAGTGGAGCTGTGTATGTCTTTCAAACAAAAGTACAATGATCGTGGTGGAGTCCAAAGGGAGAGGAGCAAGCTTTAAGCCAATGGTTGCTTCGATGCGTGTGGAAAGGGTACAGGTTTTTTTTAAAAAAAGTTTAGGAGCTGGAAACACGATACCTGTATGAGAAGGTGGCGCATCTATTGACAGGAGTGACCCCCATAATTATCACCAGTGTTGTTATCTTTCACTTTACACCAACTAATTAGTAGAGACTGCGGGGGTGTGTGTGTGCTTCCTTTCTCCACCCCTCAGCTGTACAGAGAATAATATGGAAGAAAATGTAATTGAATATGTAAACGCGAACGGAATAACGGTGGAGGAAAAGGGAAATGTTTGTGTATTTAACGTGAGCGGGAAATGCGAGATGCGTCTTCATCTCAATGTTTTTCCTTTGCTTTTTTCCTTTCCTTTAAATGCGTGCTGGTTGCAATGTTTTTTTCTTTTTTTCAGGGAGGGGGTTGGATGTGTCGGTGTCTAACTGGTTACTATGTGGCCCTTTCTCATCTTTGTTGTTGTTTGGAGGCTTCATTTGCAAACGGAAATTTTGGGCCGTGAAGTTGATTCCGTGCCGCGGCACCGAAACCTCTCGGAAGGTCCTTACCTTCTCTGTACCTTCCAGTGGCATCCGGTGCTACAGATGTACTGCACTTCCCTTTTTCCCCTCCTCTAACTCTTTGCGGGCGCTATGCAAAAGAAGTCCCATGTCAGTGCTGAGGTTCTGGCAAGTGGGTAGGCGACGGCGCTTCATTAGTCCGTTCACGCGGCTCAAGGCCTGGTGGATGGGTATCGAAGATGCCAGTTTGCTCTCTCGCTACGGTGAGGATGGACCGTTCCGTTCTGTGTGGATAAAATGGCGTGGTACAATCATCGTGGCTGCCTGCACTGCCGTGATGTTTGGTCGAATGGGCGAAACAAGCCGAAGCAACGATATATTAGATAATATTGAGCTCAATCGCCAGCGGTACTACAAACGGGAGTTCGCGCCAGAGTATGTTCCCAATGCACCAGAAGCGGTGTATGATGGTCCCAAAGGTTACTCGTACCGTGACGAGGTGTCAGGGATTATGGTGAATGCTGATGGGAAGCTCACATCAGATCTCACGCGTGAGGAGCGACGCGCACGGCTGGAGCAAAGTGAAATATCTTCAGGGATGGTGGAGGCGGCTCGGAGACTCCGAGAAAGTCCCAGATATCAGAGGAATGATTCTTAGGCCCATTGTACAACTTCGCTCGCTGTGAGGCGATTTTTGTTGTTTTTTTTTTTTGCTGAGGGCTGGGTTATTGTTGGTTGTGTGGCATAGTGAAGTGACGGAAGGGGTTAAAGAAAAAAAAAAACCTTCTCAACTCCCTCTGATCGTGGTGTGTATGCCTGTTTTTTTTTTGAAACCATCAAACGTGGATACAGCTTTTTTACCCACTCATTCCCCCTTTGTTGTTGTTTTGTTGGCAGGTTGTGGGTTAGATTCCAAGGAACCCGTGCAGAATGGAGGGGTCATTTAAGGACTTCGAATTGCCACCTCAACACCGCTGCAGGACTGCATGGACTTCCAACGCAGAAAGGGCTCGAGGCGAGGTGGAAGCGACATTTGTTTCCACAGTGAACAAATCCAGGACGAATTCTAAAGGCGTGGCACCTCGCTGCTCAGATGTCAGAACGTCGGTGTCCAGGTCGCACAGTTCAGGTCTTTCCAGTAATTCCCGCGTATATGCACCCCATACAAAACATAGTGGCGCGCGCGGAGCCTTTTCACTGCCTGGAGACGTCACCCAGCCGCCCCCTGTTGAGGCCAGGCGGCGCACTCAAACAAAACTTGGAAACGGAATTCGGTTGCGTGTTGCAGGTAGAAAACCCACTGAGAGGGACATGAATAGTAGGGACGAGCGAAACATGGTAACGACACCCAGGTTGAACACTGATGCAGGAAGCGTGTCGGGCAGTGACGGAACGAGCAGTAGTCCTTCGTTAGAGAGAATTAGTGATTATGGTTGCAATGGAAGTGGACCTGTTTGCAGTTCGCCTAGATCGGGTGTGGTTCAATGTGTGGAAGAAGAAGCATTTGCAGATGAGGATAGAGCCAGTACCCCCGAGCCGTCCAGGTATAAGCGACTTACGATAGAAGAGCGGCTTCGCATTATTGAGGAGAAACGCGACAAACGACTTGAGAGGGCACGCCAGAAGTTTGTTGCCTTGCGTGCAACAGTCGTGGCTCCACGGCCCCACACCCTGACGCGCGTCCGTATGGGGAACTTCAAGGCTGTCGGTTTTTATGAAAGCCGAAGGACTTACGAGGGAAACTCACCTCATCTTGCCCTCGAGGATAAACCAGTGGCTCGTTCCTGTAGTGTTCCCTTACAACGCAAATCCACTGGTGTTTCTTCAGGAAATTTCGGAGGGGCTCCCACGTCGCCGCGCGCACCGGACTCGCACGAAGTGCGACGCCATGAATTCCTTAGTGGGGAACGATGTGATGATGGCGATGATAATGAAAGCAGCGGGTCCGCCCTTTCTATTGATAAAGATGATTGAACCTTTTGTCTCGTCACCACCTTTCTACGAGAACATCAAGGGTATTGTATGCTGGACTAAAGAGTTAAAAAACAATTAGTGTTTGTTTTGAATTTTTTTTATTTTTGGCAATATATTCTTTTTATGTACTTTTCCTGTTCTTGTTAACGTACTGTGCGGCTAGTTGAACGACATGAACTATTGAGTGTCCATTGGTTTGGGTTGCCTACGTGGTCGCTCACGCCGTTGTGTGCTTTCATTTGCGTATACGTATATACACACATATGTGTGTGTGTGTGTGTTTTTGCATTATTCATCTGTTGATGTGTTTTGCTATTCCTGATCCGTCAGCTGCACCTTGTGGCTCATTTCCTCTCTTTAAGCCTTTTTACTGAACCAACTTATTGTAGTATGGAAGTAAGGGCAAGGGTTCACCCACTTGAAGTGATTTTGAGCATTGAATGCGGCGGGTATCAGGAAATGTTTTGTGCGGCTCTGCGTCCCATTGGAGGGCAGAACTGATGCCGACGGTGTTGTGCGCGCCACATCGCCTCGGCTCAGGTGCACGAACAAGTGTAGACGACGAGAAGGAAATCGAGAAGGACCGGGAGGCCCTTCGTAAGTACTCCGTCTTTGCGGGTATGACCGTATTGTGCGCAGCCACGTTGTGGTACGGGTCTGAGAAAGCGAAGAAACGGTACTTTGGTTCTCAAGGAAGTGCAAGAGTTAGCGTTGAAACGCGAGGGCGCCCTGCCCTCGGTGGGCCGTTTGTTCTTGTGAATACAGATGGCGAACCTGTCTCCCAAGCGGAGTTCTTGGGATCCTGGGCATTCTTTTACTTTGGCTTTACACACTGCCCAGAAATATGCCCTGTTGAATTGAATCGCATGTCTAAAGTTATCGATGCTGTGCGAGCGAAGCGTCCTAATCAGAAAATCGTGCCGCTATTCGTTTCTTGTGACCCGAGGCGGGATTCCCTGGAGGCGATTGCAGAATACCTCAGTGTCTTTCATGAGAGCTTTGTTGGGCTTGTAGGGACCCCAAAGCAGGTGAGCGATGCCTGCAAATCTTACCGTATTTACTACTCGCTTCCGAGCGAGGAGGCCGCAGAGCAGAATGACTACCTCATTGACCATAGCATCGCCATATTTCTCTTCGACCCTAAGGGCCGGTTTGTGGACTTCTTTGGGAGCCGCTATGACGAGAATGAAATAACCGAGCGTGTCTTGGGTTACATGGATCAGCTGGAACGAGATCCGGAGTGGACAAACTGGTGAGGCTAGGTGTTATTCACGTTCGATCTGAGAAACTTTATCGACACTGTAGTATATTAATGGATGCAACTGTTCATCATTATCATACGCATATTACGTATGGGTGTTTACGCGTCACGTTTATCTCTTCCTACATGTCTGTTTGTTGTCCCTTTAGCTTTTTTTTTTGTTTGCCGCGCTTTTGAGCGTAGGAATTTTGGGTGCCTTACGTGATGATGTATTTTTAAAATATACCTGTGGCGCCTCTTGTTAAACAGTCAAATGACTTTAACCATGCACATGCATATTCATAAATATTTACTTCCACTTTTTGCTACCTCGTCCATGCACCAAGGAGGAAAAGGGTACTCCCGTAGTTCACGCTGATAAGCGTTCACCTCTTTTCACGAATCCACACGCAAGTCACCTTCCACATGGTTGTACGTACTTTAACTGGCAATAATACGCCCGAAGCAGTCCAATCGGAAAACGGCGCGGACGATTTTGGACGTCGTGCGGTGGGTTTGGTGGCCTCTGAGCCCATCACTTGTTTTGGTGTGTCGCCGCCGGTTCCTGGTCGTACCGACTCGCCCAGCCGAGTGCTCCTTAGACACGAGCGAATGGTTGGAAGGGGGAATCTTTCTAATGCTTTGCGTGAAGAGAGTGGTCCGCTATCGGAGGTGCTGAACATTAACGCCCATCATCGCTCGCAGGGGAAATCCCCCGCACCGCGGTGTCCCCTTAGAACAACGGACACCCCGGCTCACTGCGAGCGTGAGCCGGTTGCGGGCCCCGTGGGTCGATTGGGGCTAGACGTTGCTCATCAGTCATGCCACGGTGAGCATGGCCCTTCTGCGTCAGGAGGAGAATTCAATTCGGAAGTGGACTTATCCACCGTGCCCCGTAGCGAATACGAGCGTGTTGAGCGTGAGCGGCGCCGCTACGTCAAGATGTATGAGCATCAGAAGACTCTTTACGAGGAGATGTCGGCGCGACAGGTGGAAACTTACAGGGAACTACAAGAAAAGATTATCGAGGTGGTGGCCCTCTCCACTCGTAACGAGGAGAATAAGCGACTAATACGGCAGCTGAAATGCGAAATGTCCGACAACCGAGCGCGAATGATGGCCGTTCAAAACCGTGCATTGGAGGAAACCAAGCTGGAGAAAAGTGCCAAGGAGCAGTATGAGCTGCAGCTGCGCGAGAACGCCGAAAAACACAACTCTCTGATGGAGCAACAGAAGACCAAGATAGCGGGTCTTGAAAGTCTTCTGAAGGATATAACAGCCTTGAAGGGGGAGAGTGAGCAACTTCAAGTTTTCCAACTCGACGCACTGCTGAAAGCGGCTTACGCAAAGAACAGTGCTCTCTTTGGTGATATGTTGCGGCAAGGGAAGCAAATTGATATGCTTTTCCGCGACAAGGCATCACTTGAGCAACAGCTGGAGCAGGAGCGCCGGGAAAAGCGCGAGCTGGAAGAGCAATGGGCAGAGGAGCGGTACCGTGTCCTGGACCAGATGGCACGGTGTACCGCGCAGATCGCGGAGCAGCAGCGTTCTATCCTCGGTTTGCGACAGACGCTGTCACGCGGTCCCGCTTCTACCGGGATAGGTTCATGGGAAGTTGAACACAGTAATCAGGAATATTGTGACGACGGAACGGACAGTACCAGTAGCGGTTCTTCAGACTCGAGTTCGGATGACTGTGTGGACCCCTGTAATGAACTTGCTGAGACTCACGACGATCCCTACGCCATTGGCGGTAACCGTGAGGTGAAAAGGGTCCTAATGTCAACAGATGAAGTGCTTGGTTCGACATCGCCGCAGAAAAGCAGGAAAGATCGAGTTATCTGGGACCGGGTTTGAATTCTTGGGTCAATGTAACGGAGCGCATTCCTGCCTTCCCCCGTTTCCCTCCCCCTGTCTTCGGTTCTGCAGCGAGAGTGGGAAGCATGTGCGGGCTTTCGTTCGTCATATTAGTTGTACTTTCGTTAAAGGTGATGGAAAAGGAGGGAGTGTGATATCAGCAATCTTCGTTTGTCTATGTGTGCTGTTTGAACTGCACACTATGGTGAAGGACTTTTTCCTTTTATTTGTTGTGTGGCGTCGACATGTGAAAGCGCTGGGGAAACCGTGGTGTACCGAAGGAAGAGGGCAGGAAAAAAAAAGAGAAGTACCTTCATTCTCTTCCCTTTGGGACATTTTTCATCTTTGTAACTCGTTGTTTGTACAAATCTGTTGTTTTGGGCAGAAAGCAAATGGAAAAATAGCGAATTGGAGTGGGAAACGTACGGAAGTGTTGTCAAAACGTGCTTTCTGGACTGTTGACAAAAAATACTTAACCCCCCCCCCCCCCAAAAAAAAAAAAAAGAAAAAGAAGGAAAAGAGAAAGTAGCTGAGGGTAATAAGTTAATGTATATGTCTATACACCGCTGTTCAGTTTTGTCTTTTTATTTGTCTGTTCATGTTCCAGTGTATTTAACTTATTCTCATGGGAAGGTGAATGGATGTGAGTCCTTCATGCGCAGCGCCGCAACTGGAGCTTCTTTTTCTTCTTGTGAAGCACGTTCCACAGTTGTTCCATCTTCAGTGGTTAGACTGGAGTAGATCGTATCTTGAGTAGTGCTGCGAACGACTTTGCTTATCCTTCGGGTGTTGGAGGGGTGTTGTGCTGGAAATGGCTCACCAGCAGCCGGGACGACACGCATTGAGTGTATTACTGTTTCTTTCTTTCTTTATTTGCGCGCCCCGTGAACATTGTTCTTTCGCTACATTGGTACATCTTCATGGCCGTGAGACGTCAGTTTGCTTGTGTAATCTTTTTATTGCTCCTCTCCTAACAAATGTGTGTTGTTACGTGTAAATCCGCAATAGGCATAGACAGTTGTTTAAGTGCTTCTCTTGTCCGCGAGCCCCGTGACAAGGCACATGTGTACGTGTGACGCAGAGGATTCTACGATGTCGCGACCCTTCCGCCTTCCTCCGCTTGCTCCCCAAGCCACGGCACTGAGAGATGACAGCGCCGCCGGCTGCGGAGGCAAGCAGAACGCAACATCGCTCCCAGCGCTAGAGAGTTGGAGGGGACTGCTACCAAGCAAGGGTGTTAAGCGAGATTTACCGGTGTTACCATCACTGGGAGCCCCCGTAGGGGAGTAATCGTTGCGGTAATTAAAGCACATGTGTGTAAGTGCGGAGGGACCGGGGGAGGGGGAGGTGTTGCAGGCAGATAAGGCGCTCTCCCCCCTTTTTTGTGAGCGTTAGGCAAAACTTAAGTACAGTACGATCTACTCTATAATGTTGTAAGTAGACACCTTTTCTCATTCTGGTGGAGAGGAACCACTGGATGTAGTGTAAAGAGAAAATAGAGGGTGTTGTTGCATGTTAGACCCGTGTACGTTGGTGAGGAAGTTAAAAGGATTTGTGTTGCTTGGTACAAGTACGGCTTTAAGCGAACATAAATATATATATATATTTATACCTTTGCGCATTCTGTTATACATACACGCGTATATATATTTATGTTTTTTTTTTCGTAATTTGGTGTTTCGCATTTTTTTTTTTTAATGGTTGCTTTTTGTATTTAGGTTGCGCATTCGCTTATTGTGTGCGTTTCCCTTCTAGTGCGGCCCTCCCGACTGAGGCGCTGCTTAGGGTTAATTTTTTTTTTTTAACTATTGTTACCACCGTCCTTCTTAACTTTCTCATTGACACACTGGACAGTGCCAGAAACGTTTACTCGTCCGTGTTGTTTTGTGCCGGTGGTGTGGTTACCTTCGTGTACTCTCTTCATTTTTTTCATCCACCACACCACATGAGGGATTCTTTTTTCTTTCCCTCTTCTTCCCGGTGCTATCCGATCGTAGTGTTTTCAAAAAAAGATGATTTTTTGTTCGCCGTGGCAGTGTACGTTTTTTTTTTTGCTTACTGCGTTTGAATTTTTTTTTATTCGTGTGTGTGTGTGTGTGTGTGTCTTTGTTCTTCGTTTTTTTTTTTTCGCCCTGTTTCTCCCTATTCCTGTTCGCTTCCCCTTTCCCCCGCTTATTTTTTTTTCTTTTTTGTTTTCTTTGTGTTATGCGCTGGGGTACTAGCTCAGATCGAAAATCTGGACGAAAGTTTAGAAACAAATTAGTTTGAAGGAAGGTACAAAAAAAAGCAGGAGGGACGGAGGGAGCTACAAGTAAATAAACACTTTTGGAAAGGACTGAAGTTAGAGAATGGACCCAGCACTGCAGCAGCAAATTCGCACAGAGCGCATTGTTCGCATGGAGGTACAACGGCGACAAGCGAAGGGGACGTTACGTGTCATTGACAACATGATTCGTGAGATAGACGACCAACTCGCGTACGTGTCGCAATTTAAGAAGGAGTGGCTTCAACATCAGCGCAAATGCGAGGAGGTTCGGCAGGAGGTCGTCAAGGAGGAAATAAAGTTACGATCACAGTTTCTGGAGGAGGAGAAAGAGGAGTTGGAAAAGCTGCTGAAACTCGTAGGGCATGAAAAGGGTGGCCAGAGGTACTAAGAGGAGCAGGAGGGGGAAGGGGACTTCAATGGGAGTTAATATCATTACGATTTGTTACACCCATAACATCCTCTTCCTTTTGTGTTGGTTATAGTTCGCTTGTTTATTATTCGTCCCTCACTTTCAATCCTTACCGATTGCTTGCCTTTCCTCCCATTCGGTGGTGCCAATGTTTGGATTTCGCTACTGTTTGTGACTGACACGGGACTGTCAGCACTTTTCTTTCCGTCGTAAGGGTCTCTACAAAAATTGAGGCTGATTCTGGTTGCAGGTATGAGAACATAAAACAGGGGCAAGGCGTCGCTGTTTGGAGAAGATTCCGAGGGAGGGTTGAAACGAGGATTTGTGTTTACGTGAGAGTTAACAATCATGATGATGGGATATTAAACCCTTAAGTTTGTTGGAGGTTTATGTCCGTTACGCTTGCATGCATCTTAGATATTATTGGATTGTGTGTGAGGGGTGCCGTTGGGTTTATTGAGTTTTCCGCGTCCATTTACGCATCCATTGCTGCCACTGCAACACTTTTTTGTCTGTACCCGGTACGTCGTCATTTGTGTATATAAACTTACTTAGTTTCTCTTATTCAAGTTACTGTTGAGATTCACTGTTGCCGTATTTGCACGAACATATTCACATGCCCCACCCACTCGGAACGTTCTTCTTCACGTTCATCTTGGATATGCGTTTTCTCTTGGACTGTGGGTTCTTCTAACTTCCTTTCGAAAGCAGGTGACTTTTCGCCTGCCCGAAATAGGGTTGGGGAGGAAAGAAAAGATTGGTAGGTAGGTAGGTGGACAGGATCACCACTGAGTGTTGTGGTCCTCACAACAGAGGGTGCTTCGGTACATAGACTGCTTATTTTACTTCATAGATGGAGGGGTTCAAAACACCAAACAGGTGTACAAAAGATGAAGACGTGTGTGGAGGGGGTGACGCGAGCTCCGGAAAACGCGTGGTCCGCTCTGCGCTTGAGGTATTGGCGGAAACGGCGTCTCCCGAATTGCTCAGGCAGAGTAGGCCCGCGATGCTTGATGTTATCCATTCTCCGAAGTTCACTGTAACAAACACAGCTGCTCCACTCGGCCCTGCGAAACCGCTGCGGTCAGTGCCCTACCGCCCCACTGAACCACCACAGCAGCAACAGTGCTCCGTGTCATTTAGAAAAAGCAATGTGCCTGCGGAAGAGCCTAGCACATTACTTTTCCTTTCCCCGTCAGCTGTTAAAGTAAAGAGTGACGTTAGTGTCAGGAGGAGCCTGTTTACGAGTAATAGCAGGAAGAAAATGCGCTGTCTTGATTCCAGGAGTAGAGTCACAGTTTCGAAAGGCTCGCGGCAGCCCTCCACAATTATAAATGGCGAACTCTCTTCTTCGGAGGGGGACATTGATGATGAGGATGATGATAAGGAGGAGGAGGCTCTGAGTGCTCACGCGCCAGTTTGTGGTGCTGGTGAGAAGGTGTCAATGAAACAGCGGCTCTTCTCGGAGGCAGAGGTGCAGCAACGCATAGTGGAGGCGCTAAAGTCTTATGAAAGAACGCGCAATGCGGAGGAGGAGGCGATGTTACAGGAGGTGGGTTGTGAGATCAAGGCCCAAAGTGAGCGTTACGAGAAACTGTTGAGGGAAACTACTGCGGTGACTGCCGAGCGCGACACCCTTCAGAAGAAAATGGAATATCTGCTGCGGCAGCGCGATGCGGAGAGTTTTAAAGAATCTCGTGAGGATACCGCAGAGTCACGGGAGCAGCCCGATTTGGCTGAATTAAGTGACTTGCGAGATGCTGTGGAGCAGGTGGAGAGTGAGAAGGCGAAGTTGATAATGCAGCTGGAGGCGTGCAAAAAGGAACAGTTAGTATGGCGGCAGCGTTGTATCGAAGTAGAATCTGCAAGGGAAAAGCCTGTGGAAGCGACCCAGGTACATGGCGGAATGAAGGCTCAACCGCAGGAGAAATTGCGGGATGGAAGGGAGGTACCTGCTTGCCCTGCAGATTTTACCCAAACCAAACGTTTTGAGTTTGAGTCGCGCATTCAGTCGCTGGAGGATGCTCTCCAGAAGCAGTGTGACGAAGTTCGTCGTAGAATGCATCGCGTTTATATGCTGGAGGGGGAACAGGCGAAGTCTGAGCGAATAACCAAATCACTGCGCCACGCCGTGCGCGAGGCGAGCGACAGCTTTGAACGGATACGTCGTGAGTTGGAACTGTGTTTGCAAGCCTATGGCACTGCGTCCTCTAATGTACGGGCAAAGGAAGAAACAGGCGACGGCGTCGGGCATGAATGCTCGTCTCTTCACAACTTACGTGGTGAGCTGTTCCCAGCAGGGCTGAGGGATGAGTTGGGGTTGCTATTCGTAGGCAGTGGTGCCAACACCGCTGCGGGAGGGGATCCATGTGGAAATAATACAGTTGGTGGGAGCAAAGGAAGCACCATCCCGAGACCTAGCGTTCGCGGGGAGTTTTTTGATAGTGCGCCTGGCGACAGGTTGCTGCTTGAATCTCTGGGAGCTGGAAGGGAAGTAACGAGCATAATGAACCGACAGAAGGATCGTCAAACACCCGAAGAAGAAGGTGCCATATGCAAGCGGCTTCAGCAGCGCCGACAGAGGTGTGAGAGGCTGGTAGAGGCTCTGCGGAGGCTTTTCTTACAGAAACAGAAGGAGCAGCGGCATCAACTACGGCGGTTCGAGGCACAGCTGGCGCAGAGCGCTGAATTGGATGTATCGCGGTATCGTGACGCGTTGGCTCTCCGTGAAGCGGAGCTGGAAAAGGCAAATAAGCAACAACAACGATTTGCTGACGAATATGCGAAGCGTGAGCTTGAAATCGAGCGTTTAAGGCGGGAAGTGGAGGAGCTGCGCTCTTCACAACGCGGGGAGGCGGTGCAGCAGAAAGGTCTTTTAGAGGAGGTTGAAAGGCTTCGTCGTGAGCGTGACGCTCTGCAAATGCAACTTGATTTGATTACGAAAGAGTGTGCCGAGGTGCACAGGCGAAAGGAGGCCAGCGGGAGGGAGTTTCATGAACTTCAGGAGCGGCTCACCGCAGTGTTGGGGGCCCAACATCGTCAGGAAGAAGAAAACGAACAGGAGAGTAAGAAGCAATTGGCCAGATTGGCGCAGTACACTAAGAAGTTGAAACTAGCCGAAGAAGAGTGTCAAAACCTACGAAGTGAAAATAGCGCGATGACATCCAAAATAAAAGTCGTGCAGCAGCAACTACAGAGCCTCAGAGCGTGTCGGCAACGGGAAGGGAGTGTCACGCAGGTGACACATCAACAACAGCTCAAGAAATTAACATCCCTGGCAGAGGAGTTGCGTCAGATACAGAAATCTGATGCTGCACAGCACGCCAGGGAGCGTGCAGAGGCTGAGGCATCCATTCAAAGGATCAGTAGTCAAAACAAACAGTTGCAGAAAGAGATTGAGCAGCTAAGACGCTCACTTTCGGAAGCCCGAAGCGAGGCTGAACAGCAGAGGTGGACAGAAAGAACAGTGCTTGAAACCCTCTTTAACATCAATCGGGGGATAAGTGATGAGACTATGCAGGATTCGGACAAAAACTGCGACAGTTTAGTGGTGCAGAGGCGGAAAACTTTTGCTCCGGTGCCTGAGTTGGGGAGCAATTGCAACGCAACCTCCTCAGGCAGCGATATAGATACTAACAAACTCCGCCGAATGGTGGTATCGATGTCACAACGAACCGTGCTTGAACTTACAAGAATGAGAGAAGCCGTTTCAGTGGGGTCACATGCTGGCACCATTGCGTACTCTTCGTTAGTTGCGGCCACCACCGACTGTGAGTTGGACAAATTTCGTGTTGCCGAGCAACTTGCATGGGAGGCAGCAGAACATTCCGCTACGCGAAGGCGGCCCCATCAGGGTTCTGACGACTGTAGCACCTCTGCAAGGGCCAGAAGACGCGCACACTCTTTTTGCACACCGAGCCGGAGGTCCTCACGCCATGGATCCCCTTCGCCAGAGTTTGTTGTTGGGGGTGTAAACATTGCCAGGCTCAATCTGCGTTCCCCACCCGTATTTACTGACAGCGGCTACCTGAAGGAAAATACAGGAAACAAGAAGCGAAGCCCGGACACGTTGTCTAACTCCCCGCTTTCTACAAGCGGTGTGTCACGCTCCCGCTCTGGAAACCCAGTCCTCGATGGCAGTGCCTCTCCAGCGGCACCACCGAGGCTCCGTTTAACTCGGGGGCATTAGTATCCGTTTGGACGAAGACCTAAGTTAAATATTTTTTCTTTGTTGTTCTCATTTATTTACATTTATTGTACTGTTCGTGCACAGTTTTGCGCACCTCATTACATCTTGCCATAAGAGTGAACGAACACTAGATACAGCCTGCTATGCGTCATTCCGACCTTAACGGCCCATATACAAACAAGTGCATATATATATATATATTGTTTCGAGGATTGCGTGCGAGCTTTCTGTTTTCTTACTATCACTGATAGTATTTGATGCCGGGCAGAAACCACGCGTGCCTATCCCACCCTTTGCCTCCCTTCCAGCTCTCACCCCTCACTCCCCAAAATAATAAAGAAAAGGAGGATGCTATGAAAAGTGCGTTTGGCAATTCGTTTCCTTCACGCTCCGTCGTGCAAGGGTGCGACTGCAGAAAAGTGTGACACCCTTGCTTTTGGAACTTACTCACATGCGCTCATTCTGGCTCCATTATTATTATTTTGCCGGCTAACTCCACTTTCCACCCTTGTTGCTTCACCCCTTTCTCCCATATAATATGATATGTGCTTCATGAAAGTGCGAAGGATTTTAGGTGGTGAGTAGCCCCCACAGTACGTTGCTAATGTCAACTCGGCAGATCCGGCGGTTGCAGAATATTGTGAAGGCCTCAACAGGCGCTGACGCCGATGATGAGGACTACCATCCGCCAACTATGAAGCTGCCAAAGAGTGTCGGTAAATCAAAGGCTCAACGGAAGGCGCCAGCGGGAGCGGCAGGCGATAATCAACCTCAGGAGCAGCAGCCAAAGAAAGCAGCTGAAACCAGCACCACTGGTGCATCTCCGCGGTCTCTGGAATGCGATGGAACGAACGACGAGGACCGACAGGGGTTGGTGAAACAGAAACCAACGAGGAAGACCACGGTTAGGCCTAAGAGTGAGTATGATAACGCGATGGAGGTTGAGGGAAAGGACCTGTCATTTAATGCGACGAGTCAACAGCAACAAATTGTGCAAAGGGAGCAATGCAAAAAGAAGCGGCAAAACAAAAGGAAGAAGGCCAGGCGGCGCGAGGAAGAACTTGAGGAAGAACTTCTGCTGGAGGCAGCCTTGCGAGAGCGGGAGAAAGATACGGCGAATAATGCATTCCGTCGAAATGGAGCTGGTGACGCAGAAGGATCCGAAGATCTCCTTGGACTTCTTTCATTGTGTAACCCCCAAATGCTCAACAGCCGCTCGGAACGTATCCGGCGCTTTGGGGCAGCAGCGGTAGAAGACCTTGGGGATGGTCGAACTCCAACTCGTCGTCCTGAAAGTAGACCCACATCCCAACTTTTTGAGGAGCATATGCATAATCTGCCGCGCTTCCGCTCCAGTGTTCTGTCGACGCCAAACCGCTACTGCTGGCCCCGATACGACGGACTTGGCACAAAGTTAGTGCTGAGGAAACCGGGGATGGATGACCATGACGATATCGCTGGAAACGGTAGTAATAGAACAAAAGTGTACTATCTTGATGTGTCTGCCCCAGAGTCACAACGTGCGGATGCAGACCTCGCAGAGTGCGAGAAGCTGGTGGATGCAGTGGATGGTCTTATGGGGTGCCTGGGCAAAACGCCATACCACATCCCGACATTAATCGTCGTAAGTAACGTGTTTGAAACGATGGGAAACGTGCCGCGCGCGTTGGAGGTTATTGATCTTGCCCTTTATCACCTGGGTGTGTTGCTTCAATCTTTTCCACTCCGTCAAACGGCGCGGCAGCGTTGCGTACCTTTCAGCATACCTTCGAATAAACAATTGTTTCAAGTTCTGCGTTGTGGTATACACCACGCCCTCAGAAAAGCGGCAGTGAGGACAGCATGGGAGACATGCAAATTACTGTACTCCCTTGACCCAAAGGATCCATTTGGGTCACTGTTTCTACTCGACTACTTGGCACTGCGATCGAAAGGATGGGCATGGCTCGTTCATGTGTACTACCTTTTGATACGAGAGTCCTGCCGCATCCCTAATTCGAGGACCCTTCCCCCAACCGCAGAGTGCGTGAACAGTGGGTGTAGTAACTTGTCTAACCACGAGTTGGCCTTGTCCTTGTCAACGCTTCCAGGATTCTTCTTTAGCGCTGCTCTTGCAAAACTCTTTCTGGAGCGTGAGGAGGCAACTCACACACAAAAAGGTGGGAAACTGTCAAGAGTGATACGGGATATTTCTCCAGCGGAGCTTCATGCATTCCACGACACCCCACCTTCTGGTGTGATGCTGGCTGATGCCATCGGGCGGTTCCCCTCCGCCGCTGTTTTGCTTGTTGAAAAAGTAGGAAGCCAGGCTCAGCCTAGTGTAGCCCCTGCGGCATGGAAAGAGGTAGTAAAGGGGCACATGAATAATAACGGTGGGCAAAGACTCCGTGTGGCAACCCTGTGGGTTGCGAGGAATGCAGAGATGTGGAACGCCGCGGAGCCGAGCGGCTTTCTGCGGCGCGTTATTACCGAGGAAAGTGGTGTTTACCTAAAGTCCCTCAGCGTCAGCGCTGCAAATCCCTGCGCTGATGTGCCAACACCATGGGAACACGAAATGTTGAGGGAGGAAGACCTGATGGGCACAGTAATGGCGGCGATTCCTGCACATCTGCTCGATCCTAATGAGGTGACGGCGGAAGACGCACGGGAGGAGGCTTGGCGGGTCGGCCAACGCGCGTTGACTCCATCTGAACAGGACATGCTTCTTCGCTTCAGAGCACTTTATGGTGAACTTCCCCCGACGGTAGGGACTCCTGTGGAGCAGCTTGCTCTATACGAAATGATGTTTGAGACGGATGGTCGTGAATTGCAAATGGTGCAACAACAGAATCATATCGCCCTTTTTCTACGGACTTTTTTACCGTGGAATAACACACGAGACATGGCTCTACGTGAAGCTTTGCGTGCTGCTGGAATCGATGACCCCGTAGCGGGGCGAAACAGACAAAGGCGACTAGAGGAGATCGAGTCTGATGAGCCTTCTGATACCTCCGAGTGGGTGACTGATAGTAGCTGGAACACAGAGGAATCTAGTTTCTCACTCGAAGATGCCATTGACGGTGACGATGAATGGTTTTGGCGTACGCGCGGTTCGCAGTGAAGCTCTTCATGAACGTCTGCAGTTGTTTCAGTAATCAATTCACGGTTGTGAAGCATAGTAATGGGCTGAGAACATATGGATGGAATACTCTGCCCATGTTGTGCATGCGCCGGGATGCTCGCCCTCATGTTGCGAGGAGCCAACTATTCAAGCTTGAGTGCCGAACACTTTTCCTCACATCCTCATTCATTACCATACTTCGCGTCTTTACCCTAAGGCAGAAGGAGAGAAGTGAAGGAAGGAGGCAACAGGCCGAGAATTGTGATAGTTATTGTGCAGCATGGTGTCATGGTTTTGGACCACGCCTAGTGCATCAACTCCGATGGAAGTTCATCCTGTACTCTCGTTGGAGGAACGCGCACGCCGCGTTACCGCCGATGACTTAGCGCGCGTAACTCCTTCCGACGTTCAACGTGTAAAGCAGCGGTTGACAAAAGAGGATTTGCACCGCGCAATGCGTATCATGCTGGAGGATGATCGGTATCAGGAGGTGATGATGGCAGCACCATCGACATCCCTACGCAAAGCGTCTGATGGATTGGATTCTACACACCGACATTGCTTTACGTCACTCGCCCGGAGGAATATGCTCGCCTTCTATAATGTGCTTCCTCACATCACAGAGTCCCACCTAAAGGAAGTGTACGCGCTGTTTGAGGGCGTTAGTGAGTAAGCAATTTTCTCTAGGGGTGGTAGCCTCAGTGAAAGGCTTTTGCCGTATATCCCTACATATATACTCCGGTGGCCGGTCGATACTCTTCCCAGCCTTCTATTTCTGTTATCAGTTTGTTGTTTCTTTCTCTCCTTCTCTTCCCTTCACCGTAAGGGCTTGTATATGTTGTGCGACACCAATGGCAACATTTCTCTCCCCTCTCATACCATTCACCCCTGGAGTTGTGGTTTTCTTAAGTGATCAGGTATATACATAAGGGATGAAAGGAGGTGAAACAGCAGCCGGTGTTGCTGAGACCGGAAGTAAACAATCAAAGGAAGGGGTTGTGGATTCGAAGGGTGACGCCTGGTCCCTCGTCTTCCTTATTTTGTCTACAATTGCGATGGCCCTTGTAATCAGCAGCAGTTTAGTAACCCTCGTTGTGCGAAACAACACAGTTGCTGACACCTTCTTGGAACTATACATGTTGGTGTTCGCCTTCTTGGGCCTGTCGGCAGAGTTGCGTAGATTTGAGGGCATCCGCCGTGGAGTTTATTTGTGGCTTAGGTACTTCTACTTCCTCACAACATATTCGGGGCGAGGCCTCTTTTACATTTTCCTGGGTGCTATTGCTGTTGGTGGCACACCGCTCCGATACACATCTTGTGTGATTACCACAGTTCTTGGCTTCCTCATGTTTGTTGTGAATTGCTTTGTAAACCTTCCCGTATATAAAGATCAGTGAAGGTTATTTATGAAACACGGCTACTACATAAACTGTGTTACAGTGACCAGCTTCTCGGTGTTGTATACATATATATAAATATATAATGTTGCTTTTGCTTTAGCTGCCTTTTGAAATCCCTGTTTGTTTGGACCTTTATTGACACAAAGGGTTGAACCTTGTACGGTGGCAGGTGCTTTTTGTCTTCGTGACGTATGTGGGTCGTTTTTTGTGTCCTTTCTTTTTTTGTTTTTCCTCTTAATGGTGGGATGCGGTGATTTGCGTAGGTGCCGTTGAGCGCGTTAAATATACAAGTGGGGAGTGAATGGACGCACATGCAAGAATACGTGTGTGTATGTGTGTGAGGGGAGGGGAGGATAACAGTGCCGACACGTAGTTAGCCATGGTAAATTATTTCTTTCTTTTTGTCTTGGTTCACGAAAACGGTGAGCGGTTTCGTTTTCCTTCTTCCTTTTCTCACCTCTTTTTTAGTGGCTTCATGTTGACGTGGTGTGTCGATTTGAGAGCCACGATCTTAAGTGTTATATGACAGTTTATTTCACCATTTAATCACTGCTGCGCCTTGTGTATGAAACGTCGCACCTGGACACGAAGGAGCATCGGGGAAATTGAAAAAAGAAAACGGAAAATACGTATTGCTTCCTTCAGTTATCTTTTTTCTTGTCCCCCGCATGTGTGTGGGTTTGACGAAGAGGGAAGTAGCCCTGCATTATGCAAGGGTAACATGCGCAGTTGGAATTGGTTTCTAAGTTCATATTTGGTAGTGTGGGCCCTGCTGCTTTCGTCCGCGACTCTACGTTCCACGTGACAACCTCTCCGCTATCGTGTGCATCCGCTCTGACGGTTAGTCTTGTGAGCCCATCCGCTGGAGGTGAGGGACTGTCGTTGTCGCCTTTCCTCCGCATACAAACATTTGTTATTCTCTCGATCCTTACCTTTACCGCTTTGTTTGTTTCTTTCCTCTTCCCTTCTGAAGCAACCTCGCAAGTAGGGGCAGAGCTATTAGCAGCGACCCGAAAGCACGCTGGTCGTGTCGCGTTGGCATGCCTCATAACGATCCGGATGGCCCCCCTCCAGAGCGAAGTGCGCGTGTGCGCCCCCGACGGCAAAGTGGGGTCCCGGCGGTGCGTCCTCATCGGTTCGTAGACCCCCGATTTAGTGACTTGTACGGTGCAGTCGACCGTAAGCAATTCGAGGATAACTATAAGTTCCTTCGAGAGCAAGAAGAGGAGGAGCAGTCGCGCCGCAAGCACTGCATACAGTGCCTGAAATACGCTTTGCGCCGTCACGAACGAGAGGAAGTTGGGCAAGACGAAGAGTCGGAGGAGGAGGAAGACAGATTCGAAGAGGAAAACCGTGACGAGATTAACCGCCTGATGCTGCGACCACCGTCGGATTTGAAGGCTGAACTGCAGCAACTGAAACGCGAATCACAGCTCTACATCTCAAGAACCAAAGACCGTGAAGTGCGGGCGCGCCGACAGGCTGTGAGAAAGGGCATAATTAAGCGGGAGGCGGCGGCTGTGCGGGACGGGAAGAAGCAGCGTGCATTCATTCCGAAACGGTCTCAGTTGAAACGCGAGGTTCTCGCAGAAACGTTTGATAAGCTCGAGAAGAAAGGAGGCAAGGGGGCAGTAGACAAGTACGTTGAGCGTAAGACGAAAAAGCGCCGATAAACGTAAGGGGCATGTTTGTGAGGGAGGAGTCAGTCAGTTTATGTATTAGTCATGGCGCTGGTGGTTGGAAACAGTGAAGATGAGGTAATATGATATTTTCACTCGTCTTTAACCCTTTCTGCATCCCCAAACAACAGGGTTGAAACAAAGTACTTTTCATGTTGACGCTGTACATCCATTATATGTCTACTCGTTTCTCCAACTAAAATCACCTTAAATTAAGGAAGACGGCTAGTGTCAGAGGATGTATACCAGCATGTCCATCCAAGGCGTAGTTGATGAATTCTGGACCGCTGCGAACCCCTACTCACAATGCTTGGAGCCTACCACTGAAGAGGAAGCGGAACGACAGGCGCGCTTTGAGTCCATTGATTACTATAAACCGTACCCCACTATGTATATGAACCATCTTCGCGGAGGGTCTGTCAGGGCCCGCGCCCCATCTTCACGTAACAGATACGCCACGACAGATCCTGCTCATGCCGCCGCGGTAACAGTAGAAACCCCACTGACACCAGGAGAAGAACATCTGAAGAATGGTGTGGAATCCAATTCAGTGCAGGGCGCGTGTGAAACGCCCCCCGAGCAGACATTTGATGCTGTTACAACGCGCAAATCTCATGATCGCAACGAGGCGTTGAGGTGGGTTCTACACGTCTTCATTGCAGTTACCGTCGGCGTTGTAGCCATCATTGTCTCTTACTCTGTCGAGCTGATACAGGATCACCGTGAGCATCTGCTGGTGAGGTTGATGAACAAGGGTGGTTTCGGCTGGTGCACACTGGCTCTCTTTATTGACCTTTGCACATCGATTTGGTTTGTTATGATTGCGGCAGGTGTTGTGGTTTATTTCGAGCCGGGCGCTGCAGGTGGTGGTATACCCGACGTGATGGCATACCTGAACGGCGTACACGTACCAAAAGTGATGACCCTTCGCACCTTTGTGGTAAAGAGCATATCGTGTGTGTGCGGTGTTGCTGGTGGACTTCCCGTTGGTCTTGAGGCGCCGCTCATTCACCTCGGAGCGATCGTTGGTGCCGGCGTGACTCAAGGGAGGAGCCGTGCGCTGCGCTGCCAAACAAGTCTTTTCCAGGCATTTCGAAACAACAAGGATCGAAGGGATTTTATCACGGCGGGCGCTGCTTGCGGTGTGAGCGCTGCGTTTGGAGCACCTATTGGTGGACTTCTCTTTGTGATGGAAGAAGTGTCGAGTTTCTGGGATCACAGTGCGAGCGGGCAAATATTTCTCGCCACGATGGTATGCTTCTCTATCATCAGTATCTTCCGCTCGGTTATCGAAGACCAAAGGCTTCTGGGATGGGTCTCTAACGCCGTATCTGTTTTATTCGAAGTGAATTTAAGCATTCCACTCAATGTGTATTCAATTGCACCATCGTTTTTCCTTGGCATCGTCTGTGGTTTGTTTGCGGCACTCTTCACCAAGGTGAACATTGTGCTGATTAAGTACCGTCGAAGATGTATGCGTCAATCATCGATTCGACGGTTTCTCGAACCAGTCGTTGCAATAACACTGTACAGCTTATTATCGTATTTCTTCGCCATGTTATCGGGCTGCGCACCGTTCCAGGATATGGAAGACAGGGGCGACGTATTGGTGTGGGGCACCGAGAACACCACGAGTCTCTTTACGGCAACATGTAGCGAAAATAACACCTTTTCACCCCTCGCGACACTTGTCCTTGGGAGCGAAAGGGACACTATCCGGCACCTTTTTTCTCGTCAGACAATATGGCAGTATCACCCGGTACAGCTTTTAGTGTTGCTGCTGCTTTACACTATATTTGCCTGTTGGTCAAACGGGATGGCTATATCAGGTGGCTTGGTGGTTCCGAGCCTTGTCATTGGCGCCGCGTTGGGGCGGCTTTTTGGGTTGTTCGTGTGTTTCGTCGGGATGGGGAACATCGGCGTGGAGCGCGGTTACATGGCGTCACTCGCATGGATGGATCCTGGTCTGTTTGCGCTGATCGGTGCCGGGGCGTTTCTGGCCGGCATCACGCGCATGACAATGTCCATATGTGTGATTATGATGGAGCTTTCATCTGAGTTACATTACCTACTTCCCACCATGGTTGCGATCATCATCGCCAAGGCGGTAGCTGGCCTCATAGCGGAACCACTCTACCACCAGGTATTACAGCTTGATTCAGTTCCGTATTTGAGGGCATGCTTGATGCGGCCGGAATTCGAGCAATTGACGGCTGCTGATGTAATGACGTCACGTGTGATAAGTTTGCGTCAAAGGGAGAAAACGTCTGTTGTTATGCAAGCCCTGCAGACGACAACTCATCACGCTTTCCCTGTGGTGGAAGCTGTGAGGAAGAAGGGAGCCGCAGTGAAGGGAGGTGAGGGAGTAGCGCCTCTGCCTCAGCTAGAGGAAGAAATGACTGAGTTGGACAATGATGATTACACGAGCTATAAGTTTGTGGGCTTGGTCACACGGGAAGACCTACGGATATATCTTTCACTTCCGCAATTGAGCAAATTGCCGGCTGCGCCTGGGGAATCACGTGAGCGCAACGGCACATCCTCTAGGCAACCCACAGCGGGAGTTGTGGAGGTAAACAACGTGTCGTGGAGAGAGTGGATAGCACACAAATCATCGCTCTTCCTCGCCAACGGAGGATCCAACTGGCTAGAGCCAGCTTCCCCCGTATTGGAGAGCGAAGATGAATGCCGAAGTGGCAGCGCTTTTGTGAGCTCAACTGAGAGGAGTTCTGAGTACTCTCAGATTAACGATGCCTGTTTTCCACCAGTTCTTGACATTTCGCTAATCGTCAACCGTAGTCCGTGGGTGATTCCCCCCTTTTTTAACCTGGAGATGGTCTATCAAACATTTCGCATGATGGGACTGCGGCACATGGTGGTTGTAGACGGAGATACCGTGGTAGGTATAATAACGCGGAAGGATCTTCTCGTTAGGGTTCTGGATCGACGGTTTGAGGAGCTACAACGTGGTCCTTTCACTAACGGCAACTGTCACGACAGGGTTGCACAACAGCACGGACAAGCAACCGTCACTGCGATCAACTCTTGTCCTTAAAGCAAACCAACATATTGGTTCATCGTTTTGCCGATTGGAAATGAGGCGAGTGTGCGTGCGCATGCATCTCTCACAACCCGTGGAAAGAATGGGATGGGTAATGGGATGTTGTCGCCGCAAGCAACGTTTCAGAGAGCGGCTATTTAGTTGTATTTATTGGTTGGTTGGTACTTTGTACTTATTTCCTTCGACTCATATGATTAAGGAGAGGGAAGAGGTAAGCAGACTTGCCCTTTGGTTTTTTTTTAAAAAATTACTCACCCAGTTGAAGTGTCATTGGCTCCCGCCAGACGTAGCACACCGCCAGGACTGGAAGTGTTGACAATTTCAAAGAAAAAAGGTGTGAGCTTACCTTAGTGTGTTGCCCACACATGAGCAGTGCGTGTGATTAAAGTACTTAATGTCAACATTCCTGAATGCTATTTCTCGCGAATCCTTTGTGGAGTCCCAGGAACGCACACAGTTTCTTTTTTTTTTCCCTCATACCCGCTTATTTTCTTCTCTTCACAACGCTTTTTTTTTCCTTTTTCTTAATTCACTCTGGTGTAGGTGTAGAGTAGAAGGGAGTGTAAAACACTGTCGGTGGTTCCACGTTCGTGGGGATGAAAAGGGCACGTGAGGAGTTACTATCACCAATTGTGGCGTCGATTATAAATTCTTGGGAAGCGAGCGATGTTTCCACTGCAAGGGACCGTAACTGGCCAAGGGCTGCGTTTCTTTTGTTTTGCTTTCGGTTGGTAGTTTTGATTATTTGGGTTAGGAACGAGAAATTGTTTTTTGCGCACACATCGTGAAGTTGCTTTGTTAGTGGGTGCACATATTCTTCCACTTTTCTTGGAACTGCGTGTGGAACAGTATACTTACTAACTCCTCAACATCGTTCTCGGCAATTTGCTCTGAGTTCAGTTAATTTTATTTTTTTACTTTGTCTTTCTTCATCGTCTACACGTAACGCAAATATATGTGTCTCTCCATGTTGACATCTGATTATTCTGGGACTGGCCGATTTTTCATGCGCGTAAAAAAATATATACAACTACACATAGCTTCTTACACACGGTACACATACATCGCACTGCGTGCTTTTAAACATCATGAGCACCGCTGCGACTAGAGAACGAGATGCGAAGCTAACGGAACTGGTCAATACCATGTGCCAGCGGGTCCCAAAGGACAAACGACTCACGGCTGACGTTGTGCTGCAGTTGCTGAGATCTAAATACATCTCTGTCTTCCCAGAGGAGTACATCAACTTGCGCAGGGAATTTATCACGAACATGTTGGACTCATTCTATAACGTAAATAAGGATAACGGTAAGGGAGATAAAACGGGGAGGGATAAAGGTGATAATGATGAAAAAACTGGTGGTGATGATGATGATGATGATGATGATGATGATGACGACGAGGAGGAGGAGGAGGAGGATAGTGAGGGAGATGAAGATGAAGAGGAGGAGAATGGCGAGGAAGAGGAAGACGACGAGTTCGAGGAAGACTCAGACAGTGAAAGTGGCACTGGTAGCAGTCACAAAGGCGACGATGGTGCCAGCGATAGCGGTAAGGAGAAGCCAACCAAGCGACCCCGCACGGAGGAGTGCAACGATGACGATGACGGCACAACGCAGCGCTGCCGAGCCATGGCAAGTTGTTTGAAGTACCTCAGTCACCGTCTTCGACCTCGTGGAGACTCGGAGACGCCGAAAGAATACCTGGAGAAGTACCTCATTCCACAGTTTCGTGAAAAGGGACTTGATCCTGAAAAGTACAGCAAGGAGGATGCCCGACGCTACCGCGCCAGGCGTGAAGTGGAGTTACTGCAGTCCGATGGTGCGGATTTGAACCTGGACCGTACCCAGCGGAATGGTCGTGGCGTGACGTACTTCACCAAGGATGAAAAGGTTCCGGTCAAAACATCCAAATTTCTTGATGATGAGTAAGGCGAAAGCTGGTTACGGCGTGTGTTGCCTGTTTGTGTTGCACATTCTTCACATTCTCTGTGGAAGGCTGCCGGGCGACTGCTGACTTGCAGTGGTATTTGCCTCCCTCCTCCTTTTCTCCTTTCTCTTTTGGCTGTTCATTTAAGGGCAGCTGCCCACAAAATGTAGCCATTCTTGCAGGCATATAAAATTTGGAGAAAAGCACCACCCCTGCATGAGGAAATCGATTCCATGGCCACCTTTCATAGATTGGGGAAGAGCATCTCACCGAAAGGTTACCCTTGCCATTGCCTGGAAGGGACAAATTGTAGTTTTCGTGCTCTTTTCAGTTTCACTGTTAATTTTTTTCCCTGTCTTGTCTTGCCTGCGCTCGTAACGGGGAGATCTGCTAGGGCCTGCCTTCAAGGTTTATTGGGCAACTGACCCTTGATTGTATCCCAGTCGCACTACTTTGCAACCTCCACACCGCACACACACAGTCACACACCTCATTTACCACGTATCCTTCTTTCACTAACACTACCTTTTCTTAATTTTCCTTTCAAACTAACGATGTACGCGACGTTTATGGCAAAGCTGAATGACGTGAAGTGTGTTTAAGAGGGAGGAGATGAAAGATCTGCCTTCACCCGAGTTGCGATGTGACTGCAGTGGTGAAATGTTTCGTCAGAGTTACAGTTATTCCTCCACTAGAGGGAAGAAAGACAGGGGAGATGGGAGAGTAACAAGTAGAAATCCCCTTTGTAAGTTTCACCAGGAGCGCTATGGCCGTTTCCTCTCGGCTTATTTTGGATACAGCAGTGAAGAACGAGTGGTGCATTTGCGCGAAGCTGCACAACTGAGCATGATCGGCGTGAACCTTGGGAATGCGAGTCGACACCGCCCTGATGGAGACATTTTCACGGGACGCCAGCGATTGCGTCATTCGGTACTCGCAGTGGAAGGGGATGCATTTTTCTATAAGATCGTACAGAAGGCAGTTAAAGATACGAATAAGCACGGGAACGCCCCAATAGACGATCCACTTTGTTGGCCGAACGCCCGCTGCATCGCCCTTCACTATGGCCTCCCGGGCAACTCATCAGTTGATCAAAATGCTTTTCCTCGCGCAACGCTTTTGGCTATAGTGGCGTCCACCATTATTAAAAGTGGTGACACTGTGCGTTTGTGCCTTCGTTCGTACCATCGGTGTTTGGATGAGGCAGCATGGTACGAACGAACGTTCGGGCGACGCCACATTGATGAAGTGAACCCCACTAAGAGTGTGTCGGATGGAGAAAAATGGTTTCCCCGATGGCCGACAGGACTTCCATTTTATCACGGTATTGGCAGAAAGCACGCGGGGGCTGAACCCGTTGGTGGTTTCCCGTTTACACTACTGGACATAAAAGAAACACCAGAGCTTGGTGAGGGACAGTACGGCCTTTTTGCAGTACATCCGATACCGTATGGCACCTGTTTCTTGTATTGTGGTCCTGCCGTGTCAACCGAAGCTTTAGAGGCCCGCAACAACGTCGGGGAAGCATGCAACGGAATTTATTCTTCCTCTCTGCCTAATTCACACAAAGAGTCGGCTCGCGGATTACGCTCTACCGCACACAACAATGAATACGCATCCGCCACTTCACATGAACTCCCATTAAACGATGCGACATATGCACTGGGACTGGGGCAGCATGTTGTGTGCTTTGGTCAAGGCCTTATGCGCTACGCCAATCATCGTTATAACTTAAGCAAGTTCGGAAATGTTGAGCTGTGTTCGCTGATGCTAATGATTCCGAGCGAGCTTTCTCCACTTAAAGAAGCTTCAAAGAAACTATCTAAAGGGACGGAAGACGCTCATTGCAAGGTTAAAATAACAAAAAGGTTCCGAAGCTGCGTGAAAAAGCGCAGGCCTTTGCTACATAGGGAGCGCGTTAATAAATGTGGGAAGGCAAATCGCGGAACAACGCTTATGGGGCGCGCTACTTTATTGGAAAAGGAGAGTCACCTTGTCACTATCCCTTTCTTCATTGCCACGGCTGATATAGAACCCGGAGAGCAGTTGTTGACGTGGTCTTACGGCGAGGAATACGACGCGCAACTGGAACGGAGGGCAGTTTGTGATGGGCACCTTGTCCCGTACGCCGCTGCTGCGCTGCTCGACTCACGCCAACCAGTTGGACGCTGGCAACCATACCGAGGCGACTACCGCCACGGAATAGCGGCAGGTGACATTGTATGGTGTAGTCAACTCTCATCTAAAGGTGGAAGGGATCCTCTGGATAGTTTGTTTGTGGTTGTAAAAATCACACCTGTTGGTGTGGGCTACATGTTGCTAAGACCCATAACGCGAAGCAAGAACCAAGAGTCGCTGCTGACCCATTTTTTTGGTGCGTTTGACGGGGAGGAATGGGTTGTTTTTGGCGTGTGTGATGCGGACGTGCTGGAGCTTTGCCTTGTTGCCCATGCGGACACGGTGGGATTACTCATCGCTGATGAGGATTATCGGAGTTTTGTTGTCAAGGATCACGACATGGCGTTACGTAATCGTGACGAAGCCTGCGAATGTGGAGGAGGTAAACGTTGCTCATTACGCTTCGCTGTGGTTCATGCCACTGCCCTTCGAGAGGCAACAAGTTTAGTTGTTGAAGGGTTTGATATGAGTAAGGTAGGAATGCCGTTGCTCCGTGGTGTGGTGTGGCCCCTGCTGAACAGTGAAGGATGATCTAACTAATAGGGGCAAGTGGAAAGGGGTTGCGTAGCACGTCACCTTGTGGTTGAGGTGCTTGTTTCCGTAATAAACCTAGTTGGTCAAATGAAAAAGGATAGTGGAAAAGAAAGACGATAAAGTTGATCAAGTGTTGTTTTCAGGAATCGCATCTGACTCCGGTGTTACGGGTGCTTCGAGTGGTCACTTTTTCCCTTCTGGCGGCCGCTGAGCATTATTGCGTATTAGGCACTGCCACTCATGAAACTGTAGCATCTCTTAATCCTCTTTCCCAATTTGCGAAGAGTAAGCTTTCACGAAATGCACCTCTGCACTTCCGGATGTTTCCTCTCAATTTATTATTTATTTTGTTTCTAAGTTTTTCCGACTGCAGAGAGGGCGCATCGTTTCTTATGGTCATCGGTTTATTAAGTATTTTTTTTCAACTCTTCACTACCCTAATCCAGGTAAGCGTGCACGCTGTGGGGGCATGGTCCGAAATGAACATATACTTCTACAACCATACGCGACGGTCCTCGACACAACAGTGTACAAGGTTTCCTGCCGGCCTCGGCATTATTGTCAGGGGCAAAAAACAATTGGGACGAAAGGTTGCAGCACTTCTCGAAAACCTCGACGTGGAAGCGTTTTGAATGGTTCGGGACTCCATATGGTGCGAGCACACGAGGAAGGCGAAGTAAACCCTTACAGCATCGGAACAGGTGGCAGGGAAAGCGCGGAATCTGTCAACATCCGAGAGGTGGCCGCCGGTCGTCGGTCAGTACGGCCTCTCCTGTCAAGCAGTTATGGAGCGGAGCAACAGAGGCACCCGATCCCACTGGCTCAGGATATTCCCCCGTCTTCAGCGCTGCTGCTGAATAACTCCGTTCATGGGACTGAAAAGTTCTCTACGAATCTGGAACCGCGGCAGCAGGAGGGTGACGAAGTACTTTTCCTCCCCCCATTCCTGAGAGCAACCGCCAGATTTCTAAATGTCCCAACTGCACCCCCTGATACACCACCGACAGAGCAGTGCGATAATTTTTATCCCCGTGCTGCATCGATGTTCGGGGCCCCTCGTTCCGGCGTAGGTTCATCTTTGTGCAACAACGATTCAGAGAATTGTCCTGAATGGGCGTCGAGGGCAGGGCCTAGTGACCCGATATGTAGTGCAAAGCCAGCGAAAGCAGGGCTTCATGCCACTTTGGCGGATGGCACAGATGGAAATATGAGACCAAAGGGCGGCTCTACCAGGATGGTGAGGTTTGCACCACAAACGCGACCGCCATCTTCTTCATTAAGAGTTAATGGGGACTCAAAAGTGAGTCACCCACTTCCTACCGTTGTGGATGAAGGTGCGAATGCGCGGAGAGAAGCAGCGGTGGAACGCACCGATGACCTCCTCGTTACTGAAACGAAGCCGGCAGGGTCGGCAACAGAGCGTTGGGACATGGTCTATACGTTTGGTGTGCCCGGTGTCTGTTGCGGCCTTCCGCACTGTTCTTTGTGCCCTCAGTCATTAAGGCCGTCTTTGCAACCTGTGGAGTAGACGAGGACCTTTGACCGGTTATCACCACCGGTATGTTAAGTGCGTGGCGCCAAATTATCGTTTATTTTCGGTTTTAGGTGAACAGACACATGATTAACAGAGTTAGAGAGGAAGTTAGCGAAAGGCAAATCCCTCTCAGATCGTGACGTTATTTATTTTCTTTTCATTAAGTTATTCTTTAGTGTCCAGTTCATTGTTCACTATCAGGTAGGTGTGAAATACCCTTGTCATTTCTTTTTTTTTTTTACGCATAAAGAAAAGTTAATCTGGGGAGGCATCTCAACTCATATGCGTGTAACCTCCTTCTGCCGCCTGCGTACCCTCTTTTTTTTTTCTTTGCAACCTAAATGCAACTGCAAAATTGCTGCAACAAAAGCTAGACCAACGTTAAGAGGTGGTGAGTCTTGAACCAGCACTGGACACCGGGGAATGAGCACCCACACCAGCTCACAGAGTCATCTCACACGGTGGGAAGGAGCCACCATCCGCCGATGCCGCCGGCTTCACTCTGCCGCACAAAATGGAGCTGTTGTGGGATATGTGGGCGAATGTTGCCAGTCATCACCGGTTTTTGTTCCCATTCCACCTCGTCAATTCCTGACGCGCCCACGTCTTTTTCATCACTATCGCTTGTACGCTGACAGCATACCCGCGGCACTGTCTTGCAATCCCGCTGACAGAGACTACGACTATAGTTGGTTTACGATGCCGCGTGTACGGAAGAGTAGCACCGTATCAAAAACCAAGCGGCGACTGAGGGAAAAACTGATCGCTGGGAGAGTTCCATTGAGTTCCATTCCGGAGGGGACCAGCGGTTTGTTTGACTCAGGCCGTATGGACTCTCCCATTCGTCGTTGCGCAAAGGGGTTGAACAGCATCCAAGCAGACGCTGAGAGGTGCTGGGATTCCGACAGCTCGTGTGAACAACTATCCCCAACAGAGCCTGGGGTTTTAAAGGATGACAGTGTTCTTTTGGTGCGACCCGTAGCAGAGGAAATACCATCCGAATTAGAGATCATGACGGATGAATACAGTCGTGTAGCACCTAAAGGTCGTGAGTGGGATCGACAGTACGCGCTACGTCACTGCGTTGGTCGGACAGCTCAGGAGGCGATCGTGGACTGCCTCATTGACACGCGGTACCGGCGGCCGGGTGATTACGTTCGGCGGAATGATCGAGGGCAACTCGTAGATGCCTGTGGCCGACCAGCACGGGGCAACAGTCGGAGGCGCCGAGGATAAGTATAATTTGGATGCCCCATTTAGGTAGAAGGAAATCTAGAAAATTCACAACCTCGTACCATTCAGTCCTTTTGTTATTTATTTTTTTTTTTTGTGTGTGTGTGCAACGGGATTAGAATACACACGGAATGGAGGGGGGCTTCGGGGCTGTCTTTTTAAATGGAGTGAAAGTCGGTGAAGGGAGTTAGTAAAGAGAAATGTTCATCGTTGGTTTATTCTTCCGTGGCTACATTACCGGGCTTTCGTGCGGCCAATCTAATGATTCACATTCTGTTTTTTTTAGTCTTTTTGTTTTTATCCCTCGCTTTCTCTCACCCTTTTCCGTTTGTTGCGTCGCGTCGTTGTGGGTATCATTGCTGAGGGGTGGTAGTGCGTGGGGCCGGTTTTGGAGTCCTTTACCGCGGGGTGCCAGCCGCCTGGAAGAGGTAATGAACTCCACCAAGTTCCATTGCATGTGGGTGTGGCTGAATTTGTATCACGCCGCACGCGAAAGTGGGAATGGCGGCCATGTACTTATGAGTGACATTGAGTTTGGTCGCAGTGTGCTACAAATGCGGCTGGTGTGGCGCAATTCGCTCAAGCACATTTCCTACTGTTTGTTTTCGTTTGAGCGACTTACACTCATTGATCACCTTGTGACATTAGTAGCACTCCTAATTTTTAAAGGACTCCCGTGTTTCGTTATACAGAAAGGTCAAAGTATATACAAGGACAGTAACTGCTACCTCAAAGTGCAGGATTTAAAACATCCATTACCAGGCTCCACGTGACTCCTTCTCCTATGACATCCACCGAGAAGCCGAAGGTATTTTTTGTTCTTGGTGGCCCAGGATCGGGAAAGGGTACAGTTTGTGCCCGTCTCGTTGAAGAGTTTGGTTATACGCACTTCAGCGCGGGGGATCTCCTTCGTCAGGCAAGTCGAGACAAAACAACTGAGGTTGCACAGAAAATATCTCAAATTCTCGTGGAGGGTGGCATTGTGCCATCCGAACTGACAGTTGCGCTGTTGAAAAATGCCCTCAATACTCACCCCAGTCCCCGTGGTTATGTCATTGACGGATTCCCACGCAAAATGGATCAGATGTTTATGTTTGAGGAAGACATTGTGCCCGCTAAGGCCATTCTTTTCTTCGACTGTACGGAGGAAACAATGGAGGCGCGTTTGATCGGCCGTGCGTCGTCTGGTTCTGGGCGTGACGACGACAATATCGAAACGATACGTCGCCGCTTCCGGACGAATGCCGAGCAGTGCGTACCGGTGGTGGAACATTATAAAAAGCAAGGGCGTTTATACACTGTTGACGGTAACCGCAGTCGGGAGGAAGTGTATGCTGATGTCAAGAAAATATTTTTGAAGGAGGGGGAGGAACTACTGAAGAAATGATATTTATACTGTTTTTCGTCGGGACCTTTCCCATCTTTTCTTTCCACCGCGCGTCTGATTTGCTTCCCCTCTTATAAAAGAAGGAAGACCCTTTTTTTTACTATGTGATCAAGGGGCAACATAAGTAGAAGCCTCAACTTGTTTCTACCTATTATTTCTTCATATTGTGCATCTTATTAATTATGCACATCGGTGCAACACGATTCAGTTATTTTTGTGCGTGTTTCCCTTTCTCCCACCCTTTCTCCTCCATGTACCAGGGAATATTTTCGTTGAGTTTGCACATGTTTCACTTTGAAAAGGACGCACCTACCTCCATCCATTGTGATGTTAACATAACTTTTTCCTCACATCTTTCCTTTTTTTCCTTTGTCTGTACTTTCTTATACTTCTTGTTTCTGCAGTGGTTTGATCGGCCAAAAGATTCGTCATGGCTCGCCGTCCCGCACGTTGCTACCGCTTCTGCAAGAACAAACCGTATCCTAAGTCACGCTTCTGTCGTGGTGTACCGGACCCGAGGATTCGCACCTTCGACATTGGTAAGCGCCGTGCGCCAGTGGATGAGTTCCCCGTGTGTGTCCATGTTGTGTCCCGTGAACTAGAGCAAATCTCATCTGAGGCATTGGAAGCTGCCCGTATTCAGGCTAACAAGTATATGGTGAAGCGTGCCAACAAGGAATGTTTCCACATGCGTATCCGCGCCCATCCGTTCCACGTACTTCGCATCAACAAAATGCTTTCGTGTGCTGGCGCCGATCGTCTGCAGACGGGCATGCGGCAGTCGTACGGCAAACCGAATGGGACCTGCGCCCGCGTGCGGATTGGTCAGATCCTCTTGTCTATGAGGACAAAGGACACATACGTCCCACAGGCACTGGAGTCTCTTCGCCGTGCTAAGATGAAGTTCCCTGGTAGGCAAATCATTGTGATATCGAAATATTGGGGCTTCACAAACATCCTCCGAAATGAGTACGAGGAGTTACGTGACGCAGGGAAGTTGCAACAACGCGGCCTCCACGTGAAGCTGATCACACCAAAGGGTAAGATCACCCCATACAACATCATGGCCTAAACAGTTTTAGGACGAGCGCAGCCCCGGAAACCACATTTGTTGTTTAATGTTTGTGTCTTTATGTTTTTTTAAAGGTTATTACGCCAAAGTAACAAAAAAAAATTATAGCAGAGTGAAGCGTTGCACACCTGTTTTGTGCGTCTCAGTTTCTGCTTCGGTGACTTTTTATGGATGTGATCATCTTGTTCGAGTATACGGAATTGTTTTTGCCATTTCTTTATTTTCTTTTCTGTGCGCTTGTTGCATCGCCATTCTTTTCATGGGTGAGGAGACGTATTTTAGTGGTTGAGGACCCGCGTAGCGAAGTAACGAGTAAAGTGGAGGGGTGTATTATTTTATTTTTGAAGTTTAGACTAACAATAATAAGGAGCGGAAAAAGAAGGCATATACACACGAGTATTTGAAGTAAAGGGGAGGGGGTGCTGAGAGAGGGCGAGCAATAGTCCTTGCTTTCGTTGACGCAGAAAATCTGGCGGTTGACGAAATATGAGGCAACGGAGTCCTTTGTTCCAGCAGTACGTCAGGCGTGCAATACCGTCTACATTTTCTCTTGTGCCCAGTAGACACTTTACCGCCCCTGGAGTTCGTCCTAACACAGTTTGTGCTTCGGGGAGTATAATTTGCACTGCTGTGGTATCAGCAGGACTGGGAGTGTCACGACGCTTTTCAGCTACAAATGCGAAAAAAGACTTGTACAGTGTGCTTGGTGTCGCGCGGAACGCCACACAAGAAGAAATCAAGTCGGCCTACAAAAAGAAGGCGAAGCAACTCCACCCTGATGTTAATCCCAGTCCTCGTGCTGCAGAGGATTTTGCTGATGTGAAGCAGGCATTTGATGTCTTGTCTGACCCACAGAAGCGCAGCATGTATGACATGACTGGAAACTCCGGTGCTGCAGATAAATTTGGTGCTGGTCCGGGTTTTAACCCCTTTGCTCAGGCAGGCGGTGAAAATCCTTTTGGGGCGGGTGCCAATCCGTTTGCGGGTGCTGCCGGTGGGCAAGGGTTTTCATTTAATGACTTCGAGGAGATCTTTCAAAAGATGAGTGGTGCGGGAAAGGACAAAACTCGTAAGCCGCAGGGTCCGGAGCCAGGTGCGGACATTCACTTCAAACTCCGACTCTCTTTCCTCGAAGCTGTGAATGGGTGCAGCAAGGAGATATCCTTCAACACCTTCCGTCGCTGTGGCTCTTGTACGGGGAGTGGTTTCCAAGACTCGGGATCTAAAGCAAAGTGTGTGCACTGCGGTGGGCGTGGGAAGAAAGTAATGAGCACAGGTTTCTTTCACATGCAGCAAGACTGTACGCACTGTGGCGGAACGGGCGAAACTGGCAGGTCTTCTTGTACTCACTGCAGCGGGAAGGGAATTGTCAAGGATCGTAGTGTCCAAACCTTACCTGTTCCAAAGGGCGTTGACAACAAGGAACGGCTGAAGGTCAGCGGCAAGGGTGAGGCAGGCGTTCGAAACGGTCCACCAGGAAACCTGTACGTGGAGATAAGTGTTGACGAGCACCCAGTATTTCATCGTGAGGGATGTGACATTCACGTAATAACGCCTATTACTCTTGCGACTGCAGTTCTTGGCGGTGCCGTGCGGGTACCAACGCTAACGGGTGAAGTGGAAACAAAGGTACCGGTGGGTACTCAGCAAGGCGATAAGCTGGTGCTCCGGGGTCGGGGTGTGCATCGGCCAAATCAGAATAAAACGGGCGATTTCTTTATTCATTTTGCGGTCCTGCTTCCGAAATCATTAACAGAGAAGCAGAAGAATTTGATTGCTGACTTTGCAAAGGACGAGAAACCGCTGGAACTTACGGATCCGCAATTGCAGGAGCTGAAGGGTCGGTACAAATCTTGGTTTGCCGCCTAGGGAGCATATGTCCGCGTGCGTTTTTGGTCTGTATGCAGGTGTGTGTAAATAAATGACGAGTATGGCAAAGCAAACCGAAATGGGCGAATTTGTGGAGTGCAGAGGTTTGAGGAACTCAAGTGGTGGGAGGGAGAGGAGGCCCTTTGAGTTCCCTCAGGTTTCGTATTAAGAATACCTGGTTGTATCGCGTGAGGTGAGCGTGTTTGTGTGCATTTGTTAGTGTGCGTCCGTTGTCCAACCTTCTGTCTCTGCACCAGTCGGTGTAACGATTTCAGAATGGAGTTGAGGGAAAAGGGAATAACCTCTTTGCAGCGGTCTGACGGAGAGGTTAATCCTTTTCCACATTTGGTAGTAAGGGGACTATTCCGTGCTCGTGGGCGAAAACAAACTCTCATTTGGTACGCATGCACGCGTACATCTTGCTGACCCCGGGTAGACTTCTGGTCGCAGCTCGTGGGCGAGTTTGTTGTGTGGGTATTATTTCTTCACAGAGTGATGGGGAAGGGAAGCGACGCGTTTATGTGGTGGGTGGTGGTGTTCTGTCATGCATTCCCCTTTATGCACTGTCATAGATGCGGAAACATATACACACATACACATATACACACTTCTAAGTAACCAATTGTTTTTCCGTTGTTACTTTTTCTCTCTGTACCTAACCGATATGGCAAAACTCTCTTACGTTTTCCGCTGGGTGCCGTGGGGCCGCCTATTCCAGATCCCATTGATCTTCATCTGAAGGATAGGGTGACGAAGGGGACGGGGGGGAAAAAAAAATGAAAGCAGGGGGGAGAAGGAATCGGGGTTCCTTTGCAACTCTCACACGCTTACAGAGGCGAGGGCGTTGGTTCGACTTAAGACAGTAAGTTTTTTTTTGTTTGCTCCGCGTACTGCGAGGACGGACGTGTTGAGGGGAAATAATGCTTCGAAACAAAAGGTCTGACGTGTGTTTGTGTATGTGTATGTGGTATGTGTTCGTGTTCGCGTCAGTATGTGTGTGTATGAATGCTTGTGATGGGTTTGTTATCCCATGGTCCTTCCCATTCCCATTCCCATTCCCATTCCCAATAACGATATACGCGTACACTGGTGCTCGTACATAGCTTACGTGTGCTTACTTTGCTCCCCTTGCACTGCTGTTAGACTTTGGTGCGCAGCAAATTGATCGCCACCGCGGTCCGCAGCTCATCTCGCTCCACTTTACCTCATGAGACCCATATACGCTTATTTTATTTTTATTTTTTACTTTTTTCTTTCCTTAGCCTCGTAGGTTTGTAGAACTATCAGCACAGATACTGAGGGGCTAACAACACTCAAATAAAAAGTAGGAAACTGTAGGTTCTCGGGGAGAACAAAGCTGCCAGCGCAAGCTTCGCTGGTAAATCCCCAGCAAGTATTCAACTCCCATTGGGGAGGGGGGGGAGCGTAAAGGAGTGCGTAGAGCTCGAGGGAGTGTCCCCGTGTTGGTGGTCCCGTTCCTCTTCAAGCGTAAGAAGCGGAAGATAGGAATAACAGAGCGTTATATAACTTCTAATAGGTGGGTAGATTTAAATAGTAGTAGTTGATCCCCTCCTTTTTTTCTTGTTTTTTTTTTCTGTCCTCGTTTGCTTGGGTTTTCTGGTTGCGTCATTTGGCTTCGTCTTAAGATACGATGATTGGAAATGGGCGAGGATTGGAACTTCGGGAGGAGTACGACATGATGCTGCAGTTGGTGCGGGCTCATATGTTGCGTCGTGACCAGGGGGTGCAGCCAATCGTCCTTCAGGTTCAACAAGAGGGAGCGGAAAACAGGGAGCAAGTGACACTGGTTTTTGGCCAAGTTGAAGCGGAGGCTGGAAGCACCCCGCTTTCGGCCGTCGCGACGGAGCAGATGCCACCCGCGTCTCAAGATCCGCTCATAACAGAGTTGGGTCCATTGCTTCTCCAAGCACTCGCTTTGCAGTTGCTAATCAGTGAACAGCAGCGTCGTGTGGCCGCTCCGCTGGACCAGGAGGCTGTTGAGAAACTGAGACGTGTTACGCTTGACCGCGATACGTTAGACCGTCTGGAAACATCTGGTCAGACTGTTTGCTCCATCTGCCAGGAATCATTTCCGCTGCAGTCTGAAGTGTACTGCCTGCCCTGTGGTCACGTCTTTGATGTGACGTGCATGCAGCACTGGTTGGAGCGTACGAGGACGTGCCCAAACTGTCGGTTCACGCTACAAGATGTGGAGCAGCAGTACAAGGACGCGGCACAGCCAACCTGGTGGGAATCTAGATTGGTTGATGGGGAAGTTGGTGAAACGAAAGGTGACTGGACACTATGCCCTTCGCACTCGCTTTCTGGAGTTGCAGAGGAGCGAAATGAGCGTTTGCCGAGCGCCACACCGCGTCGGCACCAACAAATCACCCAAAGTGTTGGTGTTCCAGTCGACTGCACGATGCAGCGCCACCAGGAGCGCCCTCAGCAACTTGGGCGAGAAGAGGAAGAACAGACACAGCAAATGCAGTTATCTTCCTCTGGGGCAGCTGTCGGCGTAGCACAGGTAATTAGTGGAGGCGGGGGTGATGGCACCGGGACTGAAACTTCGCGGACAGTTAGCAGCCCTAATCGAACTGTAGATGGCGGACGGCGGCGCTGCGAAACACTCTCTCCATCGACGTCAAATGTGAGCATTACCCATGAAGCTGTTGACCCTTCCTCTCATAGTTTGTCTCCTGTTAGTGCAGATGTTACGAATCGAAACTCAAGGGATTGCCCAGTTGAGGTAGCGAACGAAAGCAGCGAACGAAGCGACCAGCTGCGACGGGGAAACCGTTATACACCGATGGCGGGGACAACTTTCTTACCGCCACCAGTTGCACTCAACAGATCCGTATCACCACCTGTGTCGAGTACTTCTACCCGTATAGCACACTACGTAGCTGAGGAGGGGTTGCCAACGCGAGTCCCAGAAATTGTGGCTGTGACGCGTCCCACCGTCAGGTCAGGATCCCTATCCCTTACCAACGACTCCGCGAATCCTCAATCCCGCTCAACCTTCCTGCAACCGATTATGCCAGCGTCCGGGAATGCCAGGCACGCCATAAGAGCATTGAGAAGTCGTCGTAATGAGCGGGAAGAGGGTAGCTCTCTGTCGTTGACCGAAAGCGGTATTCTCACGCCACCGGAGGCGGTTGCAGGGGGTCATGGACGGATGGGTGGAAATAACAGAAGTAGACGTAATGTACACCTCCCACATCCACCGCATGAGACCTCCTCCCAGCGGCGTTTGGCGGAATCCCCACAGTCTCGGGCGCGTGATGGCGACACACGGGGAGAGGAGCGCAGGCAAAATGTTGTTCCTCTTCAGCCGAGTGTTCGCGGAAACCAGCGTAAGTTAGCCCAGTACCAGTCAATTATCAGGGGTCAGTCAAGGCGTTGCTAAGGACAATAGAGGTTGAAAAACAGATTTTTGTTACGGATAATTTGTGTATGTCAGCAATCAAAATAGTCGAGAAAGACCGTGTGTATGTCTCTGTACGCTAATGTATGTGTGTTTCGCGGGAAAGCCATTATCGACACACCTGCACATAAATAAATATAAATATATACATAATTGTTGTTTTTATTACTATATTTCTCTTTTTTTTTTTTGTATGTGATCCGCGACTTGCTTTTGTTCTCTTTTCATCCATTTCTGTTGTCACGCCCTCTGATCTCACTTTCCTTTTTATAACAAAAAAATTGTTTATTGATATTGATAGCCCGCTTTGTAGGGGATACAGTTGAGCGTTTTTTTTTTTCCTTGCTAAGGCTATCTCATACTGTGTGTTATGAAGAGAGAGAGAGGGGGGGGGGAGGAGAGGAGAAGTGTTGGGAGTCTTTGCGCGAACGATTCCAACACCTGTTCTAAAATATGACTCCCCCTGAAGACTTTGAGCATTTGATATGTTGTCACGTTTGCTGCATGTACAATCCCTAAAGCTACCCACCGATTTGTGCCACTCCCCTCCTAGTCATTTCCTAATGGTGAATGAATGCAACTCCCTTTTCTGTTGTCTTTATGTGCTTCTGTCTTTTTTTTTTTTCAAGTGCTACATCCTCTGTTACAAAATAAAATAAAATAATAATAATAATGTTAAATCGAAACGACTATTTTCCCCTATTTTTTTTTTTTTAATTGCTGTCTGCCTTGTCCTCATCCAACTAGTTGGGTTGACCTGACAAGTTGATTATAGTTTTAAAGGAACAACGAAGGAGAAGAGAGGGAACACACATTCAGGTTCTTAGTTTCCTTTTTATTTGTTTCCACTACGCACAGACGATACAAATTGAGAGGGGTGTAAGGAACAATGTCAATGTTCGGTGCCCGTGAAGTGCCCGACGACACGTTTTCGTCGGACATCACCAATATTTCTGCAAGTTACCTGAACGAAAACAATTGCCAACGGTTTTGGCAGCGGCTGATGACTTGCATTCGTGAGAGCCAGGAACTCGACGTCCTTTACGACTGTCGCAGCCGCCTAATTGACATGCGTGAGTGCGTTACACGTCACAAACAGAGCACATGGGTATTTCGTGAAACCATGGCAACGCTAAGGCATGAGCAGCAGTTCCGGAACTGGTTGAAACAATATGATGAAGCTTTTGGGCATCCACCACTTTTAGAGGCCGTGACGAAGGTCAGAGAGCGCTTAAAGGTGGAAGGCGGTGTCGATGTGCTTAACCCAACAGTTTTTCGTGACCCTGACATTTACATCCCGCGTAATAATAATTCCGTGGGAAAATGATGGGGACCTTAAGTGGCATCAGTTCGTTTAGTGCATTGGGGTTTGAGAGAGGTGAAAAAAAAAAAGTTAAGCAAGAGCGCGCGACGAAGGTGGACAGTGTGTTGGTTTACATGTTTATGTATTTTCGTTTACGTCTTTGTTTACGTTTGTTTGTGTGTACGAGGAAGGGAGGGAGGGGAAACCTCCGATAACCCACAGTAGTTAATGTTTCCTCCTTTTTTTTTGTTTTTCGTGACCACTCAGTTTTTTTTTTTGGGGGGGGGTGTATAATGGTGGGTATAATCCTTTCTGTCGGATATATCCAGGCAACTTGCTACGTGAGGTAGGGGAGACTCAAACGGTGTGCAGGAAGGGTCGAGAAGAAAAAAAAAGAATATATATATATATATATATATATAAATGGTCGGTTAAATTTTACATTTTTTTCTTTTGTGTGCGTGCATATGTCGTTAGTTGCTGCCCGGGTTTTCACCTTTCGAAGTACCTGGGAAACATTAGCCCCCTCAGAAAAAAAAAACAGGAAAAGATGTTATTGTCTGCGTTAAGTGAGAGGCAACAACAAACAAGATCGTAGCATTGATTTTTACTTATTTTTCCTTTTTCCATTTTCGCTGTTGTGACTTCCTCCAAAGTGAACGGTGACAAGAGGAGGTCATTATCATTTCTTTTTTCCTTTTATTTTCTTCTTTCCCTGTAAGAACGTGACGTCCTTCGAGGGGAGATTAAAATTCACCAAAGGAGAGCAAGGACACAATAATATTAAGAAAAGTAAGCAGGGTGGGGAGGAAAAAAAAAAAAGAAGAGTTTAAGCAGCCACCGTCACGCACTTACGGGGGTGGGAAGGGGCTGCTGACGCTTGTAAACTACAGAAAAGCAGAATAGGACGAAGGTGAAGAGCACAATGCAACGCAATTGGGTATTGCTGCCCCAGACAGTGCGTGCAGGAGATGCACCAAAAAGTTCTGCGGTTCGTACCCCCACAAGACCCTTGCCGTACGTTTGCTTGAAGTCTAATGACGGTATGGAGTTCGTTCTTCCTGAGGTTGCAGCGCGCCAAAGCAAAATGCTGGCCATGCTGCTAGATGCTGTTTATTCACTCCCAGAGCGTGGTGGTTTTGCGGAACCGACAAATGCGCGGGGTGAGCAACATACAACTGTACACGCCAGCAATAACATAGGCACAATGCCATGTATTCCTCTTGAAGTGCTTAGTGGCCGCATACTGGAGCTGGTTTGTCGCTATTTAGTCCAGCGCAGTACGTCAGATGTAAATTCTACCGACGAATTTGCGCTTCTGGGTGAGCTAAACCCCACTTCATCCAGTGATCAGGATATCGTTTTGGGGCTGCTGATGGCGTCGGATTACCTGGATTGTTGATCATATTTATTTACTCACGCGCTGAATGAAGTAAGGAGATGATGGGGTTGTTGCACACAGCATCCGTCTCTATAGCGTGCCCATACATGCGTGCATGCTAACGACGATGCCCTCTACTCATTTGGCTTCTTTTTTTTTCTTTTTTTTTTTTGCGCTTCGCCCTGTTCATCACAGCCCTTGGCTTTTGCGAGAGAAGTAACGGGAGAGCAATCAAACTGCGTACCATGTTAGGTGATTGTTTAGGTAAAGTGAAGGATAAGATGCAGAAAGCTGTAGCAAGGAGGAAGGGAAGGAGCGAAGGAGAGGACTGATTTTATATATGGTTAACAGTTCTGCTACTGGCTTTCGTACCAAAATGGATTTTTAATGGATTTTGGAAAGTGCCTTCGAACTCTGTGTGTGTGTGTGTGTGTGTGTGTGTGTGTGTGTGCTTGTGTCAGTGTGTCTGTCAGCACCCGAGTTCAGCGAACCCCTGACAAGTAAATTGGCTCTTCTCGCTTGCTTGACCAGTGTAAATGGATGGGATCAGACCACCTGTTTTCTGCGTTTTATCATTGAAAAAGTAAATTTTTTTAGGCGCTTCGCCAAGACACTCCTCTATTCATACGTTATGGTATTCGCTGGTCTCACTTCCTCCTCTAGTCTCGGGTCATTCTGGTCACGAACACCACTGTTTGTGTTACGTGTTGCTCTGATATTTTCTTACAGCTTTGGGTTTAGTTATATTTCGTAACGGGACCTTGTTGTTGTCCTCTCTCCGTATATATGCATGTGAAACACTTCATTTCATTCATTCAGACCGCATTGTTCATGACCGTATCAATAATTGAACAATGCCTTTTGCCTATATCAACAAACGTTCTGCACGACTGCGCTTATTATCGCTGTTTTTTTTCCGTGTGCAATTGATTTTTGTCTGTTTGCAAGCGTGGTTTGGTGGGAGCAGACAACAAAATTAGAGGTTGCATCTCCGTTGCCTTCCATTACCGGGTGCTTCAGTGGTGGTGCCTCATTACTTCTAAATACATAAAACATCAAGCAGACGAAAGTAACACTTCAAGAAGTCGAAACAAAGGGGAAGTTAAAAGGGGGGTGGGGAAGAATCAACTGGGTAGAAGGAGAAGAATTGCAGTGAGGTCCTGAAATTTTCATATATTGTTACATTGTTGCGGAGGTTTCTTAGGTCCGTGCGTAGCACAAACAATTAGAGTAGTGGCGGGCGGTACCGGTGAAGGACTCTCATTCTTGTAGAAGAAACAAGAGATTCGATCAGGGGTAAATGGGGGCTGGAGCGTCGTCAGACAATGCCGCCATCAGTGCTTTGGCTAAAAGTAATACACGGGCTAAACTTCTTGTGAATGGCCACACCAGAGAGGTGTCGAGCAGAAGTTCCATCATCAGTCGAAATACCGCTGTGAAGAAGCCGAATAAAACCCATAAGGAGGAGGTCGCCCGAGGTGACGAGGAATTTCATGTAGTGGATGAAGCAGATGAGGCGACATTGCAGGTTCTGAATGCTGTCAAGGAGGCCGAACGGCTGGTGGACGTGAGAGGAACAGTTAAACTTCAGCTTCTTCACAGCTGTTACCCACTTCTTGAGCAGGTACCGGCCCATCGCTTCGATCATCTTGCGGTATTAGTGTACCAGAAGGAGGGTGACGTTTTTGCTTCACTTGGAGATGTAGAGAGCGCCAAAACAGTATACGCACGCGCCATACAGATCGCTGAGACGCGCGTGGCACGAGGTGAGAAGGAAATGTACATGGTTCTGAAGCGCTATGTGTTAGCTATGGTGGGTATGGCGAGGATATGGTACGAGCAGGAACGAAACACCATAGGATTTACATTTGCGAACAATCAGGCACAGCCCCCTACATCGTCAAATAGCAGTGTGTGTTCCGATACTTCGTTTACGAGTAGCGTTTTATCCGATTCTAGTATATTTAGCTTGAATCAGGAGGTTCTCAAGTCCATCGTTCCAAAGCAGCCGCGGCGGCGAGTTGGCCCCACAGTGAGTGTGGTTAAAATTCCTCGCCCGAAGGTGACAAAACCGAATTACACCACAGAAGATGACTTTGTACTGCGCAGTCAAATGACACGTGAACTCAAGGCATCTCCATGTGAGTTGCTGCTGCTTCGATGTATAGAGGTGGTGGAAATAGGACACCGTAGGCAGTCGGAGCTCCTCATACCGGCCCTGGTTGAGCTCGCCCAGATATACGAGGACTTGCACTTGTACAACCGCGCCTTGTTGTTGGTTCGCCGGTGCCTCGGAATTCTTTGCGTCGTGTATGACTACGATCACCCATGGATTATCCAGCTACGACGGCGGTCGGATTATCTTGTAAAGTGTATGGAACATTGGTCGAAGGGTAAGTGTGCAACCAAAATACAGGCAACATGGAAGATGTATAGAGCCATGTGCCTACTTGAAAGTGTACTTGGTCGCACCGTAACTCGTCACGTATGGATGCCACGGCCAAAGGTTGCCACCAACGAAGATATGGCGTTCCTAAATGATTTTGTGAATGACCTGCCAGATGGGGCCGTGCTGGCTGGTGGCGACGGCAGCACAGGGGAAACGACACCGGATAGGGGCCCGAGCATCCCCGTTTCACGAAGTAGTCCGAACGCTGATGCGTCCCCTGAAGTACTGCGGCGTCGGTTCAGCCACACATCGGTCCCCAGTACAGTAGTGATCCATGACTCGCGCGTCGTTGGCAACTCGCGGAATACACATACCGACACCACTATGCAGAAAACAGATCAGGGTGACGTGGTGACGGTGCGTACGGTTACCACACATCGTGTCGTGACGGAGCAGGTGGTTGACAGTGATAAGGATTCTAATGGAGAGGAGTGTTTGGAGGAGTCATACGAGGATGGCAGTGCCGCGCAGCGGCAATCCTCCGGAGACACGGCAAAACAGGTGGGTAGGGGCAATGCTATGCAAATCACAACAGTTGGTGGTCGGGGAGGTGGTGAGGAAGTTGTTGGTGCAGAGTCATTGGTGCAATCCATTTCCAGTTATTTGTCGTCTCCTGGAGATAGCAAACGACGCCTCCGCGCCTGGAAAGCGGGGAAACCCGAGTAGTGTGCGTTAATGAGTCAAGTGTGGACGCGGTGAGATGATGTGGAGTCATTGGATGGGGGAAAACAAAGGACGGAATGAACAGAAGGATGTTCTGGCGTTTTAATATATATATATATATATTCATGTTTGCTGTGAGTAAGAAAAAATATCATATTTGTGATGTGTGAAACATCCAGTAAGTGCAGCTGCGCAGCTGTTCATGTACGGTCTTCACATCCGTTTTAGAGTTAGGTTTTTTTTTTTGCTTCTTCAGGTGATCAGGGAAGTGTTTTCCTTAAGAGTAGTCAAGAGAAAAGGAGGGTGTTAGGGTGAAGAAGTTTTAAATGTGATGCGCTTAGGGGACTTTTTACGCGTGCTTGTAGAAAAAGAAAAGAAATTACAAATGAAACACCCCCTCAAAGCTACAAGAGAAGGAAAAGGAGAGAGTGAATTAAAACGAAAAAAGATCAGGAAAAGGAAAAGTATCGAGAAAGGAGCAGATAAAACGAAGATAAAGATGTTGCAGAACTCTGCACCGTCAGGAGTGGTGACCACGACAGCGGAGATGTAGGGGAGGAGTGGGTAATATTTTACCGTCACACAGAGGCATAAGTGGTGCAGACCCGGTGGGAAGAGAGGAAATGCCAAATGTTTAGCCCTTAAAATGTAACTCTCGTGTAACCCAATGGAAGGTGTGTATCCAAACTCACGCATTCCATTGTTAGATTATTATTGTCATTGTGTGGTAGTGGGCAATCTCGAACATTTTTGTTTCCATCGTTGTTACTCCTTTTGTCTGTTTACTGCATTACTGAACTCGTTCACGCTGCCCTGTTGGTGGCAGCGTTGTTATTTGTATTCCCTTGCTTCTGCCTTTGTCTTTGCCTTTTTTTTTCCATTACCTGTTCCATTTTCTGCCGTATCCACATGGTCCACTGAAGGGAAGAATCAAAAAGAAGTATGGAAAGGAAGAGGGAGGAAAACGGACTCAAAGCAGAACAAAAAGGAAAAAAAAGGAAAGATGAAAAGGAGGAGGAGAAAATAAAGAAAGTGGGGGAACGAACAACGGAAGTGAGGTGGAAAGAAGGGATGAAATTCGCATCGAGTGTAACTGTGAAGAGAAGGGAAAAGTTGATGAATTATATGCAGCTCACATACCGCAACCAATGTACACCTTTTATACTCATATATAGTGCATGCACGTGCAGGACTGTATGAATATGTTTACACTCACGTGTAAATACGCGAATGTTTTTTTTTTCTTCATGATTTAGATGAAACTACTTCACATTTTCCCCTTGGCCCACTTCGAGCTCGTTAGTGTGGCGCATTTTTCTTTTTGTTTTTAAACTATGATCAGTTTACTTTTGTCTGCACGAGCCTGTTATGTCGTCGCCGTCATTGTCGCTATTTTATTCATACCCTCGTGTTCTGAATCCCCATTCTCTCTCTCTTTCTTTTTGTTTGTTTGTTACCAGAGCCCCTGAAAGTGAAATATTATCTCTACCGTCACCGTGTTTATTCCGTTATTTATGTATGTTTATACTTGCGGTATGAAGGAAGGTAAGAGAATGAGGAAGGAAATCAGAGGCCGCTGCAGTTTGATTGTGCTGAAAAGCACAAGTGTGCTTGGAATTTCGACATTATTTGTTTGTTGTTGTTGTTGTTGTTTCGTTGGTATATATATAGATATATTTGTGGGCGGGGGAGGGAGGGAAGGGGAGTTGGAGAAAAAAAAGGAAGCGAAGATGGAAATGTGAGAGTCGACTATAAGTAAAGCAGATGACTTTGCCTCTTCTCCCCTCCCTTCCCCTCACCTCTTCCCTTCCTTTCCCCCTCCTCTGTCACTTTTTCTTTTTTGGTTATAGTTGTTGTGTCTGTCTCTGCGCTCTCCTAAATCTATTCAATATTTGCTGTTGGGTGATGCTGAACAGTCGTCTCAACGCTTTATGTGTTATCTGTCATAACTATTGACTGGTTTGGTAACAGCAATCTTCTTTTCCATTTTCGCTTTTGCCTATCCAAAGGTGTAAATCTCGGCAACCAGAAGGCACTAATCATTGAAGCCGTGGGTTTCCAGAGGGCGGCGGGGAGTTCTGAAGCGCACCAAGCTTCCCATTCAACACTTCAAACGCAGAAGTCAACGTGAACATTCATTCTTTCGAGTTACATTTGTTTTTTGTTTGTTTTTGAGACGTTGCATCAGCCGCTGCATAATCCGTGCGCGTTGTAGTGGAAGAATACCGCAGCACATCAGGCAACAGAGACACATATACGACATGTCTCCTTTTGAGCAACAGCGACCACGCAGTCAGAAGTGTGGAACAGCCCGCACATCGAGCAACAAGGGAACGAACAGTCAACCATCCCCAGCGTTGTTGGCTTCAAGACCCCTAGCCAATGTCATACAACACCATTTGCAGCAGAATTTGTCACGCACACCACGACCGAATGTCATGGAAACAAGGGTTACGCCGCCCTTCTCAGTGGAGTCGACTCCTGGCGGTAGGGATGTTGGATCTCGTCGCACAGATATGCGCGTCCGTACGGGTCACGCAGCTGTTGACTCGAGTTCATTAGCGGCAGCATATGCCCCCTATTCAGGCGCAACATTGACATCAACCCTATGGGAAAATAATGCCCGCGATGAGACACCGGGGTCACCTCTGCACATTTCTCGCATGCGGGATCCGACGCGTCATTGCAGTGAAGACGAGGAGAGCCGTGGAAATCTTGATATCATGCGTGTGGGGTATTTGGGCACTTGTGCACACGTAGCGGCAGAGTTGCCGAATATCCACCGCAATCCCGATCAACCCACCGCGTTTGTGGGAAAGAACGCCCCGGTGGTGACAGAGCGGAACGACCTGTCGGTGAGTGGATACTCAAGGAGTGATTCGGTAGTGAAAAAGAGCCCAACGAAGGACAAAAAAACAGACAAAACACCACCGAAGAAAGATTCCACACGTATTTGGTGGGGTTTTGATAGCTACCGCTTTGGGAGTGAAAGTGGATGCGGATCCCCTGAAGTGGTTCGGCAATGCCTTCCTAATCTCACGGGCGTAGGAAGTCAAGCATCAAAAGAGGCTCCCGGACCTCAAACCACCGTGGCACCATCCAACACCACTCCTGCAGTGGAGCTGCCCAATGCATTGCGAACCACCACCGCCAACAGTACGCGAACCTCAAAGAAGGTGAAGTATGCGCCCGCTGATCAACCATCCGTTGACGACCGAAGTGTCGAGGAGGTGCAGACGAGCGTTAACAAACGCCGCACTTCCCTTCAGCGTAGCAAAAAAACAAAAAGTGGTTCCTCTCAGTTGGAGGAGGACGCAGCATTTCTAGCGCCCGTGGCTCAAACGCCCTCCTTAAATGTAAAAAGATTACCGAGTGCGAAAGAGAAAAGGAAAGATGTGTCATCAGCTAACCCTCGAATGCCCCCGTGCACGGCGTTGCACTCAAGTGCGTTCGATGAAACTAGTCAAATGTTACAACACTGCGGCAATTCCACTACATCAAGTGGGCGCAAGAAAAATATTGAGGAAAACGACATCAAAACGCATGGATTGGATGTACTGCGCATGTCCACAAGCGTATCCGGAGATTTTCTTTCGTTGTGTGGTAGTCGCTCCAATAGCGCGGTAAGGCAATTGTTTATGTTGCTCAATGGAGAAGGGGACCACGAATCGAACGATCTTTCAAGGACAAATTCAGCGAACGGGGCTCGGAAGAGATGATTTTTTGTCGTTGGTGTAAAGTGGGCCAGTTGGGTTTGCGTGTTGGGGAGGAGGGGGGGAAAAAAAAGAACGAAAAAAGAAATGGCAACAGGGAGCGCAGAGGCGTGACTCCACACCTTTTTGGAAGTGAATGTAAGGAATGTATTACTCAAGTGGAACCCCATTCAGCACTAGAGGTGGATTCGTTCGTGTCACCGTGCGAAGGAAGAGGATTTGGCGCACTTTTCCCGCGGCGGCTGCGACGGAAACCTCACGGGATTAATTTCTGTTCTGAGAAGAACAAAAGATACGGCCACCGACTGTGGTTTCTGAATTTAGTTTATTATTATTATTGTTGTTGTCGGCTGCATCCGTGTGATTCTACATTGTTTGTTATTGTAGTTTTTGGTTTCTCTGTTTTTCTTTTTGTTCGCTCTCAAGCACCTGAAACGTGTGTAATTTATCCATGTTTGGCATCCCATATACCTTTTTTTTCATTTGCTTTAGTTTTTGTCCGGTTTCTATTACTGCTTTTTTTTTTTGTTTATCCTTCCGGTTGTTGCCCATAACATTCGCAGATTTAGCAATGGTAACGTTCTCGTTACCATTCTTCATTGTCAGCATATATGTCCTACCACTTTTTTTTAAAAAAATTATTATGATTATTATGATGTGTGCTTTACATCCCCTGTTTGTTTATTATACCTTTCTGTTCCACAACGGAACTGAATTTGTTGTTTTACTTGAAATGAAAAAAAAAGGGGGAGAAAAACCATTTGTGAGGGACGTAAGTCACTTTACCTGGCTTTATGTTTTGGTTTCAACCATTTTTAAAAAAAAAATTCCATATCGCGTTCTCTTCGTGAACGCAGTGGAAAAGGAGATGGAAGAGGGGGGAAAGGGGAGAAAACAAATGAGTCAGATGATATATGTATTTGTTTGGTTATATATTTTTGCCTTCGCAATTAATTTTAGTTTAGTTGCAGTTCTGTTCTCTATATTTCCTCTGAATGATACCCCTTCCTTTTTTGATGTGTTAATTTTGATGAAACAATACCTCTTATTTTCATGCCGCCTCACATGGTGTCATTATAATACAAGGAGGGAAGTGGAAGGAATTTTTTTTTCTAGGTTGATAACGCCGTCAAATATTGAACAAAACAACGAATATATATATATATATATATATGTTATACATCGGTGGGAAGGCAGCGATGCCAAATCAAAAGTAATGAAACAAAAGCGGCAACAACAACAACAAGGAAAAGGCAGAATCAGGCGTACTACTATGCATGGTGGAGCAGCATGTTTTTTTTTTTACCCTTTTGATAATTCGGTGAACTCCATGCGGGAATCTTACTAACCGAGATACAGTTATATGTTTATATTTGATTGTGGGGTACCACAAAGCCGCAGGAAGCTTTTTCTATTTTTCGTTTTTCTGTCGTCTGATCGACGTATTTCCTTATCTCTTTATACCACCGCACATCTGTATTTCTTTTGACAGCAGATGTTTGCCATGGCGTTAAATCAAACATATTGGAAATAAAGTATGGAGTTGTGAAGGCGTCAGGAGGGCGAAAGGTCAGATGCGTTAGTGAGATGTAACGACAAGACAAAAGAAAAAAAAATAAGGACAAAAAACAGTTCAAGAGACAAAAGTTTTTTAAAAAAGAAAAAGGGAGAACAAAAGTGAGAGTTGGAACCTCTATCTGGCGGTTGGCTGAGATGGGGAAAACATGAAAAGTGGGCACATGTGTGTACTTCATGTTTTTTTTTCTTTTTGAGCTGCTTAACCTCCACTTCTCCCCCTTTTCAAGTTTGGGATACTTTCCATTTCACTCCTTTATTGCTGTGGGCCAAGAGTTACCTTTTTTTTTTGTACGCGCTCTCGGGAAGATAGTTATCGTTGCTATTCTTCCCTCTTTTTTGTTTTTCGGTTACTTTCGTTTCCCCCTCTCTTTCGTTTATCCATTCGAACAAATGTTTGTATATGTATATATGTATATATATATATATATATATCTTTGTAAAGCAGAAATCTTTCATTCATTCTCTTTTCTGATTCCCTTTTTATCCTCCTTTATGTATATATATTCCTTGCCCGTGCGCCCTCCATGAAGATTGTGGTGCAAGTCAGTAGCGTTAAATGATGCGGCGCATGTGGGTGCCCACTTTTAGTGCTCAACAACAACATTTACACCACGCCATGGGGCTGAAAATGTTGACATATGCTTCGACTCCTTCCGGAAGTGGTGTTACATCAGCAGCATCTAATGAGGAAATGAACTTACATGATGCTGCAGCAATTGCACCGGGGCCGTATCGCCGTGTAGGGAACATTTTCATTGTGCATTGCGATGATCATCCATTCAAACATTCATGGGAAGTTAATCGAATGCTGCGGGAGCTGCGACTTGAGTTCAAGGGACAAACAACCATCGTGCCGGACATTCCGCAAGTGCGAAAGCGAATATGGCGAGTGCGGCATATAGTGAAGGTTGATGTACTCGACCTTGACGAGGCGAAGGCACTCATAGGGGTACCAGAACATATCAGTTTTACAGATTTGGCCTCGCAACTTCCCCCATCGTTCGGGCGCGTTAAGGCGGTGCCGAGTCCAGTGATCCGAAGCAAAATGAATTTCATGAAACTGCGGCGAATGCGGTTGCGTGATGTCCTTCACAGAGATGCATTAGAGTTGCGACTTTTGGAGTTGAAACGTAGCGCAATGAAGAATGCAGAGCAGCAGAAACATGCGCAAAAGGACGAGAGAACAGATAATAAGGAGGGAGAGAAGTGTTGAGTGAACCTTGTGGACCTTCATGGTTGTTTTGGATACGTGTAATGAGGTGTCTGATCCTGTTGCACCACTTAACTGTGATTGAATGTATGTGTGTTTGCGTGTACGGTTTTGGGGAGGAAGATGACCAACGTGAAGTTGAGAATATTCTGGTACGGGTAGTGCCGCGACATGCGAAGGCCAGAGAATAAATTGAAAAGTGGCGAATCATTTCACGACTTGACTACTAATGTGTTTGGCATTTGCGTTTGTTTGGCGCCACAGACACCCTGAGTGGTGCTTTGTTTGTTGATCTCTCAGCACGTCGCAGCGAGTTCCTTAGCACGTGCTCAGGGGCATTTTTTTTGTTTCGTTGCGCCCTTTTATTGTTGTATTGGTACACTAACATCCCCTATTTTTTTTTTCCCATCCTTCTTCCCTTCCCTTCCCTTCCCTGTTTTTTTTCTTTTTCGTTTCGTGAGCCCCTCCTCAGGAAAACAAAACAAGAAAAAAAAACAACAAACCACACACGGCCCTCTCTTTGTGGAGTCTCCTTCGATCCGGCACACTCAGAGGACGAAGGCGGTGTGATGTTACGGTACTCGCCGATGCATTTAATTAAAACATTGAGGGGCCCTCGAGTGACAGGTGCTCCAGCCCGATTCCTCCGCGACAACGGCGTTTCACTCGTGGGACCGGCGAGGTCCACATTTTTGATGATGTACCGCATGCAAGGGAATCAAAACGTACGTATGGGCGCGGGTGCTTACAAGGATTCGTGTCGAACTTTTTGTAGCAGTGCTGTACTGCGAGATCCGAAAAAACCTTCCGGTCAACTCGTTGGGACCCATCAGGTTCAGCAGCGGAACGAAGGGGATAAAGGTGGCGATGAAGAGCAGAAGCAAGAGGATCCGTTTGGTGGTAACGCCGGCGCCGGTTACTTACCATTCCCTCCTCCATTCCACACGATCAATGTTGTGATGCTGCTTTTCCTCGCCAACGTCATCACGTACTTCCTGATGAACTTTTCTGGGAGTGATGATCTGCGAGACTTTATAGTCGAACATTTCACGCTGTCACATGAAAATGCGGGGAGAATATATCCTTTTTTCACCAATGCCCTCTACCAAGAGAATCTTCTGCAGCTTTTGATTGACTGCTGGCTTCTCTGGGAGTTTGGAAAAACGATGCTAGGGTTTCTCGGCAATGCTCGAATGACTTTCTTTGCGTCCCTTTGTACACTTGGTGGTGGTCTTATTCATGTTGCACGCCAAAACTTTGAGTTGTATTATGGAATGGATCCTCTGGAGGTACGTGGTCGATGTTATGGCCCCAATCCGTTTATTCTCGGTCTTGTGGGTGTTGAGGGCATCATTTTCAGACACCTTAACTTTATTCAACAGCCGCCCGTTCCTTTCCTAGTTCTCACTGCTTTTGTGATGGTTATTGACGTGTGGCGCATTTTCACCACGAAGCCAGAGGAACATGGAGCGGCAACTGGTGGTGCTTTAGTCGCGTACGTCTTTTGGGCCCTTCCAACCCGAATGCTCGGCCTTGACAAACTTACAGCAGCATTGTAACCACTTGGAGGGGGTTGCTAAGGTTTTCGTAATTAACAACTTTTCGTCGGGTGTTCTCGTCAGGTGGGAATGAGCCCAAACTCTGCAGAAAGATATATACACTTATAACAGCACGAGTAACGTATTCAATCTGCTGTAACCTTAACACCCATTGCGACTCTTCATCTTGTTTAGTTCTTGTTTTCACTTGTATGCTTCGTGTCCTTGGCGGGTGTCGCCCGTATTATTATTATTATTATTTTTTCACAGAATAAATGTTGACGGATGGAGTCGGTGAAGGTGGTGTGAGGACCCAGTAAAGGGGGCTGAGACGAACATGTCGGAGAGGAGGGGGGGGGCGGAAAGTGGAGGGCGGCGTGTTAATCGGGCACAAACTGTGATGCACGCGTAGGGAAAGATGTGACAGCGTAGGTTCTGGCACATTATTTAAAGGCTTAACGGACCTGCGAAGGGTGTGAAATGGAGGGAGTTGGTGGTGATGGCGAGTTCCTCGACCGGATGATACGGACATATGTTCCGAATTCCTTACTGCTGCTTTCCCCCTTTTAATCCTTCATGTATCAGTTTGCCTCCCTTTTCTTCTCTTTCTCTATTTCCCTCCTCCTTTTTTTTTGCTTTTTGAAATTGACGAAAGGGACGCTGCGTGTTGTCCCTTCGGGCTTGTGCTCGCGGTACTGTTTTGCTCGCGGGTCTGCGGGAATTATAATGAAAAGTCTTCACTCGCCCCCATTACAGGAGTCACAATCATCGCGTGAGATTATGGTCTCTCGCACACTCGACCCGGCTTTGCTGAATGTTGTACCGCCACTGCGCTTTGCCATCGTGGAGGAAGGAGTTTACAGGGGTGCATACCCCACATTGCGGAATTTTCCGTTTCTCCGCAGTCTTGGGCTCCGCACTATTGTGTCGTTAACTCCGGAGGAGCCTACTTATGATCTCTCCAGGTTTGCCGCCGCTGAAGGCATCACCATTCGTCATATACAAGTAGAACAGAATAAGGGTGAGGCACAACTGATGCCCACAGATATGAGCGAGGTTTTACAGATGCTTGCGGATGCGGAACAGCATCCCTTGTACATTCATTGTCTTGATGGTAGACACACAACGGGGTTGGTGGTGATGGGACTTAGAAAGCTGCAGCACTGGAGTGTGAATTGCAGTCACATGGAGTATCAAAGATTTGCGTGGAACGTACAAGACGAGGTTGCATTTATTGCGGACTACAGTGGGCCTGTTGTTGTTCCAAAGGTAATTCCCTCGTGGTTGTGGAACGGTTCGTGGTGCGATGTATCGGGAAGGCCGAAACGACTGCACACTGGTATTCGCCTCAAGTTCCCCTCTGTTGCTCGCGATGGTCTACCTTCGGTGGAGGAATCTACAAACCCAACAAAGACAACAGAGTTGAATGTGGCACTCCCACTGCACACGTCACCCTCCGCCGAGGGCAGGGCCACGTATGTGAATGTGGAAAATGTTGAGCCGGCACGCCCTGTCTTCACTGCTGGCTTCGGATCTTATGGTGCCGCGTATGCAATTCAAATCGAGAGGCGCCTCGCTGCGGATGTGCGTTCCCTTTCACTCCGTGCGTCTGTAGATACTGCCCTGATGCCGCACCAAGGCACAAATGAGAAGTACCCACGCTCCGGTCCCCTTCAGAACAGTGGATCGACTGGTGTTGTGGCAGATACAGGTTCCAGTTGCGGAAATGTAGTGGGTGACAGTGGTTTACTGGGATGCGGCGACACTCAACAGGTGAGTTACATGGAGGCGGCTGAGGAAGCAAATGGTTCCCAACATGTGCGGCAATGTATACCTCATGGTGTGTTTCACTCTTTGTCGCGTAATTTCGGTGAAGAGAACCCTCCTGCATTGCTTCCGAAGCAATGTACCCGTGCGTGCTGTGCGCTTCAATTCTTAGTCGCAGAAAGAGGGGAAGGCATTGTGCCCGCGGGTGAGGGTGGTGGGAATGCGAAGAAGTCAAGGCGCAGGAATTCCGTTTGACAGAATGTAATTTTTTTTGCTCCAAAGCAAGAACAACACGTGGGTTAGCACCACTTTACAGTTTGTCACTGACGTATTTGGGTAGTTGACTTTTTTGAACGTTCTCGCAACGTACCACTCAGCGTTCGGATATTCTTCGGCTATTGTTGGTCTTTGTGTCGAGCATAACGAAGTCACACACAGATACAGGCGTATACATGTGCAATCACCAACAACCTGACCCCCATTTCCCATCCTCTGTGATTTCATCTATTCCTTCGATCTTCTACTTACTAAAAGAACTTGTTACCTCAGTAGTTGAAGCACATATGTCCGGGACGCCGACAAGGAAAAACTTGGTTGCCAGTGGTGCATCGTCGGCACGTCGAGCGGCTCATACCGGCGTGAACCAAACTACAGAGCACCGACGTTCCTCCATAAAGACCGATGGCAAGCGATCTACTCCAAGTAAAGGATCCCATATTGGTAACGAACGGAAGAGTAACCGCAGCAACTCAGGTGACCGGAAAAGTAACCGCAGCAACTCAGGTGACCGGAAAAGTAATCGCAGAAACCCAACCCCTGAACCAAATGGTTCTCTGGAGAACATGTCGACCAGTCAGTTGTTATCCAGGTTGTTATGTAACACGCGGTTAGAGGACATGCGACCGGACGCCTATCGATTAGATATGACCCAAAAGGAGGATGTGCGGTACCTCTATGAGATGCAACATCGCGTGGATCCCGAGTTGAACCCCTTCAGGGCGCGCGCTAATACCGCAAAAATAAATCAAATGAATAAAAGCCGAATCTTTGATTTTACCTCTCCAACCCCTTCTGTGCGAAAGCAACCTGCAGTAAAACACGATGACGGACTGGGAAGTCTGGCGCGGTTCATTTATTCCCAAGAGGGGCGCCGAAAAACAACACCACTGGGGCGGCGTCCCAACACGGTTGCACAAAGGAGAGCCACATTTCATCCTTTCAGACCCGACGAACAGGAGTACAATCCGATCACACCCGGGCGCCGAGTCCGTTACCAGTTGTCGACGTACCGATGGGATAACCTTGGCGGAAATCTTGTGGTAAAGGAACGGTCGAGTGCCGCCACCACACCACGTCCATGCATCCGCACGAGGAAGGGCGTGGATGCATTTGAGGCCACACAACCCGTACATACCTTACCTCCCCGTAAGCGGCCTCCCCGTGTCACAGAATCGATGCAGGGGCATCCAGGGTATTTGGATCATGATATTTTTGGTATCCGGAGCCGCCGTAAAGAAGCGACGCAGCGTTGTCGTTCTCTTTCACCTTTCTTGGTTGGGCGAACTGATCTGGACGTGAGGAGGACGGCTGTGAGCCAATCTGCCACACCATTGTATTCTCCGAGAAATAACTATCCAGCCGCCGCAGGTGTCACAAGTACCCCAGACCGGAGGCACTGCACAACACCTTTTGGCGATGAGTCTCCAGCGGAAGTTGGTCCCCGTGGTTTGTCCAGCAGCCGAGAGCCCATACATTTCTCAGAAGGTGAAGACAATAGGGACGGCCGTCAATGTGTTTGCACCGCCAACACACCAACCAAAGGAGACATAAGCGCCACATCGGCACCAGGAGGAGGAGATAATTTCTACGACCCAGCTGGAGTGTTGGTATCGCCTCGTATTAGAAGTGGCGTGGGTCGCGTCGCTGGGCAGCATGTGACAAAATCAAATATAGTCTTTGGCGAAACATACCAACCCCAAACACCCTCACCACGGAGGGTTTCATACCATACAAGCCATTTGAATTCAACGCAAGTGCGTGATTTATTAGTGTGGACGTAGAGTGACATTGAAGAATAGACAAGAAACTCTCTGTTCACCGTGCCTGTGGATTTTTTTTGTGTGTATGTGTGTGTTTTATCATTTCGTTCTTCCACAAATTTTTCATCACTGACACCCGCTGATTCCTGTTCACGGGTGGGTAAAATATCACGGAAACATATTTGCTTAAGTTTCGCATACATTTTTTTTCATTTGGTGTTATGTGAGTGCGTTTTAGATACACGTACAGTCGCTCATCTTTTTTCATTTTTCTTTTTTACCTAGAAACATTAAAAAAAAAAAAAGAACGCGAGAGAATGATTTTTCATATTTTCCTACATAGATTCAATTTCACAGCAACAGTGTTTCGTTCTTTATTTGTGATAGATAACTGTTTAAACCCCTTCTTTGCCACCATATTTTAATTTTTGAACAGAAATGAAAAGACGTCTCTGCATCTATTACTTTCCTTTCATATATATATATCTGCTGTGCTGCCCCAGATGGTTCTATGGCGCTTCTGAATTAACCCTTAACTGCAATTAAAAAAAAATGTTGCGGTGGGGGGCGCCGCTTTTTCTTTTTTTTTTTGCAAAGGAACGGAAGAAGACCACATGTCGTTTTAATGGGATTTTTTTTTGCAAAAAGAACGATACTATTTCCATGTCCCTCCTTCAATGATACTCATGCATCACACGTTCCTGCAATTTATTTCTGCTTGATTGCTGCCTCTCTGCATGCATGTAGGAAAGGAAGTGTTGAGGGATTAAGATTGAGATGCGTATACATCATGCATTCTTTAGGCAATCTTGTCGCATAATGCGCGGTATCGACTCAGCGAGATCAACTCCCACTTTTGTTAACGGTACCGACGGCATGGGGACCATCCATATGTTATTTTCGAAACGAACTCACAGTAACACAACTCATAGTAATGCAGACTCAGCTTATATGCCTGGCAGCAACCTCCATGTTGAGCACCCCATAGTGCAACTACCCGCACGCTCATTATGGTGCAAGCAATATCCTCTTGATATTTCTCTTGTTCGTCGCGGTGAGTTCAATGATATGATTGGCCGAGTCCGAGCAGCGCGGCATTACTACCAATATCCTTCTTTGTGTGCTCCAAAGATTGGTTGGAACGTGCAGATGTTTACCCTCTTTGATGGCACTGTCTTCATTAACCCCATTAACCTTGACGCACTAGAGGTGGAGGAAATAGCTAAGCAAAAGAGCATCACCTTTGTTGAGGCTGAAGCTCTGTGGATGGAAAAGAAACGCCGTGAGGGGAAAACTTGTTTTGCATGGGAGCCGTGTGCCAGTTGCTGTTTTCTGCTACATTTCATTGAGCGTCCGTCAACGGTGCGTGTGCGGGCGATTGCAGAAGATGGCAACCCATTTGAAGTTACCCTCGATAAGATGAGGGCGCGGATGGCGTTGCATGAATTGGACCATCTTAACGGTATTCTTTTTACCCGTCGGATTCCTGACACGAGTCACGTCGTCCCGTTGGAGGGGTTTAGTACAATGAGCGAATGGCCTGATGATTACCCCTCGTTGGAGGCCCGAAGCACGTTCCTCTATACCACCTTCACGCCACCCTACACATTCATCACGGATAGCGTTGAAGATGCTCAACTCCTCGACCGGAAGTTCGAGGATGGAATATATCCCGGTTGCGAGCATGACAGGCGCATGCGCATTGAAAGTGCTGCGTTTGAAGAACTACAGCGGGCACAGTGGCGTATGGAAAAGACACGTGAGGAGAATAGCGAGGAGTACGATGGAGTTGAGGGAGAGGTGGATGAAGAAGATCAAGAACACTGTGAGGAGACCGCCGCTGGTGGTGTTGCAGTGAAGGATAACGCCCCTCAGTAGCCAAAGGACACAAAACATCGGGAGTGTGACACCATTCAACGGGTAGGTGCAGTACTATTTATTTGTTTCCTTCTTGAACTCGAAGGTGTTTGTGTTGTTATATGGGATATGAACTTATTCGCTTCCCTTACCGTTTACCTCAGTTTCGTTACAATTCACTTCGGTTATCCCTATTTGTCAGTGTTGCTGTCTTCGTTAACTTCTTAATATTATTCTTTTTATCCTATGTGTGGGTGATACAGGATAGGGTAAGCACCGAAAAAATATGCACCGAAAGCAGGCATGGTCAAAGCGCGTGAAGAAGGAGCGCCAAAAGAAGAAGTACCTCACGCGCATGCAGGCAACGCGTTTGCTGCAGGTCGACTCGATTCACTTTCGTCGCCTCTGCATACTCAAGGGTATTTATCCCCGTGCTCTGAACCGAAGCAAGCAGAAACAAAGCGGCAATGACAAGCAATATTACCTTGCCCGTGAAATTAAGTGGTTGGTACGGGATCACCTGGCGGATCGCATGATGGCGTTCCGCGCGTGGGAAAAGAAGGTTCGCCGGGCGGAGGCTATGAGGCTCACTGAAGACCTTAAAGTCCTTCACAGTAACAAGGTTAAACCCAAGTATAGCCTTGTTGCCACAATTAAGGAGCGCTATCCTTACTTCGCTGACGCTGTGCGGGATATTGATGACGCCATGTCTATGATTGCATTGTACGCTTTTCTGAGTCCCGAAGTGGCGAGTGAGAGTACCATTGAGACGCATCACACGCTGACCTCTGGACTTCATCGACGGGCCCGCGAGACATGCGAACGGTGGAATAGCTATGTAGAGCGCGCCCAAGCCTTGTCAAAGGGATTTATATCCATAAAAGGGTATTACTTTGAGGCCATTGTTCGTGGCGAGCGTGTGCGTTGGTTATGCCCGCATGAGTACGCTCACAAATTTCCAGCAGGTGTACAGCAGTATATAATGATCAGTTTCCTTGAGTTCTACCTTGAATTGATGCGCTTCGTGCTTTTTAAGTTGGAGCGTGACCTAGCGGAGAAGCAGAAAGCGGAGGAGGAAGAGCCGAACCTAAACGCAGAGAATTTCGACACCACTAACAAGGAAACCGTTCAAGGGTTAGGCGGGACGGTGGGACAAGTTGCCAAACGGGTGGAGCTGATGGACGAGGAGCTGCGGAAGGTACGTCGCGTATTTGAGGGACTCTCCTTCTACATATCGCGTGAGGTCCCGCACAAACATGCAGCACTTGTGATCAAGGCATGCGGTGGCCGTGTTGCAACAGGATACGTCGCCGAAAACATTACACATTTTGTAGTAGACCGACCGGCACTGCCACCTGGTTTTGAGAAAGATGATCGCATTGAATACGTTCAACCGCAATATCTCTTCGATTGTCTCAATGCGCGCCTACTGCTTCCACCCAACGGTTACCGCATTGGTGAGGAGCTCCCGCCGCACGTTTCGCCCTTCACAGTGGCCATCACCAACAGCACGGAGGACATTGCTGCCGTGGAGGAGGCCCGACGGGATCATCCTAAGATAGTTTCATATGTTCCAAAGCGCGTGCACGAGATCCGAAAGCTCATCAACCCGCAGTATACACCAACAGACCCTGATGGAAAGGCTGCGGAGCTCCTTCTTGAAGAAGAAAGTGACGAGGAGAACGTCGCCGCACAGGAGCTAGACAGAGACGACGACGTGCAGCTCTCTGGTGACGAACTCCAAGAGGCGCGACGACGACCCAAGTGGGAGGATGAACAAGTGACTGAGTCTGTTGAACGCACCAAATTATCTGCTTTGAAGGTGCGTCAACAGCGCGAGTTGAACTTGATGAATGCGCCTACCAACGAAGCTGTGGCACGTCGGCGCTTGGCACAGCAGAAGGCAAAGGAGGCACGCAAACAGCAAGAGACGGATGAACATCGGCTTCGTAGAAAACTCGCAGATGTGAAACGGCAAGAAGTGGCGACACGCAAGATGCAACTGCAGGTTGCCCGCAAAAAGGCTGCGAGATATTACAAGATGGTCAACGGTGTTGTGCAAGGCAACGAAAGGCGCGAGAAAATGCTGACAGCGAAGGCAAAGCAGTTGTCAGAAGGTCGCATTTCCGCGGCGAAGGACGGAAGTGGACTCGTGAACAATAAGTTGGAGGCAAGACGTGCGAAGGCAGAGGCCGCCGGGAAGAAGCTGAAGGAGAAGAAACCCAGTAATCCATACAGTAAGCTTCCAAAGTGGGTGCGTTGAGAAAGCAGAGCGGAAGCCCGTCTTGCTTGCATTTATGGGGAATTCACGGTGGATAATTCACTCGGAGCGTAGTGTTTGACTCGTTTCTCAAGGTCTAGGTTGTGGTGTGTCGCTTCGCCCTTGGTTTTTTTTTACTTCGGCTTCTTGCAGATCCTTCGCTTGGCCCACAACTCATCATTCCGTAGCCACATTGTACTGTGAGTGGTAAGGAAAGAGAATCAATCATAAAACTGAATGTTTCTGTCCGTCTCTTGTATTGATTTCTCTCGCATGTGCCGTTGCGCAAAAAGAGAGGGAGGGTGAGGAGTTTACGGTTGTTTGAATCGGAGGGAAAAAAACGGTGAGGACAAGCGTTCGATGCGGTTTAAGATTAGTTAAAGTAATGTTCGAATTCCCGATAACGCCGCTTAACAGTCTTTTTTTAAAAAAAAAGGGAAGAGGAAAGTTAAAGCGAAAGAAAAAAAAAATACATCCAATCCATACGAGGGGATGGAGAGTGCAATAATAACAACAAAAAGAATATGGAAAGTGGGGACAGTGAGACGTTTCCTCACGACACCCACAACATTGTAGAAATGTTGAGATTATGCTTTAACAGTTATTACGATACTTTGAATCCCCTGATCTCTCTTACCATCATTTCATTCGCAGCAACAATTCATTACAAGGGATAAACTCCAGCAACTCCAGCAACCGAGAGGAGGAAGCTGTTATTGTGTTGTAAAGGAGAATAAAAAGGTGCACATACAAACACACACACACACAAAAAAAAATAATACAGCACCGTAGAGCTCCTCAGAAGAGAAGAGAGGGGGAAAAGAGACCTGACATGTCACATCTCTTGCGCTCTCGGAAACCGTACGTGCCAATTGATACATGCAGCCCCGCAGGTACATGGATTGAAGAAAAACATTACAACAAGGAGCGGCACAAAGACGGTGCAACGTGCTCGCGAAAGGTCCTCTGTGGAAACTGGCAGGAGGAAAAAGTGCTGGAGGATGATCTCCTCGCGCAACAACCAGTTCCATCAGACCCCAAAGGGCAAATGGACTTTACCTCGACTACAGTACTGCGAGCGAGTCTCGATGCCATTCGCCCAGGGAAAAACGATCGGTTTACTGGCGGTTATTCATCTACGCCTTATGTAACATCCGATGCACGAAATCCCCACTCTCGATTCCTGCAAACAACAAATCGTGAGGACTATTGCGAAAAGAATGCTGATCTCCGTACACTTCGACGTCCAGATTTGGGGGCACGCAGTCGAGTGCTGCTTCAAGTGGCCCTGAACGCCGCACGTGAGGAAAAGAACGCGACAGAAGCTGAGCGTAAGCAACTGACAAACGTTGGAATGGATGGTAACAATGTGTATCTTTCAACCTACCAGAAGGTTCACTGCCTGCCGGAGGAGTTACCAGTGGTTGATTCACTTTGCAATGATTATCTCTCAGACGAGCCAATCACCTTATATACTGGTAACCCGGAAACAGGATGTACGATGACTGTCCACGGTAAAACGCCCGTAGAGCCCGTAGAGGGGCGGTCGCGGTTCGGTCGCCACACATACTTCACTGAGCGGAAGTATTGCCTGTAGTTTTTTTGTGGGTGCAGGTTGCATGGAGCGGGGGGGGGGGAGGGGCAGTTATTAGGGCTTGATTCACTACCGGAATGTATAATATGCTGTTGGGATATATTTAGAATCGACACAGATTTTTCGTGTGTAATTGAAGTTCACATTTAGTTGTGGGTTTTGTCGTCACGCCCAACCTTCACTCCCTCCCTCCATTTCATTTCCGTGCTCTCTTGGTCACGCGAAGAATTTATGAACTGTATGCGAGATGTGAAGGTGGGCCACGCATCCTTTGTCTTTCCTTCTGGCTACAATAATGTATCTTGTGCTTATTGTTTATTTTCTTTTTTTTTTTGCTGATTTGGTGATTTGCTGCAAAAAAAAAAGAGTGGTTAGGTAAATACGCATTCACATATATTCAGTAGATACGTAGTATACTTGGTTGTCATTGTATATAGTAGGCTAGGCATTCAATCCAACAGTTGCTGAAGTCTGTTAAAAAGCAAGACTAGGAGCTGCAAGAGACTAAAACATCCGTAATTGAGTGAGTTTTTTGTGAGATTTGTTGACCTCGCAGTTGTTTATTTATTCATTTTTTTTTTATTTTGAGGGGTGGAAGGGCGGATTAAATACTCAAGAGGAAGATGGGGAGTGATCTTTCCATTGTGTTACGCACATGTGTTGCAGCACCCGACTGTACCAAAGAAGAAAACCAGTCGACCCCAGCAGCCGATGGGGGAAGGGATTCCGAAGAACTAAAATGGTACACGGAGCTGCGGCTTGCGGACAGGAGTTCTCCCGAGGCACCGGAATCCATTCTGAGGTCTGATTTTGGTGTTGAACCGGAGGTACTCATTCCGGAGTGCACATTAACTGCTCTAAGCGAACTTGACACGAGAGACCCCAAGGCATTTTTACGTCTCAAGAAAGTTTTGTGTTGCCCAAAGTGTGCGGGTCGTGTTGGACTTGCGGTGGATTCTTCTGCGTCCATTGGCCGCCGTCTTCACGTTGCCGAACACCGTCGGGTATTTACGCAATGTCTTTCGGCACTTCTGTCCAAATTGGTTCTTGCAATGAAGGACAACGTGTCGGACGAGGGCAGAGAGGATCAATTGGCGAGGGTGAAGAGGGAAAGCACTCCGCTTGACGCTGAATGTACGTTGCCAATAGGGCGGTACGAACTCTTTCTGTTGGATCTTCAGCATTGTTTGTTGGACGACGCGAGTGGGCCGTGGATTGTGCGTGACTTTCTGGAGCACGTGGGTAACTCGAGGCACCAGCATTCAGCGGTGTCATTGGTACACGATGAACAGAGATCGCGGTCATCCTCAATTATGTCGTTTTGTTTGTCTCCCTCGGCACGTGAGAGGTTGAGCACTAACTACACATCGCTTCAGTTTCTCATGGCTGAAAACGATAGCAACCCCCCCGTATCACAGGCAGCGGAGGCCGCGGAACAAACCTTCTGTAAGTCGCTATGTTATATAAGGCTCTCGGAAAACAACATGTCACAAATAGGCATGCGCAAATGTGTGGAGGAGCTCGTTGGTTGCAAAGACAAGGAAAAGATGCGGTGCCTCAGATCCCTGCGCCTGATCGACGTTAGACAAAATGAAGAAACGGTTGCGGCCCAGCGCGCTGTCGCGAACTTGTCATCAACGTCCAACATCCATATTTTAGTCGGTGACAGTGGCCTGCGGTGGCGCTATCAGTCGGGTGTGCGCTACAGCGTTGGTCTCGCGAGCAGACTCGGACGCAGCTTATCACATACGACAGATGTACATAGAAGCATGCTGAGTGAAGAGCGGTTGCGAGCCCCGTCGCAACTAACAATGTCTAATGCACGGTTTTCAATACCGATGGCATCGCACATTGGATTTGATCAACGAACGAGACAGTATGAAGATGAAGGAAGTGCAGTTCCTGTGGGTGTAGTGACCGACGTCCTACCAAACACACCGCTTGAGACGAGATTAGCGGAGTTAGAGGAAGATGTAGAGGAACCATTTCCCAGGTCACTGCATGGACATATTGAAGATACTAGAGGAAATGACAATAGATGTTTACACTCATATCAACAGGACAAACAACACCAATCCAAGACCGCATCGGCGGCACTCGCCACAGCTGTACCTGAGAACGATGCAGAATTTTTTCAAGATTCCGATGCTGCGGATGCATGTTCGGAAGGTGGAGCCATGCTTCGAGAGCCCCAAACATTCCTCGCGGCTCCGCACCCGGAGCTTCTGGCAGCAACTCAAATGAAAAGAGAAAAACGCGGTCTAGCGGACGGTGGTCAAAGTTCCGTTGCCCCGCGTATTTCTGCAAGGCGCACCATCGCCACTCGTGACACGGCGAATCAAAATAAAGCACGTTTTTTGAGAACTGATAAACCAACTGTAGGTCGTTCTACTTCCTCCAGAACCCCTACCAGCGAGCGGGCGACTGCACGCACGGCGAGACCTCAGCCTGATTCAAATCGTACAAACAAAACGAAAGGAGTTGCAACTGTTGCGGCTGGGGGCGGGTCTCTGAAACATCTCAGCAGGGAGCCACCAAAGCGTGTAAAATAAATGCGTCAATGCTCGCATGGTGGTGTATGTCCGTATAAGCGCGTTTGTGTGCATTCACTCTCGGTTGTTTAAAGCTCTAAGTTTGCAATAAAAAAGAAAAAAAGAGAAAAATGGAAAGGGTTACAGGCGCTACTGTCGTTTCATCAATACAAGATCATTATCACACTTTATGTCTTATGGGGGAATGGGTAACCAAATCGAAGGAAGAAGAAAAGAAAAGAAGAAGGAAGGAAGAAATGCAACCAAACAGTGTGGTTGTGTAATTTGAAAAAGGCGTATAAGTGAAGAATTGCTCTATTATTACGGATGACAACTAGGCTTTTGCTCAACAGGGGAGTAAGGAACGAAACCAATGATCTCTCTTTTTTTCTTTTGTGGGCCCAACTCACATGAAATACGGGGAAGGAGATAGGAGATGGAGAGCATAATTTAGACGTGCGAATGAAAATTAAATGACCATGCTTTTATGTATGTGTATATATTTATGTTTGTGTGTTTATGCTTTTTTTTTTCCTTTTCTTTTTAACTGTTTGTGCTTTTGTTGTTTCATTCGCAAACACATGGGTTGTTGGTTGGGTCGCCGCCCACAAGGAAAATAAAACATGGCAGTGTGAGCACTTCTACCACCGGTTGTTCACTATACAACTTCTATTCTTCTTCTTTGCTCCTTCCCTTTTCTATGATTGGCTTCCGTTCTTTTAGAATTTTCTTTTTTTTTTTTTTGAGTATGTGAGATATTTTGGTACTACCATTTTCTTCTTAAATCTTTTCTTTCCTTCCATTAACCGCTTTCCTTGTCCCCCCTTTTTTCACCTTTAACAAAAACTAGGGAGGTATGATCTCAGTAGCTTACTGTAAAAAGAAAAAAAAGCAAAATAGAGCGCCTCCGGTTGAGCTTAGGTATTTTCTTTTGCCGGTTATTCATTTACCTTCTCATTTTTTCTTTTTTTTTACCTTTCATTTAAAGTTTTTTTTATCTTTATCTTTTTTTTTGTTTTTTTTCTTTTTCTTCCCCCCCCCTGGCTTTTTTTGTTCTCACCCTTCGATCTTCCGTATCTCCGTTCATGTTACTCAGGTTTTTGTTTTCAACAGCTTCCAATGCACAACTATGTGCTGTCGGTGTATTATTGACGTCATTACCTTCACAATTCTTATCCATTTCTTTACTATGAATACCGCAATATTTAATTTTTGTCTCTTTTTCTTCCTTTGTCCCCTGCATCTTTTAATTTAATGAAAGAATACGAAGCAGAATATTGACTAATTCCGTGAGAGAACATTCTGGCAGAAAGGGAAAAGGGAAAAGGGAATATAAATATATATATTTATATTTATAGTGGGCAAGTAAATACATAAATACTTAGGCACGTTTTGTTTATCTTGTCTTGAGCCTTACTGACGGACACGGACACGGACACGATAGCACGGGCGCAGTGACAACTGAAGCAAAAAAAAAGGGGGGAGCTCCTGTTCTTTCGTGACAGCGAATATTATTCCGCTAAGTTGTGTTCGATTGAGCAACGGCGTAGGAGAGGAAGATAGGGTGTAACACTATATATATATATATATATATATAACCAAAAAGTGTAAAGATGCTGGGTCGAAAATGCAGTGGCTCTCTGTACACACTTATGGAAGTGAACGAAAATGCCACGCCACAGGAAATTAAGCGTGCGTACCATCGACTAGCACTCATTCTTCACCCCGATAAAACGGATGGCACAACCACAGAGCAGTTCACTCGTTTGCAAGAGGCGTACAGCATCCTTAGCGATGAGCAGCAACGACGCACGTACAACACCTTTGGAAGGGAGGGCGTTGCTACCCTAAACAAACTTAATGAAATGAACGTACCTGTGAACCCGTCCGCCTTCCGTTTCCTGTGTTTCCTTGTTATGATGTTGATACTACTGCTGTTACTCCAGTTAGAGCTTGTTGTTGTTCGATTGGACTACGAATTGAGTTGGAAATGGCCCGTGGTGTTTATTCCTCTTTGGATTGCCCTGGCACCCCCCATATTACTCGCTTTAGGTTTGTTGGCTGCTGGAATCAAACAGTTGGACTTTTTATGTGTATGTGTCGGGGTTGAAATCCTACTATTCGTTGGTAGTATTGCAACATTCGTTGCTGGGTTGTGCGGTGCGCTGTCATGGCCTGTTGCCCTTTCGCCGGCCATAGCGTTTTACGCAGTGCGTGTCCTTCATATCATACCTCATCTGTTCCCGTCAAGGTTTGTGCAGAATTCCGAAGATGGCAGTGGAGAGGTGACGTTTTCGCGCAAGAAATATTGTCTGTTTGTTGTCATGGTGTTATTTGAGGAGGGGTGTGCTATTGCCTTCTTCACGCTTCTAATGCTTCGTGCTATGCAAAAGAGTGAGGAAAGTAAGGACGAACCACTTTCCTTCTGGATTGTGTTCTCCCCACTCATTGCGTGTCTTGGTTTGAAGGCACTGCTTCACTTATGTTTCTGCATGATCTGTAGCAAAGTGGAGCAGCCAAACCAGCAAGCATCTCAGAAGAGTACCTCTGCGTTTCTTTTCGTGGTTTACAGCAGTATGATATATGTGGCATGCATGATTGCGGCAAAAGCCAATGTTGAGATTAACAAATGGACTGACGGCTTTAATCCTTCAGCAGCTGTTGCGGTGATACCCATACAAGTCATCTTTATCTCCTTATTTCTTGCATCAGTCATCATGTTTTGCACCGCATCTCGGGTATACGAAGCCATGTTGTTTGGGGTTGCGAATGAGGAAGACGATGCTGAACGTGGGGCAACCACACCACTGTCTCCACGCAACACGGGTGCATCTAACAGCTTTAGGTGTGAAACAGTACCGGGCGAACATCAGCAGAGGAAACGGGGGGCTGATGAAGTGGTGTGATCATGGCCACTTTAAATTTTACGTTGCAGTAATAAAGAGTTGCATATATATATATATATATATATATATATATATGTTTGTGTTCTCTGCATTGTTGTCTGAGTACCTCCACAGTGAGGTGAAAACTACATAAATGTTACGTGAAGCGAACGAATAGACATCTGCGCGTCAAGAACAACTTGGATCGCGTCAGACGGTTTCCCCCTCCTGGAACTGTTGTCTATGGGGAACAGATGTTTTCCATACAATAGTACCTAAGTGCCGTGCAGTACGCGTTGCATGCGCTTTTCAACATGCATCCTTTATTTATATATATTTTGGTGTCGATCATCTTCCCTACGAAGAAGAAAAAAAGGCTTCGCGGCGGAATGAAATCCTACTCTCTTCACTGTTAGCAAGTCATTCGTTTGACGTTTCGTTGTTGGCGGTTACACTTCACTACATACATTGGGAGCGGTGACACAATGCACACATTTTTTTTCTTCATCATGACGGTCAGCGGCACGAACGCAGTTTAAGTAACGTGTAAATAGGGGAATTCCTCTGTAGTTATTTTCCAACACCATCGCCCGTATTGGTAGTCGATTGGCGTGCAGCGGGAAAGATGCTGGGAAGTACGACGACGCAGGAGAGCGAAGCAAAAAGGGGGGTAAATGCTGTTGTTTCACCTTTGGCGAGTTAGTCATGTTGTAGCATTGGCATCAGTAAATTTCTTACCCTGGTTCCTGCCTGTGCTGTGAATGCAATATATATATATATATTAATAATAACAAGACTAGTGCTGCATTCATGAAAAGCATGAGGGGTGTTTGTCCTGCAAACGCAATCTACGGCATGATCCCACAAACGAGACAACGACAGCTATAATCGGGGGAGAGGGAGGGGGAATTTCCTCTGCTTATATATTTACATTTGAATCAGCGAATTTATCTACATGCATACACATCTTCCTTTACATTATTTATCCACTGCGTGTCTGCTTTTAGATTTCTCCCTCCCTGTTTTATGCGCATTTCAACTTTTCTTTTCCCTTCTTACATTTCTTTCGCTACATCCAATCTGAACAGTAACCCGGACCATCACGATGAGCGCTAACGATGTTCAAAACCCTCCAGTGGAAGACGACGAGGTCCCAACCCTCGAAGCTGCTGACACTCAACAGGCTTCCAAGCCATCCAAGCGCTACGCAAAGGCTATGGCCAAGATGGGTTTGAAACCTGAGCCAAACATCTCTAAGGTACACATTCGCAAACGTGCGGCGCTCTCTTTTGTGGTGAACCAACCCGAGGTGTACCGCTTTCCAGGAACCAACACATTCCTAATCTTTGGTGAAGCTCAGCTTGGCGACACAACGATGCAAACGCAGGAAGCCGCAGCTCGCGCGGTGTCTGGCGCCCTTGTGGAGGAGGTGGGAACTGCAGGAGAGGAAACCTCTGAGCTTGCTGGTGAAACTCCTGCAGCAGCTGCCCCATCTGAGAGCAAACAGACTCCCGACGATGTCGAGATTGTGGAAGGCGAATTCGACGATAAGGAGATTGCTGTGGTTATGGCACAAGGCAAAACGGACCGCATTGGAGCAATCCGCGCCCTTCGGAACAACAAGGGAGATATCGTCAATGCTATCATGGAACTGACGATGGATCCCAACTGATCGAGAGTGCTTTTCGTGAGCAACAGTGTAAGTGAAACCCCCAATAAGGACATAAGGGGGATGGAGGGAAATGAAAACTGTAAGAAAAAAATATGAGATTTGAAGTGGACTCTCAGAAGTGATTTGTGGGGTTCTGCCTAGGAGTGTTTCCGTGGCCACCTGCTTGTAAGTTACGAAGGAAAGAATGTGCGAGAACAATATACAGTGATAACAGAAAAGAGTAAGTGATACAAAAATTATAAAAATGTTTGTGCTACTACATTCGCCTCATTCCTTCGTTTTTCTCTGCGTGTCTGCTTTTAGATTTCTCCCTCCCTGTTTTATGCGCATTTCAACTTTTCTTTTCCCTTCTTACATTTCTTTCGCTACATCCAATCTGAACAGTAACCCGGACCATCACGATGAGCGCTAACGATGTTCAAAACCCTCCAGTGGAAGACGACGAGGTCCCAACCCTCGAAGCTGCTGACACTCAACAGGCTTCCAAGCCATCCAAGCGCTACGCAAAGGCTATGGCCAAGATGGGTTTGAAACCTGAGCCAAACATCTCTAAGGTACACATTCGCAAACGTGCGGCGCTCTCTTTTGTGGTGAACCAACCCGAGGTGTACCGCTTTCCAGGAACCAACACATTCCTAATCTTTGGTGAAGCTCAGCTTGGCGACACAACGATGCAAACGCAGGAAGCCGCAGCTCGCGCGGTGTCTGGCGCCCTTGTGGAGGAGGTGGGAACTGCAGGAGAGGAAACCTCTGAGCTTGCTGGTGAAACTCCTGCAGCAGCTGCCCCATCTGAGAGCAAACAGACTCCCGACGATGTCGAGATTGTGGAAGGCGAATTCGACGATAAGGAGATTGCTGTGGTTATGGCACAAGGCAAAACGGACCGCATTGGAGCAATCCGCGCCCTTCGGAACAACAAGGGAGATATCGTCAATGCTATCATGGAACTGACGATGGATCCCAACTGATCGAGAGTGCTTTTCGTGAGCGATTACCGAGGTGAAAAGTTTTTTCTTAATTTCCTTTTTAAAAATAATGGCCTGAAAGTTAAACGTGAGTCACGTAATGTTGACCCACCGTCTCAGTCGTGCACAGTGAATCCTCCATCCATTGTGATGTTAACATAACTTTTTCCTCACATCTTTCCTTTTTTTCCTTTGTCTGTACTTTCTTATACTTCTTGTTTCTGCAGTGGTTTGATCGGCCAAAAGATTCGTCATGGCTCGCCGTCCCGCACGTTGCTACCGCTTCTGCAAGAACAAACCGTATCCTAAGTCACGCTTCTGTCGTGGTGTACCGGACCCGAGGATTCGCACCTTCGACATTGGTAAGCGCCGTGCGCCAGTGGATGAGTTCCCCGTGTGTGTCCATGTTGTGTCCCGTGAACTAGAGCAAATCTCATCTGAGGCATTGGAAGCTGCCCGTATTCAGGCTAACAAGTATATGGTGAAGCGTGCCAACAAGGAATGTTTCCACATGCGTATCCGCGCCCATCCGTTCCACGTACTTCGCATCAACAAAATGCTTTCGTGTGCTGGCGCCGATCGTCTGCAGACGGGCATGCGGCAGTCGTACGGCAAACCGAATGGGACCTGCGCCCGCGTGCGGATTGGTCAGATCCTCTTGTCTATGAGGACAAAGGACACATACGTCCCACAGGCACTGGAGTCTCTTCGCCGTGCTAAGATGAAGTTCCCTGGTAGGCAAATCATTGTGATATCGAAATATTGGGGCTTCACAAACATCCTCCGAAATGAGTACGAGGAGTTACGTGACGCAGGGAAGTTGCAACAACGCGGCCTCCACGTGAAGCTGATCACACCAAAGGGTAAGATCACCCCATACAACATCATGGCCTAAACGACCACGGCTCTTTTGCTCGATTGAGCGTTCATTTCTACTTTTCTGCTGCTTAACTGTTCCTTTTAATGATTTTTGCGTCTGTCGTCTTGTGGTGCAACGTTGTTGGACTCACATGTTGGAACGCAGGGTGTTTGCTAGCATTTATGTTTAATTTTTCCCCCTTTTTTCTCGCTCTCTCTCTCTCTCTTTGCCCCCCCCCCTCAATTTAACATACCGACCATCTTTTGATGATATTATGTGTGCTTGCCACTGGCGGAAAGGGGAACCAGAGGGGCCAACCTTGCGAAGAAATTCCAGGCGGAAGGTGGTCGTACTATCCTCATTGCTTGCGAACTGTAGTGTCATATTTTGACATTCCATGTACAAGGAGACCACTATGACACCCATACATGGGTATACTCTGCCGGTTCCCTTGACAAATGGTGGGTATGCGTCGATGCTGTCCGTCATCAGGGCTCTTGGGCGGCTTGATCAAACAAGCGAACGTGTCTTTGGTAACATTGAACAGGCTGTTGAGCGGTCACGCGAAACACTGGAGCAACTTCAGGGACGCATCGCGGTTTGTGCTGATCAAGTCGAGCAGCTTCAAGGACGTAGGGAGGCGATGGTGGTGAAGAGTAGGGTTCGATTTCCAAAACAAAAACACTACACGCTTCCAATAGGGCGCGCACCGTGTGAGGATCGAGGCTGTGTGCCAGAAAGGGCGTATGTCATGCCAGCAATCATTCAAGCAGATGATTCGGGTGCATCACCAGTGGTGGGCAGTAGCGGGGGCGATAGCGGCAACGGCTCCGACCCATGGCAGCTTGGAGGCCAGGAAGGGGAGGATGCATATCCGAAGCCCGTCCGTCGCCTTGATTGCCCTGGAGCAGAGCAGCGGTTAATGAAACCGCAGCATCCATTGCAGGAGGCAACAGTTAAGAGCTTAATGCCGCTTGGTGCGACGTGGCGCTATCATAGTGGTGTGGATCGCGGCCTTGGGAGACTACCGGCACATCTCATGAGCGTCAGCTCGCTATTATTATTTAATACTAGGGAGAACCTCTACAAAGAGTACCATGAAATGGATGTGCTGACGCAACAGCGGCAAGAGCGTGTCGTAGCCACCAAGCAGCGACTTGGTACATCAGATGTGCACCGCGATTACGTGACCCAAGCGTCGACTGATGAATACGCCTTCGTCCCGCTGATGGAGGAGGTGGCGAATCTGATGGACGATCTCCCAGAAAACTTGCCCCTTGAAGGCATTGCGGAGGTTGCGTGGAATGCCTACAGTTTGGAGGACCAGGACAACATCGCGCCAAGCGGGCAGCGACGGCTTGGGGAAAGGGGTGATTCAGTTGGAAGTGGCAGTGGGTCGACTCGAAATAAAAAGAAAGGTCAGGAGGCATTGGCGATTACCGCAGGTCCTGATGCAGCAGGTGGCCCGTCCTCACGTGCTCTCGTGCCAAGTGGGCTTCCACCACCACCCCCACCGCCAGGTGGATTGCGACCACCCGGTAAAGCGCCACCACCACCCCCGCCGCCGCCACCAATGTTTGCGGGAAAAATGAAGGCGCCACCCCCTCCACCAATAAAAGCGCCACCACCCATGCCTTCATTACCCGGAGCAGCTGCGACGAAAGGACTACCAATTGGTAATGCACCACCGGCTCCACCCCCGCCTCCTCCACCACCACCACCCGGGCAAGCAAAGGCACCCGCGAAGCCGGCCGCCAAATCGGATGTTAAACCGGCCCCTAAACCAGCAACGAAGAGCAACCTTGATGCGCTTTCTTCTCTGCTTGCGAATCGTCGCAAAGGGATATTGGGAATGCACTCTGACGGTGAGGATGAAGACGACGATCATGGCAGGCGCCCTCCCGCCTCTGGACCATCGAAGGGTATGGCGATAAACAGAAACGCACCGGCACCCCCACAAAAGGGTGGAGTTCCACCACCGCCACCTCCACCACCCCCTCCGAAAGCGCCACCGCCGAAGGGACCGCCACCAAAGGTTGCGCCTCCTCCTCCTCCTCCGCCACCGCCACCACCGGCTCCCGGAAAACTTCCGCCGAAACGTAAAACCGACGATGATGACGATTGGTAAAAAGTTTGGCTGCTCATCTTTCTCTAAACGAAGAAATACGCTGTGGAGTTAGTTGATGGCACACAGAACCCCTCGAATGGACGATTGAATTTCCTGTGTGTGCCGTCCGAATCATCAAGTGCAAGGAGGCAGGGATACGTTCCTACTCGCTTGCGCCCTCTTTCCATACACTGCCACATCCTTTATTTGCATTTCTTCATTTGCTGAGTTTACTGGTATAACATTGCTGTCTCCTGCACGCATTTGTCATAGCATACCACCTGCTTCTAATTGGGATTGTGTCTATTTTTAGCCTCCCCCTGTCACCGTCTTTTTCTTGGTGCGATTCATAATTGGTGTGTTATGTGCTTACACTTACACTTGCATTTCTTCTGTCTCAACGCGGCCACTCGACGTGCATTTTCTCACTGTGGTAACGTGCTTTAAAAAAAAAAATTAGCTATCTCAATGTCAAAAGACGGTGTATCACCCTCTTTCAACGGGGCTAAGGGAGAAAAGGATGGGGGAGTTTCTGTATTCTCAGCGACTGATTACATGCCCGCCATCTTGGCAAACCCCCTCACTGTCAGGGCAGCAGTACTTCGTAAACCTGAATTGGCCCAGTCGTCCCTACCAGAACTAGTGGAAGAAGGCGATATTCTTTTTGATGTTCTCGCTAATCCGCTCCACCATCCCCTGGTGACGGTCAAACAGAGTGGCGATCCATTGGTTTCCCAGCGACGAAGCGAGGCGGCACGACTGGCAATGCAAGGCGTTAGTTCCGTTCTTTCGCTGCCGTCCGTAGTCGGTAAGCACTTCGTTGGTCAACCGTTTCGTGCGATCTTAAGTTTCCACAACGCTGCAGCGTATCCTCTAACAACAGCAGTAATACGAATTAATATCGTCACACCATCCGTGCGGCACGTGACTCTCGTAAACCATGAGTGCCCCGCAATTGAAGCCAGGGGAAACGTCTCCTTTACTGTAGAGCATCTCCTCTCATCCCCTGGTCAGTATACCCTCAGCGTGGTGGCCACATGTGTTGATGTTGTCAAGGAGCAAAAACGACTGACATGGGCATCGACGATTGAGGTTGAACATGCGATAATTGAAGTTCGTCGGTCACTTCGTCTTCTCCCCGCGTCGTTTGGCAGAGGTGGTGACAATGATAGGCAGTTGCAAGAAAAGGGCCCGAGCGCCTCAGTTGGGTCATCGGATTCCTTTTTTCCATCTAGGAGGTATGCATTAACAGTATGTCTGCAAAATGTCGCAACGGTTCCGATTGTTGTGGAAAATGTGGAGCTACGTGTTGGGGAGACTTTTCAAGTACTGTCGTCTTCTAAAAGTGCAGTGGCGAATCAAGTGACCACGGGACCGCACAGCGAATCAAATTCCGCTGGGGAAGCGGAAGAATGTGATATAAGTGGTGCCAATGTGCGCCACCTGAGCGGTGGAATTGAGGTAGTAGACGACGTTTTTCTGAGTCCGAAGGACAAACGTAGATATTTCTTTGAGTTTACCATGAGGCCAGAGGCGGTGCGCTCCCTTATGTTGGGACAGATGCCTCTTGCCGAACAAGTAGGTGCCGTGGCACCGCGGATTGTCGACGTTGGTTACGTGGTTTGGGACTGGAGGCGGCCAAATGGAGACAGTGGAAGAGACGGTAGTGGTGTCGTGCAGCTTGAGCTTCCCAGGCATCCGATGTTGGAATTGCATGTAACCAACATGGAGCCCACGTCACCGCAAGTGGGAACCCCTGTCAAGTTTGAGTGTGCCATCGTCAACCACCACACGCAACAAACCGTTGATTTAGCATTGCGGGTCCGGCCAGAGCTGCTGGCGCCAGCGTTTGTGTATGCGGGGCCGCTGGCTGTTCCCGTGGGTGTTGTTGAGCCGAACGGAATGACGACGCTGACACTCACACTGGTGCCGTGGCGGACGGGTTGGGTGTCGCTGAATGGGGGTTTAGAGCTCTGTGATACACGAGCACCGGGTTGTGTCTTGTGGCCGCCCCTACCGCAAGTTTCGCCTGGTAAGTCGGACCGGCTGAGGGAACCGTACCCACCAGTGATTTGCGAACTTTTGGTGTGTTAATTTCAAGTGTACAGATGGTACTTTGTGCTATTCTTCCTCCCAGTTGTTACCAAGCAAACACTGCTGCAAGCTTGCTCCCCACGACTTCATTTTTCCGTCCGTCAACGACTGGCTCAATCAACTGCTGCTCTATCATCACCCACCCAAACCATGTCACTGTGGGGGTTTAAACCGTTATGCTTTGCATTTCCTTTCGCCCTGTTTGGTTTGTGATGCTCTTTGAATGCTCCGTTGAAGCAGGCCGGAGCTCGATTCTTTTTTCCTTGCTCCTACAACTTTTTCTATCAATGAACTGCAGAACACCCCACGTTGGAAACGTCCGATGAGTCAAAGCTCCGTTGTCTCAACACACGATGCAGCGTCATTTGAGCCTGTACAACATTCGGCTAGCATGCGAAGGGTTAAAAAGTGTTTCGTCGCTCATTGTATCGCAGTCCCCGGTGTCGAAGCGAGTATATAAGTGGCCATGATTGATTCGATATATATATATATGTGTGTGTGTATGTATGCATATTTACCACTGAAGGCAACGCAACACCCGATTGTGTTTGCTATCGTTTGCATGGACCCGTTATCGATCGTAAAGCCCCGGTGAACTTAACAACAGGGCGGCGGGGGGGGGGGAGAAACGCAACTGGGCAATCTCTGCGCTCAACCTCAAAGTTAAGGCGTGTCGCATCATGCGGAATGTTTCCAGGATGTTATGTGAGGTGCCGACGGATCCGTTTGAGCTTACATTAATTTTTTATTTGGGTACCTTCTCTCCTCGCATGGACAAATTTTTTTTTTCCACATGTGCCACCACAAGAAAAAGCAACTTCACGGACCGCGAGATGGTTGGTTAACTCGAGGAGGTGAATTCTTTGTACACCAGAAGGGTGGACCAAAAGGAGGTGCATAATTGAATTGAATTCCGCTGGCAAAGATTTGCTGAAGTCTGGCATAATTACGCACTTATTTGGTTTCGTGCGTCTGCTTGTACCTTGAGAGGATTCCCCTTCTCCCCTCGATCACCCTTACCAATGAGGGGGGAAGAGAAGTCTTTACTTCAAGTAATTGCGACCTAACTGACACTTCTCACGGAGGAATGCACTGGCGCGCTTGTTTCTCATCATCGGCTTCAGCACAGATGCAATTTCCTCCCTTTCTTCCCCGTTGGTCTCGTTCCTCCTTTACGGAAAGCCGACATTTCCTGACCCCTTGGCATTTGGTCGCTCACAGGTTGCCAGGTAGTGGGCTCAGAGGACACCAATAAAAGGAGGAAATGCAGGTTTTATTGAAACTTCGGCAACCTCTAGCGGGATGCCGCCCGTGCGTCCATCGGTGTGTAGGGCTTATTTTTGATTCTCCAATGGTGGAAGCACGGTTGGCTTCGTCGAGTTTCAGTGGGAGGAACAGTGAGAGCGCAATTTTATTTAGCAAGGGGCCAAGAGCAAGTGTGGCATCATCTGTGAAGCACATGGTCCCGCCACCACAGCGACAACCACAGACCACAAAACCCGTTACATCATCACCACCAAATGTTCTGTCAGGGCCACTTCCCGCCGTGGGAACACCTTTGCTCGATGCTGGGGAAATAACCACCGAGGTTGCGGCGGTGCTAGTGATGTATCGACGGCATCTCAACGAACAGCGTGAAATGGCGAATGGGAAAGGGGTGGATTTGGGTGAAGCAATTGCAACCACAACTGCTGACACGTGGGGCGGTGTGACGATAAGCGCGCCTTTTTATCCGCCAGTGCCATTGGAATACATGGAAGAACATTTTCAGCCATTGCTCTCGCGATTGGTTCCTGGCGCCGGATCTCCTGTTCGATTAGTGGGAGCTGGGGTTGGGGTGGAACACAACAAGCAGCTCCTTACGAGTCGAATTCAGAGTACATGCGTGTTCACCTTATCGCCGTCTTCGTCCCGAACATCACTTGATGGGAAAATCAGTCCTGAAAGCAGAGGCGCAGACGAGAAACTTGTGATCCGTGTTAGACCCGGCGTGCGGGAGTTGGCTACTGAAATCGCTGCGCTCGTGCGCACGTTGGAAGCTTCGAATGGTTGCGGTGAGAGGCGTCCAGTGCCACTAAAAGTCATTCATCGTGCGTCGCTAAGCCACGCTGCAACGAGCTTCACACGCCGCGAGTTGTCCAATGACATCAAACGGCTTTTGCTGGTATACGAGTGTGAGCTGTTTGCGTTTTCTAGCAACGGTTCTGTTGTGCGTGTGAGGGATGGTTGTGGAATGGGTAGCGCAAGGGGGGCTGAATCGACTACTGTGAGAAGCGAAGCGGCTTCACCGACCCAGTCACACCACGTACCCGTCAACTCTGCTCCTTCTCCTCCTGTTGGTGAAGCTCACACCGTAATGCATATGGGGGAGCGAATCATCGCCCCCTCATCAATGGAACGCTATCGTCTTTCACAGAGTCTTTTGCCGCTGCTGCAGTTCATTCAAACAATCCCCGTGAGTTCTACTGGCATGTCAGTTGACAGCGACGGCCACGGTTTTGTTGACTTTGCCGCGGTGCGGAACCGTGTTTTGGCAGCACACCCATCACTCACCTCTCTTTTCGTGTTGAATCGTGAGGACGTGCGACGTCGTCGAGAAGTTGCTTTTCTGTCAGCGCTCAGCACTCTAGGTGTGGAGTGGTGCTGGGGGAGGCCTTTGGCTGAGTGCCAGCAGCGCAAGACTCAGCACCAGGGGAGGCAATCACCACACCTTGAGTCATCAAACGAAGCGCTATCCGATATTGGTGTACTTTTCCTTCGCCGTCGACTTTGTGCAGTGCCGGAAGCACAAGTTACTGCAAAGGGGGACATGCCCCCAACAGGGCGACTGCCTCACAGTGTCGTGCTGAGGGAATTGAGTGATGAGGGAGAAGTCGCAGATGCCCCAGTGAGTCGGTTGGTTGTCGACGAACGTCCGTGGTGGAGCTTTGTTTCTTATTGGCAAGGGACTGCGCCCGACCCTGAGGAAAACGTAGACATGTTGGATCGTCTTTTTTGTGGGTTGCAAGCTGCTGTTTATGAGAAACTGGAGCAACTTCCATCGGCGAGGCTATTTGTACAGCCGCTGGGTGAAGATATTGTCGCCGCCCCTTCGTGCGCAATGTACCCCATGGGGGCGTGTGCCAACATAGCTTTTGTGCGCCACCTGATGCGATATTTCACCACTAGGCAGCACGAAGCACTGCACCCAATGCTTATTGGGGAAGTTCAGGGCCGCGTGTCTCCGCTTGTTAAAAACGAAATTAAAGAAAACATTGCATGTCTCTTCTTCCCATATGAAGAGTGCAGTGCCCAACGGACCGGCTCACATATCGGGGCGAAAGTGGACAGTGGCTGTGGGGCGTGCGGTGATAATGCGACTAAATATAAGTTGATTGTGTTCAACAGGTTTGTTGACGGTTGCTACAAAACGGAAGGGGGCAGGCAAGTGTTGTATATTCGTGCACGCGCCACACCGGGGGAGCCGCCGCTGGCCAGTAGGAAAAAGCTTCCAGCAAAGTTGGTTCTTGAGGTCATGTGTTGCCTCCATCGGGAGTTGTTGCGCCGGGCGGAGGAAATTGGGATGGATTTTGAAGATGATGTGGATGAATCAGACGAAAGCAATAGAGGTGACGGTAGCGGCGACGGCTCTTGCCTCTCATTCGCAGTGCTCCGAACGCTACTACCAATTGATATTCGGGTGTTTATCCGGGATCACATCGGTGACCCCGCTCTGATTCCTCTACTTGTTGTATGTCACCCGCGGTATTTTTTTACTACATCCGATGGGGTCTCTAACTGCTGGGGAGCGGTAGGATTAACGTGTGCTGGACGGCGCCTTGCGCGGCATTTGGAAGAAACTTCAGATAGGGAGCTAGGGATATCCTACTGCGGGAACCAACCGTCGCCATACAGGAATCCACTGACAGGAAGTCTCTTCATGAACAATACTCGACAGCAGTTGGAGTCGTTTCTCATATGCCATTGAAGAGAGTCGGCCGCTGGTGGTATTGCCATTGGGGTCGTGCATGCTGCTACTGGAACTCACGTTGATTTATGGGATCAAATTGAAGGTTAACCTACTGGACTGGATATGTGACGGTAGTAGAACTACGAGGGTTGCGTCTTGGAAGCACTTGGACACAGAGGGAAAGTGCTAAATCTGTCCCTTATGAAGCGAGTGGTGTATTGACTCGTGCAAGAGGTGCTGTGCCGAAGTGGCACTCAATCGTCTGTGGTTAGGCGAATGGGTTTTTCATGTCTAACAATTCCATCACCCTTCCTCAATCCTGTTTGCTGTGGTATACTTTGCTTCAACTCCTTTACCCACTCCACCATTATACGATGGTGGGTCAAAGGCTACTTCGTTTTTATTTTATTTTTCTGTTATTGATTGTCAACAGTTAGGCAGAGCATCCCGCAGGGATAGGAGAGAGCGTTTGCTTAAGGTATCAGTCAAAAGCTACGCGCAATAGCAGAGACACGGAGTGATGAAGAGGAAAGGCATGACCAACCAGAGGCAGAGAGTTTGTGGTTTCAGCGAGCAGTTGCTTCATTGTCGTGCAGTGGCAAATACCCCTGATAGGGACGATTGGATGACAACGAGTAGAAAAGTCGGCGGCACCGCACCAGTAAAGGTGCCCCGTTTTTCTTCACCAATTGTTACCGCGAAAGTGGGGAGGAGTAACTTATCTCCTAGTGATTCAGACAATTCTTCGAATGCGGCAACTGCAGGTTCAGACTATTCGCGGATAGGCGATCTCTGCATGCCACCAGAAGGCATCAAAGCCGTTACGACAGCGGTTTCAACTGATCATCATGCAAATGACACCGGAAAAACAAGTGTGCGAAAGCACAGTCAACGAGCGCATTGGGAAGATGAACAATTCCTGCTTCGTTCCAGAGTGGCGCCCACACGATGGGCACTTCATGCACCAGCCGAATTCACTACAGCAACAGACATGTCTCCGTCCCTTTGTTCCGCATTTCGGTGGTATACTGATGAGGTCGCTGCAGCAATGACGTCACAAAGTTGCGAGGAAGGGTCCTCAGTGCCGCAAGAAGGTTCTCGAGCATATGACTTTATAAAATTGCGTCTCTTCCCCACAGATAGCGTCCTTTCACTAGCCAGCGGTGAAATCAAGCGGGAGCAAACTGCGGCTAGCACCGCTTTGGTTTGGTTGCTTCAGCAACAACGAGAGGTTGCAGCGACAGCATTGCTGATGGGCTTCAGCTTCCTGCTAGGACTCCAACGGTACGACCAGTCTTGGAAAAACGCTCTTGAGGTGCCAATAACGGCATTGCAGTTGCTGGCGAATCACGCGTTTGCGCTCAACGAGCAGGGCAGTGGCAAAACCATTAGTGACCTGACGGCGCGAGACCACCTCCTTTTTATGAGTGCCTGCCTCCTAATAAGTTGGAAATACGCAGACGTCAACGCGGATGTTGAGGATCTCGTTACCATACTGGATAAGCATTTCTTCGATCAACACGTGTTTAGTTCTAGCGAAGTGTTGCGACTGGAGGCAGTTGTGCTAAAGTCAACAGGCTTATACGTGGCTCCACCGCGGTGGTGGCGAGTTGCCATTGAACTTTTGGCAGCCGCGCATGCGGATGAGGAGGAGTGGGCTCTGCGTGTGGGTCACTCCCGTCGCGACAACGGTTTCGCGAGAGGAGTTCATTCATGCTACGAAACAAAGCTTCAGCAGTTGCTGATATCCAGTGAACGTGTCTTGCTATTTTTGATGGACGAAACTGAAGGAGACGACTCGCAGAACCCAGTTGGCACCCCTTGGGGTGAAACTGATTCTTGTCTGAGGGAATGCCGCAGGGAACCGATATTTCTCGAAGATGTACGCCAACCTCATGAGGTGCGAGGAACCTTGTGTCAATGGCTTCAACATCATCCTCTTTTCGGTGCGGCACTCGCGGTTGCCAGCAACGCCATCACGTGTGGGTGGGCGGCTGCTCACATTGGTCCAGCGGCAGCAGGGAGTAATCGGACCCCGCTGCGTGTAGCAGATACCACGGCGCAGCGTGAAATGTTGGCGATGGCTGCAGTGCTGGTGAGGGATGTGTTCCATCCCCCGTCAACACAGTGAACGGAGTGATATCGTTTGATGTTTGAAAAACTCACCTCACCTAATTTATCTATATGTTTTCTCCTATTTTAGTTTTTCAATTGTGTTTGTTATATACGCGCCTTCACTCTTCTTGCCATTTTCTTACCTTCTTCTTATCCTCTTCCTCACACCTCGGATGGGTCCACAATTCCCAGACTTCTTTCTGTATGTTTTCATCATCTCACCGCTGCGTGCTTTCATTGTTGAAACTTATTTTGTTTTATTGTTTTTAATTATTGGATTATCCGTTCAGTTATTTATTCATTTGCCAATAGTGGCAACCCCCCACACACACCCCCGAGAGCAGGAAAGTGGGGGCTAACAAAAACACACTGACAGAGTTGCGTAAAGGGGTGAGATACGACGAAAACGAAGCGGGAAACAAAACAAGGGGAAATTTTGTTTAGACTTTTGCAGATGCGTCCGCTGAAAACACAGAAGCGGAGGCAAAAATGAACTTCCCCTATCCCAAACATTTATACACTCCGACGCTAATAAACATTGTTGTTTGCTTTTGATCACTTGTCCTTTGCATCTTTATTTTATTTTATTTTTTCCTCTTCCGAGGATATGTTCCCCTTTTCTGTTTATTTGTTTGCTTTTGAACCCTCAAATATTACGGACCGGATTTTTCCCACGCGTGGGATTTTGCTGTCATCCACCACCAAATCACTCTCGATTTTCCCCAACTTTACATCGTTACACAGGGCTGCTCTTTCCTTTTTTTCCTTTGATGTGACGAGCAGCGGCAGGCAGAACTATCCAACCTCCTTTACGTTGACCACTTCTATGTTATTTTTTTTTTTAAAAATCCCTTCGCGTCACAATTTTCTTCTTCTACCGAAACAAACAAAGGAAGGAAGGAAGGAAAAGCACACCAAATACTATTATTAACAACAAACAAACAAACAACATGACGCTGACACCTCGTATTATTAAAGAAACGGAAAAGATGCGGAAGGACCCACCGGAAGGCATTACCGCAACGCCCTCCCCTGAGAACCCGCGTCATTTCCATGTGACAATTCGTGGCCCTCCACAAAGCAGTTATGAAGGTGGCATTTTTGAACTTGAACTTTTCCTCCCGGAAGAGTACCCGATGGTACCATTGAAGGTGCGGTTTCTTACACGTATTTATCATCCCAACGTGGATAAGTTGGGACGCATTTGCCTCGACGTCATCAAAGACAAATGGTCCCCAGCGCTACAAATTGCTCAAGTACTCCTCAGCATTCAACTATTGATGGCCAGTCCAAACCCCGATGATCCGCTTGACAATGAAGTGGCAGGAGCATGGAAACGTAATGAAGCTGAAGCCATGAAGGTTGCACGGGAATGGACAAAGAAATACGCCAACAAGGCGTGAGGCAACAACAGCACCACGTATGGAAAGTTGGGAAAAGCAAAGGGGAGAAGTGTAAGGTATTCGCCATTAATCAAATGCACGGTTGCCACACAACAATATTTTAAACGAAAAACAAAAAAGGAAAAGGAAGAATGGGATATTTGAGAAGGAAAAAAAAATAAGTACAGGAAAAGAAGGAGAGGTGTACGGGGACGTGAGTGATCACCGGTTTGATGAAGCAAATAAGCGAAGAGAATGAAGCAGGGTAACGTCTCTAACGTGGCTCATTATAGTTTTTCCTTCCCTTCCTTTTTCACTTGACTAGATGCGTTGGCCTAGAGTGTGAGGAGGGATTCTGTTGCTTATTACCGATTTTGAGGAAGTTCCTTTTTAATTATTATTGTTTCCTTCGTCTTCCTTTAAAATAAAACAAAAAAGTGTGAGTTTTTTTTAATTGTTATTGGACGATTGCTTCATTTCTTCCAAACTACTACTGGCCCCTTAAACACCGCTTCCACAAGGCCATACAATATATATATATATATATATATATATATGTATGCAACATAATTATTTACTAATTTTCGCACATGCACGTAACTGCTTTGGCGAAACGACACTGGTCGACACTCCCCACCCACAACTACTTCACACACAGTTGTCCATGCTTTCTTCATTAATTGGGAACACGGGGTAAACATTTCCGCAGAAAATTAAGTGCTCACAAGTGATATATTTATCCCTAACCGGTAAAAAAAAAAGGTTTTCCGTAAGATATTCGCAAAAATGGCTCGCACTCGTCGTTCAGCCTCATCTCCGCGCCCCGCCGCTGCGGCTTCACCCGCACGCACAACACCACCACCACATCAACAACAACAACATAATCATCAAAACACACACCAGACAACTGCTCAGCAACCGCAACCTCAGGTAACAAATGTGTACGTGCAGCGTGGTGGAATGGGTAGCGGTCTCCTTGGAAATGTGGCATCAGTTGCAGCCGGTTCCGTCATTGGCCACGGCATTTCACATATGCTCTTCGACCGCAATGCCCCGCCAGCACAACCCACTGAGTTGCAACAGGTGGCACAACAAGTTGGTAACGGTGCCTGTGCAGCTCATGTCCAAACTTATGCAAAATGTTTGGAAGCAAATGAAGGCAATGCGGCACCATGTAAATGGGCATGGGAAACCTTTACACAGTGTCAAAGTGAGCAGCAACCAACTCAATAAATTATCAGTATAGGAAAGAGGCAAATGTTTGTAGGGAGAAAGGAAAGAAAGAAAGATATATTGAGGCAATAAGAGAGGAATGGGAAAGCTGGTGTTTCCATATAATTTGTTTTTCTCTTTGTTGTTTTACTTCTGATTTATTTCTTTCCATTGTTGCGAGTGTGGACTCTAACCAGTGAATGATTATGTCACTCCTCTTGTCAACATGTTTTCTGTCCTCATGGGGAAGTTTTACTCGACATGGTGCATTTATCAAAACTGGTAGTTCGAGATTTGAGTGGCTTTGTAACGAAGTGATGTGAAGGTTTAGAAAAGTGAGAACAAAGAAAAAGATAAGGAAATGAAGGCATATGAGTGAGAAATAAAAAGAGGAAAGGAAGGAGAGTTTGTGCATGAGAGGGAAAACATATTTGTGTGGTCACAACCATTTTACTGAATTGAGAAGCACCTACAACTCTACTGATACCATGTTCTCTTCGAATCAGTTTCAACCAGTAAAATATTCAGTGTTGCACTTCTTCCTTTTCTTATTACTCTCTTTATTACTTTCGAGAATACGACACTTTCTTTTCCATATATAGTAAATTTGTTACTATTATTGCCACCCCTATAACCTCTATTTCTTTGGTATTACAATTACCACTATTATTATTATTATTATTCCACACTTTATTATTTTTTTCTACTAAGTGATGCCTCTGTATCTCACATTATGCTAAACGTGCGTGAAGTTGAAGGCATTGCATGAGCATATTCATTTGTACGCTCACTGCTCTTTCAGTTGCTGCAAGAGTTGTTGTTTTCACCACTACACTTCAGTATTTTTCTTGAATAAGCTCTTCTCATTCCTTACTCTTTTACCAGGGGAAGAAAATATATAAATATACGCACAATATAATAGCTTAGCTTACTTACAAACATTCAAAATATGCAATGATGGAAGCATTGAGTGCAATGATTCTATGCTTTCTTTTTTTGTTTACACATTACTAATAAGATTCAGGAGGTGAGGTTTCACATCAGGCGCTTGAGTTTATGGCCACTTGGTGTCACTATGTTCCTGCAGTTACATTAATTTTGTACCAGTTGCCGTTTCTCTTCCACGCCTAATTGAGTCTTTGAAATATGATTAGTTTTCTTTCCCTTTATGGAGTCTTTCCAGAAGTGTTTATGCTGCAACTGTGACTTAACTGTGTTATTTGAATTTCAGCCACTGTGGTTACTGTTGTTGTATTCTATCACATTTTTTATTCCGTGTGGCATGAAAATACACGTATTATTTTTAGTTATATTAAATTCTGTATTTCCAACAATTCCAGTCATTCCATACATTAGTTACACTTACTTCCAGATTGCATTTGTTTTCACTGAGTTTAACTGTGGCAAGTTTATGATATCTCGCATTTCCAGTACTTGAGTTCTACATTTCTTTCACTTGAGTGTATTGTGAGGCTGATGCAATTGGAGTAATGTTGATGTTGTATATTTTGTTTCCCAACATGTCAGATCTCCGCGTATAGTGACAAAAGTGCTGGAATATGTATTACGTATTACCTATCATATGTTATGCATTTCTGTTATATTTCCATTCGATACTGTAGGAATTATTTTGTTTACTTCAACTCGAGGTGAAAGATGCATTCCAGGTGACACTGTGATGCAGAGAGATGGGATTTAGTCGAATATCCCATATGTTGTTGTTCCTTGTTTTTTCTGTTTGGGGTTATAGCCACTGTTAGCATTTATTGAAATGATGAAGTTACGGGAGAGGGACTAGAGACTCCCTTTTTCTCGTACTGCTACACTATTTCACGGTGTTTTACGATATACAGTAACTAATTGTGATGTGTGGCAAATCCTTTTGAATGTTGGTAGGAAATGCCAAACGATATAATGTCACCAAAAGTTCTCATATTTCATGGGGTGTGTCGTTATGTGGAATTGTAGTGAGAGATGCAGCCCGTTAATATTAATTGTTCTTCAGGGTGATCGCATTACCGGAATCTCCAGAATTGTGATGCTACTGCGTTTACTGAACCCTAATTGCGTGCGGGGAAGAGAAAATGGAGGGGATTTGATTAATGTGAGTTTGTGGTGGTAGGATAGAAGTGGTAGCGCATCTGATATGTGTTGTAGGCCGTGGGAAATAGAGTGTAAGACGTACGGGGATGGAATAAGGATTGCTAACGACAAAAGCTGTTAACTGAAATTAATGTAGGATATGCATATGCGTGTGATGATCAGAAAATGTGTGTTCATTTATTTCGTGTATCTATTCTGTGAAAGGCTTGCGCTTGTGTGTGGATGGTGCTTTATTTGATATTTGGATCACATCTATGTTCTTTTTGTTAATTTTTAGTATCAATTTTCTGTCTTGAGATGGTGCAGTATGTTAATAAGGAAGCAGATTCGGTGCCACGGTAAGGTAAGGTAAGGTAAGAAAAGAAGCTGCTGTCACTATAATTAACACTCGCTGTTTCTATTATTCCATTTGGTTTGGGTATATGTATTTGTTAACAAGGACAAGAAAGTGTTTGAAGGATATATAATGCGAGGTGACAATATGAAAGAGTATGGGACACTTATGTTTTTATCATTGGCGGGAGTGATATTGTTGGTTTTCACTGGGAGGGTGGACGCGGATATTTGCACTTTAAAAGGCAAAGAAGGAGATGTTGTGGCTGAAATCGATAACGGTCATTACTTTATGAGCTCTGAGCCGATGTGGATGGTATGCAACAGCAGCGGGACAAAGGAGGAGAGAAATAAAATTAAGTGGTTTTGTGATGCCTCAAATAATGAACATCCCACAAGTATCATCATGAAGAAACTTAGCTGGAGCAGTGAGGTAAGTAACATAACTGTTTGCAAAACAAAAGTGCAGGAGAAGAAGGAGAACCTTGAGAAGGAGGCAGCGGAACTCCGGAAGATGATTGGCGACGAAGAAAATGAGCATAAGCGTCTTCGAGCAGAGAGTGAGGAGGCAGATCAAGCAAAACAGGAATGTTGGAAGGAGGTTGGAATAGTTACTAAGGAGGACGGTAAGATATGGAACCTTACGAAAGAAAGTGCACGACTGGACACGCTTATGGAAAAAGAGACAAGAGAGTGCGAAAACGGGAAGTATGAAGCGATGGAAGAATACGAATGTAAACTTGAAAAAATGGACGAAGAAATCAGAAATGTGAATAAGACATTGGAGCTAAAGAAGCAGCAATTGAAAATGCTTATGTTGAATAAAGAGTGTCCCGCATGTGATGGTGAGACCTGTTGGGATGATGTGAAAATAAAGGAAGAGTTGGATAAACTATATGGAAGAGATGGATGGATGAATGCGGGGTCAAACGTGAAGTGTTATCCAAAAGTATTTAGGGAAATCATTAAAAATGTTACGGAAGCATGTAAACAGTTATGGAAATAAAATATGTTATGTTTGTATTTTTTCTTACTTATTAATCTGTCAGTATCAGCAGAGATTTCTTTCCATCATGTGAAATAATAATGGAATTTTTATGAATATCATACATGTTAGTTAATTATCATTATAATATCATTTTGTGAATCGGTACAGTTGGCTTTGTTCTTGGGTGGAAATATTGCTGCTCTTATGCAAATGTTTTATGGAAAATATATACGCGTGCTTTATTTCATATCATCTGCTGTAGGGGCATTAAGAAAATGCGAACGATAGTTGGAGTTTTGTTGCTCATTTCTCGCTTAAATGAATGGGCAGGCGCTGATTCTTGCGCTTATACAAAATGGATGGAGGAAGGAAAAAATAAATCAATGGAAGCTCTCTCTTCCAAGGGTGGAGAGGAATTTTTTGAAAGTGATAAGAAGTGGATATTTTGTGATGAGTTGGAACGAAGACGGCGGAATGTTTCCTTTTATTGGAACTGCAGCAACGAAAAAACTCTAAATGAATTGGTTGAGGATCACGAGTCTTTACGAAATGAAGTGGTTAAGGGAGACTTGTGCAACGAAACAATAACTACCGAAACGAAGATACAGGTGAAAAATGTTACGGATTTGCAAACTGAGCTTGACAAAAAGAAAGCTGATACAGAGCTCCTCAAACTGAACCACACAACGAAGACGAACGCAAGTAATGAATGCAAGCAATTGCTCACAAAATTAAAGAATTCGAATGCAACCGTTACAACCCTTGAAGCCTACAATCGCGAAAAAGAAAACAAAATAAAGAGGAAGAACCAACAGTGCAACAGCGACATTAAGGAAATCACTGCTCCTCTAGAGGTAGCATTGGAAAAAAAAGCTGCACTTCTCAACCATTTAAAACAACAAGTAAAGACAGTAACACAGGAGCTACAGGAGGAAATGAACAAAAACAGCTGCACCGCTTGCTCTGCTGAAACATGTTACAACACTCCCAGTGTAAAGGCGGAACTCGACAACAAGTATCTTGAAAACTCATGGCTCAATCTTACTGCGGCACAGAGAGAGCAATGCCTTCTCGATGATGCAATGTTGCTACCAATGTTATCTTACATGAGGAGGAAACCCTTTGATGGTGCTTATGCTTATAACCGAAATGTAGATATGATGGAAAAATTATTTGCACTTGTAATTTCATTTTTATGCTTTTTTCTTTAATCGTGATAACCTTATGATGTGATTACCATAATACTTATTGTAACTTTTTGGAACAGAATACATGTGTTATAGTATTTGGAATTTAATTGTGTTAATGGTATAGTGTGTTTGTTCATTGAATGTGTTTGTAATAAACCCTAAAGAGTCTCTTTTTGCTGTTGCTATGAGACTTAATTTATTTTATCCAAATGCACTCTATTTCACTCTTTGAATGCAAATAACAATTTTTAGAAATAATGCTGGTGTTGTTACCTGCAAATGCCAGAACTTATGGAGGATGAATCCAATTAACATGTCCTAATTGACTTGCAACAAGAAGCAGGAACAGTATGGCCTCCAACTCGCAATTCGAAAGAAATTGAAGGTCGCAAAACTCCACAGTGAATTATGACTAAAACAGTTACGCGACATCACTTAATTATTACTTTTTGTATTTGATATATGTGTGGATAAAATGAAATAACTTACCGTCGCGATAACCCCGCTTGTGACAGAGGGAATGTCATCAACCCTCTGATCCCTGTTGAGACAATAAGCCAGATGTTTAAAATAGTTGTGAGGTGTTACTGGTTACTGTGAGGTGTGTGTGCAAGGATGGAGGGCAGGAGGAATAAGTTGCTGTCAGTATGGCTAGTGTTAGTAGATGTTATGTGCCAACAATTCTCTGCTCATGCAGGAACTATGGAAAGCAGTGATCCTTTTATGTGTTTTAGTTTCACATAACCTTACTTATTCGTTGCAGAAACACTTATTGGATATATTTCATAATTTTCTTCGGCACACACTAACATCATCAAAACACACACCAGACAACTGCTCAGCAACCGCAACCTCAGGTAACAAATGTATACGTGCAGCGTGGTGGAATGGGTAGCGGTCTCCTTGGAAATGTGGCATCAGTTGCAGCCGGTTCCGTCATTGGACACGGCATTTCACATATGCTCTTCGACCGCAATGCCCCGCCTGCACAACCCACTGAGTTGCAACAGGTAACACAACAAGTTGGTAACGGTGCCTGTGCAGCTCATGTCCAAACTTATGCAAAATGTTTGGAAGCAAATGAAGGCAATGCGGCACCATGTAAATGGGCATGGGAAACCTTTACACAGTGTCAAAGTGAGCAGCAACCAACTCAATAAATTATCAGTATAGGAAAGAGGCAAATGTTTGTAGGGAGAAAGGAAAGAAAGAAAGATATATTGAGGCAATAAGAGAGGAATGGGAAAGCTGGTGTTTCCATATAATTTGTTTTTCTCTTTGTTGTTTTACTTCTGATTTATTTCTTTCCATTGTTGCGAGTGTGGACTCTAACCAGTGAATGATTATGTCACTCCTCTTGTCAACATGTTTTCTGTCCTCATGGGGAAGTTTTACTCGACATGGTGCATTTATCAAAACTGGTAGTTCGAGATTTGAGTGGCTTTATAACGAAGCGAATTGAAGGTTTAGAAAAGTGAGAACAAAAAGATAAGAAAATGAAGGCATATGAGTAAGAAACAAAGAGAGTAAAGGAAGGAGAGTTTGTGCATGAGAGGGAAAACATATTTGTGTGGTCACAACCATTTTACTGAATTGAGAAGCACCTACAACTCTACTGATACCATGTTCTCTTCGAATCAGTTTCAACCAGTAAAATATTCAGTGTTGCACTTCTTCCTTTTCTTATTACTCTCTTTATTACTTTCGAGGATACGACACTTTCTTTTCCATATATAGTAAATTTATTACTATTATTGCCACACCATTATTACCTGTCTTTATTTCTTTCTTCCTTTGGTATTACGATTACCACTATTATTATTATTATTATTCCACACTTTATTATTTTTTTCTACTAAGTGATGCCTCTGTATCTCACATTTTGATAGACATGCATGAGCATATTCATTTGTGCACTCACTGCTCTTTCAGTTGCTGCAAGAGTTGTTGTTTTCACCACTACACTTCAGTATTTTTCTTTTGAATACGCTCTTCTCATTCATTACTCTTTTACCAGGGGAAAAAAAAATATAAATATACGCACAATATAATAGCTTAGCTTGCTTACAAACATTCAAAATATGCAATGATAGAAGCATTGAGTGTAATGATTCTTTACTTTCTTTTTTCTTTACACATTACTAATAAGATTCAGGAGATGAGGTTTCACATCAGTTCCTTGAGTTTATGGCCACTTGGTGTCACTATGTTCCTGCAGTTACATTAATTTTGTACCAGTTGCCGTTGCTCTTCCACGCCTAATTGAGTCTTTGAAATATGATTAGTTTTCTTACCCTTTATGGAGTCTTTCCAGAAGTGTTTATGCTGCAACTGTGACTTAACTGTGTTATTGGCATCTCAACCACTGAGATTACTGTTGAATTATTCTATCATGTATTATTCATTATCGCGTGAAAATACTCGTATTCTTTTTAGTTATATTAAATTCTTCATTTCCAACAATTCCAGTCATTCCATGCATTAGTTATACTTACTTGCAGGTTGCATTTGTTTTCAAGTTTAATCGTTACATGTTTATGGCATCTCACATTTCCAGTGCTTGAGTTCTACACAATTCCCTCGCTCGAATGTGTTGTGAGGCTGATGCAATTGGAGTAATGTTGATTCTGTATATTTTGTTTCCTAACATGTAGAATCTCTGGGAATAGCAACAAAAGTGCTGGAATGTATATCATGTATTAACTATCATATGTTATATATTTCTGTTATCTTTTCATTGAGCATTATGGGAATTATCATGTTTACTGCAGCTCGAAGTGAAGAGTGCATTTCAGGTTACACTGTGATGTGTAGAAGTGGGATTCTGTAAAATCTCCCATATGTTGTTGTTCCTTGTCTTTTGTATGGTGTCATGAATACTGTTAGCATTTATTGAAATGATGAAGTTACGGGAGAGGGACTAGAGACTCCCTTTTTCTCGTACAACAATTTGACGGTGTTTTACGATATACAGTAACTAATTAGGAAGTGCGCCAAATCCTTTTGAATGTTGGTAAGAAATGCTGAAAGGTGCAGTACCATCACTAGTTTTCATTTTGCATGAGATGTTGTTGTACGAAGCTGTGACCATTTATATACAACCCGTTAGTACCTATTGTTTGTTCTTCAGACTAATCGCATTTCTCATCTCCAGAGTTGTGATGCTACTGCGTTTACTGAACCCTAATTGCGTGCGGGGAAGAGAAAATGGAGGGGATTTGATTAATGTGAGTTTGTGGTGGTAGGATAGAAGTGGTAGCGCATCTGATATGTGTTGTAGGCCGTGGGAAATAGAGTGTAAGACGTACGGGGATGGAATAAGGATTGCTAACGACAAAAGCTGTTAACTGAAATTAATGTAGGATATGCATATGCGTGTGATGATCAGAAAATGTGTGTTCATTTATTTCGTGTATCTATTCTGTGAAAGGCTTGCGCTTGTGTGTGGATGGTGCTTTATTTGATATTTGGATCACATCTATGTTCTTTTTGTTAATTTTTAGTATCAATTTTCTGTCTTGAGATGGTGCAGTATGTTAATAAGGAAGCAGATTCAGTGCCACGGTAAGGTAAGGTAAGGTAAGAAAAGAAGCTGCTGTCACTATAATTAACACTCGCTGTTGCTATTGTTCCATTTTGTTTACGTGTATCTGATGGTAAGGACAAGAAAGTGTTTGAAGGATATATAATGCGAGGTGACAATATGAAAGAGTATGGGACACTTATGTTTTTATCATTGGCGGGAGTGATATTGTTGGTTTTCACTGGCGAGTCGAAAGCCAAAACCTGTATGGTGAGAAGGGAGGAGGTGGAAGGAGTGATGGAGGCTGTGATAGAAAATGGTGATCACTTCGTGAGTAGACGTCACAAATGGATGATATGCAACGTCACTAATAGGGTGGGAGAAGCAAATAAAGTGTTTTGGATGTGCGACGCCTCTATTGATGGGACACCCACAACTCTCGTTAACAAATTCAATTGGAGTAATGATGTAAGCAGCGTAACTACCTGTAAAAAGAAGGTGCTGGAAGAGATCCAAAGAATTAAGGATGAGGAGATACAGCTGAGCAGTAAAATTGTGGAGCAAGATATGATAAATAAAAACCTGGAGATATTGGGTGCAAAAGCACAGGAGACAAAGCAGGAATGCCAAGATCAGATAGAAAAAATAACAGATACTGATACCAAGATACAGAACATCATAAATGAAGGTGCTCGAATGAACTCTCTTATTGAAAAGGAAATGACAGAGTGTGAAAATATTAAGCGAAATATGGAAAAGGAATACGATATTGAACTTGAAAAAATTGATGAAGAAATCAAAAATGTTATGAAAGCAATAGAACTAAAGGAACAGCAACTAGAAGAACTTGGAATTAATAAGTGTCCCTCATGTGACGCTGAAGCTTGCTGGGATGATGTGAAAATAAAGGAAGAGTTGGATAAACTATATGGAAAAGATGGATGGACAAAATCAGGAGGTAAATGTGGGGTGTCACATGAAGATACTGAAGGGAATCATTCAAAATATAATGAAAACATGTAAACAGTTATGGAAATAAAATATGTTGGGTTTGTATCTTTTCTTACTTATTAATCTGTCAGTTTAAGCAGTTGTTTCTTACCACTATGTGAAATAATAATGGATTTTTTTATGGATATCATACATTTTGGTTAATTATCATTATAATATCATTTCATGAATCGGTAAAATTGGTTTCGCCATGTTAATCGTGAATTCTGTAACTCTTATGCAAATGTGTTATGGAAAATATATACGCGTGCTTTATTTCATATCATCTACTCTAGGAGCATTAGAAAAATGCAAATACTATTTGGAGTGTTGTTGCTGATATCTTGCGTAACAATATGGGCGGATGATAATCCATGCTATTATATAAAAGAGAGGGAAGATGTTTACAGAGAGGAGGGCGTCGATGATGCGAGGAGTTTTGTTTTGAAGGGTGGGGAGAAACTTTTTGGAAATGATAAAAAGTGGATGTTTTGCGATGCGTCTAATGATTTTACAAGCGGAAAGGTTTGGAGTTGTAGCAATGATAAAACATTTAAAGACTTAATCGAGAATCACGAACTTTTGCGAGAGAGTGTGGAGGGCGGAAATCTATGCGACAGTACTGTGGCAACTCAAATAAGAGTGCATAAAGAAAAAATTGAAAAATTGAAGGATAAACTCCGGCAGTTAGGGGTCGAGAATGAAAATTACAAAAAAAGCACTGGAGCAAAGCAAAAAAACCCACCATGTATCGAGGATCCAAAAACGTTAAGAGACAAAAGTCAAACAAATGCAACTCTCGAAACAGCAAACAGAGAAAAGAGAGATGAAATAGAGAAGGTAAAGCAACAATGCAATCACAATATTACACATCATATCACTAATCACAAAAAAGTAATCTTGAAAAAGAAAAAAGCTTCTCTCCACGACCTAAAGAAACAGCTGAATTTGACGACACAAATGTTTGAGGAAGCAATAAAGAAAAACAATTGCAGTGTTTGCTCTGCCGAAACATGTTACAGCACTCCCAGTGTAAAGGCGGAACTTGACAACAAGTATCTTGAAAACTCATGGCTCAATCTTACCGCAGCACACAGGGAGCAATGCCTTCTTGATGATACAATGTTGCTACCAATGTTATCTTACATGAGGAGGAAACCCTTTGATGGTGCTTATGCTTATAACCAAAATGTAGATATGATGGAAAAACTATTTGCACTTCTAATTTCATTTTTATGCTTTTTAATTTGACCGGAATAATCTTATGATGTGATTACCATAATACTTATTGTAACTTTTTGGAACAGAATACATGTGTTATAGTATTTGGAATTTAATTGTGTTAATGGTATAGTGTGTTTGTTCATTGATTGTGTTTGCCATAAACCCTAAAGAGTCTCTTTTTGCTGTTGCTATGAGTCTTATTTTGTTTTATCTGAATGCACTCAATTTCACCCTTTAAATGCAAATAACAATTCTTAGGATAGATGTTATTGCTACCTGCAAATGACGGAATTAATTGAAGTTGAATCCAATTAGCATGTCCCACTTGACTTGTAACAAGAAGCAGGACTGTATGGTTTGCGGTTTCCAATCTGAAAGGAATTAGAATCCGTAACACTTCACGTTGAATTATAACTAAAACAGTTACGCGACATTACTTAATTATTACTCTTTGTATTTGATATGTGTGTGCGATAAGGTGGAACTCTTCGCATTTTGCAGCAACCTCGCATGCGACACGAGGAAAGTTACTAACCCTCTGACTTTTGTTGAGACAATAAGCCAGATGTTTAAAATAGTTGTGAAGTGTTACTGGTTACCGTGAGGTGTGTGTGCAAGGATGGAGGGCAGGAGGAATAAGTTGCTGTCAGTATGGCTAGTGTTAGTAGATGTTATGTGCCAACAATTCTCTGCTCATGCAGGAACTATGGAAAGCAGTGATCCTTTTATGTGTTTTAGTTTCACATAACCTTACTTATTCGTTGCAGAAACACTTATTGGATATATTTCATAATTTTCTTTGGCACACGACAACAGCATCAAAACACACACCAGACAACTGCTCAGCAACCGCAACCTCAGGTAACAAATGTGTACGTGCTGCGTGGTGGAATGGGTAGCGGTCTCCTTGGAAATGTGGCATCAGTTGCAGCCGGTTCCGTCATTGGACACGGCATTACGCATATGCTCTTCGACCGCAATGCCCCGCCTGCACAACCCACTGAGTTGCAACAGGTGGCACAACAAGTTTGTAACGGTGCCTGTGCAGCTCATGTCCAAACTTATGCAAAATGTTTGGAAGCAAATGAAGGCAATGCGGCACCATGTAAATGGGCATGGGAAACCTTTACACAGTGTCAAAGTGAGCAGCAACCAACTCAATAAATTATCAGTATAGGAAAGAGGCAAATGTTTGTAGAGACAAAAGAAAGAAAAAGATATATTGAGGCAATGGAGGAGGAATGGAAGAGTTACTGCCTCTACAATATGTTTTTCGCTTTGTTGTTTTACTTCTGATTTATTTCTTTCCATTGTTGCGAGTGTGGACTCTAACCAGTGAATGATTATGTCACTCCTCTTGTCAACATGTTTTCTGTCCTCATGGGGAAGTTTTACTCGACATGGTGCATTTATCAAAACTGGTAGTTCGAGATTTGAGTGGCTTTATAACGAAGCGAATTGAAGGTTTAGAAAAGTGAGAACAAAAAGATAAGAAAATGAAGGCATATGAGTAAGAAACAAAGAGAGTAAAGGAAGGAGAGTTTGTGCATGAGAGGGAAAACATATTTGTGTGGTCGCAACCATTTTACTGAATTGAGAAACACCTACAACTCTATTGATATCATGTTCTCTTCGAATCAGTTTCAACCAGTAAAATATTCAGTGTTGCACTTCTTCCTTTTCTTATTACTCTCTTTGTTACTTTCGAGAATACGACACTTTCTTTTCCATATATAGTAAATTTGTTACTATTATTGCCACCCCTATAACCTCTATTTCTTTGGTATTACGATTACCACTATTATTATTATTATTATTTTTCCACGCTTTATTATTTTTTTCTACTAAGTGATGCCTCTGTAACTCATATTATGCTAAACGTGCGTGAAGTTGAAGGCATTGCATGAGCATATTCATTTGTACGCTCACTGCTCTTTCAGTTGCTGCAAGAGTTGTTGTTTTCACTACTACACTTCAGTATTTTTCTTTTGAATAAGCTCTTCTCATTCCTTACTCTTTTACCAGGGGGAAAAAAAATATAAATATACGCACAATATAATAGCTTAGCTTGCTTACAAACATTCAAAATATGCAATGATAGAAGCATTGAGTGTAATGATTCTTTACTTTCTTTTTTCTTTACACATTACTAATAAGATTCAGGAGATGAGGTTTCACATCAGTTCCTTGAGTTTATGGCCACTTGGTGTCACTATGTTCCTGCAGTTACATTAATTTTGTACCAGTTGCCGTTGCTCTTCCACGCCTAATTGAGTCTTTGAAATATGATTAGTTTTCTTACCCTTTATGGAGTCTTTCCAGAAGTGTTTATGCTGCAACTGTGACTTAACTGTGTTATTGGCATCTCAACCACTGAGATTACTGTTGAATTATTCTATCATGTATTATTCATTATCGCGTGAAAATACTCGTATTCTTTTTAGTTATATTAAATTCTTCATTTCCAACAATTCCAGTCATTCCATGCATTAGTTATACTTACTTGCAGGTTGCATTTGTTTTCAAGTTTAATCGTTACATGTTTATGGCATCTCACATTTCCAGTACTTGAGTTCTACACAATTCCCTCGCTCGAATGTGTTGTGAGGCTGATGCAATTGGAGTAATGTTGATTCTGTATATTTTGTTTCCTAACATGTAGAATCTCTGGGAATAGCAACAAAAGTGCTGGAATGTATATCATGTATTAACTATCATATGTTATATATTTCTGTTATCTTTTCATTGAGCATTATGGGAATTATCATGTTTACTGCAGCTCGAAGTGAAGAGTGCATTTCAGGTTACACTGTGATGTGTAGAAGTGGGATTCTGTAAAATCTCCCATATGTTGTTGTTCCTTGTCTTTTGTATGGTGTCATGAATACTGTTAGCATTTATTGAAATGATGAAGTTACGGGAGAGGGACTAGAGACTCCCTTTTTCTCGTACAACAATTTGACGGTGTTTTACGATATACAGTAACTAATTGTGATGTGCGCCAAATCCTTTTGAATGTTGGTAAGAAATGCTGAAAGGTGCAGTACCATCACTAGTTTTCATTTTGCATGAGATGTTGTTGTACGAAGCTGTGACCATTTATATACAACCCGTTAGTACCTATTGTTTGTTCTTCAGGGTGATCGCATTTCTCATCTCCAGAGTTGTGATGCTACTGCGTTTACTGAACCCTAATTGCGTGCGGGGAAGAGAAAATGGAGGGGATTTGATTAATGTGAGTTTGTGGTGGTAGGATAGAAGTGGTAGCGCATCTGATATGTGTTGTAGGCCGTGGGAAATAGAGTGTAAGACGTACGGGGATGGAATAAGGATTGCTAACGACAAAAGCTGTTAACTGAAATTAATGTAGGATATGCATATGCGTGTGATGATCAGAAAATGTGTGTTCATTTATTTCGTGTATCTATTCTGTGAAAGGCTTGCGCTTGTGTGTGGATGGTGCTTTATTTGATATTTGGATCACATCTATGTTCTTTTTGTTAATTTTTAGTATCAATTTTCTGTCTTGAGATGGTGCAGTATGTTAATAAGGAAGCAGATTCAGTGCCACGGTAAGGTAAGGTAAGGTAAGAAAAGAAGCTGCTGTCACTATAATTAACACTCGCTGTTGCTATTGTTCCATTTTGTTTACGTGTATCTGATGGTAAGGACAAGAAAGTGTTTGAAGGATATATAATGCGAGGTGACAATATGAAAGAGTATGGGACACTTATGTTTTTATCATTGGCGGGAGTGATATTGTTGGTTTTCACTGGCGAGTCGAAAGCCAAAACCTGTATGGTGAGAAGGGAGGAGGTGGAAGGAGTGATGGAGGCTGTGATAGAAAATGGTGATCACTTCGTGAGTAGACGTCACAAATGGATGATATGCAACGTCACTAATAGGGTGGGAGAAGCAAATAAAGTGTTTTGGATGTGCGACGCCTCTATTGATGGGACACCCACAACTCTCGTTAACAAATTCAATTGGAGTAATGATGTAAGCAGCGTAACTACCTGTAAAAAGAAGGTGCTGGAAGAGATCCAAAGAATTAAGGATGAGGAGATACAGCTGAGCAGTAAAATTGTGGAGCAAGATATGATAAATAAAAACCTGGAGATATTGGGTGCAAAAGCACAGGAGACAAAGCAGGAATGCCAAGATCAGATAGAAAAAATAACAGATACTGATACCAAGATACAGAACATCATAAATGAAGGTGCTCGAATGAACTCTCTTATTGAAAAGGAAATGACAGAGTGTGAAAATATTAAGCGAAATATGGAAAAGGAATACGATATTGAACTTGAAAAAATTGATGAAGAAATCAAAAATGTTATGAAAGCAATAGAACTAAAGGAACAGCAACTAGAAGAACTTGGAATTAATAAGTGTCCCTCATGTGACGCTGAAGCTTGCTGGGATGATGTGAAAATAAAGGAAGAGTTGGATAAACTATATGGAAAAGATGGATGGACAAAATCAGGAGGTAAATGTGGGGTGTCACATGAAGATACTGAAGGGAATCATTCAAAATATAATGAAAACATGTAAACAGTTATGGAAATAAAATATGTTGGGTTTGTATCTTTTCTTACTTATTAATCTGTCAGTTTAAGCAGTTGTTTCTTACCACTATGTGAAATAATAATGGATTTTTTTATGGATATCATACATTTTGGTTAATTATCATTATAATATCATTTCATGAATCGGTAAAATTGGTTTCGCCATGTTAATCGTGAATTCTGTAACTCTTATGCAAATGTGTTATGGAAAATATATACGCGTGCTTTATTTCATATCATCTACTCTAGGAGCATTAGAAAAATGCAAATACTATTTGGAGTGTTGTTGCTGATATCTTGCGTAACAATATGGGCGGATGATAATCCATGCTATTATATAAAAGAGAGGGAAGATGTTTACAGAGAGGAGGGCGTCGATGATGCGAGGAGTTTTGTTTTGAAGGGTGGGGAGAAACTTTTTGGAAATGATAAAAAGTGGATGTTTTGCGATGCGTCTAATGATTTTACAAGCGGAAAGGTTTGGAGTTGTAGCAATGATAAAACATTTAAAGACTTAATCGAGAATCACGAACTTTTGCGAGAGAGTGTGGAGGGCGGAAATCTATGCGACAGTACTGTGGCAACTCAAATAAGAGTGCATAAAGAAAAAATTGAAAAATTGAAGGATAAACTCCGGCAGTTAGGGGTCGAGAATGAAAATTACAAAAAAAGCACTGGAGCAAAGCAAAAAAACCCACCATGTATCGAGGATCCAAAAACGTTAAGAGACAAAAGTCAAACAAATGCAACTCTCGAAACAGCAAACAGAGAAAAGAGAGATGAAATAGAGAAGGTAAAGCAACAATGCAATCACAATATTACACATCATATCACTAATCACAAAAAAGTAATCTTGAAAAAGAAAAAAGCTTCTCTCCACGACCTAAAGAAACAGCTGAATTTGACGACACAAATGTTTGAGGAAGCAATAAAGAAAAACAATTGCAGTGTTTGCTCTGCCGAAACATGTTACAGCACTCCCAGTGTAAAGGCGGAACTTGACAACAAGTATCTTGAAAACTCATGGCTCAATCTTACCGCAGCACACAGGGAGCAATGCCTTCTTGATGATACAATGTTGCTACCAATGTTATCTTACATGAGGAGGAAACCCTTTGATGGTGCTTATGCTTATAACCAAAATGTAGATATGATGGAAAAACTATTTGCACTTCTAATTTCATTTTTATGCTTTTTAATTTGACCGGAATAATCTTATGATGTGATTACCATAATACTTATTGTAACTTTTTGGAACAGAATACATGTGTTATAGTATTTGGAATTTAATTGTGTTAATGGTATAGTGTGTTTGTTCATTGATTGTGTTTGCCATAAACCCTAAAGAGTCTCTTTTTGCTGTTGCTATGAGTCTTATTTTGTTTTATCTGAATGCACTCAATTTCACCCTTTAAATGCAAATAACAATTCTTAGGATAGATGTTATTGCTACCTGCAAATGACGGAATTAATTGAAGTTGAATCCAATTAGCATGTCCTAATTGACTTGTAACAAGAAGCAGGACTGTATGGTTTGCGGTTTCCAATCTGAAAGGAATTAGAATCCGTAACACTTCACGTTGAATTATAACTAAAACAGTTACGCGACATTACTTAATTATTACTCTTTGTATTTGATATGTGTGTGCGATAAGGTGGAACTCTTCGCATTTTGCAGCAACCTCGCATGCGACACGAGGAAAGTTACTAACCCTCTGACTTTTGTTGAGACAATAAGCCAGATGTTTAAAATAGTTGTGAAGTGTTACTGGTTACTGTGAGGTGTGTGTGCAAGGATGGAGGGCAGGAGGAATAAGTTGCTGTCAGTATGGCTAGTGTTAGTAGATGTTATGTGCCAACAATTCTCTGCTCATGCAGGAACTATGGAAAGCAGTGATCCTTTTATGTGTCTTAGTTTCACATAGCCTTACATATTCGTGGCAGACGCACTTATTGGATGTGTTTCCTAATTTTCTTTGGCACATGAAACGTTGCCGCAACAACAGCATCAAAACACACACCAGACAACTGCTCAGCAACCGCAACCTCAGGTAATAAATGTGTACGTGCAGCGTGGTGGAATGGGTAGCGGTCTCCTTGGAAATGTGGCATCAGTTGCAGCCGGTTCCGTCATTGGCCACGGCATTTCACATATGCTCTTTGACCGCAATGCCCCGCCAGCACAACCCACTGAGTTGCAACAGGTGGCACAACAAGTTGGTAACGGTGCCTGTGCAGCTCATGTCCAAACTTATGCAAAATGTTTGGAAGCAAATGAAGGCAATGCGGCACCATGTAAATGGGCATGGGAAACCTTTACACAGTGTCAAAGTGAGCAGCAACCAACTCAATAAATTATCAGTATGGGAAAGGAGCAAATGTTTGTAGAGACAAAGGAAAGAAAAAGATATATTGAGGCAATGGAGGAGAAATGGAAGAGTTACTGTCTCCCTATAATTTGTTTTTCGCTTTGTCCTTCTTTTTACTTCTCATTTATTTCTTTCCATTGTTGCGAGTGTGGCCTCTAACCAGTGAATGATTGTATCACTCCTCTTGTCAATATTTTTTCTGGTCTCATGGAAAAGTTTTACACGACATGGTGCATTTATGAGAACTGGTAGTTCGAGATTCGAGTGATTTTGTAACGAAGTGATGTGAAGGTTTAGAAATGTGAGAATAAAGAAGATCAGATGGAAATGAAGGCATATGAGTAAGAAACAAAAAGAGGAAAGGAAGGAGAGTTTGTGCATGAGAGGGAAGACATATTAGTGTGGCCGCAACCATTTTACTGAATTGAGAAGCACCTACAACTCTATTGATATCATGCTCTCTTCGAATCAGTTTCAACCAGTAAAATATTCAGTGTTGTACTTCTTCATTTTCTTACTACTCTCTTTATTACTTTCGAGAATACGACACTTTCTTTTCCATATATAGTAAATTTGTTACTATTATTGCCACCCCTATAACCTCTTTCTTTCTTTGGTATTACGATTACCACTATTACTATTATTATTATTATTTTTATTTTTCCACGCTTTATTATTTTTTTCTACTAAGTGATGCCTCTGTAACTCATATTATGCTAAACGTGCGTGAAGTTGAAGGCATTGCATGAGCATATTCATTTGTGCCCTCACTGCTCTTTCAGTTGCTGCAAGAGTTGTTATTTTCACTACTACACTTCAGTATCTTTCCTTTGAATACGCTCTCCTTATTCCTTACTCTTTTGGTAAGGAAAGAAAAAATATAAATATACGCACAATATAATAGCTTAGCTTACTTACAAACATTCAAAATATGTAGTGACAGAAGCATTGAGTGTAATGATTCTTTGCTTTCTTTTTTTGTTTACACATTACTAATAAGATTCAGGAGATGAGGTTTCACATCAGTTCCTTAGGTTTATGTCCACTTGGAGTCACTGCGTTCCTGCAGTTACATTTATTTTGTACCAGTTGCCGTTTCTCTTCCACGCCTAATTGAGTCTTCGAAATATGATTAGTTTTCTTTCCCTTTATGGAGTCTTTCCAGAAGTGTTTATGCTGCAACTGTGACTTAACTGTGTTATTGGCATCTCAACTACTGAGATTACTGTTGTGGTATTCTATCATATTTGCTCCCATATCGGATGAAAATACTATTATTTTTTTTTAGTTATATTAAATTCTTCATTTCCAACAATTCCAGTCATTCCATGCATTAGTTATACTAACTTTAAGATTGCATTTGTTTTCATTGAGTCCAATCGTGGAATGTTTATGATATCTCGCATTTCCAGTACTTAAGTTTCACACAATTTCCTCAATTCAGTGTCTTGTTAGGCTGATACAATTGGAGTAATGTTGATTCTGTATATTTTGTTTCCTAAAATGTTGAATCTCTGGGAATAGCAACAAAAGTGCTGGAATATATATCATGTATTACCTATCATATGTTATATATTTCTGTTATCTTTTCATTGAGCATTATGGGAATTATCATGTTTACTGCAGCTCGAAGTGAAGAGTGCATTTCAGGTTACACTGTGATGTGTAGAGAGTGGGATTCAGTAAAATATCCCATATGTTGTTGTTCCTTGTTTTTTGTATGGGGTCGTGAATACTGTTAGCATTTATTGAAATGATGAAGTTACGGGAGAGGGACTAGAGACTCCCCTTTTCTCGTACTGCTACACCATTTCACGATGCTTTATAATATACAGTAACTAATTGTGATGTGTGGCAAATCCTTTTGAATGTTGGTAGGAAATGCTAAACGATATAATGTCACCAAAAGTTCTCATATTTCATGGGGTGTGTTGTTATGTGGATTGTAGTGAGAGATGCAGCCCGTTAGTATTAATTGTTTGTTCTTGAGACTAATCGCATTACCGGCATTTCTAGAGTTATGATGCTGCTGCGTTTGTTGAACTCTAACTGCGTGCAGAGGAAAGAGGTGTGACGAAGGAAATTTGATTAATGTGAGTTTGTGGCACTAGGATAGAAGTGGTAGCGCATCTGATATGTGTTGTAGGCTGTGGGAAATAGAATTTAAGACATGCGGGGATGGAATAAGGATTGCTAAGGGAAAAAACTGTTAACTGACTTTGACAAAGGATATTCATATATGCGTGTGCTAATCGGAATACATGTGTTCATTTATTTCGTGTATTTTTTCTGAGTTAGGTTTGCATTTGAATGCACATGTTGTTGTACCTATTTTGTATTTGGATCACATATATATTTTTTGTTAATTTTTAGTTTTAAGTTTATTTGTGTCTTGCCATTGTGCCGTGTGTCAATGAGGAAGCAGATTCAGTGCCACGGTAAGGTAAGGTAAGGTAAGAAAAGAAGCTGCTGTCACTATAGTTAACACTCACTGTTGCTATTATTTCATTTGGTTTGGGTATATGTATTTGTTAACAAGGACAAGAAAGTGTTTGAAGGATATATAGTGTGAACTAACAATATGAAAGAGTATGGGACACTTATGTTTTTTTCTTTGGCGGGGTTGATATTGTTTTTGGCTTTTACAGAAAGGGTGGAGGCTGTCAAATGTGTTAGAATCCAAAAGGATGGAGAGGTTGATGATAAGGTGGCTGTGATGAAGGCTAATGATGACCTCTTGGTAAAAAATCATAAGTGGATGATATGCAACAGGAGCGAAAGAATAGGTGGAGCAAATGAAATGTTATGGCTTTGTGATATTTCAAGCGATGAGCAACCAACAGACCTCATTACAAACAGATTCAATTGGAGTAGTGGAGGTGATATATCCTTTTGTAAAAGGAAAGTGCATGAGAGACGGATGGAGCTAGACCGTGAAGCCGAACAGCTACGGGGGCGAATTGGTGGGAAAGACAAGGAAGTTGTGCGCCTTCGGGCAGCGTGCACACAGGTGGATCGAGAAAAGAAACAGTGCGAAGAGGATATTGGGAGAATGGCTGGTTCCGAAGGCAAGGTAAGGAGCCTTCAGGATGAAAAAAAACGAGTGGATGCACTTTTTAAACAGGAAGAAAAAGAGTGTGAAAACAGGAAAATATGGACAGAGGGGAATTACAAAGAGAGATTGGAGAAAGTCTTAGATGAAATTCAATACGTTAAGAGAGCAATAGAGCTGAAGGAACAACAGCTGGAAAAACTTGGAAATAATAATTGTCCCGCATGTGACGCTGGGACTTGTTGGGATGATGTGCACATAAAGGAAAATTTGGATAAATTATATGGAAAAGATGGATGGAAAAAATCAGGTGTTAAATGCGGGGTGTCACATGAGGGTAATGAGGAGAGTAATTCAAAATATAATGAAAACATGTAAACAGTTATGGAAATAAAATATGTTGGGTTCGTATCTTTTCTTACTTATTAATCTGTCAGTATCAGCAGAGATTTCTTTCCACTATGTGAATTAATAATGGAATTTTTATGGATATCATACATGTTAGTTAATTATCATGATAATATCATTTTGCGAATCGGTACAGTTGGTTTTGTTCCATTAATGGTAAATTTGGTTATTCTTATGCAAATGTGTTTATGGAAAAAATATATGCGTGCTTTGTTCCGTGATAACTGCTATAAGATTATTAGGAAGATGCGAATACTGTTTGGATTATTGTTGCTGATATTTTGCTTAACTGTGAGAGCAAGTGATGAACGATGCAGTGACGTAACGTGGAGGGGAGATGATTACAGTGGTTACGGGAGGAGATTTTTTTCAAATAGTGAAAATTTTTTTGAAGTTGATAAAACGTGGATATTTTGCTATTCTCTGAAACATGATACGGAACCTAAGCTTTGGACCTGCGACAACGATAAAACTCTAAATGAATTGGTTGAGAAAAACAAGCCTTTACAAAACGAAGTAGAAAAAAGAGGTTTGTGCAATATAACAGTAACTAGCCAAACGGGGGCGGACAAACAAAAAGTTACAGATTTGCAAATCGAACTTAATAAGAAGGAAGATCAAGTGGCCACTGTGCTACGAGAACAAGACAAAAAGAAAGAGGAAAGCGGAAAATGCCATCATAAACTTACAAAATTAAAGGAAATGAGTGCAAGTATTGAGAGCCTACAGGAAGATATTGACGAACAACAAGCCAGCATCACAAAGGAGAAGAAACGATGCGACAAAAACATTACGCAATACATCGCCGGTCCTCAAGAGACAAGGATAAATGCAGCACTTGCTTCCCTCCAGGACTTAAAGGAAACGTTAAAGTCGTTGACACGAAATTTTGAGGAAGGAATGAAGAAACGCAGTTGCACCGCTTGCTCTGCCGAAACATGTTACAGCACTCCCAGTGTAAAGGCGGAACTTGACAAAATGTATCTTGAAAACTCATGGCTCAATCTTACCGCAGCACAGAGGGAGCAATGCCTTCTTGATGATACAATGTTGCTACCAATGTTATCTTACATGAGGAGGAAACCCTTTGATGGTGCTTATGCTTATAACCAAAATGTAGATATGATGGAAAAACTATTTGCACTTCTAATTTCATTTTTATGCTTTTTAATTTGACCGGAATAATCTTATGATGTGATTACCATAATACTTATTGTAACTTTTTGGAACAGAATACATGTGTTATAGTATTTGGAATTTAATTGTGTTAATGGTATAGTGTGTTTGTTCATTGATTGTGTTTGCCATAAACCCTAAAGAGTCTCTTTTTGCTGTTGCTATGAGTCTTATTTTGTTTTATCTGAATGCACTCAATTTCACCCTTTAAATGCAAATAACAATTCTTAGGATAGATGTTATTGCTACCTGCAAATGACGGAATTAATTGAAGTTGAATCCAATTAGCATGTCCCACTTGACTTGTAACAAGAAGCAGGACTGTATGGTTTGCGGTTTCCAATCTGAAAGGAATTAGGATCCGTAACACTTCACGTTGAATTATAACTAAAACAGTTACGCGACATTACTTAATTATTACTCTTTGTATTTGATATGTGTGTGCGATAAGGTGGAACTCTTCGCATTTTGCAGCAACCTCGCATGCGACACGAGGAAAGTTACTAACCCTCTGACTTTTGTTGAGACAATAAGCCAGATGTTTAAAATAGTTGTGAAGTGTTACTGGTTACTGTGAGGTGTGTGTGCAAGGATGGAGGGCAGGAGGAATAAGTTGCTGTCAGTATGGCTAGTGTTAGTAGATGTTATGTGCCAACAATTCTCTGCTCATGCAGGAACTATGGAAAGCAGTGATCCTTTTATGTGTTTTAGTTTCACATAACCTTACTTATTCGTTGCAGAAACACTTATTGGATATATTTCATAATTTTCTTTGGCACACGACAACAGCATCAAAACACGCACCAGACAACTGCTCAGCAACCGCAACCTCAGGTAACAAATGTGTACGTGCTGCGTGGTGGAATGGGTAGCGGTCTCCTTGGAAATGTGGCATCAGTTGCAGCCGGTTCCGTCATTGGCCACGGCATTTCACATATGCTCTTCGACCGCAATGCCCCGCCTGCACAACCCACTGAGTTGCAACAGGTGGCACAACAAGTTGGTAACGGTGCCTGTGCAGCTCATGTCCAAACTTATGCAAAATGTTTGGAAGCAAATGAAGGCAATGCGGCACCATGTAAATGGGCATGGGAAATCTTTACACAGTGTCAAAGTGAGCAGCAACCAACTCAATAAATTATCAGTATAGGAAAGAGGCAAATGTTTGTAGGGAGAAAGGAAAGAAAGAAAGATATATTGAGGCGATAAGAGAGGAATGGGAAAGCTGGTGTTTCCATATAATTTGTTTTTCTCTTTGTTGTTTTACTTCTGATTTATTTCTTTCCATTGTTGCGAGTGTGGACTCTAACCAGTGAATGATTATGTCACTCCTCTTGTCAACATGTTTTCTGTCCTCATGGGGAAGTTTTACTCGACATGGTGCATTTATCAAAACTGGTAGTTCGAGATTTGAGTGGCTTTATAACGAAGCGAATTGAAGGTTTAGAAAAGTGAGAACAAAAATATAAGAAAATGAAGGCATATGAGTAAGAAACAAAGAGAGGAAAGGAAGGAGAGTTTGTGCATGAGAGGGAAAACATATTTGTGTGGTCGCAACCATTTTACTGAATTGAGAAGCACCTACAACTCTATTGATATCATGTTCTCTTCGAATCAGTTTCAACCAGTAAAATATTCAGTGTTGCACTTCTTCCTTTTCTTATTACTCTCTTTATTACTTTCGAGAATACGACACTTTCTTTTCCATATATAGTAAATTTGTTACTATTATTGCCACCCCTATAACCTCTATTTCTTTGGTATTACGATTACCACTATTATTATTATTATTATTATTTTTCCACGCTTTATTATTTTTTTCTACTAAGTGATGCCTCTGTAACTCATATTATGCTAAACGTGCGTGAAGTTGAAGGCATTGCATGAGCATATTCATTTGTGCACTCACTGCTCTTTCAGTTGCTGCAAGCATTGTTGTTTTCACTACTACACTTCAGTATTTTTCTTTTGAATAAGCTCTTCTTATTCATTACTCTTTTACCAGGGGAAGAAAAAATATAAATATACGCACAATATAATAGCTTAGCTTACTTACAAACATTCAAAATATGCAATGATAGAAGCATTGAGTGTAATGATTCTTTACTTTCTTTTTTCTTTACACATTACTAATAAGATTCAGGAGATGAGGTTTCACATCAGGCGCTTGAGTTTATGGCCACTTGGTGTCACTATGTTCCTGCAGTTACATTAATTTTGTACCAGTTGCCGTTTCTCTTCCACGCCTAATTGAGTCTTTGAAATATGATTAGTTTTCTTACCCTTTATGGAGTCTTTCCAGAAGTGTTTATGCTGCAACTGTGACTTAACTGTGTTATTTGAATTTCAGCCACTGTGGTTACTGTTGTTGTATTCTATCACATTTTTTATTCCGTGTGGCATGAAAATACACGTATTATTTTTAGTTATATTAAATTCTGTATTTCCAACAATTCCAGTCATTCCATACATTAGTTACACTTACTTCCAGATTGCATTTGTTTTCAAGTTTAATCGTTACATGTTTATGGCATCTCACATTTCCAGTACTTGAGTTCTACACAATTCCCTCGCTCGAATGTGTTGTGAGGCTGATGCAATTGGAGTAATGTTGATTCTGTATATTTTGTTTCCCAACATGTCAAATCTCTGTGGATAGCAACAAAAGTGCTGGAATATGTATTACGTATTACGTATCATATGTTATGTATATACATATATATATGTTATCTTTCCGTTCGACCCCTGTATGAATTATCATGTCTACTTCAACTCGAGGTGTAGGAGCCATCGAGGGTGATGCTGTGATGCAGAGAAGTGGGATTCTGTAAAATCTCCCATATGTTGTTGTTCCTTGTCTTTTGTATTGGGTCGTGAATACTGTTAGCATTTATTGAAATGATGAAGTTACGGGAGAGGGACTAGACTCCCCTTTTCTCGTACTGCTACACTATTTCACGGTGTTTTACGATATACAGCAACTAATTGTGATGTGTGGCAAATCCTTTTGAATGTTGGTAGGAAATGCCAAACGATATAATGTCACCAAAAGTTCTCATATTTCATGGGGTGTGTCGTTATGTGGAATTGTAGTGAGAGATGCAGCCCGTTAATATTAATTGTTCTTCAGGGTGATCGCATTACCGGAATCTCCAGAATTGTGATGCTGCTGCATTTGTTGAATTGCAACTTTATGCAGAGGGAGGGGAAAAAGGAGGGGATTTGATGTGAGTTTGTGGTGGTAGGATGGAAGTGGCAGCGCATCTGATATGTGTTGTAGGTTATGAGGAACATAAATGTGAGACATGCGGGGATGAAGTAGGGATCGCTAAGGAGAAAAACTGTTAACTGAAATTAATGTAGGATATGCATATGCGTGTGATGATCAGAAAATGTGTGTTCATTTATTTCGTGTATATCTTCTGTGAAAGGTTTGCACTTGGATATGCATGGTGCCACACCCGTTTGGTATTTGGATCACATATTATTTTTGTTAAATTTTACTTTCAGCTTTATTTGTGTCCTGCCATTGTGCCGTGTGTCAATGGAGAAATAAATTCAGTGCTACTTCAGAGTAAGAAAAGAAGCTGCCGTCACTATAATTAACACTCGCTGTTGCCATTATTTCATTTGATTTATATACGCATTTGTTAACAAGGACAACAAGGTTTTTGAAAGGCATATAGTGCAAAGTTACAATATGAAAGGGCGTGGGAAAGCTATGTTCTTGTGGGCGGGGATGACGCTATTGCTTTTTAGTGGGAGGGGGGAAGGGAAGGCAGAAGGTTGCACCTTGAGAAGGTATGAAGTAGACGGAAGAGAGGAGGATATTCATGCCGTGATAGTAAACGCTGATGAATTTGCGAACGGAAATTACAAGTGGATGTTATGCAACAACAGCGGAAGGAGGGAAGGTGGAAGTGAATTGTTGTGGTTTTGTGGTACTTCAAGTAACAATAATCCGACAAGCCTCATAACCAGCAAATTCAACTGGAGCGGTGAAGTGGGTGACGTAACTGTTTGCAAAGCGAAGGTAGATAGTTCAGTGAGGCTTCTTAAAGAGCAGGTGGCGCAACTGCAGCAGCAAATTGAGGAGGCGAAGGAGGAGCATGCGAGACTTCAAGAAGGGAGTACACGGGAGGTTCAAGAAAAGAAGAAGTGCCAAAAGGAAATGAAAACGATGTCACAAGAGGATGGTAAGATACGGGACCTCACGAACGAAAGTGCACGGCTGGACACACTTTCGGAAAAAGAGGCAACAGAGTGCAAAAAAAAAAAGCTACAAAAGCAAGTGGAATACGACCTTGAACTAGAAAGAATGGACAAAGAAATCGAAAGTGTGAAGAAAGCAATAGAACTGAAGGAACAACAGCTGGAAAAACTTGGAAATAATAATTGTCCCGCATGTGACGCTGGGACTTGTTGGGATGATGTGCACATAAAGGAAAATTTGGATAAATTATATGGAAAAGATGGATGGACAAAATCAGGTGTTAAATGCGGGGCGCCACATGAGGATACTGAAGGGAATAATTCAAAATATAATGAAAACATGTAAACAGCTATGGAAATAAAATATGCTATGTTTGTATCTTTTCTTACTTATTAATCTGTTAGTTTAAGCAGATGTTTCTTTCCATCATGTGAAATAATAATGGAATTTTTATGGATATCATACATGTTAGTTAATTATCATGGTATTATCATTTTGCGAATCGGTACAGTTGGTTTTGTCCTTTAGATGAAAATATTGCCCCTCTTATGCAGGTGTGTTTTGGGCAAAATAAATGAATGTTCTGTTTCATGTTATCTTCCGCAGGGACGTTAGGAAAATGCGAATGCTATTTGGAGTTTTGCTACTGATGTCTCGCTTAAGTGAATGGGCAAGCGCTGATTCTTGCGATTATACAAAATGGATGGAGGAGGATTACACGGATCATATGATAAGGCTTTCTTTGACAGTTCGAGGATCGTACAGCCATGAGAAGAACTGGGTCTTCTGTGATTTGATTGATTATTCCAACGTTCCTAAGCTTTGGAAGTGCAGTAACGAGAAAACCCTTGACGAATTAGTTCAAAAACACAAATTGTTGCAAGACGAAGTGGAAGGGAGAGGTTTGTGCAACAAACCGGTAATCACAAAAACAAAACCCTATGAACAACAGGTCAAGAACTTGAAGGCTGAACTCCAGCGATGGAAAGAAAAAATACAAGCAAAAAAAATAATAATTAAAAAGGCAGAAGAAGTAATATGCAGCGAGAACAGCAAAAAAGCAACATATTCAACTGAAACAGTTGCGACCCTTCAAACATCAAACAAAGAGAAAATTAAAAAAATTGACAAGTCAAAGCAACAGTGCAACGACAGCATTACCCAACATATTATTAATTCCACAACAGAAATCCTGCGGATGAAAAATGCTTCTCTTTACAACCTGAAAAGACATCTTAATTCGATGACGCAAATGTTTGAGGAAGGAATGAAGAAACGCAGTTGCACCGTTTGCTCTGCCGAAACATGTTACAGCACTCCCAGTGTAAAGGCGGAACTTGACAAAATGTATCTTGAAAACTCATGGCTCAATCTTACTGCAGCACAGAGGGAGCAATGCCTTCTTGATGATACAATGTTGCTACCAATGTTATCTTACATGAGGAGGAAACCCTTTGATGGTGCTTATGCTTATAACCGAAATGTAGATATGGTGGAAAAATTATTTGCACTTGTGATTTCATTTTTTTCCTTTTTTCTTTAATCGTGATAACCTTATGATGTGATTACCATAATACTTATTGTAACTTTTTGGAACAGAATACATGTGTTATAGTATTTGGAATTTAATTGTGTTAATGGTATAATGTGTTTGTTCATTGAAAGTGTTTGTGTAATGTGTTTGCAGTAAATTCAACAGTATCTTTTTGTTGCTTTGAGACTTAATTTATTCTATCCAAATGCACTCTATTTCACTCTTTGAATGTATATAACAATTTTTAGAAATAATGTTGTTGTTATCTGTTAGACGACAGAACTTATGGTGACCGAGTCCAACTAACATGTCCCACATAACTACCAACAAGGAGAAGAAGCTTATGGCCTCCAACTCGCACTTCGAAAGAAATTGAAGGTCGCAACACTCCACATTGAATTATGACTAAAACAGTTACGCGACATCACTTAATTATTACTTTTTGTATTTGATATATGTGTGGATAAAATGGAATAACTTACCGTCGCAATAACCCCGCTTGTGACAGAGGAAAGTCACTAACCCTCTGACTTTTGTTGAGACAATAAGCCGAATGTTTAAAATAGTTGTGAGGTGTTACTGGTTACTGTGAGGTGTGTGTGCAAGGGCGGAGGGCAGGAGGAATAAGTTGCTGTCAGTATGGCTAGTGTTAGTAGATGTTATGTGCCAACAATTCTCTGCTCATGCAGGAACTATGGAAAGCAGTGATCCTTTTATGTGTTTTAGTTTCACATAACCTTACTTATTCGTTGCAGAAACACTTATTGGATATATTTCATAATTTTCTTTGGCACATGAAACGTTGCCGCAACAACAGCATCAAAACACACACCAGACAACTGCTCAGCAACCGCAACCTCAGGTAACAAATGTGTACGTGCTGCGTGGTGGACGGTGAGGGGTTTATCGCAGGCATGTTTTAAGGGTACGGAAAAAGGTTCCTCAGTTGACTTGTAAGGACGATTCTCTGACGTAGACTGGAGGGTCGATTCGTTTTTTGGTTACTCTTATACAGGACTTTTTTCCTCCCGCAACTGTCAGGGCCATGCAGTCGGTCCACCAGAGAATAAGAAGGAAATTCATTTACGCACACCACGCCGTGAGGACATGGTAGTGTGGGGCTCAACGGTGGATACAGACATTGCTACCCAATAAAACCCCCTGTTTTTTTTTTTGGAGAATTGATACCCACGGCTGGGTGACCGCATATGTGCGCGTATCTAGAAGGGTGGTCTCCATTTGACGCCCATTCGACCCCTCCCACATTGCGTCTGAACCATGTTTACCATATCCATCCGCCTCCCCGGACGGAAGTTGTATCAGGGATTTTGGTTCCCCCACCTGAGCAGGGTACTGGACCGTGGAACACTAAGTAATGGTTCTCTCCCCACGGAGTGGTCGCACCATATCCGGTGTTGCGGCCGCCGTTTGGATGGAACATTTGGTTTCCCAGTTGATTTCTCTTCTGTTACTGGATCCTGGCGCCATGTTGAGGCAGATCCATCCTTAGTGTAAGCTAAATACTTTACGCCAGCGGGGATCCATGCCGGTATTATCTGCGACGAGTACTCTACTTAACCACTGGACCAAGGTATACAGGATTCCTTAAAATACAGATGATAGTGTTTACTTAAATGTTGTTTGGGTTTGGTGAAGAGAAGCGTTCGGTTTCACGACCTCGAGGCATTGCTAACCATGCGCAACGGGCCCTACCTTATCGAAGATGATTTTCGTGTACGCGGGTTCCCAAAGGATGTGCGGTGTTGTTCAACGCGACTTTCCATTTTTGCAACCCTTCCTTTCGTGTTCACTCCGCAACAACATGCACCCGCTACGGCTTGCGCACCGCCCTTTGTTGCCACCGATAACTTTCCTTCACAGGACACCGCCTGTTTGTTGCGGAAACGGTGTCAGATGACTCATTCACCGGCGACCCCGCATCTTCATTGATGGTGGCCGACATTCCGGTTATCATTACCACACTCCCGCTCATCTGGTTTTGATAAGCCGTGTGATTGTCCACTGTTTCCGGGCCCTCCCGCTTCATTACCAACAGTCCCTGAATACATGTTTCTCATGTTTGTCCCTCACGCTCCCTCGCCTGTACGGATCGCATCTGTGCCCACACTCGTTAGGAAGTAACTTTGATCCTCCGCTCATACGTGGCGTGCTAGCCACGTCTGCTGTCTTGTAAAAACTGTGCGCTGCTCATTTATCAGCACTTGTGTGCCCAACCGAGGTGCGCCAGTACTTCCATGCGCTGCTGACCGCGACCCTGCACCTTAAAAACGCCACCATCACTTTCAGGTTTCGCCCTCGTTTGAAGCTACGGGCCCAGCGCGGGTGAGAGGGCGTTCCCACAGCCGTTGCGGCAACGCCAATTTTTTTTTTCGAATTTTCTTCGTGCCTTCGTGAAAGTTTCCTCCCACTGGCGCGGCCATCAGCCATCACCGTAGAGCCCTGAGACGCTATCGGTCTGGCGACTGTGGCAGAGTCTCCCTTTTTTATTCAGCCTAACACACGCTCTATAATTTTTGTTGTAGCTCCGCAGTTGAACGGAACACAGCAGATGGGGCGAGAAGCCCCACACCCCAGACTCTCCAAAAGATGTCAATTAGCAATCCTTTTGTTTTGATTTTTGTTATTCGTTTATTATTCTCTTCCTTTCTTTCTGTTTTTGTTGCTTGTTGACTGCATACCCCCTCTGTCTCTGAGGGTGTCTGGACTATTCCTGCGTCCGGTGCTTTTCCTGCTAGCTCCACACTCGGCAATAAGGGGGAAGTTGCAGAAGGGAGAGTGGGTTGTATGTCTGTTACCTTAGGTGAGGGCTTCACCTTCGGCCGGCTCCGTTCAACCGCAGTGAGAAACTGTGCCAGCCTTTTAGAAAAACATAAATCCTACACAGACACACCTTCTACCGCAAACCTGACATGTAACTCCTTCAAACCGGGGCAGCTCATCAAGTGCAGCGACGTTTCTTCGCAGTCGCCGCGTTGGCTGGTAACAGCGCGCTCTAACTTCATACCGTGCATCTTCTTTTGATGTAGGGTGAGGCCAGTTTTGCTAGCACACTGCCTTCCGCATGTCGGGCACACCAACATGGATGTGTTTGTATGCGGGGAATCAGTGGCACACAATTTTGTGCTTTTGCTGCATTTAAGCTCGACTCCCTCACCTTTGTGGAAAGCCTTACAGTGTCGGATGAGGGAGTCCCTGCAACTGAGCACTTTTTGGCACACACCACACTGCACCTCGCCCTTCCCCGGGACGTCAACGTTTCCCTCACGGGCACGGTTACGAGGGAATTGCACTACCACCACGGTACCGTCCTCCGTCACTATGCTCTTATGTTTGAATTTCTTGTGTAGTGACAGGGAATAGCGTGTATCGAAGCTCGCCTCGCACAGGTCACATTGAAACGGCAGCTTCTTTGTATCCTGAGGGGCTGGCGCTGCTGGAGCGCTACCATCTCCTTGCACTGAGTCCTCGTTTTCTCGCCCCCTTTTCACGCGGCAACTACCGCTGCCTATGCCATGTATTGTTCTAAGGTGGTGTAATAGTCGGCCTGGCACTGCGAATTTGGAGGCACAGAGGGTACAATAAAGCACCTGCGGTCTCATCGGGACTCGTGTGCTCGATGGTAGAGGAACGATCGCCACCACTGGAGGGGGCTCCGGGGGGATGTCCACTGCAGGTGTTGCATCGCCGTATTTGATCCTCCGGAGGGCATCAGCTCGCACAAAGCCATGTTTGTTTACCATATGCGTTACAGCACTCGAGCGGCATTGGTATGTGGCATCACATTCCGTACATTTGGTCGGTTCGGAGGTTCTCTGAAGAGTGCGTGTCGCAACAGGTGTGGTTGTTTGTATTGTTGGCCCTATCGCTGCATGTTGCGGGTTACACCATCGGCACTGTGGAGGCACACTCGGGTTGATCTTTCGCAACATCCATCCATAGTGTCTTGAAGACCCAACCCGAAAGCGTGCCAGTGCCGTTTCTTCTTCCCTCGTCAGTTCTTCTTTATGTTTTGTTGGAAAGTGGTTGCCCGTGATACCAAACCTATGAGTGTTCTCATGGACTTCTTCCGACCTAAGCACTCGCTTCGCATAAGCAATGATGTCGGGGATCCATGTGTCTCGCAACTGTGGTAAATCTGCGGCCTTTTTCGCCATGTCATCGCAAACCTCATTCCGTTTCACACCACAATGGCCGAACACAAATTGCAGTCGGATACGCATCTTCCTTCTCTGAACTTGAAGCAGAAGCCTCCATAGTCGTCTTAGAATTGGGTCCGTTACGGCTAGGGGGCCTGTCTGCAGTGCTGTTAACATTGACAGAGAGTCAGAGAAGATGGACAACCTGCTCAGTGTGCTTCTGTATGCCGGAAGCCATTTCAGCAGCCGTTGCAGTCCTATCTCTAATACTACGCATTCCGCTCTGTAACTGCATGAAAGTTCCCCTGCTCCAGTTTTGGGTGCGCAAATCAGCGTGTTGTTTCTATAGAGCAGGGCAGCTGCTCCGGACTTCTCACCGAGGGACACGGATCCATCAGTCCACAATTCGTAGTGCTCTCGCCGCGGTGGCTCCTTCCTCCCCCCCGTGCAAAATGCCGTGCAATCCACTTTTCGGAAGCCTCCCTTTTGACATCGTCAGGGTCATCGGCGCACACAGGCTTTATCTGCGTGTGAAATAGCGGTCGGCAGCTGTGGCGGAGCGTCGATGTCTCTAGTGGGTGCTCGCGTGGCTCAATGCGGAGGTGGGGATAGGACCGCATGATGCGGGAATGTAGGGCTCTGACTGGGTGTTTGCTGTGGTATACTTCCTCAGCACTGCGGCACAAACATCCGCCTCGTGACTCACACATCAGCATGAATTTCATGCTGCGCACAAGAGTGGTCGTCCTGAGTGGCAGGAGGTTTGCTTCCAGCAGAGAGTCCTCTTTGCGCGTCCCATGCGGTATGCCGGCTATGATGCGACTGGCTTTGTGTTGTGCTGATGCAAGGAGGTCGCGACTTCGTTCCGAAGCGTCCCAGTACCATACCTCAATGCCATACATGGTGTGTGCCTGTACGAGTGCTAGATAAAAAGCTCTCAGCACTTGTCGTCTTGGCCCCCATGTAGAAGCTGAGATGGCTGCTATCTGCAGTAGTCTGAAGTCCATCTTGCGTCTCGTTTCGGCCGCATGTGTTGCCATCCCCTGCAGACACTGGAATGTTACTCCTAGAAGCTTCGGTGTCCTGCCAGCTCCTATTCTTTCGCCATCCAGTTGCAATGTAAGGGGGTGGCGCTCTATACACCCGAAGAGTGTGCACTTCGTTTTCGCTACAATTGATAAACATGAAGTACTCTTTTGACCACTGTAACACCACGTTGAGGCCGCATTGTAGTGTGTGGTTGATGACATCCCTCTCTGTGTGCCTCGCATGTAGCGTCAGGTCGTCTGCAAAGAATCCGTGCTGCAGTAACGGCACTTCTGCAAGGCGTTGGCTCAATGAGTTCATGACAATAATGAACATGATTGGGCCAAGGACAGTTCCTTGTGGCATTCCTCGCTCAAATGTTCTGCTGCTGAAAAGCTTCTCCTTGAATCTCACTCTGCCAGTTCGGTTACTCAGAAATGATACGCACCACTTCACAATGTGGGGTGATACCTTCATTCTGTGCATTTCCCTCGCAATTTTGTCGTGGTCTACTGTATCGAATGCCTTCTCGTAGTCGACGAATACAGCACCCGTACGATATTGGTGCGTGGGGCGGCAGAGGGCAGCGCGGACGTGCAGCAGTTGTTCGAGCGTTGAGCATCCGGGGCGAAAGCCTGATTGCTGCGGTGTCAGCTGGGACTCAACAGTGTCTCTAAGCCTCGCGGCAATTATGCGCTCCATGACTTTGCAGAGACAGCTCGTGAGCGTCACAGGCCTGTAAGAATCGAGGTCCTCCGCCTTTTTTCCGGCCTTCAGGATGGGGATGATAACACCAGTCTTCCATGCAGGCGGCACGACTCCCGTTCGTAGCCTCTCATTGAATAGCCTCAGAACAACATTCAGCGCTGTTCTGCCGAGATGTTGCAGTGCCTCGTTGTATAAGCAATCAGGTCCGGCTGCGGATCCACTCGGTAGCAGTTTGATCGATCTCCGTAGTTCAGCCATCGTGATGGGACTAAACTCACTCGCTATCGTCTTTATGGGTGCCGGTGGGTGTGAGTCGGGGTGCCTTCTTGCGCGGGACGAGTACAGTTTACTGAACCTCTCAGCTTGACGGTAGTCCGTGATGGCCGCCTTATCAACCAGCACCGCCGCTGTGGTTAGTGGTCGTGGCGCATATACCTTCTTGACAATGTGCCAACTACAGCGGTCTGACACCGCAAGTCTGGAGCATAGCGTGCTCCATCTCTTCTTTGTGGTACGGTCCAGAATCTGCTTACGGGTGGCTACCAACTTTTCCCTTCGGTGGGAGGGCCCGCATCCAGCGATCTCTTCATCGAGTTTCGGGAGTGTAGGTGTCCAATGTGGTGGCGTTGCTCTGCAGCCACGGGGGACGGAGACCTTCATCGCAATGCGGATGGCGGAGCTCAATTTCTGTTCCAGGCTGTTGAGGTTCTTCTCTCTACCAATTTTCCTGCAGAGCTCGTCAACCTTGAGACGGAAATTCCTCCAGTCAGCTCTTAGCCATGCGTACATGGGCTTTCGAAGCCGCGGGCAACTCAGTGCATCTGTGTCGTCTCCAACGATAACGTCGAAAAATATGTGATGGTGATCGCTATCGGGAGAATACAGCGATGTCCACGTGTACACTGTGCAATTCCTTGACAGTGTCACATCAGGGGTGGACTCCCCGTGGTGGCGTGCGTACCTTGTGCACTCACCAGTGTTGCAGACCAGAAACTGGTTGTCAATGCATCACTGTGTGAGGGTTTCACCCCTGGTATTTGGTGGGCTCGCGCGATCCCATGCCAACGCGTGTGCGTTAGCGTCTGCACCGATGAGCTGGGCACCGTCAGTTGTCAGAAGCGTATCTAGGTCAGTTGCCGTGAAGGTGTGTTTTGGTGGGATGTATGCCGACGTGACAGTCAGCGCCGTTCCACGTGCAAGGTGAATTGTTGCATGCACTTGTTCAATGCGACCAACAACGGCCATACCGGTCTCGACTGGTAGGTCCTCCCTCACTAGTATTGATACACCACCTCCTTTGCAGTTACGAGCTATTCAGTGATGTTGGTAGCCAGCAACACTAAAGCAAGCCGCCTCTCCAGGCGTCATCCTTGTCTCGCTCAACAGACAAAAGGCGATCCGCTCATCAACAAGGGTTTTGTGGAGTGCTAATCTCTTTCCTTGAGATAGCCCGGCGCAGTTCCACTGCATCCCGCGCAACGACGGGCGGGGATTCTCTTCCACATCACTGGACAGCAGCATCTTAGTGCGGATGATACTGCAGCTGGCACGCTTGGACGTGCCCACGGACCGACAAATGAAAAACGGTGTCCCAGCAAGACGCTGCTGATCCCTGTGCTGTATGATGCCGTAGCCGGAGCACAGCAGTGTTCCCCATGAAAGGAACGCTGCTGGCTCTTGGCTCCCCCCGATGATACGGGGTACTGGACCCTGGCACCACGTTGAGGTGGCCGGCATCGCCAGGGTCTTCAACTTAAACTACTCAACTCCTTCCGCTGCCCACTCCCGCAGGCCACGGCAAGCCTCGTGTTCTTCACCTATATGGGCTTGCTGTGTTTTAACAGTGCCAAATTTCGGAGATCCACGTTGCGGCTTCCCCTTGCGCTCTGGATCATATGCCTCGTTGCTTTAGAGGACAATCCGAGCTTCACCTGCAACCACACAAAAAGCCAGTATGCCGCTGCATACCGTTCCCTCACGCATCCTTTTGCTTGCATGGCGTCGGGCACCGCACAGCTCTCTCTTGTTCCGTGTTTTGCCGGTGTTTCGGGTTCGGTGGTGTTGAAACCCAAGCTATTTTTTTTGTTTTACAAGAGGGTTGGGGAAGCCACAAAGCCTCTTCGTTTGCGTCGCTGTAGGGACCGCTAATTAGCCCTCGCTCTCACACTGAAGATGATCTGCTGAGTGGTGCGTGCTTGCTCCCCCCTAACGGTTTAGTGGTTTTAGTGACAACCGAAGTGGGACGGCAGTTCGTTTTTTTAAATACTTTATTCTCCAGAGCAGTGGGAGATGGTCCTTTGTAACGCTGACGTTTGGTATATAGGCTTGTAGCCCAGCTGCAGAACGCGGCTTGCCACGCAGCGCCTGATGATGATTAAGGTTCTCCATTTCAGGCACCGGTTGACATTAACCTGCGCCGCTCCGGCTAAAATCAGGGGCCAGAGCGATCCCGCACTTGCGAGATGTTATCTGTTGTGTTTCTACTCCGACGTCACAGGGAACTGGTGGTGCCGGTGATGCCCTAAAACGCCATTTTCTTTTGGCGGTTTTGGTCCGTGCCGGGGCACCGTTGCAGTTTCGCTACGTCGGGGCGCCACACATAGTGCAGGGTCCCGCTATTATGGCCCATATATTTGTTGGTGGGGTGCGATCGCGAAAAAAAACGACTGGAAACAGGATATAAGAGGAAAACCACCATACCCTTGACCTTCAAGTAGATCGACCGTAATGAAAAACAATTGCTGGCACGCGGCCGCGTTGCTGGGAGGCGCTATCAGAGAAGTTGATTGCCGCACTTCGAGGCAGTGTGGGACGACTGCTGGCGCCTTTCCGCAGATTACTTTTTATTTGTAGGAAAGGGGTGCCGAATGTAGATGTATGGAGAAGAGGTGATAGTTGCCCGAAGCTACCGCCACTACAAGTGGTGAAGGTTCGTCCAATTTTACGTCAAGAGCGGAGGGTGTATACGATGAGTATTTGCAAGATACCAAAACTTTTTTTTATTGTAGATGGCTGCGTATGCAGAGAATTTTGGATGCTGCTATTTTGTCGGTGGGAGCAAAAGGTAGCGGCAGCTGCGTGACAGCATTGGCGCATAACAGGAAAATGTAGGTTTTGTACCTTCTTGACATTTATGTGCCCTAAAAATCTATCGGGAAAGGTTTGTGCTTTTAACCTCTCTGCGTTTGTTGTGGAGGGAGTCTCTTGGTGCTGCTGTTTCCGGCTTGTTGTCCACATAGAATTCCCTTCGTACTGGATGGCTCCGCTTCGTGTGTGGTCTCTTTAAAGGAATGTGGAGAGCTGGAGATGGTATCCCTGTAATTTGGTTGCCTCCTTCCCCTTCACACTTGCCTCTTCCTAAAATTTTTGTGCAATCTTCCCTGTTGCGATACGACAAGACGAAACTTCCGTTGGCTTTGGATATTCCTCTAGGGGTTTAAAAGTACTGAGTTTTATTTTTCTTTTTTCACTCAACATTACGTATGCTATGAGTTTTGTAGCCGTCACCTGCAATGTTTTAAGTGTTACGTCGTTTCCTTTGAACAGGGTACTGGACCGTTATTCACCCTTTTTACAATTTGTCTTCGAGAGGTCCTTCGTCCTGTTCTGTGGATTGTATAAATATTTCTTTTAACTGAATAGAAGTGATGGAAAATCTTATAATCCCTTTTCCCACAAGGGGCGCTGACGCACATGTTTGTACTTCCCTTTTCTTTGCATCGTAGTTATCCCACATTTACCTGTAAACATATTCCAAGTATTCGTTAGAATCAATAATAATGACTATGAACTTTGGTAACATGACCCTCGGGGGTGCTACGGCGACCTTTGGGGGTCAGTCGAACCCCTTATGTAATTACACCAGCTCTCTTGCGAAGAAATTTGTTTACAAGGAGATCAATAAGGTATACTACCCACTTCGTCGTCACGTTTTCCGATTGAAGGTTCGTACAGCCGCAGAAATTCGTTTCAATGATGTTGTCAAGGCGTATATGAAAGATAAGATGACCTTTAAGAAGGGTTGCTACGCAGCAACTATCACGAATACTGTGGAGTTGGATCATATGGGAAGCATTATTCCTAAAGACGAGTATGAAGTACGGCGCCTGACGAGCTACATGACGAGCAAAAAGATGAGTAATGACTACAAGAAACACATGCAAGAGCTATGGACCCGTGTTCTTTTCGTATGTGAATCGACTAACCTCGTCGGTGTAACGGAAAATGCTACACACCAAAATTCTCGACCCGGTACAGATGAGGAGTTTATGGCGATTATTTGGTATTCCACTTTCGCCAGCACACTTTTTGCCTTTGTCATCACCCTCCTGGTTTGGTGGTACAGATATGGCCAAGCTCCTCAATATGCGGAGATGAAGTAAGTTGGTCACTACTGTAGGGAATATATCGTAGTTTTTAGTTTATTAGTACATGTAATTTTCGTGCGAATTTTCTCAGGTATTTTTTCTTCAGATGATTGGTAGGAATTTCCATTATTTATTTATTCCTTTGTTGCGGTTACATGAACATGTTTGTCTTTGTAATGGTGAACATCAAACCTTGTAATTATAATCATTTGCTTGGACTTGCTCATTCTGTTGTCTTCATACTACATTTATGTTTCCCCGATGAGACTTATTGATATTGGGGATTAGTCTAAAAATTGTATTAGGAAAAGTGAAAATGTTTATTTTGATGCAACTAGCATTTCGGGTCTTCACTCACTTATTTTATTAGTGCTGCGTTTAGCGCGATGTTTGGCATCGTTGAACCGGCTCTCTGTTAAATGGGAGGTGAGATCTTTCAGAGGTGTGTTGCTACGGTTTGTGTCCCCGGTGTACCCGCGGTTTTGATCAATGATATGCGACAGTGAGGTCCAGGTGGAAGTGTGCACGTATGGATTGGGACGTAAAGAATTTTGACGTATTCGTTACCGTGCAATTAGGTACGCATGCCTTTAGTTTTTGTAAGGGTTTACCGCGACCTACCCGTGACGGTGGGAATCGAGCATGTGGTATATTTAACAATGCGAGCAGGAAATACAGCACCTTATACTAATGTAATTGGTTTTGTTTCTCGGTTTTCGAGTTACAGAGGCTTGGGTGATGAGTGGAAAGAAGGCAAGTGTCCATCACTAACCTCGGGTAATATTGGAAAGGCTTACTCTTAGTGCAAAAAAAAAGGAAAGAAAAGGTGAGGAAATTCCATTTCACTTGAACCTGCTACCGTCAAAGGGGTGTGCTGGTATTCTGTCGAAACGCGAATCGCGACTTTCACCGTCAGTTACACTTTTGAAGCAGTAGATGACCGCAGGTTACCACGTCAGATATTTCTTTGAATAAAGATGAACGTTTTTCCCCCTTCTTGAAATTCAGTTATGAATGCATATTGGATGGATATGTGTGTCTGCATTGGAAGGTCACTGTCATTCCCTTCCCCCTAAACTTGGAGTTACAGCGGGTTGCCTTTGACACCCTCTTTTAAATGGTACACGTTATATTTTTGGGGCGAGCGGGTGGTGCAATGGAGGAGAAATCGTATATTCCTCCACTTTTGCGGTACAGTTTTGCAAATTTTCTATGGATACTTTTCGTTGAATGTGCTTGTAACATTCGATTATTTAATGCGTTTTTCATCCTCGCTTTCGCTTGAGATTTTTTTTTTAAAACGTGACGTCACGCTATATGTAAACTTTTTTCCTCGTGATGGTGTCGCCGGTATGCGAAACCCCCAAATTTACCCATAACACGGAAGCGTGTCACTTGTAGGCTAACGCCACTGTGGGGATTATTGGATCAAAAAAGAGTGGACTTCACACTGTCTCTTCCCTTTTTCCATATTATTTCCCGGGAATGGATGGAAAGACTCTTGAATGCTCTACGCTCTCTGTGTGGACGTAATGTCGCATACACCAGTGCAGTATAAGGCATCAGCGATACTCGATGGAGAACAATAAGGAGAGTGGAAGTAACAATAATAATACACAACCGTGGGTCGCCGTCTGTCCCCCTTTTGCTACAGGTTCGTGCGCAGTAGAGAGAACTGCTGTGCGTGTTTGTGGTGTCGGTTCTCTAAAAGTTACGCTGCGAGGTACACGAGAACATCATTTTACTTTTAATGCCATTTGTTTCATTATACATTCTTTTAGTATTTTCATTGTTACTACGACAGGCCCTCTTTAATTATTTTTTTTCGGTCCATATGACGTCACTTAACGACTTATTGATGAGGAGACAGGGGCGGAGATGTGAAGTGTAGAATAATTATTTTCGTTTCTACTATCCTTTCCTCATGCCACTACAAGAAACTGTGTGGATGCCATCCCCGCTTCCCAGTGTTTCATGTGCTTCACATTTTTTTTTTTTTGCAATGACTTTTCAGTGACTGTTAGAAATCAGTTGTGTACTGGAATTAATATGAAAATATGTATATATTTTGCGCGTGTAGGGGGTACGAAGGAGGTTAACTACGACAGGAAAAAAATTGTATCAGTATTATCATCTTCGAGCAATGGACAGGAGGTGAGTGTGCTTTACTCGTAAGATTTGCTGAGTGTACCAACTTCTTTGGCACTCACTGACAACACAATCACGCAACGAGGGTTGCAGGAGCAGGTTGGTCTTTTGTTGTTCAGGTACATTGTTTAACGGGCTGCAAAAATATTCTGTTTTCTTAATATCGCATGTGCAAATGCAGAAGCTGAATCGGAGAGTTTTGTGCCTTAACATACACGTGTCTGGTACGAATTTTCACCAATGTACGCTAGATGTAGATGATTTACTAACTTTCAATATTTTTTTTCGAGTAAAAGGACCTGCAAAACTGGTGTTGAGGCTGGTTTTAAAATCTGAGCGGGTGTTTGTTTGACGTTAGGGGGAAGCCTTGTTATAATTTTTTACTTTTACCTCTCATACCTTCTTTTTGCCCCATTTTAAGGGACACCATTTATCCGGATATTGCTTTGACTGGTTCAGTTCGATTAATCACGTTGCTATCTTTAAAAAAAAAACCAAGAGTTTTAAGCATCATTTACGACAGGTGGTTGTATTAGTCTGTTTTTTTAATGTGATGTGAGGCACCAGAAAGAAACGTTTTTACCTTGGGGGGGGGGGGATCGCACGTTTCTTATTTGCTTGTTTTTTGTCAGAGTGTAAAAGAAAAAAACTTTCTTGAAAAACTATCATTACAATTTATTAGTGACAGTAGCTGCTACTATTGTTTTCCACTTGTTGGAGGGGCATCGTGGCGTCATTCAGTACGCTTTGTGAACTTTATTTAATTACATATATTTGTTCCACACAACATCTTGTCGCAAAATTGTGTCCCCCACCGTCATACGCAGTTAAGTGACCCAGGTGTACACTATAAGAAAATAAACAATATAGCAGCATCTAATCGTACCATTTTTTGTCGATATTACTTTTCAATGCGCGTTAATGCGCGTTGAGACGCCACGACTGACCTAAACGTAGTGGTTGTAGGTTCTCCTCGTTGTTTTCCCTTTACATACTACGTGGTGGAAGCATGTTGAAACGGCATTATTTTACTTTTAACGAGAAGTAGGGAAATACTAGAAATGTTAGTTTGTGCTGTTGGCTATGTTATAATACTGTTCACCTCCTCCCCATGTACCACTTATGTGTCCCGCATTCGTAAGTATGTTATTTAACGTAAACGGTGTCAAGCTGAACGTTGTGCTTCCACTGGTGTAGCTGTTTCTTTTTTCTTACCTTCTCTGTTGCAAGTACTCCCTTTCCTTTCACTCATATTAAGTGCACTGTACTGTTTATCCCATTGAGGATTAAAACAAAAAATTGTTTCTCATACAGAGCGGCACTTTGCCGTGCGAAGAAGCAGTGGAAAATGAAGTTGTGTGAACTTAGTCCAATAGCAGATTTCATAGGTTCAGAGGTTACCGTTGAAGATGCAATTCTTTCTTCTGCCACTTTTCACATGTGGGAACGATTGTATGGCGTAACTTCAGCGTCTCCGACACCAGATAAAATGAGACTTTATATTTTACAGAGGAAGGAGTGTAACGGCCAGCACGAGGAAACTTCAATGTCGCCACACAAAAGTGGTGGTGTTTCTACTTTACTCCGGCCGTCGTCCCCTCCCGGTGACGCATCTTCTTTGGGAGGCCAGCTATCGGCAGCTAAGCAGCGTGTTGAGGGGCCAAATGTTTTGAAACACGGAGCAATCTTCGCAACATGCGGAATACTACCACCGTCACACAAGCGAACTAGCGAGAGTGGCAGTGCGTCGGTTGAGTGGCAGGAATGCAACATGGAATCAGTAAATCGCCTTGTGGATGTGGATGTCTCTTCTTCAACCGGCACTCAGCAGAAGAAACGAGGCCGCTCCACACAAGTGTTCCGCGATAATCGAACAGCAGTTCCCGAGGCGTCTCCTTCGTCTTCTTGTGCAACAGCAACAGTCCAGGCACCTCTACATTTAACTTCGTTGTATTCTCCGAAAGTGAGCCCAGAGGGCGATGCGGAATGCGTTTTGTTGGCACCAGATCCGCTTTACAGACCCGAAGTTGAAGATGTGTTTGTGCAGTCTTGCGGAGGGGATACCGAGTTAGAAAAGCCGAGAAAGTGCGTTCCGCCTTCAAATATATTCGAGTCACTTGGTGATTTGCGTGGGAGTCAACGGAGTAAGGTCCTAAGTTTAAGTGAAGACGAGGCTGATGAGTGCAACGATAACATTGCCAGATGTTCTGTGACAAGCTCTCTTGCTGGGGGTGATTGCCCTCCTCAACCTCAAGTTTCCGATTTTGTTGCGTTGTCGGACGTTTTACCGTCGAATCAGACTCGGGAGGACGTTATGTGCAAAGGAGCTTCTAACAGTGTTGAACAGGGGTATGGATACGAACCAGAAGAAGCGGCTCCAAGTGTGCGGGCCACTAAAGCCTACCGGGATAGGGAGGACTTCTGCCCCAACGTGGAGACACTCCCCGTTCTTCCAAGTGACCACCTGGAGTGCTTCTTAGATGAGAAAGGCCTCCGTTCTGGTGGCGGAGGGGACCTGGGCAACCCCTCTTCTTCGAGTTATCTCCCGTACTTCACAGAGGCGGAAGAGGTACCAGCACAGAAACCGGAGCAGAAGAAGATACGTCGCTATCGAACACCATGGTTTTGTGGATCTCGTGCGGCGGCGAACGCGGCAGTAGAGGAAGTAGCCGCCGTCAAGGAAGCTGTGTGTGGTGGCGATGCTTCAGTTTCTGTAGTTATCGCAAATAATTCATCTAGAAAATCGCTATCTTCCGCTTCTTCAGGTCATTCCATTCATTCGAAGATGGCGTTAAAAGAGATGACACCGCAGTCACCGCCAACTACTGTGGTATTCCCTCCACAGGAGGGTGATGAACTTCAATCAACCATGGAAGAGGAGCATCGCGTGCCCTCTTTGTCTCCGTCGCCGCTTCCAGAAATACCTAGGTGTGGCCGCCAGCCCCTCCCGGTCGCACGAACCGCGGAATCAGGTTCTGCTGGTCGTGGGAACAATAATTTTTTGCAGGATGACATCACCAACGTGCAACTGGCGGCCTCAACCTGCCATGTGGAAAGGGAGGCCACAGGTTTCAGCCATTCATTGGATGGAAGAGCCCTTCCTGTCAAACACGGAGACGACGAGGTGCATTCTGCTCCCACAGCTCTGAACTATACTGACGGCGAATGGATCACCGAGTCGTGCGAAACATTGAAACGCCAGGGAATGCATCGCTCCGATCGGGCGCTATCTAGCAGCTGGTCTCCGCCCCCTACGCAGGCTGGAGAGTTTGGTCTCCCCAAACTCCCGAAAAGTCGGACTCCTGCACGGAAGTATACATATCAAGAAGGTGACACTTCAGGTGTCTCAATGACCAGTCGCTCAGCAGGGTTGGTGCGGAGGGCCCAAGGACGGCCGGATGGTGGTCAGGTGAGTGCGGACGCCTTAACAGCCGGAGGAGTAATCGGTACGCCAGCTTCTGGAAGCTTTTCTTCACTTCAAAATAAAAAGGCAAAGCTGCAGGAAAGAGAAGCAAGGGCTGATACAGCGGCAACTGCAAAGGGAACCAGAAAGTACGTCGCTGTGCGGACCACGTCCCCGCAGCAGTTCCCCCTACCACGAGAGGTTACGCCCACAGCGAAGCCAAAGGTGAATCGTAAACGAGATAGGGAGAAGAGCGAGTGATTAAAGAGACGTATGGAAGAGTAAGAGGTGAAGGGGTGCATTTCCGTGTTATTACAATTGTTTCCATGCTCCTCTCTGCATTGGTATTCTTCCGGTAAGGTCATGCGACCTTTACACTCCACTGTTGGCCTAACCGATGCTATATAGGTGGTAGGGATATAGTGAGGGACAATTGGTCCGCTGGAGGATGTCGAATCTCCCACCCTTAACTCCAGAGGAGAAAGCCGCTCGGGAGCGCCGACTGCAGGCAGAACACGAGCGCTATGTGAAAAGCATTGAAACAATGCGTTCGCTCCCACGTCTCCGTTCCACTGTAGCGGGGGCTGGTGGGAAGACAAATGAGCATGTTCGCCTTGCTGAGGAACGGGAGGCCGAGAGGCGCCAGCGGCTTCAGGCTGAAGCAGAGCGCCTAATGGAAAAGACGAAGCGAGAGAGTGAGCATCGGGCGAAGGTTGAGGCGTTGAACTCTAAACAGCAGAAGAAACGTGCCAAGGCAAGCAAACGGAAGGCAAGGCGCACAAGGTACAAGTTGGAGGGAGGCAAAACTGAGAACGCAGACATTCTAGGTTCTGATGAAGAGAGTGAATTGGGCGGCAGCGAGCACAGCGTGGATGAAGGGGAGAATAAAACATAGTGGGGCACCTTGTAGTGGATTCTGACACTCTGACACTCTTTTTTGAACCCCCAACCGGTCCGGTCGCGGATTTACCGCCGACATTTTATTTGATTTTTTGCTAACACGTGTGGTGTGACGTATAGAACTGGCGAGGTTCCCTTCTCCGACGTCGACGATGATCGGGGCTTGGCGGCGACACCGGACCTTCTCGTTGGGTGTGGGCCCCGTGAGCCACCACTTCCATGAGGGGAACCCTCATTGCTTTTAGACGATGCCGCTACGACCCAAACTCGCGTCCAGTCTCACGTGTAACTTTTCTCAACGCACTGATCGAGAGCGAAAGAATACTATGGTCCATGTGGGTTTTCACGGCACCTCTCGATCCTGTAGGGTCTCTGCAAACCATCGCGAAGGGCCCCGTTTCCGCTGTTTTTTTGCCTGTTTTTTGTGTATCTTTGTGAGGAAAGGCAGGGGTGACAAATTTATCTCCAGCTTTTCTTGAGCACCGTCAGACGGCCTCATGTGACCGCAGGTGATTGGGTATTGATCCATACGGACGTTTTTTTTATTTGTGCGCGATTGGCTACGCTGTTGTCGCCGTTTATGGAGGGCATAATTTCCCTAAGTATAGGTGTTGTCTTAACAAGCACTTTGATATGTGTGTGTGTTGCAAGTCCGTATCATCTGACTGGTCTCCGCGTTACCCCTTATTTGTGGTGTTCCCACTTCGTGTTCGAAGTGCCTTATTCCTCACTTTTATTTTTTATTTTTTGCACTGTTAGGCACCAGTTCATAATATTATATATCAAATTATCATGGGTAATCAAAAAGCTGTAGCTGGGAGGCAAGATGCAACCCTCAGCAGCGCTGCCGGCACAAAGCACAGCGCAAAGCTGCCTCCATTATTGGCTCCTCTCACTCGGGTAATCACTTTGGAGATGATATGGTACTTGCTGTGCCACATCGTTTGTTTGTTTACTCTGATATTTGGCGCTGGTGACGAGCTGTTCACTTCCAGAAAGCGCTGGTTTGCCCTGGGGTTGACAAAGCAGCCGCAGCGGCGTGAATACTCAGCCGGCGGGGTGTACGAGATGTTTGCCACGAAGGCCACCATTGAGAACAAACCCATGCTTCCTCCGCATCGGCTGAATTCTGATCTTGTTTTGTCTCTTCTGTTTGTCCTCACGTTCAACGGCTTCTTCCTTGCACTCTCGCGCTCGGTTTCCAGGTTAATTGCAGAAGGAGACGAACGACGGGAGTTTAGGGAAGGAACGTTTGATATCAAATCAGGGACCGACGACAAAGTTTCCAAGGGCAAAGGAGTTCCTTTCAGGTTGATAAACTGCCGTGAAATTATGTATAAGGTTACATTAGGTGCCACCCTTGTTTTCTGCGTGCTAATTACAACCTGTGTTATATTGCAACCACCCAGTGAGGTGCAAGGAGCCGCCCCTTCTCTGGTATTACTTTCATCTGTTGTTCCCATATATTATGGGGACCGCCCTAATGGTGCACGTGCCTTAGAGAGATTCTACAGTGCTTATCAGAGTGTTATCATTACAGTTCTTGTTGGTTTAGTTCTTGACGCGAATTTTCTTGCGAAAGCGTGATGTGTGGTCGTCTAGTTTGCGGTGCATACGGCAGATGTTTTGTTGCGGTAGGGGAGATAAAGAGTCTTGTGGGGGGGGGGGGTGATAAAATGGATGGACGAAGCGATTAAATGGTTTCTTTCGGTCGAGAGTTATAATCAGCGTGTGTGGGTTATCTTGTTTAACGTTTTTCGTCGTCAGTGATGCTTTACACCGATGCAAGGCTGAAAGTAGGTCTACAGATGTTATAGCATGTACACGAATATGCATCCGCATACAAAAGGAACTGTACTCCAGGAGTTTGGGTTATGCAATACCTTTTTTGTCCGCCTCTCAACCTTGCGATGCTCAAGGATATCTGAAGGTATTATTATAGCGCTTCTTACTGCCCTTACAAACACTCATCTACACGACTTGTGTTTGCCCTGTCGGAGAGTCGATGCCTGGACCCGGTCTTCTTGCTGACGGATGGTTTCGTGAGGAAAATGGGCAGTGGCCCGGTCAAGCAATGTCCTTTAAGGTTGAAGAGGTTCTACACGATACTCCAACAAAGTTCCAGCACCTGTCGATTTTCGAGACCGATCCCAAAGGGCCGTGGGGCACCGTCATGACGCTTGACGGTTGCATCCAACTTACAGACTTCGATGAGTTTGTTTACCACGAAATGTTGAGCCACACCCCTCTCTGCGCTCATCCCGATCCCGTGGATGTCCTCATCATTGGGGGTGGGGATGGTGGTGTCATGCGCGAAGTTCTGCGCCACGGCACTGTCAAGCGGTGCGTTCTCGTTGATATTGATGGTGACGTGATTGAGGCAAGCAAGAAATATTTTCCTCAGATTTCGAGCGGTTTCTCTGACCCAAGGGCTGATGTGCGGGTAGGGGACGGCGTTGCATTCGTGAGGGAGGCGGCAAGTGAAAGTTTTGACGTGGTTATTATCGACACCACAGACCCTGACGGCCCCGCAGCTGAGTTGTTTGGGGAGAAGTTTTATCGGGACGTGCTGCGCATCCTGAAACCACGCGGCATCTGTTGTAATCAAGGAGAGTCTGTTTGGTTGAATCGCAACCTAATTGAAGGGATGGCCGACTTTATTAAAAACAAGGTGGGTTTTGCCTCCGTAAAGTACGCTATGATTTACACCCCTACGTACCCATGCGGAAGCATTGGTTCTCTCATATGTTCCAAGGTGGCTGGCGTGGATGTGACCCAACCCGTGCGTCCCGTCGAGTCGATGCCTTTTGCGGGTGAACTGAAGTACTACGACTCGGACGTCCATAAGGCGGCATTTGTGTTACCACGCTTTGCCCGCCATCTCAACCAAAACTATTCTTGAGTTTTCTTTTTGCCATTTTATTTTTCGTGGAAGCTCTGCGGTAAACGAACTGTCAGTGTTAAAAATATATATATTTTGTAGGGGATAACATATTATGTGTCAGAACATTCTGTTGCTTCCATATTTTTTTTACTTCATGTTCCTTGAGTACGTGATTTTGTCTCCTTGCTCCCACGGTTTGTTGGCGATTGTCCCTATCCCACGATGTTTGTTAGTGCCAGACTCCTTCTTCCTCCTCACAAAACGGCTGAAGTTTGGGTATTTAACTTCTCCCTTTCACGTGCATCAGTATATATATATATATATTTGTGAGGTTTAGCAAATATGCAGGTTTGCCCATTAGCACATACTGTGTCGCTGCATCGCGTTTGGGTACAGGATTCTTACTGTGACAACGTTGGTGCTCGTGACGAAGGGTCGGTTCCTGCAGCAGTGTTGGAACCAATTGTTGTGTTCAACAATGGAGGAAGTGGAAATAATGATAGGGGCAGTAGGGAGTGCGTTGCCGATGCTTGTGCATCTGAGGATGTTGTTGAAAAGAACAGCGTCCTGTGTTCACTTTTGAAGAGGTTTTGCGGAAGGCTGTTGCTTAAAACGATGAATGGTGGAGGCTTGCAACCTGCTGGTGGTGCGTATGGTGCGAAGGATGTCTCACCCATTGGGGAGGAAGGTCTCTTCATCCAAGTCCCGTCATGCCAGTTTGGTTCTGCGTGCTTGCGTGCCGCTGGATCTGGAACAGCCATGGATGTGGTATGCTACAACAGTGGTAGCTATGGTGAAGACGAGAAGAGAACAGATGATGAAGGTTACTTGTACGGTTTTACGTACTTTATTTACACAGGGTGTGCCGCGGAGGGATTACTAATCACCATACTTTCCGCATCCCCATTGTTTAATACAATGCGCACTATCGTGCTGGAGACTGTCCCTCATGTTCTTTGCATTTCCCATGGGATTGGCAGAGGGCACTTCGGTAGTCAGAACGTCGAAGGGCTGGCGAGAGCTGACAATTCGGCTTACACCAAAGCAATGTGGCCGCTTTCGGACCTAGTTGACGGTTGCAGTAACGCTTGCAAAACTCCCGTCAACAATCACTTTTACTTGCAATTTGAGCGTGCGTCAGTTCCTGTTATTCGCCCGAATGACCTTCACCATCCTTTTACTGATGTTCCACTGCGGACTCTGTGCTTAAGTTTTTCTTACGACGCTCTCCGCGTGATACATTCCTTGCTGCTGCAGGAGGAGCGAGTCGTTTTTATTGGTGTAACTCCGCAGCATGCTTCCGCGTGTGTTATTAGTGCGCAGTCGATGCTCGTTCCCTTTATATGGGCGCTTCCTATTGTTCCGTACCTTCCGCCGGAAGGTTTTGGTGTTGTGGAGGAAATGTGGGCAAGCTCTTCGTTTATGTTGGGGTCGACAGCGGAGATCCTCCCGCGTTTGATGTTGTATGGAAGTGACACTGCAGGAGTGGACCGTGCTCACATTTGGATAGCGGACGCACGCACAGGATTTGTGGGTGTATCGCCAGATCATAGCCGGCGGTTCTTTTTCGCACCGACTGACTTGGTGCCATCAAGTGACAAGGTGGAGGACGCCGTTAAATCGCTTGTCTCCAAGGAACAGCGGCAAGCATTCCGACAGGTGCTAGGAGCTGTGGTCGCGCAGGCTCATGTTTGCTCGGTTGCTGGGTCAGGGGCTCTGTCCACGGATCGCTCGTTGAACTCTTTATTTCATGTGGAAGCTGCCCCGATGGGGGAGGCACATGATGCATTTGTTGAGTATAGTGCATCTCGCCTTTTGGGGAATTATAGAAAAGGACTCTCTCCTATGAGAAACACAGGTGGTAGCTACTTCGAAGGTCATGATTCTAGCACCACATGGCGGCAACCTAACCGTATCGTCTACTCTTTGGATTACCAGCGTTTTCTTCCAGACAACCTCGGTGGTAATTCTAAATTTGCAACTGCCATTTCCAAGACGCGGTTATACCATAATTGGGAAGTGGCAACCCTTTCGGTTGAGACGCTAGGTTTGCTATCGTTTTTGGACGGAACGATCGTACGGCAATCATGTAGTAATAGGCTGTATGAGCAGAATTCTCACAGTTTACGAGGAGGAGAGAGGGATCCGCTTTCGAAGAACTACTACATTTCTCACCCCCGGATGATAGGAATGCTTTCCTCTTTCTATATTCGGGCTTCGCGGCGCTTCCCAGATCTCTACCAGGATTTACCCGCTGCTGACGTGGCGCGCTTGAGCGCTGCAATGTTAGCGAAGGCGGGGCGTGACCAAGGCGGCACTGGAGCAAGCAAAAGTAAGAGTGGCAAGGGGCTGATGCGTAGCCTCTTCTCAAAGGCAACCAAAGCGGTTAAAAGCAGCCTCACAACTAGCCGTCAGCGTATTCCTGTACACGTATTCGTTCAGGCACGTAGCAGTCTATCAAGTGATGCGAAGCACAGCGATCCTGATAAAATTTTGAAGGCGAGTAAAGGTATAAAGGACGTTCCCCCTACCACGCAGAAGACACCCCCGGAACAAGATTTGGGGTCAACATCGATTCCCCGCCCAATTACTCCTTTGGGTACCGGGGAATCGGAGGAAGATATAACCAGGTCATTTTCGGGGGCGGCGTGTGGTGCGGAAACTTCCGGCATGCTTCAGAATGAGGCGACGGGGGCAGACGGGTCGGGAATTCCCATGCCCTGTAGACTGCTGCCCTTGGATGTTATCCATAACTTTGGTCAGTATCACAGACTATTGGATCCGACAAAAGACACTGCGTACACAACGGGCTACCGCGTCGACACCTCGCAAGAGGTGTGTACACATCAGTTGGAGATATTTTTGGAACTAGGGCAGTTGTTCGCGGCTGACGTAAATATTTGGCTGTTCTTGGAGGCAAAACGGAGCAAACTCCTGACCAAGGGGCACCCACCAAAGCAGCAACCTCCGGAGGAACGGGCGGAGCCGCCTCCCGATCTTTGGATCATGGATAGTGGTGTTGGGCCTTGCGCCGTACCATTCGAGGCCCAGCCGCTTCCGTTTTCTATGGATTTGATTACTGGATCACCCGAGCTACCGCCTCCTTTTCAGTAATACTTCTTTTTTTTTTTCATATTTTGCCTGCTTCATTTGGTTTAACCCGCAGCTTCACCAAGTTGGTCCGAGGTTACGGATGATATCGGTGCTCTGCCAGGCAGGCGTTGTTGACACATCCTTGTTCCCCTCACTTTGCATCAGTTTCTCGTTGCTACGGAGTTACTTGTCGCTCACTATGCTGGGTGCTCCTTCAAAGAAAAAGAAAAAAACAGTTTTCCTCTTTGTAAATAGTTTGTACTTTTGATGCGAAGTATACAGCATCGACTGTTTTTTTCTCCCCCTTCATATTCTTTTCGGTGCGCCAAGCAACGCATCATTGTGTGTCCAAGAGCACACCCCGTGCAACAAGGGTGTCCTTGCCGACATCAAAAAATATAAAAATATATTGGTTCTACGTCTGCTGCGTCCTTGCTCATGTTATATTAATTGCACTTCAAAATGATAACGATAATAACTGTAGTAATATGCACAGCGGTACAGTTGTCATTGGCTGGTCTCTCTCCTTTCTTGGGGATTCTTCCTGCTCCTGACAGCACCTATTTATTTATTATTTTCATTTTCATTCCTGTCGCTCTTTTTTTTTTTGTTGGGGGAGGAATGGGCGCATGCTCCTTAGTGGTAGGTGAAGGCGAGTAAGGGGAAACTGCCGTTGAATAGTCGCGCTGCGTTCGACGCTCAATGGGGCGAAAGGGGATTTTGCTCTATTGCATGAATATCGTGGTATGAGAGAAGGCCTAACTTTACCAACAAATGGTGTACCAATCCTTCAATACCAATTGAATGAAAAAGAAGTCCTCATAGAGTTTCTGCAGAATACAAACCTATTCGGCTGCTTGGGGTTTTGGGGGCTTCATTTGAAAGATTTGTACGCCACTATCAACAAATGGAAGTAACGGTGTGATACGCTTTTCACATTCGCAGGCGCGTTGTCTGTGTCTTTTTCCTTTTCTTCTTTTGTCCATACGCGCAAAGTGTGCCACATAACTTTTTGGGGTGCTGAGAAATGCGATTGCAGTGACAATGAATATTGAGTTGCACAATTTCTGCGGGCGGGGGAGAGTGTTGACTTCAGTCAGAACGCGTCAGATATTTGATCGTGCGGTTCGAAGGCGCTACGCACCACATTGTTGCTGCTTCCACGACATTGCTGTCCGTTACCTCTACTGCAGGGTTTCACCACATTGTTACTCGCTTTTTTCTTTATTTTTTTTTTTTAGCAAGGGCCCCTGCCATCGGAAGGCTGCAGCGGTTGCGTGGGCTGTTGCGCGCACGCTCTTCTTGACGGTCGGCCCTTTATTTGTGTTGCGTCTTTTCTGTTCTGTAGGGAAGGGAAGTCCAGCGTATTTACGTTATTGATTACTGTAGTGACATATTTGGAGTTACACCATGACACTTCCGGGGCAACCACCTCCGGAGGTGAGGGAGCAACTCGTTCCAACTATCAATTTTGCAATGGTGTGCCCTGGTGTGTACCGTTCCGGTTACCCGACACGCAAAAACTACCGCTTCATCCGTGCTCTGGGGTTGCGCACCATCATATATCTCTGCCCCGAGGACTATGCGGAAAGTAATGTAAAGTTCTGCGAAGAAAGCGGAATAACAATTCGTCGATTTGCCACTGAGGGAAACAAAGAACCTTTCATGGATATCTCAGAACCGCTGATGCATCGTATTCTCTCTGCCCTCATCGACACGAGACTTCACCCCGTTCTTATTCATTGCAACAAGGGGAAACACAGGACGGGCACTGTTGCGGCGTGTCTACGGCTACTACAGGGATGGTCGTTAGTTTCTATATTTCAGGAATATCGCAGCTTCGCCGGGGACAAGGTACGGATGGGGGATATGCAATATGTAGAGTTATATCGCCCCATTGTCCGCATTTCGCCCCCGTATGTGGCCGATTGGGTGTGTATCACGCCGGTTGTAACGGTAGTGCACACCGAGGAGGAACTGGTGGAAGCAGAGGCAAGACAGTTAGGTTGGAGTCTGCTCGCACCGCCGCCACAGCTATCGTCACCGACTGTACCCGCGCCAGCACCACCACCACCATCGAAGTTAACAATAACAGAGGCTACGGAAGAAGAACCGACACCAGACGGATCAGCGGCAAATGTAAGTCACGTGGGGGGATTGCCGGCGGAGGAGGCGGCTCGGCCAAATGGAAAGGAGGTTGCTGCAGTTCATGTGAGTGCCGGAACACCGAAGGTTAGACCCAGGGCGTCGGCGGTGTTGCCAATACCCCGTCGAGGTGGCGGGCATGTGGAGCCCAGTGGTAGTACCTTTAAGTCAAGAGATACGGGTGGAACATCAAAGAAGGAAACGGAGGAGGGCCGGCGAGGTGCGAAGTGATGCGTGTTCTCTAGTATGTCAAAATGCCTGGTGTGTGTGAGTATGCAGCTGCATGTATACGTGTGTATTTGTGGACTGCCGTGCTGCTCTTTCAAGGAGCGGTGGTTTCGGTGCCGATGCTGTTGAGTCCCCATGTGCAAATAACAGAGACTTTCGGAGTAGAGTAATCACGGACACGCGAATGCAAGATGCCTCTGTGGTCTCCCGTCGGTGTAACAGAGGGCCATGTCACTGGCATAACGTTTCGCCACAGGGTGGTCTACTCTGTGCCCTCCCTTTTGTCACTTGATAGTTTTTATCCCTTGTACTACCTGAAAGGGTGGGCAGAGGCGCTGTTGTGTTACTGTCCCAGCTGTCCGCTTTCGTTAGTGGTAGCTCGGTTTGCCTCCTTTGTCCGTAGGGAGATGCTGCTTCCGAACCGCAGCACGTCAACCTGTAGCCGCTGGCATTGACCATGTTTTTTTTTTAATTTTCACATCGCGATGCTGTGCCTCTTCGTTGGTGCTATTGCTTTTGACAGCCATCTAAGGCGTGGACTCACTGTCCCATGCCCTTTCATGTCGACCAGCGATGCGAGCCAAAGGGGGGCGCGAATCCTCTATCCTCCAGACCCAGTTGAACTCCGCTGCATCGCGGTCTTGTTGACTGAAGGTAGCGGAGGGGGGGGGCGGTAGGAGGGGTTTCCTGCTTTCGATCAGAAACATTTAATTCGTCATGACCTCTTAGATATGGCTATGCATTTGCAGTGAGATTTTGAGGTCACATATTGCTGAACAAGAGCAATTTTGAAAATGCTGTTGGTTATGGATTGGATAAGACGTGTTCGCTTCAGAGGAAGTAGGGAGCGTCTCTCTATCACAGTGATGCGGCAGCGATGGGTGAGGTGTGCGATCCTTCGTTTTCCCCCCTTTGCGGTGGTAATGTGTTGTGTCTGCGCTTCGGCATTTGTACTAATGTTTTAGACCCAAGTGCTCAACTGTTCTTAATCTTTCCATATTTCGTTATCCCCAGTGTAGGCTTGCTTGTGATCCGCGTGGCTTTCTGCATCTCATATCTTTTATCGCCCTTCCAATGTGTGCAATTCCCTTTTACATACATCTTGTTAAGCTTGTATGCGAGAGGGATGTTTTTCAAAAAACTTTGTGTAATATTTTCTCGCTTTTGGTTATTTTCCCCCATACCGTGGTCTGTTACTGCCATCATAACTTCTATAGGGTGTTCTCATTGGAAAAAAAGTGGAAGTTAAATATTGATAAGCACAACTACAAGTGAGATAAGGGTTCGAAGCTGATCGGTGTTGTGAGGCAATGCCCTCCTTAATACGTACCAACTATGCGCTGATGATGTTTTACGCGCGGGAGAAGCTGTGGCGCCATGCGGAGCTCGTTTGCACCGACACAATTAAATCAACGGACAGCTGGTTGTTTCGTGTGTGGCGTGCATTGTGCTACGACAAGCAGGGTCAGCCTAACGAGGCGTTGAGAGAGTACAAATCAGCGCAGCAACACCGCGAAACGGTTATACCCGCATTGATGGGTATTGTGCTTATCTACCGCAGAAGTAAGGATACAGAGGGACTCGCTTCGGCGGAGCGGGCTCTGGCAGCTTATGCTGATGGAGATACAGCAGCAAACAGTATAGATGGCTGGGTGCAGGCAGCAGCGCTGATGTGGTTGTCCGGTGACGCAGCTGGTGCCCGGGACATATTACTCCGCTATGAGGATGTTCAGGAGACGCATCGTGATGAATGCACAAATCTTGCAACGATACGTGCGTGGGTGGACCTCAGCATTGGTCGTGGGGCCTTCCTCGAGAAATGCGGGTCTCTTTTCCAGAAAGTGATGAATATGGAGAGTCAAAATGGGGAACCAATGGACATTGACTCTACCATGGGCCGTGTCGCTTTCTTTGAGCGCAAGTACCAGTTTTTTCCTGCCCAGCAGTTACTCAATAAACTCATTGTCAGCCATCCGAGTTTCACTCCTGCCCTTATTGTGAAGGCTCGGCACCTCATGAAGGCAGAGGACTGGGAGCAGTGCACCGAAACGACGAAGCGCATTCTTGGGAAAGATAAAACTAATCTGGAGGCACTTGCTTTGAACACCCTGTTTTTACTGGTGAAGGATGCCCGATATGAGGCCGCTGCTGCTCAGTTACCGTCCTTATTCGAGGCGTTACAGGAAAAGGAACCAAAAAATGCGGCCCTCTTTTTTGAGTATGCACAGTGCTTCTCGCGCCTTAGTGGGTCATATCCGCCTCTTTTGGGTGTTACGATGCAGTTTGCGGAGGCTGCCCACCGCATGGCTCCACAGAGAGGTGAGTATTTGACTGAAGTTGGCTTCCAACAACTCCTCCGCGGTGAGTACAAAACAGCCCTCGCAACCTTCAAGAAGGCCTCCGCCTCTGCAGACAGTAGCGTCCTTCCACTGCTCGGTTTAATTCGCTGCCTCATTTTCACAGGAAACCTTGATGACGCAGCGAAACAGATAGAGTTTCCGAACGAGATTCAGGCATCGAACCAACGAAATCCAGAGCTCAGTGCCCTCAACGCCATTCTTCAGTGGCGGCGGCACAGAAATGAGTCAAAAGCGCTACACTTTCTTGACCAAACGGCCGAGGCAATAAGGCAAGAAGTGGGATCGGGATCATCGGGGTTGGAGTTGTACATTAAACTCAACCCACCACTGATGCTTGAAGTGGCAAAAGAGTACATGCATCACTGCCGCACGGAGCCCCCAGATCCAACTGTTAGTAAGGCGGATCCCATCGCTGAGAAGTGTAAGCGTCATCTTGAATTGTTACTTCGTCACGTTCCCGGCTGTTTGGAGGGACAACTTCTTCTGTCAAAAGTATATTTTGTCTCTGGGAACCTGAACAAGGCACAGGCAATGATCACCACAAATATTCGCCATGAGCACGCTATTCCCGATGCATTTCTCCTTTCAGCGCAGATTTGCCAATACGTTGGGAATGTGAGCCTTGCTTCACAAGCCCTGGAGCAAGCACTGACGTTGGATTTCGAGGTGAAGGATCAACCTCTGTACAATTTGTTGTACGGTTCCGTACTTGGGATGATGAACAAGCACAAGGAAGCACTCGAGGCACTGCAAGAAGCACTAAAGGTCGTTAAGGATAAGTCGCACGTCACCGCCAAGGGACGGCTCGTACAACCTCTTAGCGTGCAGGACCATGTGAGTTTATATCTGTTAATTGCACAAACTCACCTCAAACTTCATGATGCTGAAGAGGCCCGTGCAACTGTAGCCGAGGCAACGGCACTGTTCAAGGACACGGCACAGGCAGGGCGGGTGGCTATTGCAAGCGCAATGATAGCTGCTCGCACTGATGTGGACAGAGCCCTTGAAATACTGAGACAAGTGCCACCACGTAGTGATTTTTTCATTGCTGCTAAGACAAGGATGGCGAACATATATCTTATTCACCGGCAAAACCGCCAAATGTACGCGGAGTGTTTTGAACAGCTCGTAGAGGAAGTGGCGACGGCACAGAGTTACATAGCCTTGGGCGAAGCATACACGAACATACAGGAACCGGAGAAGTCCATCTCTGCGTATGAGAAGGCCAAAGCGATTGATCCCGATAACAGTGACCTTGCGGTACTCATTGGTCGTGCACTTGTGTCAACACATGACTATCAGCGAGCAATTCGCTACTACCGCGATGCGGTGGCATCAGACAAGTCGAAGTTTGCTGTGCGTGCTGATCTTGCGACGCTCTTCTGGCACCTTGGGGCTGTGGATCATGCCATTGCGGTGCTGAAAGAGGCACCAGCGTATCAAAGCGAGCCCGACGTAGGGGAGGGTGTCGACCGCGCCATCGAGCGCGTGAACTGTGCGCTACTAATGTGCAAAATCAATCGCAACACACAGAACGCTGACCTGGCAGCCGAAGCCTTACTTCAGGCGCGAGGCTTTCAAGAGCATGTTCTCCGCAATATGATGCGCAACGAGACGCGAGAAACCATATATCAGCAGAAAGTTGTGGCGGCAACAATAAGTCTCGAGCTCGGGCGCTACTATGCTTCTGTGGGTGAGGTAGAGCGTGCGAAGGAGTGTTATCAGGAATCACGCATGTACGACGAATCAAGTGAGGCACCAATATTAGCAAGTGCCCGTTTGCTCCTGCAGTGTGGCGATGAAAATGCCTGTGAAGAGCAATGCAACGCTGTTCTGCGCATCAACCCCGCTTGCGAAGAAGCTGTAGTGATCCTCGCCGACCTCATGGTGCGTCGGAATTGTTTTGATGACGCAGCAAACCACTTTAGTCAACTCCTCGAGAAAACTCCGAATAATTACGAGGCACTTGTTCAGTATGTTCAACTGTTGCGCCATGCAGGTCGTCTTAGTGACGCGAAGATTGTACTTGAGCGTGCGGAAAGTATGCTTGATGTTGGTCAGCGCCCTGACGCTGCGTTGAGTTTCGCGCGTGGGCTTTATCATCGCTATTGCCAGGAGAGTACGGAAGCCCTTCGGGCTTTCAACGCTGCGCGACTTCGCTCAGATGATACCCAGTGGAGCGAGAAGGCGTTAGTGAACATGATTGAGATGTATCTTGTTCCCACAAATGAAGAACTCTGGGTCGACACCCAAATGGGTGACGAAGACAGGAATGAGAACGTGAAAGTTGCTGAGCGACTGCTGATGCAGATGGCGCCTGGAGAGACGCGAGATATACTTCAGGGTTACTGCTGGGTTGCAAGCAAAAAACGTCAGTTGGTAGAACGCGCAATTAAGGAGTTCACACGCATTTGCACCGCCGCTGAGAGGAATGCCGGACAGAGTGAAAAGGCAAATAACAAGGAGCCCCAGAAAGAAGCTGATAACGCTGCTGACGATGAAGACAGCAAGTTATTGAGCGATGTCAATGAGCCCCCGGCGTATACTGGACGCATGAATGTTCATGCGCGTGTTGGTCTAGCAATTGCATACTTCATATCTGGTCTCGAGAAGAAGGCCACAGCCGAACTTAAACCTATAGTTCTTCTACCGTTTGATCCCACCACCAGTGACTCTGTGCATCGCGCCCGGCTCCTTAGTGCACACATGTCTGTGCAGAAGAAAGATGTGAAGATGGCTAAAATGATGCTGCAGAAGGCCCTCGAATTAAACAAGAGCTGTCCCCGTGTCTGCCTACTTCTGGGTGCCTGCCATGAATTAGAGGAAAACCATTCTGAGGCCGCCAACTGCTATAAGGATGCGTGGTTGCTCACAAAGGAGCGTGACCCATCCGTTGGCTACAAGTTGGCCTTCCACTTAATGAAGTCGGGGAAGCTGCTTCAGGCAATTGAAGTATGCCGTAAGGTACTAGAGGCGCACCCAAGTTATCCAAAGATATCTGATGTCGTTGATGTGTGCCACAGTTTGCTGCGACCCTAAATCAGCTCCTCCAGATTATGGCTTACCTTACTTATCCTCGCTTCTTGGCGCCACCTTACCACCGTTATGTTGTCCCACCGCAGTGGGCGCGGTGTTGTTTCAGCGAGGTGTCCGGCTCTGTGCTCATCTGTCGGATAAAAAGTGTGGCGACAGCGTCAAGTGCCGGGGGTTCCATTGAGTGGAGAAAAAATAGAATGATTAGAGAGATCAAAACGAGGAGATTGACGTAACGGTGGGGAGTAGAGGAATTCACGCCGTTATATTAGTGAAGTGAAGAACACGTACCTTGTATGGGGTTCTGTGAATGCTTCATTTATAAGTTGAGACATATTTGTTATTTGGACGTAAACATATGTATCTGCTTTTGGTACACCTTTCTTCTTAGTGGAGGAAACTATACAGTATAATTTATATATACTGATCTTGCTGCAATCTCTTTTTGCGTCTTGGACTAATGGTGTAAACTGTGGTGGCCCCCGTGATTGTGCTTTGTTCCGTTGCGCTTTATGTGTGTTGTTCATGATCTTCTTCAGTCGTCACCCGCATGCTGACATTAAAACGATTCTTTTCTTTCAATTTTTCTTTTTGCATCGATGTGATGTGTGTTATAGCTTTAATCATAGCCATTGGTAGTATCGATGCTCCCGGCACATGGACGCTACCCATAGGTGCGTCGCTGAAGATTTTCTGAAGGATATCTTTGCTGCGTTGATGAGCCGCGGCTCGCAAGGCACTGTGAAATAAAAGAGAGGGATTGTAGCGGTGTTGGTGCATATGAACGTCCTTACTTTTTTCTGCCTCTTGTTGATATCCCACTTTTAATTGGGATGTTGTGGCGACTGTTTCGTTGAGTGTTACCTCCGGAAGGTGTTCTGTGGTCCGGTCTCCTGCTGGTCACACAAGAAATATTTAAAGGGTCAACAAATGATGTTGTGGTGTTGACGAATAGCCTTACGTACCTCTTTATATTCGCTTGTTTGGTTTCTGTTGTTTTTTCCTGCGCGTCCGCATCTGTATTTTCCTTTGGTCGCTTGTCTTAATTTTGTGTTCCACAAATAACCCCAGACTGGGGTTGTTAACAAAGGTAACAGCAGGCAAAGCCTCAATCGGTTACTGTTTGCTAGCATGAGTGCCTTTGAGTCATTCCTCCTTGCGGCTGCCAAGCGGGCTCCCTTTCTTGTTGGTGATGCTGTTACTTCCTCAACAGAACAGGAGCGTGCGGGCTCGGCACAAAAGGCTGAAGGGACGATTTCTCAACAGCAGGAGGAAGAGAATATTGCAATATTACAGCGACTCTTAGTAGATGGTCCACTGCAACCGCTAGGTCTGGAGCACGCCCTATATCACATTCTTATTCCCGCCTTCACTGCATCCATGAGCGCTGCAAGGGAAGTTTGGCGTGCGAAGGTTGCATTGCAAGAGGTCGAGCACAACAGTGCGACAAATAATGATGCAGAAGTTCCTGTCGCTGCTGCTGCTGCTGCTGCTGCACCCGATGCCTCTGCGAGCGGCGGTGCTTCTACCGAGCTTCAAAATCACAACCTAGAGACTTTAAAGAAGGCTTTGGCGGATGCGCGGGCGTTGCTGAGCGAGCGGCAGAGAAACCTCGATGCCGCTCAACTGAAGGTTCGTTCTATGCTAGTGGTTGTCAAGCAGTTTCTTCAGACGCATCACCCTCCAGAGGTGTCCCCTCGTGTGTAGTAAAGTTGTTTACTGGGGGCTAGGCGTAATGTGGGATGGGAAGGCGGGGCATCAAGTTTTGTTGTGATATTTGTTTACCTCTACGCTTTTCTTTCCCTTTTCATTAATCGGCCGCCTGCCATCGCGGCTGCGGTTGTCTGCTTTACTGTTAATCTCCTCGCTCTGTGAAACTAATTAGGTGACTTGTGCTTGTGTTTTTTTTTCTGTGCTCTTCCAAAACCCCGGGAATAGGTGCGTCGAGAACCCCTGTGCAGACTGTGCACCGGGGTGATTTAAAGGGTACAACCAGCTAGTATTAAAGCCTACCGTAAAAATAACATCTGTTTATCCCTTGAAGTGCAGAACGCGTGCACGAGGGGAACGACAGATTGGGAATCTGAATAGCTTCATAAATTAGGCCTCACCATGTGGGTCTTTAGCGACCGAATGATGGAGCGTGGTGGTCAGTCCCTCCCTCTTGCACATTATCTGCAGCACGAAGAGCAGAATGATGTCCCGCTACCCGAGCCTCACATGTTACTGCTGTGTGGTCGTACGTTTCATGAATCTCTAGGTGGGGACTGGTTGTTTCCGTCTGTGGTGACATTCTTGCTGGGTGGAGCTGACGTGAATGCACGGGACAAAGACGGCGCAACTGCTCTTCACGTTGCGGTGACGCAGGGGAATGACATAGCAACTGTCTGCACCCTGGGCAGGGAACCGTTCCTCGGTGAGTGCTCTAATGAAATGATAATCCGTTTTCTTATTGACAATGGAGCCGATATCAATGCTCGCAACGCCTCCGGTGAGACACCGCTGATGGTTGCAGCTGCTAAAGGGAACATTACGGCCATGCGTTTGCTATTGGAACGTGGTGCCGTTATCACGCAACGAGATGATGCAGGGTGCACCGTCCTTCACCACGCCTCTCGCTCTCCATTTTCACTGCAGTTACTTCAGTGCTTCGTAGATTCCCTTCTACATCAGGTAGTAAGTGAAGACTTGCTTCACTTCGTCTGCCAAAAGGGTGGCAAAGGGGCTAATTTTGTAATCCTTTTCCTCGTTGAGCAACTTGGGATGGACGTCAATGCGCGCGAAGGCGAATGCGTAAAGGCCTCCACCGGTGAGGAACTAAAGCCTGAAGAAACCTCCGTTATGTCTGCAGTAGCGGTGCGCAGCAGTTACACCCCGTTGCATCGCGCAATCCTTGGTGGAGACGTAGCGTTAGTGTGTGCACTCCTGAGTTGTGGAGCCGACGTGAACCAAACGGATGTAATCGGACTTACACCATTGCAACTTGCAGCCAATAATGTTGGTGTGTCTGCAGTCGGCGGATCGTGGTTACAACGTTTTGTTAATATACGCTCTCTGTGGTACCCAACCGCTGCGGAGAGAAAGGTTAGGTCAAAGGAGGTTTACAATTTATTAAAGGCGTATTGCAAGGAAACCTCCCTTAGTGGGCGTGAGGCGCTGCTGCAGCGTTTTGCTTGCGGCAACAACCCATCACAGAACTTGTTATCATTCAAAGGCGCTCTGGTATTCGCTGATGGATTGATTGTTGTGCATGCTCTGATGGTTCTGTGTGCAACGTTAACGAATGAAATGATTTTAATTCGTGGTGCGGCACTCTTTAGCCTGTTCGTTAGTTTTCGCCTTAGCAGCAGAAATTTTCATACCACGGAGGCAAAGTCGCTGTACCCTGCTGGGTGTTTTGTTGGATACACGATAGCGCTGGCTGGATGCTGCGTGTATCAGTTACATTATGTGTCTAGACAACCGACTCCGTCTGGTTTGTACTGTATTTTCACCCTCTTATGTGGCGTCGGTAGCCTCTTATGTGGGGCTATCGTTGCGCGGCGGGATCCACTCGTTGTAAACTCCACCCCAGCACAGCGGGCCGCAATCCACAAAACTGTTTTTTGTGCGAAAGGCGTACTGCCAGACGAGACGAAAACAACTTTCGACACCCAATGCATGGTCAGGAAGCCGCTCCGGGCTCAGAGATGCCAGTACACAAATCGCATCGTGCTACGTTACGATCATTACTGTCCCTGGTTGGCCAATAGCATTGGTGCCGGGAACCACCGGCTGTACGTTACGGTTCTCGTGGTTCATGCCACTTTCCTGGTAAGCATGTGGCTTCTTGTTGGATGGAGTTCATCGCGTATCAGTCCTGGAGAGACCACGTTACAACGCTTGAGTGAGGCGTACATGATGCCAGTGCTTCCTGTAGTCCTCATGGGAGTAACAATAATGCTTCTTAGGCAGTTGTGGTACATTTCTCGTGGTGTTACGATGTACGATGTACAGCACCCGTCGCAGTGTTTGTGGTGTTTCCAGTTAGGTACTCGTACGTACTCTCTCTTTGATGCCGGTACCGTGGAAAATTTACGCGGCTTCTTCATGCTTCGTGAAGACTTCGCCAAATGTGAATATCTTGTACCTGGCATCAGCTCGAGGCTAAAGGATATTGTGAAAAAACATCAGGAGATGCAGTTGCCGTGTGGCGACCACTGCGAAGGCCACTTACCTACGGATGCTGCGAACTCGCAGCATCAACCTTCTATGCCTTCTAGTTATGTTGACGCTAATCTGTTACAGTTTGAACAGCCCACAAGGAGCGTAAGTGTGAATAAAGCTGCACAAGAAGCTGATGCGCTCCCTTCTTCCTCTGTTGTAAACGCCCCATCCGTATCAGCCTCCGGGATTGATGATGCGGCGATGCGCCTTTTTCAGAGGATGGTGCAGTCTAACAGTGCTGATGTAACTGTTACGGATATAAAGGCTGATATTACTCCATCAGAGTGGCAAACGGTGGAGTCGAGGGCGCGTGAGATGTTTTCCTTTTTTGTTGAATCCATGAAAGGCTCCACTGTGCCTAGTGCCTAAGAGTGCTGCAGTCGTGTATGAGGCTGCTTTTCCCCTGTCAGTTTCTTACTACTGCAAGATATCCCCATTCTTATTAAACCAGACATAGGGACTCACAGCATTTTTTGCGTCCCTTCACATGGAATGAATCATTTACATTGTATTCGTTTGCTGTTAACAACTATCACTGTATTCCGGCACATCGAAACATCTCTTTCTTTTGTTCTGATTCTCCCTTTATTTTTCTTATTCGTTCGCCCCGTGAAAGTGGATCGCGTAGTACTGTTTCTTTCTGTCTTTCCCTAGAGGAAAAGAGAGAGGTTCTCACTAACGGAAAAGCAGGCGTACGCAAGTAAAGGAGAGATCCCCCACAGGAAACTAAGAGAAACGGGAAAGACTGGAGAAAAATAGGAGTGATTGACTAAAACTAAAAGAAAAAAAAGAGAAAACGGAGGAAAAGGAACAAGGGAAAAACAATATTTCTTTTTTCGAACGGAAAAGGAAACTAAGCAAATCAACGGGTGGAGTGGAGAAAGGAGGTGCGTAGGAAATTCAAAGAGGGTAAGCAGACTTCGTGTGAAGCCGCAGAGACTAACTAGAGCAAACGAAGCTACGACCGGGGTGCGCACTTAGTTAGAAGGAACATAGGAGCATCGCTGGGCGAGGGGTAACAAAAAGCGACCGAACGCACGCGTCATTATTTGCGTAAAGACGCGTGTTGAGCGAGATAGGCATATATATATATATATATATATATTTACTTATTTATTTTTGTGCGCTGCAGGTGGCCTGCTTTTAGTTTTTATCCCGCTTACCGCATTGTTTTCGGTGTTTGAACTGCCGAACAATGAGCTTTGACTCCAAACCGGGGTGTAACGAGTTGGAAGGGGAATTGCACGACAGTCCCATAGACCCACAGGATAGTAGCGGCGCTTGTGTTTCTCTGCATGAACGTCAAATTCAGCATTGGTCACCGTTGGAAACACCTTCCTCGCCGTCAGATCACTTGGAAGGTGCCGAAAGCGTACGTGCGCACGGCGATTTGTTCTTTCCGCTTGACGAGTATTTGTCGTCAGAGGTGGTACTCGTTCCATCACGTCATGTGTCCCAGTGTGGGAGCAGTAGCGCTGACGTGGTAGCGTCGGCGGCCGCGTGCGTGTCAGTAGTGCATGAGGATTTTTCAGAAAGCACTGAACACATAAATATTGCACAAACGGATAACGCATGCGAAAATAGTTCTGGTAGTGACGTTTGCACACAGCTGAAAGATGAAGAGATGGCGCAGGCTAACTCTCCACCGCAGCTTTGTGCTACTGTTTTGCCTGTAGCGTGTGTACTCGACGAAATCAGCGCCGATTCCCCGTGCACGTTGAACTCTGTTCCAATCACGCGAGGGGGTTTTATCGAGGATAATACAACAGCAGGTGTGGGTACCGGCGTCAGTGAAGATACTGAAAGTAGCAACACTGTTGAGCGCCGTGACCTTGACCATGGAATTGAGGAGCCCACGGCGAAAAGTGCGAAAAGAAGTGTGGGACCAGCAAAAGATTCTGAATCCTCTCTTAATGGGATTAGACCACCCCGTAAGGTGGCGAGGGGGAGGGCGGCAGAAACAACAAAAACTCAGCAGGTGCCACAGCGTGCTAGAACGGCGGCGCCACCCACTTCTTCCACTTTACCACACGAGCGTATTCTGGATGATCCGCAACATGGAAGGTGGCCCTCGGCAAGTGGTATTAGCAGTATTGATCACGCTGTAACTTCTGAAACTTCCTGTCGAACGAATAAGGGGAAGTCGAATGACGGTTCTCGGAAACAGTCGTCACGGGTTGGACCAAAGTCCAATAACAACAACAACGGTAGCGCATCGGAACTGGGTAAAGGTTCAAATAGTCTTGACGGAGGGGTTTCGGGTGATAAATCAGGCCCGGCGCGGCCCGCTACTCCGCATCGATCCCGACGTCATAAGGCACGACAACAACAGCAAGTTGAGGAGACCTTTGGCCCTTTCGGGTTTCCATTCCAAAGAAATATGATGCTTGATTCTATGCCCGATGGCGCGCAGCGTGTAGCCGAGCATACTGCTATGATGTTGGCCCAGAAGCAGCAGTTACTATACCCAGTTCCGCTACAAGGTGATGCATCCAAAATGATAGATGTTTCGGGTGGCACCCCACATTGGTCGATGTTACCTTCGTACTACTTCGTTTCCTCTCTGCAAATATACGTAGACACATGCTTGGGTCTCCGTGGGGGTGATCGTCAGGAGCGACATGAATTCGTTTCTCGCATACAGCGCATCACTACCAAAGTTCTAGGACCACGAGCGCGCCTGCGGATGCACGGTTCGATTACGACTGACCTCGCGCTCGCTTCGAGTGACATTGATATTCTCGTTGTAGACTACGAGCCTCTAGCCCCTTTACAAGCGATTCAACAGTTATCTAAGGCTATTCAGAGTATTAGCGGAGAAGAGTTGGAGGGGTTGAGTTTGGAACCAGCAGAGGGTTGCTCACTCGAGACGGAGGTCATGCACCAGCCTGGTAATAACAGTAGCTTGAGGGAAAGTACGGGAGTAGTATCGGTTGACAACAACGTGGTGGATACTACTGGTTCGGGGGTCGAGGAAAACTTGTTAGCAATGGCGGTGGAGCCGCCGGAATCCGATTGTATTTTGCGCGTAGAGGAGGAGGAGGCGGAATACCGACTGCAAATTGAGCGCGACTACGCTCTCAGCACACGGGTGGGTCCCAACGCGGCCGCAGTAGCTTTACACAGCTGTATACCGTCATTTACATCTGCACCGCTGCCTCCGTTACCACCACTAGGGCGTCGTCGCTTGTATGTTCCCACAGTTGATGGTCCTCTTTATCAGGTGCAAACTATCATTTCCACACGGGTACCGGTTATTAAAGTTACAGAGAAAATGACAGGGCTTCGGTGCGACATATCGTTTGCTGGTGGCGAGCACTGGAGATCGATGCAGTTAACTAACCGTTTGCTGAAACGCTACCCGACATCGCGAGGACTTATCCTGTTTCTTAAGCATTGTGTACGACAGATGGGGATAGGTGATTCCCAACCCGGGGACATGACTTCATTCGCCATTTATCTCTTAGTACATCATTTCTTTAACGAGATATCGAAGCATCTTGAGGAGACGCTGAGAGAGCAGATCCGTCGCCAACAGCAGGTGGGGGATGGGGCACAGCCGTGTGTTCAAAACCCTTGTGAGCTGGATCCTAGGAACCCCACTGGAGGGAGGAGTTCACCCTGCGTCCCATCACTACGTGTTCAGGTTTCTCCCAGTGCCCACCACGGATCCGGTACAACATCTCCAGCCGACCAAAAACCATCCTCTCCGGACGATAGGTTTCCTGTGGTGACGGGTATGTTATTAGGGCAATTTCTCAGTCGACAACAACAACACAGCAACCAGCAAGGCGGCAACAGTCGACTGAGTACTGAGGGTATACTTAAGTCATTCATTCTCTCAATGGAAAGTGAGGAGGTACGCGGTGGTGCTAGGGGTGTTGATGAAGCGCAACTTCCCACCAAAAGTGGTTCCCCTCCCAACCAGGTTGCTGAAGCGCTTGATGAGTGGCAGCAACAACAGCAACAACACACAGATGTTACGGAGGCTCCTGTGGTCACGGTGCCTGGTAGCGTTGTTTCCCAGTCTCTTGATGAAAGTGCGGTGGATACTGCTGCAGTAGATGATTTCGATGGTAGAGATATTGTTTGCTGCGATGACGTGGTTGATGAAAGTGCTGCAGGCGGTCCCACTTGTCCTAACCCGATGGTGGAGTGTGGCTCCTTCAGTGCTTCCGGTGCAGTGGAGGATGGGGATGTAAATGCGAAGCACCCATCGGAAGAGGTAGAGGATGGTGAATCTGTCGGTGAGGGGGAAAGGAATGCGGAAACACCTGACGAGGATGCTGAAAGGAAAGTGGGGACAGAATCACAAGCCGAGTCAGTTGAAGAAGATGATTTAGTTCGCTGTACAGTGCACCGACTGCTGACGACGTCACCGCTTGGACACTTGTTCAACGACTTTTGCTACTACTATGGGTTCGTTTTTAACTATGATACTCAGGGACTGCGGTTCGGGCCAGACGGTAGTTCTTTAGTTGTTCCAAAACCGCAGCAGTGTCAGCAGCGCGGCCAACACCTTTACATGACGTCACCGTTTGATGTACAGTACGACATTACTGCCCACATGATGCACACACGCGCATTTCAGGAGCTGTGCTGTATGTTTGTTCCACTTACAAATCCCCTACCTCTTCTGACCGGTGATGGAAGTAATGTTTGCACGCTTCGCCAGGTGTTAGAGTGGATTTCGCCCGACACGGCCCACAAGGAGCTGATAGAGGTTCACAATGCTGTCCAAATGCAGCAACTACATCATGGTGAGGTTCAGCAAGTGCCACAGGTGAACCCGCAGCTAGCACTGGAAAACGATAGGTGCACACTCTTTCCTTCATCACGGGGGCGCTTGTCTTCTGGGATCGAAGAACGTTCGACTTCTCCTTCTCAGCTCAATTTCCCTGATGATGGAAATGAGTTGTCCTCTGGTGGGCGCTCCCTTCGACCACGTGACCAATCACACGGGCGTAAAGGAGGCAAAAACGCCAACGCTTCCTCTGGGTTGCGTGATGTAAATGATGGGTCGGCGGGAAGCACAGGAAGTTCGAGGGGGGGGAAGGGTCTGCCAGCGAACGGCACTTATGTTAGTGATGCAACAAAGGGACGTTCAGGACAGCCTGTGGGATGGCGCCAGGGCAAGCGGTCTGAAGGTGATTCGGAGGACGTGGGGGCGGAGACGAGAACTGCCGCCGTGTCGGCCACCTCTCCCGCGTCCGAAGTGTCGTCTGCTATGGACGCGGAAGTGAGTGTTGTGTCACCCTCTCCATTCCCAAATGCGCCGTTGGCCTCAGGTTCCAAGATGGTGAAAGGTGCTCCAGCGATGGGTGACGTAAATGCGGGAAATTGTGACCCCACTTACGTGCCAACCAACCCCACGCATGCGAACGTGCTGCCGGGTCAGCAACCGATGAACTTTGTTGCAGATCCGTCATTGTCGATGTTTATGTTTCCTCCTGGTGGCGTCAACTCCCCATACCCAGGAATGCCACAGTATTATCACCCCATGCCGTACACCACTGAGGCGCAGCTTCACTTCCGTCCTGACGCCTATCAGCAACACCCTATGGCGCCGTTTGTATATCAGGGGTATGACATGAATCAGATGTTCCCGCATCGAGTAATGGGTGACACAACAAACGATAGCGTCGTCAACGCGACCAGTACTGTGGTAACGGGGAAGCGACAAAGCAGCGCTTATGGTTCATCGACGCACAGTAACACGCAATCAAGTGCGCGCTCCGGTGTCTCTGGTAACTTCTTGTCCCGTGGTCGTGGGAGAAGCTCTCATCGTGGAAGCGGTAGTAATAACAATGGCGGGGAGAAAGCGAGTCAATACAAAGCGGGGCATAGCGATGCTTTGGAGGAACAGGCGCCTACACCTGTGGTATCTTCACCTAGTCTGACAGCGGAACCTCTAGGGACTGCAACGTTTGGTGGCCTTACAAGCAGCGGAATTAATAGGGATTCAATGACCACCATTGCAGTAGGAACTGTTCCGGGGAAAGAGCATCAACAGCAGCCCTTGCAGTCGTATGTCGGTGACCCAAAGGAATGGTTGAAGCCGGAGACACCCACTCAAGGGATTGAGTTTCATCATTATTCACATCAAACACATCGCCAGGCATCATATCCCCATCATCAACAAAGTTCTGCGCCTCAGCATTACCATCACCATATTCAGAGCAGCCCTAAGATGCGAAGCAACACTCAGCAGCAAGCACAAGGCCACTGGAGACATCAACGGTGTACGATGATGATGGTACCATCTCCCATGTATTCTATAATGAGTGGAATGGAAGGAACCGCAACCACTTCCCTATGCTCCCCTGCACAGGCTGGGTCCCCCTTTCAGAAGCAGGCTGCGGGCGGTGGTTCAGTGTTTTCGTCTGCGTCTCAGGGGGCAACAAGCCCGTCTGGTTTTTCAATGAGCAGTGCTCTGGGAATGCCTGACTGTGGCAAAGTAGGCAACGTGGTTACCGATAACCATCAGCAGCATTCATACCATCATCATCATCACCACTTTATTCACCATAACGTACACATCCAGCAGCGGTGGCCGCAGCCTTTGGGGCAGCAGCAGAGAGCTGAAGGTACCACTACTAATACTAATACCGCCGCTGCTACTGTTACTTCTGTTGGATCCGGTAATGGTGGAAAAGGTGCGGGGGGGGCTCCGCGTCCCGTGGCAACACAAAGTTTGGATGGAAGGCCGGAGGAAATTTCCCTAGAAAAAATTCATCAACAAGGGGCTGGGGATACGAACAGCATGTAGAAACCTTACTTGGGTGACAAAAGAGGGGATAATGAGCTTATTGAATGATGTTTGATTGCTGGGTTAGAAGCAGCACACCGTGTAAGACAAGGTGTGTCGCCTCGCATACTCAGTTGAAACACGAGAGGTTGAGAGAAAGGAGAAATGAGTTGCATGTACGATGGAAGGTGGGAAAAGTGAGGGTTGTGAATCGTTGTGGGTAGTCAACTAGTTTTCTTTTTTTTTTTTACTATTTTATTGCATCGAAACGCACAATTATGACTAATAAAAGGTTTCCTCCCCTCTCGTTTGTTTGTTTGTTCGTCAAAGTGATATGGGAGGGAGAGGAGAAATTTTGTTTGGTGAAGAAGGGAGTGGAAGTGAAAAAGGAGGTTAAGACAGGAGGGAAGTATAGTGAAATGAACGACAACGAACGGTGGGAGATGCAATCCCCGCGCTACCTTCTGCTTAAAGAGTTGTTTTGTTTTTGTTTTTGAAGGGGCGGGGTGGGGACCGAAAATTGTTTTCGAAAGAAAGAGGGTAAAAAAGGAGGCACGAATGCCAAAGTGGAGGAGATAATGTGCGGACGCACGTACACATACGTATATATTTATGTGTATTCGTGTATGGGTATGTGCGTATATGTGAGCGTGTGCTTGTATAGGTTAATATAAGTGTGGCTGAGAGGGAGAGAATTGTACGTGTTTGTGCGCATTCGTATTATATTACATTTTTCATTTTTTTCTTTCCTTACGCGCGCACACACACACGCACACGCACACGCACATGCACCTTTTCCTCTACTCCTCCTTTCCCTCTCTTTTGTACTTGTCATGTGACTGTTGTTGTTGTTGTTGTTATTGTTTTTGCGCTGTTAGTCTTAACTATCCCTCTTTCACCCCTCTCCCTGCAATGCCTGTCATGTATGACTCCGTATTCTTCCTTCTTTTCTTTTTTCTACTTTTTTTTCCCCCTCCTCTTTATTCCACTTTTGTGTGCGCGTGTGTGTGTTTGGTCCACATGGGGTCCATCTTTTAATCATTTTCGTTGTGACTTTTATGAACTTTTTTTTTTCGTTTTCGTTCCCAGTTGCCGCGCAGGTAAACATGGGGAGAGGAAGAGGGGAGAAAAAGAAAAGGATGTGCGCTAAACGGATGTACAAGTGGTTTTTTTTTTCCTCAGTGAAAACCCTTTGGTAGTTGTGAGGTGCACATTGCCAAGAAGGGTTTTACTGGCTAAAATGTGGGCAGCATGTGGTGTATGTGCGTATGTGCGTACGCATAAGAAGGAAACGAAGAGAAGATGAGTGGGGAGTTTGTTTTGTATTCATTCGTTAGTCCCATCTTGTCCTTTTTGTGGAATAACTTCACCTCCTCCTTTCCTTTGCTGCGCAGACACGTACATACACACTTATTTGGCTTTGCTCTTCCTTTTTTTTTTCACTACGTTTATTTTTCGCTGTTTGCTCATCCAGTATTCTCTCCGCCGTCGTGTATCTGCCCTTTTCTTTCTTTCCTTCCAACTGGTATGATGGGTTGTCTTTACTACCATTGGACCAACTTCTAACAATCCGGGGCGGTAAGGCACACGCGGCACATGCAAGCGGCCGGAAGTTTTCTCGTTATTATTATTTCCGTCTTTATTATAATTGTTATTATCATTATAATTATTGTGTTTCTTTCACTACTTACCTGCTACCTTTTCCCCCCTTTATTGCTACCCTTCCGGTGTGACTGGTAGCACGCACATAAAAAATACACACACACAGAAACACACGTTCATACACCGACATGCAGTGAAAAAGCTGATCTGCTCCCGCATCCATGCAACGATGGTGAGCGCGCGCAGGAGCCCCTTTCCACCTTCCAGAAAGAGGAAAAAGGAAAATAGGGAATAGCCTCGCTCATTTTGTGTTTGCACGAGTGGCTCATGTCGTCACTTTCTTTCGTCCTGACTCTACATATGCATGACTTCCCACGAAATTATCAACCTGATATGTCTTCCCCCCCCCCAGTTTATCCGTTTGCTTGGACTTGTTTCCATGCATTACCGTCCCTTTTCACCTTCTTTCTCTTCTTTCTTCTTTCTATTTTTAAAAAAAAATAAATATATAAATAAACATAAACTCCTTTAACTTTACACGCCACTGACAGCCAGCTGGTTAGGGAGGGTAGAGTTGAACCAACATCATGGCGAAGTCCACCCGCTCAAAGTGGAAGAAGGCGCACCGCCGTCAGCGTGCGCAGTTGGAAGCGGCAACAGTCTCAAAACGCATTGGCCGCCTTAATGGGAAATTGAAACTCGCGGCGGAGGGCGGTTTGAGTGAGGTTCCGCTGCAGGATCCCGAGACACGTTTTCATTTTGTGAACCCCCAAATGGACCATAACGTCCCGCACACATGCAAGGGCCTCAATAATAACTACGAGCAACTTATACGGGAGTCGCCTGATTTCAACAAGCCACTGAAACTTAAACCGCCAACCACTAATTACTACGGTAAGAGCAACCCGGACGCTCCACATCCCGTGACGTGCCAATACGAAGTTATCAGCGCCACAACTCCCGTAGCGGGTCACGCCCTCTCCGTTGAGGATGTTGCGCGTATGACCAAAGAGCAAGTGGAACATAACCAATCGAAACCTGAAGAGGCCCGCAATGATAAAGGGATGAGGACTGAGGAAAATGAAGAAAATGATATGGAAGAGTTTGTGTTGGGGTGTAATGACGCAGCGAAAGAAACGACAGTTAAGACGAAGGCTTTGTTAGCGGGTAAAACGACAATCAGTCCGTTACCGAAGAAAAGCAGGAAAGCCCCAGTAAAGTCCGTAACAACTGCCTTGAAGCGGAATGGACAGTTGAGGAGCTCCAAAGAAAAGAAGAAGGTGCAGTGGAGGTAAGTTGGGAGTATCTCGTGCTCTTTATTGTTGGTTTCTTAGCATGCGGTGTTGAGGTCCCTTCCGCTATTGGTGAATGGCGACATAAGGAGTACCCCCCCAAAAAAAATAAAAATAAAAAAAATAAAAAAAGAAATGCATACCCTTCTAAGTGAAAATTTGAGTGGCATCAGTAGCGCGGGGCACACCATATGCGGGTGTTTGTGCACGTGCTTTTGCCGTTTCGTCATACCAACTGAAACGTTTAACTCGCCTTAAAGGGAGAATGGAGGTGTCAGTGACCCGGTGGAAAAGGTGACTCACCGCAGGAGAATCTCTTTTTTTAGTCATATAAGCAACTGAAAGCCAAGACAATATTTGTTAACTGCGTCGCATTCCTTTTATTCTTATTTATTTTGGGTTAACAGAATACTGTCTAACTTATCCTTTATAGTAAAGGATTGAATGCGGTTGTGTTTGCACACTCTCTTTATTATACTGTCCATTTCCCACCCTAATGTGCGAGCATTTGCAATTTAACGCGGTGTGTCTGACCTCAAATCTGTGCGCTCTTTAATTACCGCTATCGCCATCGTAGCTGTGGCACACTTCTCTCAATTAATTTCTTTCTTTTTTTTTTAAAATCACTTCTTCCTTTGTATGCGTATGTGTTTGTGTGGGGATGAACATTCACCCCTATCGATGTCATTTCTCGTGGGTTCGCCGAAAGGAAAGTGGAAAAGGACAGGGCCAAAAGGGGTTTGTCTGACGGCAGAAGGGAGGAAACTGTAATTGCCGCAGTACGAACACCATAGGCGTGTAGTCAAACCGAAGAAGAAAAGGAAGAGAAAGGGAAGGAGATAAACACAAATAAAGTGTTAAGAGAGGAGACCAAAAGTGGTACGCGGAGTGGAAAATAGTCCGTTTTATTATTATTATTATCATTATTATTTTTTGTTTTTGTTTTGGACGGGAGGAACCCCGGGCTGAGGAAAGGAGAGATTGGTGACGACTTATCTGTCCGGTTTGCAGCTGCTGCTGTTGCGTCGTCAATTCTTGAAAACAACCACAGCAACATCCATAAAAGCATAGGTACGTGTTTGTTCTAGCCAGGCATCACGTGGAACGAAAACAATTAAAAAAAAAAGACAAAAACATAATATCGCCGAAGGTGTCAAAAAAAAAAAACAACAAAAAACACCGAAGTGTCAGAGATTACTCAAGATTTGTGACGGAAAGGGCCAATTTCCCGAGCAGTGATGGGTAACGTGCTGAGTTGGTTCGAAGGGCTCTTCTCCAAGAAGGATGCAACTATCCTCATGGTGGGTCTTGATGCGGCTGGAAAAACAACAATTTTATGGAAGTTAAAGTTGAACGAAGTCCAGCAGACAGTGCCTACGCTTGGATTCAACGTGCAGACAGTGGAATATAGAAACGTGAAGTTTCATCTTTGGGATGTTGGTGGGCAGAAGCTTCTTCGCTCCCTCTGGAAGCATTACTATGAAGGTGCCAATGCCATTATTTTTGTCGTCGACAGTAATGACCGGGATAGGGTGATGGAAGTGCGGAGTGAGTTGACTAAGTTGCTTGGAGAACCTTTGTTGTCTTCGGCCACTCTCCTAGTATTTTGCAACAAACAGGATCTTCCCAATAGGTTAACACCCGGAGAGCTTGTTGATAAATTGGGCTTCCGCGAGCAGGGTGCAGCGGGACTCGGGCCATTGCTGCGCGAGCGCCAATGGTATGTTCAGGGATGTTGTGCTCAAACTGGAGAAGGATTATTTGAGGGCTTAGACTGGTTGTGCAGTCACTTACCCGATACGCATTGAACTGCTTGGCGACGTTAAAGACGTTATCGGGGACTCTTCCGTGCACGAAGGTAGAGGACATATTTGTATTTTTTCCCCCACTTTCCCTTCATCAGGCGGTTGCGTGCTGCTTCTCATCTTGACGAGACACTGAAGAAGGGAGATTCCAACCTGACAGTTTCAGTCACCGCATGCTTTTGCCGAAAGATACAAGGTTGTGGATGTGTTATTCCGTGATTGCTGTCGGAAGACCCTTCTGCTTTATAGTTGAATTGGTTGTTTCTTTCCTCCCTCCTCCCCTCCCCCCCATACACATACAACCGCACCCTTATTTATTTATTGGTTTGAACTTTACCGTAATGCACTCCCTCCACTGTCCTGCGCATGTAGTGGCTGTAGAAAGGGATAGCCTCCGTTCTTGACAATGGCTGAGGCAAAGGTGAGCGCTGAGAAGAAGGCGGCAAACCCGATGCGGGAGATTGTCGTAAAGAAGCTCTGCATTAACATTTGCGTGGGTGAATCTGGTGATCGTCTCACCCGTGCATCGAAGGTGCTCGAGCAACTCTGCGAACAGACTCCCGTTCTGTCCCGCGCGCGATTAACGGTCCGTACATTTGGTATCCGGCGTAACGAAAAGATTGCCGTGCACTGCACTGTGCGTGGCAAGAAGGCTGAGGAACTACTGGAAAAGGGTCTGAAGGTTAAGGAATTTGAGCTAAAGAGCTACAACTTCTCTGACACAGGTTCCTTTGGCTTCGGTATCTCAGAGCATATTGATCTTGGTATCAAATATGATCCGTCTACCGGTATCTATGGTATGGACTTCTACGTCGTTCTCGGCCGCCGCGGTGAGCGCGTGGCGCACCGGAAGCGCAGGGTTAGCCGTGTGGGCTTCAACCACCGTGTCCGTAAGGAGGAGGCCATGAAGTGGTTCGAGAAGGTACATGACGGTATTATCTTCCAAGCCAAGAAAAAGAAGAAGTCGATGGTTCGCCGTCGCCGCCGTTAAGACCTTTAAGGGCTGCCTCCACCTATTGGAGGGGCCTTTTCCCTGAGTCATACTGTGCCCTTTATCATTTCTATTTTCTTTTGTAACATTTTTTTTTCAGTTGCACGCCCCCCTTGACAGCTTCTCCGTTGGCTGTTGGTTACGGCCCTGTGCCTTTGTTTTTATTCCCCTTTACATCCCCAAATACCACCTTTTCAGTTACTTTCACCTCCTTTCCGTTCTTTTGCTTGTTATCTTTTATTTTATTTTTTGGTTGATGAAGTAGCGTGTATGTACTACGTAGCGGATCATTAGCATCCGTGCAATAGGAGGTGAAAGGAATATTGGAAAAAGGTATGCCCTTTGATAATGTGACTGCTTCGGAAGTTCAGCGGATGCGTGAGGGGCTCGGTGACGCGAATGTGAATGAGACCAGGGTCATCAACTATGCGATTGCAATATCGGCGAGTGCCATGCAACGTTATGTGAGAAAGCGGTGCGATGTTGTGGATACTACGTTTTGTCAAATTTCTAATAATCGCAACGTTTTGGCATGTATCCACAGGATATAGTTGTGGATACATGTGTTATTTTCTATTGTTGCTCTTAATTGGTATGTTTCACGTGATTGCTGTCGGAAGACCCTTCTGCTTTATAGTTGAATTGGTTGTTTCTTTCCTCCCTCCTCCCCTCCCCCCCATACACATACAACCGCACCCTTATTTATTTATTGGTTTGAACTTTACCGTAATGCACTCCCTCCACTGTCCTGCGCATGTAGTGGCTGTAGAAAGGGATAGCCTCCGTTCTTGACAATGGCTGAGGCAAAGGTGAGCGCTGAGAAGAAGGCGGCAAACCCGATGCGGGAGATTGTCGTAAAAAAGCTCTGCATTAACATTTGCGTGGGTGAATCTGGTGATCGTCTCACCCGTGCATCGAAGGTGCTCGAGCAACTCTGCGAACAGACTCCCGTTCTGTCCCGCGCGCGATTAACGGTCCGTACATTTGGTATCCGGCGTAACGAAAAGATTGCCGTGCACTGCACTGTGCGTGGCAAGAAGGCTGAGGAACTACTGGAAAAGGGTCTGAAGGTTAAGGAATTTGAGCTAAAGAGCTACAACTTCTCTGACACAGGTTCCTTTGGCTTCGGTATCTCAGAGCATATTGATCTTGGTATCAAATATGATCCGTCTACCGGTATCTATGGTATGGACTTCTACGTCGTTCTCGGCCGCCGCGGTGAGCGCGTGGCGCACCGGAAGCGCAGGGTTAGCCGTGTGGGCTTCAACCACCGTGTCCGTAAGGAGGAGGCCATGAAGTGGTTCGAGAAGGTACATGACGGTATTATCTTCCAAGCCAAGAAAAAGAAGAAGTCGATGGTTCGCCGTCGCCGCCGTTAAGACCTTTAAGGGCTGCCTCCACCTATTGGAGGGGCCTTTTCCCTGAGTCATACTGTGCCCTTTATCATTTCTATTTTCTTTTGTAACATTTTTTTTTCAGTTGCACGCCCCCCTTGACAGCTTCTCCGTTGGCTGTTGGTTACGGCCCTGTGCCTTTGTTTTTATTCCCCTTTACATCCCCAAATACCACCTTTTCAGTTACTTTCACCTCCTTTCCGTTCTTTTGCTTGTTATCTTTTATTTTATTTTTTGGTTGATGAAGTAGCGTGTATGTACTACGTAGCGGATCATTAGCATCCGTGCAATAGGAGGTGAAAGGAATATTGGAAAAAGGTATGCCCTTTGATAATGTGACTGCTTCGGAAGTTCAGCGGATGCGTGAGGGGCTCGGTGACGCGAATGTGAATGAGACCAGGGTCATCAACTATGCGATTGCAATATCGGCGAGTGCCATGCAACGTTATGTGAGAAAGCGGTGCGAAGTAGTTGGTTTTTCATCTGCAGAAGGTGCCGCTTCCATGTACGGCGCAACAACTCATGATGGGGATGCAATAAATATTAACACAGAAGAGATCTTCCCGAGACCCTCACTGTTCCTTCACCCACTTCCGGATAAATTATCTGAATACCCTACTGAACCTCCGCAATTTCTTCTTGATTCGGAACCGCTTGGGCAGGCACAGTTGAGGAAAGTGAAGGAAACCCCCGGTCCATCTGGTTGCACGGAGCAGCCACAACCGCAATGTTTCCAGAATACGTTTTTGATCAACGGTGGAGCACCGGATGTCATGACTGTATTGCAGTCCGAGTGCGGTTTATCGATATTCTCTCCGAACCCGAAAGTAAGGAACCACCGCCGTTCGTATATTATGAGCCCGGATGCCACTTCGTGTGTTATTGTGGCGTGCCGAGTTGGGCTCAACCCCGCATTTAGGTGCAAGGTAATGTCAGCCATGCAACATACTGCACCAGATGAGGTAGGGAGTATCACACGATGTTTCGAAACTTTTACTGCGGCAATGTGCCACTTTGATAAAAGCAGAGGAATGGAGGTTCAACTTTATAACGCACTCTGGGAGGTGGCACTACCCGCATGGTTTTACGCCGCCGCGAGTGATGAGAGTGATGAAGTGTTGGACGCAGCAGAGCGGACCATTTCGTCATTGTATCGTTTTGGTGGTTTACAAAACGTGGATTCAGACGAAAATGCGGTTCCTCCATTGTTTCTGGTTGAGTGGTTTGTAGTCGGTGGTCTCTACGGGTCAGACGATTCGACATCTATCCTCTACACACTCTTCAGCGCGTTTTTTGGCTCAGAGGAGGCGGGGAATTGTTTCTTAATGCCGTCATTCTGTTTGTGGGATGTACTGGCTAATTCCTCCCACAGCACCGGAAGGAAACTGATGACAAAACCGATACAAGTAGCGCATCGACTTCGTGAGGATGGTTTATGTTTCTGGAGTTTCAACACAGTACCGCGTCCCTGGCATTTGGGAAAAGAGGGCGTGTTATATTTCTGTACAATCAGCTGGGGGCTGTTAATAGATGTGGGTGGAGGCGGTTGTTGGCCTGTCGCGGTAAAGCCACAAACACGCGACTATCCTCTGGCCGCACTCCGCCACAGTTTGATTTCAGCTTCATATCGTTGGACATGTCCACTACGAAGCGAAGGTTTACTGACGGTGTCCAGCGGCCCACTCACGGATCGAGTTGCGGCATACCTCTCTGTGAAGGCTGCAACTGACGAGGGTTGTTGTAAAGCCATTTCGCTTTTGGAATATGTTGCCTTATTTATGCGGCGCAGGTTTGAGGATGGCAGCGATGGTGGTGTTGTACAGGGGCGGTGCCACTGCCCAATATTGGTACGGCGCTGCAGGTGGGAAAAACTAAATCCAAGTGTTACTATCCGGTTACTTTCTGATGACAACCTGCTCCAGTTTTCCACAACGCCACACTGCGAACCCCCCGACTTCTCCGCTATCATGCGAGTTTCTTTCGATTTCAGAGCCAAGTTCGGGCCGGAGGACGTATTTTCCAGCGATGTATCTGGAATACTTATGTAATTGACTCCACGATGTAGTGGAGGGGGGGGAAGAAGTGAGATTGAATACAAAAAAAAGCCAGTTGCATTAGCGTAGCTGTTGCTTCACTGTATTCAGTGAATCACTTCTTTTTTTTTCTCTTTTGCCCAGCTTGTGGTTTTGTGGCACAAGTGCAGCGGCCGCAACACATGACTAACGCGACCATCCTCGACTGCTCACATACATTTTCTATGACCCTCTCTCTCTCTCTCTTTCATCTTTTCTTTTTCACTTTCACTGATAACCTTTCGTGCTTCGTTTGGGCCACGATAGTAACAAACGTGTAAAGGAACTTTTAGTTAGGGTACAACTCCTTTTACTTTATATATTCTTACTGTGGTTAAGGGTAACACAAAAAACAAAAAGAAAGGATGGAGAAGGGTTCACCATCCGACTTAAACGGTGTGGATTATTCTGTGGATAATCCCCTCTTCGCTCTCTCGCCACTGGACGGTAGATACAAACGTCAAACGAAGGCGCTACGGGCCTTCTTTTCTGAGTATGGGTTCTTTAGATACCGGGTGTTGGTGGAAGTTGAATACTTCACGGCGCTCTGTAAGGATGTGCCCACCATTGTTCCATTACGAAGTGTGACTGATGAGCAGCTGCAGAAGCTGCGCAAAATCACACTGGATTGCTTTTCTGTTAGTAGTGCAGAGGAAATCAAGAGGTTGGAGCGCGTAACCAACCATGATATCAAAGCCGTGGAGTACTTTATCAAGGAACGTATGGATACTTGTGGACTTAGTCACGTCACTGAGTTTGTGCACTTCGGTTTGACATCACAGGACATAAACAATACGGCGATTCCAATGATGATTCGTGATGCTATTGTAACCTTGTACCTCCCTGCACTCGATGGGATCATTGGCTCACTTACCTCAAAGCTTGTTGATTGGGATGTACCGATGCTCGCTCGGACGCATGGTCAACCCGCTTCGCCAACAAACCTCGCGAAGGAGTTTGTGGTTTGGATAGAGCGGCTACGCGAGCAACGGCGACAACTGTGTGAAGTACCCACGACTGGAAAATTTGGAGGTGCCACCGGAAACTTCAACGCTCACCTAGTGGCATATCCATCAGTGAACTGGCGCGCCTTTGCTGATATGTTTCTGGCCAAATATCTCGGACTGAAACGACAGCAAGCCACCACGCAAATTGAGAATTATGACCATTTGGCCGCGCTGTGCGATGCATGCGCCCGTTTGCACGTTATTCTCATTGATATGTGCCGTGATGTATGGCAGTACATCTCTATGGGATTCTTCAAGCAGAAGGTGAAGGAAGGAGAAGTGGGGAGCAGCACGATGCCCCATAAAGTGAATCCCATCGACTTTGAAAATGCTGAAGGAAACCTCGCGTTGAGCAACGCTCTGCTGAACTTCTTTGCATCAAAGCTTCCCATTTCGCGTCTGCAGCGTGATCTTACGGACAGCACAGTTTTACGGAACCTCGGTGTTCCTATTGGTCATGCATGTGTTGCGTTTGCTTCAATTTCTCAAGGACTGGAGAAGTTAATGATTTCACGGGAGACTATCAGTAGAGAGTTGTCATCCAACTGGGCAGTTGTAGCCGAGGGCATTCAAACAGTTCTGCGTCGGGAGTGTTACCCAAAGCCGTACGAAACCCTTAAAAAGTTGACGCAAGGCAACACTGACGTAACAGAGGAACAGGTACGCAATTTCATCAATGGCCTCACCGATATATCAGACGATGTACGGGCCGAATTGCTCGCAATAACTCCCTTCACCTACGTAGGGTACGTTCCTCGCTTCAGTGCTAAATAAAGTTCCTTGTAGTCCTTGTTGAAGTTATTTTTGTGGATGTGACGCGAGGGGCATGTCGGTGAAAATTTCAGTGAGTCAGTGAGCAGGTGTTAGGGAAGAAATGGGAGAGGTGGAGAGTTTTTGTTTAGATGTGTATAAAATGAAGAAGTTTTGATGTAGGAAAATGTGAGCAAAGCTTCTTGTGTTGTCGTTTTTTTTCGTTATCGTTGTTCCACCGTTATTATTATTATTATTACTACCACTATTTTCACCGGTGCATCCACCGCTACAATGCCATTTTTGTTGGTTTTTTTTTATTTTGGTTGAAGTCACGATTGTGAGCAACCCAATATAACTCCTTCACTTTACTTCACTTCTCTTGTATTTATTTGTATTTTTCTTTTATGATGTCCCTTCCCTCCTGCCTTCCCCCCTATTTGTATCCACCGATTCTTTTGAGCCCTCCCTTTTTTTTTTTTCGGCTTCACTCTTCGATGGATACGTTTTTTTTTACTTTTTTTTTTGTTTACACAGGAGGTGGAGACTCTCGTGGTTGCGTTGTGTTGGCGTGCCTCAGCTCAAGCAATCCGCCAGTTAAAGCAGCGGGTAAAACAGAGGACCTCCGCAAACCTCCTTTCACCACTTTCCACCACACCCCTCAAAAAATATAAAAAAAACAAAAACAAAAACAAAAACAAAACAAAAAAAGGTTGTGAAAAACCGCCATTCCCCCCCCCCCCCTCGAGCGTCACATCACAAATGAAGGGGAAAAATTAAATGGGTCTCCATGTAATTGAGAGTGAGATGAGAAAATAAGGCAGTAGACATTTTGTTTGTTTGTTAGTTTTTTCCGTTTTTTTTTATTAAAAAAAACAATAAATATTCAAACCTTTTTCACCAAATGTATTTAAGATCACACAGACGTTCTCTCGATTATATGAGAGGAGTGTTATTGTATCCAATGGCTGTTAAGCTAATCTTTTAGAATTTTTGCATCCCCTCCAAAAAAAAATAATAATAATAATCCACTGAGAAAGGATTGGAGGGGAATGTGAGAGAAAAACCGTGAGTGTGTGTGAGAGGATGGAACACTTCTTTTCGCAATTATTTTTTTCATTTTTATGTACTTTGCTTTACTCTTGTGTGTTTTTTTTTCTTTTCCTTCACTGATATTCTTTCTTTCCCTTCCCGCAAAGGTCCCACTCTTTTGAGTGTTTGAAAGGTAGGACAAGAGGTAAAACAATACCAGAAGATAACAAAAAGACCCATAGAGGAAGTGAAGGAGAGGGTTTCTGTTTGCGAAGTAAAGTTAAATTGAAATCAAAGCAAAGCAAAGGAAAGGAAAAGAAAAAAAAGAATGATGCAGGCATCAGCAGATGGAGAAGATATAAGCCCTGAAAATGGCCGTTGCAGTGCAGCTGATATTTCCGACCCGCCCACAGAACTGTTGAGCGCAGCCAAAGAAAGCGCCTTCTCTGATTCTTCAGATGCCGATTCAACAATGGAAAAAAAACCTACAGATGACACTTCCCATAATGATGGATGTGCTAATGGAGTTGAACAGGACTTACTCCATCAATCATTAGGCACTGGGGCTGGCGCGCAGACATCGATGTCATATCGCGATTACGTTGTGAAGCGTAAAAAAATTCCACAACAGCAACCAGTGGGGTGGGAGCCATTTGCTCTTCCACCGCTTTACGGTGACGAAGAGGATGAATTTGATGTTGCAACGTTGCGGGATCCGGTTTTCAGTAGCGTGGCGGAGGAATCGCCTGAAGTCGAATTTGTGAATGGTACGCCAACCCTAAAGGGCGAAATCATATCGTGTTTTCAGGAACCCGGGATTCTCTACCGCATAGTTGATCGGCAGGAGAAGATTTGGGCATTTTATAATGACACACTCGACTTTGAAGTGCTTGTTTCGTGTTCGTTCAGCAAGTACTCAAATATGGAGGCATTGGGGAAAACTAAATTAAGGACCGATGAGGATGGCGTTACAGTAGCGGAGGTCGTCGTTTATCCCACAGAGACGGAGTTATTTGTTAAGGGTCTTATAAATGGTTTCAATAGCAAGTTCAGTGCCATACCTCTTTCTGATACATATTTATGCGAGCGGCGTGATACTAACTACCGAAACGTAATCGAGGTGGAGCTAATGGGAGTGAAGGAGCATGTTGGAAACCAATGTGATGCGGCGAAGGTTTTGGCAACATGCGTGAAGTATAACACACCATTTGTTGATTTAGAATTTTTGCCACAGCAGTCATCCATCTCCAACAATAACCACAAGGATTTACGTCCCCTTCCCTGGTCACGCCCGCGCATGTACGTCAACCCATGGATGGTGGATCAGATTCGACTGTTTCGCAACCCCATTATTCCAGGTGATGTGCGGCATGGTGAACTTGGTGACTGTTGGCTCATGTGTGCCATAGCGACAATGGCTGAGATGCCTGAAGAACTCGTGCGCATGTTTCGGCACCCTTTCAGTGCGGCGAGGGCGAGAGATGAGCGTGCGGTTGGGGGATACCGTCTGACGGTTAATAAAAATGGTTTGTGGAACAGCGTTATTGTGGACGATTACCTCCCGTCTGTTGCAGGGGTGCCAAGGTTCGGTAGAAGCACTGACCCCTGTGAGTTGTGGCCTGCCATCCTTGAGAAGGCATATGCAAAGTTACACGGCTGCTATGCTAAGATACGCTCTGGGGATCCTGTTCATGCACTCACAGACATGAGCGGATGCCCCACCATGCGGCTCGATGAGGAGTTTGCCACTACATTCCGCGATGGTGGGAAGAAACTGTTCGAGCTACTGCAACGCTGCCACAAAAGTGGATACCAGATTATACTAACCACAGCCGGAGGTTCCCGCGCCGTTGTAACGGATAAAAATGAAGCTACAACCCCCCAAAGCAACCGCACTGATGCAAAAAGTTTAATGGATGAAACGGGCCTCGTCCCTGGTTATGCCTACACGGTCAGAGCAGTGCATGGATTTACCCAAGCTCTCGATTTACAACTTGTGAGGGTTCGAAACGTGTGGGGAAAATGTGCAAATTGGAAAGGTCCGTGGTCTGTGGGAAGCAGTGAGTGGAGCAAATATCCGGATATCGCTGAGGCATGTAACTATCAGCAGCACGAAGAAACTGACGTGTGGATGGACTGGCGGACTGCACTCAAATATTTCAACGGTGGTGGTGTTCATTTCTACGAGGCCGGTTATGATTATCGGGTGCCACTCGTGTTCAACGACTGCAGACCTTCTCTTGCTCTAGAAGTGAGTGTGGTTAAACCCATGCGAGTTTGTTTTATTCTCTCTACTGTTGACTATCGAGTTTTATCAGATGATGCCAACACCGGTGCCGATCAGTATAATTATCCACCAATGATGATTTCTTTATCCTCTGCAGCTGGGCAAGAAGATGGAAGGCATCGAGTAATTCTAAACACCACCATGAACGCTGCAGAGCCATCAGCAGAAGAGTGGACCTTTGTGAGGGCACGGGAGATTGGAATGTTTTGTCATTTGACACCAGAACAATCACCTTACCTCGTCATTCCCCGTATGGCGGAGTTGGAGGACACCATGAGCGGCAGCAAAGCGTGGTTTACGCATCTAAGGGATAAAGTTAACCCCTCACATTTCGCCAATGTTGTGAAGAAAAAAAAGGCTAATAAAACGGGTGGTGAAGGAGGCGTAGCAGAGATTCCGGTGGTTCTCGGTGTTCGTTGCTCGGAACCTCTCGCTTACGAGGATGGGTGTGGTGCTGGTGTCGACTTCAAATATATTAGTGGTGACAATGTGGTTTTTGAGAACTTCCCTCGATTTCCCAACAACTCCATTCCAGTGGAGGAGGTACTTCACCAGAAATGGGTCCCCGTTCAAGGACTAGTGGAAGAGTTAGTTGGTTCCTCTTTTTCCTAAATGGTTTATGAAGGTTAATATGATGAACGAATGAGCCTCACGCAGCACACGCGACTGCGCTGGTGGCTGCTCCAAAATGCTAAAGGTGCTTCATGTCAATAAAATGATTAGGAAAAGAATTTTAAAGCACGACAAGGGAATGGAAGGGGTTATTTCCTCAGCCATAGCGACAAATTGAAGGAAAGGAAGGGGAAGTTGCATACGTTCAAAGTTAGGAGTTTGTTATGCCTGAGACGCACAGATATGACAGTGTGTGTGAGTGTGAGTGTGTGTGTGTGGAGTAGGTAAGCGAATCAAAGAAAATATCTCTGTTTATACGCGTAAGGAATCATCCCATTGGTAGTGTAAATATTGTTGATACAATCATTTTCTTTTTTTTGGGGGGGGGCGGGTCGTTGTTATCATTTTTTTCTTTTTTTTTCCTTTTTACGAGTTTGAGGAGGATGACAATAGGAAGAGTGTAGTCCCTGAGAGGAGGAGGAACTGTCATGACAAATGAGAAGGAATTAGTTTTCATTAACTCTCAGTACCGGAACTCCACCTCTTCAGTTACGCATATTTATGTGCATATGAAGGGGAGAGAAAAGGAAAACGTGTATTTTGGTCATGATGACGTCATTATTTATACTGATTTATTAGTTTTTTTTAAAAAAAAGACAATATATATATATATATATATATATATATATATATGCATATATACATATCCAGTTGTAGTATTCTTATAAATATATGTATTATTTTACCAAACGTCATCCTTTTGTTCCATCACTCCGAAGCGGAGGAGTACATATATATATATATATATATATTTATTTATTTATGCGAGTGCATAAGTGATAAAAGGGAGGTAAGTGGGGGGGGGGGGTGGAAAAAAGAGAAAGAGGGAAAGAGGTAATGGGCAATGGGGTAAGAAAGAAGGGAGAAACAACAACAACAACAACAACAACACAAAGCAACCAAAATCCTTAAACGTAACGGGAGGTATGGCTGCTGTCTTTAACGTATTCTTCATATTTATTTGTTTTGTTTTTTTAATTTTTGCGCCTGTGATGGGTATCGTCTAATGCTCTTGTTTCAGGTACGTGATTACCGTACAGCGAGCTTTAACGTGCATATATATATATATATATATATGTATTTTTTTTTGTGTGTGTATGGTCTCCATACTTTTTTCTGTTATGTTTTATGTTTTATGTTCTTTTTTTTTTCTTTTTTTTTTTTCTACCTCTGTCGCTTATTCTCTGTCTATCCCGCTCTTTTTCTTTTCTTAGTTTCTGAGGCATCTATCAAAAGGAAAAAAATATATATATACCCCCCCCCCCTCTCAATAACAACACCAGCACCCTCCCAAAAAAAAAAAAAAAGAAGTTTTCCTCTCTTTGATTTTGTATTCTTTTTTTTTTGTTCTCCTTACCCTTTTTTTTTTCATATTTCAACCTTAAATGTACATGTTTTCGTTTTACGTTTGTTTGTTTGTTTTGTTTTGTTTTTTCTTCTGACTGACTTCGTTAAGTGCCGTTTATGTATGTATTTATTTATTTATAATTTCTTCCTTTTTTTTTTTTTGAAAAAAAAAAGCCCCCTTTCCCCCTCGGTTGAGTGTTGTTTCCAAATTAATTCGTATGGAAAGTGTGACGTGAGGAGGTAAACTTGACTCGGGTGTTATGATTATGATTATGATTAACATTATTAACATTATCACTGGATGGTGGTGAAATGAAAGAAAAAAAGGGGGGGAGGAAATCTTTTTTGTTTTTATTTTTACTGGAGTGTATCCGTTTTTGTTTTTTTGTGTGTTTGTTTGCTTGTTGTTTTTAGTTACTTTGTCGCTGTTGTCGTGGTGATGAGAGTGAGGAATAATGATGTTGCTGTTGATGTTGGTATTGTGATGTCATTGTTATATTTTTGTTTTACTTTTCCTTCTTTAAACTGTAATTCTTATCTTTTTTGTTTTTTTGTTGTTTCTAGTTGTTGCTGCCATGATGTTTGTTCACCTCTACTCTTTTTTTTGTGTGTGTGTTTGTGTTTATGGGTTGTGAGCTTCTTACATTCCATTATTAATAATGGAAAATATGATATGAATTGATCACGCAATTACACACGCGCCTACAAACACAAATACAAATGCGTAGTTGATTTTTAACGCAACTTAGGTGAAATGAAATGGCGTCCCTTCGCCATATTTGTTTAATCTTTCAACCTTTGAAGTGAACAAACACACACACAAAAAAACGTTTGTATGATTTTGAATTGCAAAAGGAAATAAAAACCCGAAAGGAGGAAGTGGAGGGGGGGGCGAGGGGGGAGGGGAGTGGAATGAGGAGAAATTATGCGTGAAATGAAACATGTGACGTATATTTGGTGGAAACTCACCAACTGATGTGGTGTTTATAGTTTTATATCATTGACTGAAGGCATGAAACGGATTCAAATGGAAGAGGGGGGAAAAAATGAAGGAAGTTTGCGCACACACGTACATATTTATGTGATTGAGTGAAATTATACTTATATTTCATCATATAATATGTACATATACACATATAGAAATAACCGTGTATTGTTTTTGCCTACCTGTCTGTCTGTCTGTGTATGTATGTATGTATGTATGTATGTGTATTGCATTAAAGGTTTGTTGAGTGCTCGTGTTTTGCCACTAAAAGTAGTTATATATATATTTATATATATATTTATATTTATATTTATATATCACGTGCGAACACATCCCATTTGTACCGTTCCGTTGTTTGACACCTATCCGTTATTTTGGTCGGTTCTTTAATATATCCCGCCTGGTTTATTATCTACACATTTTGTTTTCATTTTTATTTATTTTTTAAAGGAAGGAAACGACGATAAACAGACGCAAGAAAGGGGGAGATTTTGCAAGATCAAACAGGTAAGGAAAGCACATAACTGCAAAAAATAAACAAAGCAGCCTTATATACGCACACATATACGCACAAATACTCCAATAGTTAGTGAAGCTGATACACTTATTATTTGTTCTTGTGTAACGATTTACGTGTAATTCTTGTTTTGTCTTTTTGCTGCATTAGCAGGAATAGAATTTTACAAGAACACAGGAAAGAGGCGCAGATAGAAAAAGCAGGGTTTAGTGCTTAAAGTTATTAAATATTCCCTTCAGTGACGCTACTCGGTCAGGCGAAGAGAACGCGAAGGAGGAAAATACGTCAAATAAAAAATAAAAAATAAAAATAAAAAGAAGGAAGAAGGAGGACGTACCAAAAAACATATACTTACGCATTCGCCAGCAGCAAACACGTACATCAACACAAAATCGAAAAATATAACGGTGGGAAAATGAGACAAGGACGCGTGCGTACCGAATCCACCGTGCAACGCTTCGCCAAAACGCCTATTGGTGAAGGGTTTGACTTATGGGATCGGGACTATCTTTTAGGTGCAATGCGTTTGTTCCTCTTTAAAGCAGAAACGGCACCTCCGTTTCAGGTTGGGCCTTGCATGGATGCAACAGGTGAGATTTTGGTGCAGTTGGAAGAGTTGGAGGATGCCCGTGAGCAGTTCTCCATTGCAGCTGAGAAATATCTTATTACTCAACAACAACAACTGGCAAAAATAATGGAAATTAAAGCATTGGAGTGTGAACGTGGTCCTCAGGCGGCTCTGGAGGAATTAACAGCGTTTTTAAAAAAGGAAACCGCTTCTACCAATGCCACCGCTGTGCCTGCACCAATAACACGTGCATATGCGTACCAAGCGGAGTTGTTACTGAAAACTGCAACTCCAGAAACGCCAGAATTGTTTACTGAAGCGGTTGAAACGGCTAAGTTGGCATGCAACCACGCATGGGACCGTGTTCATATGGGTTATGTTGTGTTGGGTGATGCCCTCAAGGCCTCCGGTTGCCCTGATGAAGCACGGAAAGCATATAGTGAGGCATTTGAAACTAACCGCAACTGCATCACTGCTTTAGAGCGTCATATAGAGGTTTTGAAGGAATACATCGCTGAGAGTAATGATGATATGCGAATTGAGGCGTTACGTAAGGAGCTCCTTCCGCTTTTGGAGAGTGCGATTTCGCTCCACCCGCGCCCGACACTGATCCGCGAGAAGGCGTTTTTGTTGAGTGAAACGTTGGGTGATGCGGCGGCGCTGGAATTTCTCGATCCACTTATTTGCAACCCACCACCGGAGGAGGCGGATGCGGCCGGTAATGTCGGGGGTCGGACCGTTGCAACACTTTTGAAAGCAAAAGCTGCCATACTTGCGGATGGCGGAAAAATGCAAGAGGCGTTAGAAGTGGCAGAAGCCGCCCTTAAGGAAAGTCCTTCCGATGAGGAGGCGAAAGCGATTGTTGCAGAGCTTCGGGAGTCGTTGTAAACAAAAACAAAAACAAAATGTCATATCAATGACGTGGTGAGTGAGTGAGTGGGTGGGTGGGAGGGAGGAATGTTTCTCTTTTTTGTTTTTTTTTTGTTGTTGTTGTTTTTTTTTCGCCTTTTTTACCTTGTCTTTATTTTAATCACAATCCAAATAAATAAATAAATATATAGAGGGAGAGATGTATACAAACGTTCGGATACAAGCAGAGTTGTAGAGATGGAAGATACGATTAAAAGTACAATGCAACAAGTGATGATGGGGAATTTAAAAAGGCCTTGAAGTCGATTATAAGTTTTTGATTGTGTAAAGCCGATGAAGGAAAATAATAATAACAGTAATAATAATAATAATAGTAATAATAATAAAAGCTCACAACAGTGAGAGAAGGGGAAAAAGAGGTGGGGTGGGGGGAAAAAAGGAAAAGGAATGTATGTATTTACATGTATATGTATATGAAGGGTATCCATGAAGAATCATATGGCTAGTTTGTTTTTTTTTTTCGGTTTCTTTCTTGTTTTCTTCAAGGGTCAATCGCGTAAGTGCACGAGAGGAAGATGAAGATTTGTTTTGCTTATTTATTTATTGATCGTTTTTTTTGTTATTGTTGTGGGATAACGAAGACAAGAGTATTCGCTACGCAAGTGTTGTGAATTTTCAATTTTCTTTTTTTAGAATTTATGATTTTTATTACGTCCCTAACGTCCTTCACACCATCTAACAAAGAAACAAATGGGGAAAATAAATAATGGAGACACCCTGAAGGATTCACGAAGGATATTTATATATATACAGAAGGCCTGAAGGTAAAAAAAAAAAAAAGAAACAAAAAAGAGAAACACAATGAACAGAAGGAAAATAAAAGAGAAAAGGAAAATAAAATAAAATAAAAGACGACAAAACCAGCGACTGAAAATGTTGCCATTAATTTTTTATTTTTGGTTTGATATTATTTTACCGGTGTTTCTTTTCTTTTCTTTTTTGTTCTTTTTTTTCTTTTGTTCCGTGAGGACTGTTGCATGCCATGAATTTTATTTAACACGAAAAGCACACGACATTTTGTTGTTGTGTTATTGTCATATCTGCTTTTGCTTTGCGTGTGTCTCCATATGTGTTTGTGTGTGTGTTTTTTTTATTTGCTTTTCTTCTACGGGTTCAATATTTTTGGTTTACCATTTTTATTATTATTGTTATTATTATTATTATTGTTACAACAATTTTTCTTTGTTTTTTGTTGTGTTGTTGTTGTTGTTTTGCATGGCTTTGAATGAGAAGGATTTATATATTTATATATATAAAAGGAATGACGTTACCCGTGATGAATTTGTGGGAGGTGCGTCTCAGTTGGTTGCAACTTGTAATTACAATAAAAATTCGAAGGAATAAAAATATATAAAAGTGAAACACACCGTTACGGCACCACTCAGTCAAAAAAAAAAAAAGAAAGAAATCTGTGGACGTTTATTTTTGTTGCTTTATTTAAAAAAAAAAAAACACCATTACATGCTGTACCTTCAATAGGTACGTGGAGAATGAAAGAAAGAAATGAAACAAGAAATAAAATAAAATAAAATAAATAAAGATGGGTGATGGGAGGGAGAGAAGAAAAGGAAAAGAAAAGGAAAAGAAAGAATGAATGAATGAAAAACGTTGTCGAGAAGAATCATATGATGGATAGATATCTCTTTTCTATTTTATTTTATTTTTCGACGTTAGAAGATTGGTGGTGATGATGGATTTAGTAATGATGACGGTTTTTGCGTGTTTATTTTGTTTTTTTTTTTTTAAAGGGGGGGTTTTCATTTGCATCAGTAATCGCCAACCCGCTTTTTTTTTTTTTACAGCACTTAGCGACGTCAGCTGCAGTGGTCACGTTGAAAGCCGGAGTGCACATAATTTAGTGATCTCGGTCGCTATCTTTTTTTTTTTTACTTTTTTGGCTGTTGTCTTTCGTTGTCCGTTTTTTTTCTTTTTTGTCGTGGCTCTTGTGCGCTATATTTGTGTTTGTGCCGATGTGCATGTTCTCGTGCGCCATCGTCTGTTGAATCGCGTTTCTAAGCAAAGAAATTTGAACATTTTCTCTTTTTATTATTATTATTATTTTTCCCTTTTAGGGAGAGAAATAATAATATATAATAATAATTAAAAAAAAAAGAAAGAAAAATGAATTACTTTGCCCTGATACACTGCTATTATTACCACAACAGTTTATGTTGTTGTTGTTGTTGTTGTTGTTGTTGTTTCCAGTGACAACGCATACAAGCGTCACCATTGCATCTTCTTAATTTTGCTTCGTATTTTTCCCCTCCTTCTTTTTATTTTTTCTTTTTTTCTTTTTTCTTTTTTTTTTCTCTCTCTTTCTCTGTGTGTGTGCCTCTCCCTTCTATTGTCTGAGTTGATATATATATATATATTTATATTTATTTATTTTTAAATATATATTTTCCGTGCTGATACCATCGTCTTCACTTTTCCATAATTTCTTTATTAGTAAAGCCACGGTTTAGCGCAAGCCGTTGCGGCGGCAAACAGCCAACATCACAAACACGAACAACAACAAAAAGAAGGGAAAAAAAAAGGCACCCAAAAGACGGTGTTCACCTGGTGAAGTGAAGTGAAGTGAAGGAAAAACTGAAACAACAGGCAGTCCTCTTCTTTTTAACCATTCATCTGAAGGAAGCTGGAAGGGGAGGGGAGGAGAAAAGAAGAAGAAATAAAAGGAATTTGAATATTGTTGACCTCGTTTCTTCACAAAAAAAAAAGGAAAAAAAGGACCCATCCGATCACTTTTACCACACTCATATATATATATCCGCACATTTCCCTATTGGGGGAGGTGTTGCAGTGAAGAATCCAAAGGCGCTTTGGGCGTTGGACAAAAGGTAAAAAGAAAAAAAAAAGACGGACAAAAGTTAGCGTGTGTGGGAGAGAAATAGATTTCACGGAATCATCATTGTATTATTTCGCCACTGAAAAAATGAACCAACCGACAACCACACACAAGACGCCTTATTGCCAAACAAAGGTTCAAACACAAGCAAACCCACGCTCAGGACCAGCCGCCCGACGTCCCCAACACCGGCAGTCACGTTCATTAGCAGCTGCTTCAAAAGGTAAACAAGGCCGTGCAGGGAATTCGGCACCGAAATCAACGCAAAAGCGCGCTGCAACGCGTGCAAGTCGAGGAAACCCTTTGGATATCAGTAAATCAACTGAAATCAGCACCAGCGACACTTCCGCCGCAGTGTGTCTCGCATCCCCACCTTATTGTGAATCCGCTGCTGTCAGTAAGGAAAGAAGTAACGTTCCACTCACGCCCACACGGAGACTCAACTCACTTCAGCAACTCAAGCCAGATGACCTCTCGAGTTCAGCTAAGGAAGTGAAGGAAACGGAAGAAGCCGCCCCGGCCTCCTCGCTGAGCGCTTCTGCGTTTAGTACGTTGTTATCTCCTACGCAGATTCTTCAAGCCACGGGGCTACATGGCGGTATCACAACGCAAAGTGTAACGAGCGGCCCTGGAAGTGGTGACGATAGGGAGGTTCTACGAACAGAAATGAGTCGGAAAGGGCTGTCCGTACATGCGGCACCTTTTCTTCCTCTCTCGCGAACTGCTCCTCAGTCACCCGCTTTGGCACAAGCAACGTGTGAACATGGTGTTCCTTTGTTTCCCTGCGAAGGATCAAAGCGGTATATTGACAGCATTGTTAGCCCATGCAGTGTTGAGGATGTGAGAGCACAATCGCATTCACTGGAGTTTCCATGCACTCCACTTGTATTAAGAGGTGGAATGGTGTATCATCCACCAGGATTCAGAGGTGGTGGGGCTCTTGCCACCTCTGAGAGTTGCTTGTCCCCAGATACGCCGAAAGTTGGCAGTACCAGTTCTATAATCCCTGCTTCAGTTAAACCAGTTACATCGTCGCCAACCTTTGATACGTTACGCTGCCAGCAGTGTGTTCAATGCGGCGATGGGAAAGATGACAGTGTTGAAGATATTCCCTACACAACCGAAGGGGTTGAAGATAGTTGTGAAGGTGATGGTATTCGACACCTGCGCATTCCATTCACCGACGCGGAAGCCCAAGATGAGGCAAAAATGCTCCATATGCTTCAGATGGGTGAAGAAGAGGAAGATGCCGCATCTGTTGGACAGGAATGGCAGGAATGTATCTTTGGTTCATCCAACGCAGGTGCAAGTAATGTTGAACTTTTCCACTGCGCAGGGGGTTATTGGGATGTGAATGGTCCCTCCGTAGCAACGCGTCGCCTGCTACGTCACCGCATGCCATCTTCATCCTCTCTCAATATAGATGCACAAGGAGATGAATTCTCCTCCGTGTTGGCGTCTCAAAGCGAATACAGCGCAGATCACGGTCATTTTGCTTATGATAATGATGATGGTTCATGGGAAATGAGCAGCAGTGCGTACGCGGATAGTTTGGATGATGAGCAATTGGAGTGGATTGAACAGCACCTACGTGCCAAGTAGGCAAAAGAACGCAAGGGTCAGTCCCTTAGTATTCATTTGTTTGTTTCTCTGTTGTTTTGTTTCGTTTTGGGTTCTGCCCTTTAAAAGGTATCTTTCACATCTCTTGTCTACGTCCATTTTGAAATCAGAAGAGTGTTAGTTGTTCCTTTCTCTTTTTTTTCTCTCTCTCTCTTTTTGTTGGGTGTGTTTTTCCCTCTTTTTTTTTCCATTTGTCCTTCTTTTTTTTTTTTGTTTACTATTCTCTACTTGCGTTGCGCGCATTATTACTGCGGTGCCAAACTGACGAAAGTGCTTGAGCGTTTTGGTATATTTACAACGAGAGAACAGTTCGGCAGTAAACCTCATTCATCTTCCACTGCGTGTTCTTCGTGGGTTTTATTGAAGTTCCTTTCATCGTTTTCTTTTTTCCTTTTATTTTCCCCTCTTTTAGGGGGGGGGGAAAATGGGGCGGGGGGGATGAGCCCAGTGAATGGAAAGGATAATGTTTTTATGCACTTGGTTCCACGATGCGTGTGCGTGTGAGTACAATTGGTACTCCTCTTTGTGTATCCCCTTTGTCTAGTGTTTGTTTATATATATATATATATATATATATATATAAATATGCATGTGTCTGCCTGTGTGTTTGTGTGTGCTTGAGTTTTTGGTGTGTTTTGCTTGTCATATCATTTCCTTACGGAATCATGTGCATAATGGATATTGTACTAATCTCACACTCTTGTTGCCTATTGACGTTGTTATGTTTCCACTTTTTTTTTTAATTATTTGTTTTGCTTTTATGTTTATGTTGTCTTATGCTATTTGTAGGGGTGCGCTTCACCATCTAGCTGAGTCATTTAAGCAAGAATCATGCTCGGGTTTGAGTCGTTTTCTGAGTTCGTCGTCTATGTCACCTTCATCTTTTTTGGGATGTCGGTGATGATGGTGACAAATGCCATTTACTCCATACCAGCCTTCTTTACGGAATACTACAAGTATGCACAAGGCAGCTCGGACGCTCAAACAGAGAATGAGAATTTCTGGAACAACATACTCACGTACTACAACGCCGCAGTGTTTAGTGCTCAGGTGCTTCTGGAAACTTTTATGCTGACGAATGTTGGAAGGCGAATCCCCATCCGGATCCGGCTTATCTTTGGCCTCACTATTCCTCTTGTAGAACTTATTGCGCTTATACTTATCACCGTGTGCCATACCAGTGAAGCAGGCGCCAAAGCAACTATTATAATTATTGCTTTGGTTGGTGGTGTTTCCAAAACACTTTGCGACTCGAGTAATGCGGCACTGGTAGGACCGTTTCCAACGAGGTTTTATGGGGCTATTGTGTGGGGTCTTGGTGTTTCCGGGCTCATTACTTCCCTCATGTCTATCATTATTAAAGCTTCGATGGATGATAGCTTCGAGAGCATGTTAACTCAGTCGAGGATATACTTTGGTATTGTCATATTTATTCAGGTGATCGCCTGTGTTCTTTTGGCTCTGCTAACGAAGAATCCTTATGCGATAAAATACGCCGCTGAGTTTAGGCATGCTGCAGCGAAAGAGAGCGCAGTGGAAAGTAACGAACCTGTTCAAGAGACCATTACAGACCAAGAAGCTAATGCCGGAGAGGAGGGCGAACGGGTGGAGAAGTCAACTTCCAAGATGAATGTCCTGAACGTCAGCGAAGATCCGGACAAGATGAAGGATACCGATCAGGTTGATGGCACCACCAACGCACAACAAATGCTCGATGCTAATTTGTGGTTTGTGGTGAAGCGCATTTGGCCCATGTTGGTCTCGTGTTTCTTCGTATTTTTTGCTACCCTCCTCGTCTTCCCCGGTGTATTTTTCGCCGTTGAAGTGAAAGATGGATGGTACATAACTCTCACCGCCGCTATGTTTAACTTCGGTGACTTTCTCTCCCGCCTCGTACTTCAGTTCAAGCAGCTGCGCCCATCGCCCATCGTGGTCCTTATCGGAACGTTCGCTCGTTTGTTGATCATTCCACTGCTTGTGTTGTGCGTGCGCGGCATCATTCCCGGTTCCGCACTCCCTTATATTCTTTGTCTTCTTTGGGGTCTCACAAATGGTTATTTTGGTGGTATGTCTATGATTTATGCGCCACGTACCGGCTCTTTAACAACTGCGGGTCAACGCTCCCTTGCCGCCATTTGTGGGAATTTGGCCCTTTTACTCGGCCTCTTTGCCGGCTCCATGTTGGCTTTGGCGGTTATGACGGCTCTTCCAGAATCATAACTGTCCCTAAGAGGAGGTAATAAATGAATAAATGAAAGAATGAATGAATGAATGAAAAAGAAAAAAAAAGGCATAAAATAAAAAATAAATGAGAGCAAAACGTTTATTGAATTGGTTAAAAGGTTTTTCTTATTTTTTTTTTTTAAAAAGAAAAAATAGAAAAAAAGGAAGACGGATTAAGAAGTTGTATAGGGTAGCGGCTAACAAAGGGAAACGACAAGAAGAAAGAATGAAAGAAGGAGAAAGAAACTGGAAGAGAGTTTTTTTTTTTAAAAAAGAAAAAGGGTAGGAAAAAAAAATTTAATCGGTGTAACGCGAGTATTTGAGGAGCGGAAGGAAGAAAACGGTGGAGTAAAATTAACGATGAGGGGACGGGTCACTTTTTGTTTTTTTCTTTACGTTTTTGTTTCTTTTTTTTTTTGTGTGTGTGTGTGTGCAGAGAGAGAGAGAGATAGAGAGAGTGGGGGAAGAAGACAAAGAATGAATAATAAATAAAAAAAACAAAAGAGGGAAAGAGAAAAAGTCACTTGCGTGTACTCGTGTGGACGTATTTTTATTTATTTTTTTCCCCCCCCCCTCCCCCCCGCGCCCACAAATGTGCGCACCTCTCAAATTTTTTGCAATCTCCATTCATTCATTTACTCGTTACCGCCAGCCCTGCTTTTATTAACAATTATTAGTAACTATGGTTAAACAATTATTAATATTATTATTAATATTATTGTTACTATGGTTATCAACAAGTAACGGTACAATCCCTCCTGTTTGTTTGTTTGTTTTGTTTATTTTATTTTATTTTTATTTATTTTTATTTATTTTTATTTTAAAAAAATTAATTCTCTTTCTCCTTTTAAATGATTAATAATTTTAATTAATGAACTAACTTCAACGTAACACACGTGGTGATCCAACATATGCACAATCCGTCCCATCCGCTTTTATTTATGTGTGTAAACATCACGAAGTGCGGCAAATCTGTTAATTTTACATTTACATTTACATTTTTTTTTTCAAACATTAAAAATGTAATATTTTTTTGTTTATTTATGTTTTCCTCTTTGTTTCTCTTTCTTCAGTTGCATGACGTAAGCCTGTGCACTGATTTATTATTTTATATATTATTTTATGTTATGTTATTTTTCTTGTTTTTTTTTTCGTGTTTCCACGTTTTTACGTATTATTTCCGCGTAAAAACTTTCCAAAAGCTGTGTGGAACAATACCTTTTTTTTTTTAATGAAAAAAATTATTTTATTTAAATAATAATCATCCCTCTTGTCTTCCTTACTTTTATTTTTATTTCCTTGCCTTTTTGTTTGTTTGTTTGTTTGTTCTTTTTGTGATTTTGTTGCCTCATCTCTTCGGTTCGATTTATTTTTTTTTTTGTATTTTTATTTTTTTTTTTTTAATGCTAAAAATGAAACGAAAGGGGCGGGAAATGATCCCGTTGGATAAATGAGGAAAATAAATTACAAAAAAAAATAATAAGAAAAAATAATATCAAAAAGTAAACGGAAAAAGTGTGTGAACGGGACGGAATCGGAATGAAGGAACGGTGCAGGAGTGTTAAATTTTTGTTTAACAAAACAAAAACAAAAAGGAAAGAAGGAAAGAAAGAAAGAAAAAAAATAAAAGAACGTGACAAAACAGAAAATAATAAAAATAAAGATAATAAAATAAAATAAAAAAAAACATTCATTTATTATTATTATTATTGTAAATGAAAATATATAAAGAAATGAATGAATAGATAAATGAACTGAAATAGGAAGGCGTAACGAACATGGTAAATTTAAATATGAACGAAACATTTATATTTATTTATTTATTTGTTTCCCTTCTCCTAATTTTAGTCGTGAGGAACCCAACGTACACACGCACGCGCACTCTCTCTCACGCATCCACTTTTTTTTTCTTTCAGTTATTTCTATTATTTATTTATTTATTTTCTTTTCTTTTCTTTTCTTTAGCGTCACTTCAACACCCATCTTTCCATCCCTTTCTTCTTTTTTTTTTTCCTTCCCTACTTTCCTTTCCTTTTATTATTTTTTTAATTATTTTTTCATTCTTTTCTTTTTTTAAAAAAAAAAAATAATAATTTTCTTTTAAACCTCTTATTTTGTGCTTTCAAACGGATGCCAACATTTAAGTACTGACGTTACGTTGTGTATTATCGTGTGAGCGCATAAAAGGGGGGGAAAAAAAAGAATAAGGAAAACTTATGGGAGGGTGTCATTATAATTTCATATAAAAAAATGTTTTTTTTTAGTATTTTTTTGTAACTGTCCCTTCACCCCCAACTGATCACCTTTTTTTTAAAAAAATTATTATTATTATTATTATTGCTATTATTTCATTCGGTATTTTAAATCAATTTTCCTTTTCCCTTTTTTTCCTTTTTCCTTTTCGTTTCTTTTCTTATTTAATTTTTTTTCCATTACACACGCACACACACACACGCACACAGGAATCAATATATATATATTTATTTATTTATTTATATTTTTTTTTAAAAAAGGGTAATGAGATGTGTGATGAGTCAAGGAATAGTTTAGATTAAGTTTATTTAAGTCAAGTTAATTTTATATTTTATATAGTTTATTAGAAGAGAGGAGCGGGTTTTTTATGACAAGCCACAAATGAATATGAATACATATGCGTATGTAAAACATATAAATAAGTAAATTAATTAATTTATTTATTAAAATATGTATTTGGAAAAAAAAAGAAAAGAAAAGGGGGCATCATTAGGAGTCATTAATTTTACATTACAACTGTTGTCTTATCAGTGGAATTGTGATTTGCATGTGTATATTTAATTTTGTAAAGAAACCTTCAAATTATATGGCAGAAATAAATAAAGGACATCTCGAAAATCACTAATAAGTTGAATGAAGGTAACAAAACAACGTGTCACGAAGCGCATGTTTTATTCGGTAACTAAAAAAAAAAAAATGCCGCTGAAAAAAAAAATAATTGAAATAAGTTCTTAATTTATACACGAAGCGGAGGTAAATATAAATATTAATCATTCCATTTTAGGGAAAGGGGTGGAATTATGTATAATAATTTAAGTGGGAATTATGTTCGTTTATGCTCATTTTTTTTAAAAAAACTTTCTATTTTGTACTGTTCTCATCTCCTTTTTAATGATGGTAAATATTTTGCAAAAAAAAAGGAGAAAAACACGTACGGGAAGGGGCTCAATTTATAGAAATGGTGCGTTTTTACAAATCATTCATTGCGAATTATTATTATTATTATTATTATTATTATTAAAAACTTAGTTCAGAACAGCGGGTTCGAGTTGGAAGGTGGGAAATAATGCAATAATCTGATGGCGATTTGTCCCAGTTTACTTTAAATTCCTCTTTGCATTTATTAAATTATTGGTGTACGACATCGGTTTTATCGGGTTATCTTTTCTTTTTTTTTTTGTGTGTGTGTGTGTTATTTGTTAATCATGCGGAGGTTAAATGAAGCTAATGTTGTCTCATCTGGCGGTAAAGTGGGAATGTGGACATGGGAAAAGGTAAAGGCAAAAAAAATAAATAAGATAAAATAAAATCCAATGAACACAGTGAGGTGAAGTAACCTGCGGAAGGAGTTAAGACCAGATTTTTATTTTTTATATGAGAAAAAGAAGAAAAAAAAACTCCTGGTGGCGGGAACACAACGTTACTTCCATATATCGCCTTGCATGAAAGGAGTCAAATGCACACGGGCGGGCTGACAGTTACGGCGGAGCTGTTGTGTGCGGAAGTGTTTGCCGTGATGTTGCAACGTTGGATATTCCGAAGAGTTCGACATGATTCCCTGACCGCTATTATGCGGTGTTGGCCAAAAAAAAAAAGAGAAGTTTGGGGAGTTGATGTTTTGGTGATTATTTGTTTGTGTTTACTGAAGTGTCGGGGGCGATAATATCAAAAAGTATTACTTCATTGCGCTGGTAAATGTAGCTGTAACAAATATAATAGGAGAATAAGAAGACTGCAGCAATGTGGAAATGGTGGGCGCACGTTTTTTTTTTTTAAATCTCCCAACGTCGCTGAGCTCCGCGTCATCGTTGAACCGCAACAAAATAACTTCGAACCGGCTTCCAACGGATCCCTCAACTCCTCAGTGGCGAGATGGATATAAACTTCGGAAAGCCGTCGACGATTCCTCAACGCAATCGACACACCGGCTTCCCATTTATTTCTGCAACGCGCAAAGAAGGGTGTCATCGCATAGTGGTAGAAAAACACTCCTGTTGGCTACCATCTGCATTTATGATGTTGGCGCTTTGGACAGTTTCCCAATCGTTTTATTGGTTCCATTGCTGAACTTTATCAAAAGTGGGCTAAACGAAGTTGATGGATCCGCCGACTGTGTTGATTTCTCGGAATATCAATGCCTTACGGCCCCCTTTCCGACAACATTTCGGATTTCATTATGTCCACGACTCCGTTTCGGTGGGCAATTTTTTTTTTTTTGTACGCACTCGAGAGGCGACAAGAACTCCCGGTCCATTTTATCACACCAACGACTAGCAAAATTCGTGCCTCTTTTCCACACTTGGTACAATGAGCAGGATATTTCTTAAGCGACCACTTGGCTGGCGCTGGGCCCTCATTATTTAGACACGCGAGTGCCGCTCTATTGGTGCTGTCGCTTCCTCCCCTTTGAGGAAAGACCGTTCTGCTGCGACCTCGCGTAAGATTCAAGTTTTGGCATCTCGGCGCTCGTGATCGTTGCCTTCGGCGTTTGCGGAATTGTCTCATGTATTTAATTTGTATCGGCCCCACTCGGCGATTCCTTTGCCGAGATGTTCCTCTTGTTCATGGTCGTACCGTGAACTAGCGTATGTAGGCACTTATGTTTGCCTTAGTTTTATCGAAAGGTATTAGGGACTCTCCAAATTTCTTAAATTGACCCTTCTTCCTGTTGCTGCCCGCACCAATAGGATCGTTGCGAATTCAAAGCAATTCGACCAGCCTTCGATGATAAAGTTGCGGCAGCTCCCATGGTCGTGATTTTTGAGAAGATCAGAGGCAACCCAAATCTGAGAATGGGATGCATCAGCTGCAGATAGGCAATGGTGGAAGCGTCCTTCTTTTCTCTTTCACACGTTGCAGGTGTTTTTGGAAGCCGCTTCTAAGCGCCATCAGAATCAGCTCAATACCCACCATGGGGTTATATCTCGTCATGCGGAATTCGATTCCGTTGAAGGTGCGTAGTGCTGCTAATTCGTCGGCGGTGACTCTGAAGGAAGGGTTTGTTGTAAGCTCTCGCGTAATTATGAGAGACGCAATCTCTTGGGCTCGTTAAATTTGGTGTTGGTATCCAAAGCGGGAAACTGGTAGTGTTGGATTTCTTCAGCTAAAAGGGTGCGTACCTGGTTCCAATGGGTCCGCTTCTCCGTACGTTGATTCATTCACTCGCTACGGCGGATTGAGCTTACCATACACGCGGTAGCCTCTCTCTTGCTTCCCATCTCCAGCTCATGGTGAACTTCGTTTTTTGGAATAAGACCCATATTTTTCAGCTATCCTCTTCACTTACGTCCATCCCACCCTCGTCGTGTGCGTTGTGTCATGCGGTATGCGTGACGGCGGGTCGAATGAGATCCAATAATGGTGTATCGCGCGGTTGCCCAACGTTAGACCACCCTCCTACCTCACTAACCCTCCGGGACGGTGGCTCAAATTCTGGTTTTGGTGGGTATGGAAATTACTGTTGAAAGGCCTATTCCATCCTGGGCAGTGCTCTGATATAAACTACCCATGTGTGATGCACGATATAATATGGGCGTTGGCCGCTATTATTCCGTATTCGCCAAATACTTTGATGAAACTTTAATTGGCTAGGCGGTATTGAAGTGCTTGTTGATGTTATTGTTACTCTACGTATTCCGGGCTTCCTGTTTCTGGTGAGACGTTTTCGGCGCGCTTTGGTGGTTGCCGCTCGGTACGGAGTACCAGTAAGTGTCCTGTGTATGCCTTAGCAAGATCTGAGTGCCCAAGCACGTTTGCTATTATCGCTTTGATTATATACTGCAAACGTGTCTTGTGGCCTCTGGTTTCCCTGGAGTGCTCTGTGCTGTTAGCACGAGAAACGTCCGCGACGACCATATGAGGTTAAGAAATTTCATGCTTTTTGAGCTGCGTGTACGCTCCGCCTATTGCCTCCGCTTCCAGTGGCGATGCGTATGGTTCGGTTGACTTTTTTTGTGCCAACTCGTTAAGTCTCGCAGGACTTTTGAATGTTGTAACCACCGCGGTATGGGCCGCATCCTAAAGGCTACGATATGAACATTTCAAACCCAAATACTGTTAGCACAACTTTTGAGGAGGAATCGAAAATTCTAACGCTTGACTATTCGGGTTTCTACCTTTGAGTTCTTTTGATGGCCCTTTTTACTGCTCTCCGGAGAGTGAGGATAATAATGCATGATTATTCAGCTTCTAGTATTCACGTGTAAGGTGCTATCAAGACAGATATAGTTAATTATTGTGTTAGAATAGCAAGTTTTTTCTTGCCTTTGCTTGAAGGGTATTAGCAGAGGTAATGGAAAGAGGATTATGTTTGGTGTATGTGCATTAACGTGTTAATTGCGTATCTCCCATCCTTTATGATGCTTAAAAAAGGAAACGGGACACATGCTCCGCAAGAGATGCAGTTCCCTTCAATTCAATTCAGTGCACCGAAAATAAAAGGAGGTTTTCCAGGTAAAAGTGTTATTGATTGGGTTACGTGTACGATTTATTTGGGAATGAAGATGGAGGCATATGGTTTTTTTTCGTTGTTTGTGTTCTCCTTTAAGGAAGGTAATTGAAGGAATGTTAATGAAAATGTGGAAGGAGTCACTGGGATTAATTGTGGGTGTGTCTTTGGCTCTTGCAACTACTGCAGGAGGAACCATCGTTAATGAAGAGGAGTTCAAAACGTTATGTGGATTTGTTAGTTTAACACAACGAATAAACTCGTCACTACAGTTGAAAGGAAAGTCGGCAGTAAATGTGGCTTCTCTACAGAAAAAGGTTAATGATATATTGTTTGGGGCAAATGCTGAAAATGTGAATGAAATCGGATGGAAACGATACAGAGAAATGGACTGCGGACAGGACAGTGGTGGACGAGTTTCCTTAGCAGGAGAGGCACTTGTAAAAGATCTTATTTGTTTGTGCGAAGGAAGAGACGGAACGTCACCACCCGGAGACCTCTGTTACACTGGAAACAAGGAACGATATATTTCTCAAACATGGAGAAGCTCAAGCAACCACAAAAATACATGGAGCGAACTACAAAATAAGTGCGAAAGTGGACGTATTGGTGTTCCACCAACGAGGACTGAGTTTCAAGATAAGAGAAAACGCCTCGAGACGGGCATAAAAAAACGCAAAGGCTCAAGTGGGCGCAGGTACTACACCTACGGAGGGAACGAAGTTAGCGAGCCAAATGTCTGCGATGGACAGGAAACACAAACCAATGGCATTTGTGTGATGTATCCGAAGAGACCCAATCAAGACAGTACAAGTGGCATCAAATGGCTCAGTGAGCTCGAGGACCTGGTGGAGAGGGTCGAAGAAATGAGCAAAAATGCAATCACAGACGCCGACACAGCGGCTACTACAACCACAAGCACAGAGACAGACACTAACACAAATACACGGACGAAGCGAAGCCCAAGGGAAAACTCACCAACCAAGGGATCAGGCGAACCACAAAAAAATGGAAATACAAATACACAAACAACTACAAGCGCCACAGCTACAGAAACCACTGGAACTACGACAAGACCACCAGAAGAACAAAGGAGTTTCGCCGAAATAAATTCGCGGTCTCCATGGATATTCTTATTTTTGTTGCTTTATAAGCCATTCCATCATTAATACATATATTTTTAATTTTCAACGTCAATGAAGAAAATAAAAAAAACGCTAGCGCATAAGACCAGAAAACGAGATGGAAGGAACGGAGAGGCAATGTGTTTTTCTACTTTAGAATTTAACTGAGGTGGATAACTTCGATGCTATGGAAATGAACCACTCGCACCTATGGAGAGCAATGAAAGTTGAGGACAGGAAAAGCAAAGGGAAGAGAAACGAAAATAAATAGTGAATAAAATTCGTGACCATTTCAAGTTGAAATAAATAGAGGCTTTGAAGTTGTTGCTGTGAAATCCGGAAAAGCAAAGATGCCAAACGAACCGCGCTACGTGCACACAAACCCTGAACATTATTACGATTATACTTGAGTCAATTGAAGTATGAGACCGAATGGGCGAGACCTAATTTTGGAAACATGATATGAGCGTTTGGATAAGGAAAGCAAAATGATAGCTATATATATAGCAAACTATCGAAACTACAGTAATGTCAAAACGTGTTGTAGAAGCGGGGAACCGCCTACAGATAATAATGGAAGTGCTAACAAAAGGACCAATAACGTCAGATCAAGTATCAAAAAAAATTACTAAAAGAAATATATGTATGTTTTTTCATTTGGTTGGTGGGAGGGTGAAGTTGTCAAAAGATATATTATCTGAACTAATTTTGTTTATTGTTGCCCTGACCATCAGAATATGGAAAATGAGGAATTATGTGAGGTGTCTGAGGGGTGATCATAAGAACCACGGGTAGGGGAAAGGCTTGAATGCATTAATGCGCTTAGGTAATGCCTCACGGAAATGATGCGGGCATGTCCTGAAGAAGGTGGATGAGGCACATGCAGAGTTTGATTGTCTTTTTAACGGCATAGGATAACCGGAATGAAATGTAGTGTTTTGGTTTGTGTGTGTTCGCTCGAAATCCAAATATGATTATAATTTTTTTATGTGTTGTACCCACATGTGTTGGCCGCGTTTTTTCTAATAGTGTTTTGCATAATTTGTTTCGCGAAATCTTGCAAGAAAATAATGTTCAGGCTTACAACAGTCCTATTTGTGATGCTAATATTGGTCGCGCTATTGGTTGAATCGGAAGTTTCGGTGGAGGTTTCAGCCGTTGGTCCTCGGTGCGACGACTACTGGGCCCCATTCGGTGGAGAACTGCAGTGCCGGACTTGGAATACAGGCGCAACCCACCCTAGCGGTGTGAGCCCGCCAGCAGCTTCAGTTTCGTCACCTCGTGGCACACCTGCACCTGGCAAGACGAGCGTTGATCCCCAGCGGCAAGAAATGGGGGAGAGTGCCGTGTCGGGTTCAGCCGCAGAGAGAACTAGTCAACGGGCTCCTGGCTCTCAAGAAGTATCTCCCACAGTGACCGTGCAACCAAATGATGCTGCGGTCGGCAGCAGGAGCGAAGGTCAGGTACTAAAACCCCTTTCAAGATCCCCAATTTCTGGTGGAGCTGCACCGTCACCACCTGACTCTGTCGAACAGCATGTCGATAAAACGGTTCACGAACAGGAAGTTGACACCGTGGGGGGACAACAAAGCATGGAAGCACATAGCAGAAAACGTGTAAACGAAGGAAATGCAATTTCTCGAAAGGAATTAACAGGTCCTGATAACGGGAGCGTGGCGCAGCCGCCGGCACGGAGGGCGGTGTTGGGGGCTGAGCAAGAAAATACAGAGGAACTGGCAACAAGCAATATGAATGAGCAGGAGTCAAAAGAAAACAATACACAGGTGAGGAAGAGCACTGCACACAAAATGCATGTAGTGATACTCTCCACAGCACTGAGCCTTGTGTGCCTTTAAAACTCATTGCCCCATATCCGTGAAAAAGTGTGCAAGCTTTCAGTGAAATTGGTAATACATAACACAAGGGACAGATTGAGAATCAGTGGCCAAATGGCAACTTCTTTTACAAGAGACACACTTCCGGAACGTTGCAACCACATACTATTTAAAATGGCGTTGCTGCAAAAGGTGTGGATAGCATCAACATATTTATCGGTAATGTGCAAAACTAAGGAGAATAGTTGGAATGGAAAAAATCAAGTTAAAATTCTCGAGTGTATAAGGTAAAATGCACTAATAATAAAAGGACTATAAATACGATATCAAAAAGAGTAAACGAACTGAAAAATGTTACTGCAAATGAGGTAAGAAAATTTAACTTCATTGGTATTAAGAAAGTAACACACAGTTGAATTTTTCAAAAATGTAATAGAAGTTAGTGTGAGGATTAGCTTAATAGCATTGCAAATTTAAATCTTTCTAAAGAAGCTAACTATCTCTTTAAGCATGTGTGAAATCCTATCGATAAACTTAAGATATTTTTTAGTGTGTGTGAATATCGGATAAAAACATGAATGATCCAAATGCTAATAAATTGCTAAGTGCACGAAATTTACGAGGAATTGATATGCTAGAAAGGTCAATAACGGTAAATAGAACACAAATGCACGCGGATGTGAAGGAAGGAATTAACGAAGATGGTAACAACACCTCCACTACAATGATTTAATTAACGAACACAGCTCATTGGAGCGAGCACCACTGGGGTGTCATTGGTTATATATATATATATTTTTTTTTGTAAGCGTTGATTGCAAAACCCATTTGACTAAGATAGTAGCACAATTGCTGCAAACTGTATTGAAACTCGCAAACTTAAGCGCAGAAATAATAAAATTTTAACGAGAAGACGCTGAAAAATACATTGCTAGCACTTTTTCTTTTGGTTGATTACTTTATTATTTGCATAATTCTACGTGTACTGGCAAGATTAACCTGGCCGCGGATATACTATCTTTTTTTGACACTACTGGACTTTAAGATTATAACTTTACTCTACTTATCGCTTGTTAATGAGTACTTCAACTTACGCGTAATAAATCTCGTGAATACCAATATAAGCGTATTACTTGAAGCTAATTGGTTATGCCAGTAACTGTAGTTTCTGGCGAAAGTGAGGTGCCCAATCAAGCAGAGTGTTAGACCGTACTCTTCCGAGGTAGAAACCTGCAACAAGACTAGCAGAGACTGTCTGGACCAATTGTACGACCCAAGGAAGTGCCGTAACCATGGGATACAGGCAATTCAATTCTTAGGAGCGCGCCGGATACTGTGGAACAGGGAAGGGGGAAACAAGAATGCGTTTGCATTTGCACAGTGGTGGAAACAAAGGAAGTAGTGTTTAAGCCTGAAAGCAACCAAAAGTTGTAGCGACTGTAGACAAGCAGTATCCTGGAAAGAAGCTGCTCAGAACTCTCACTCACAAATCTTAACCGACACTTCTGATACTAGTTGAGTAGGACCAGAGAGAATGTCTGAGCGCACCATTTGAATAATTCGAATGCATGAGCAGGCAGCGGGGGAAAAGGGCGTACGAGAACGTGATTTTCAACCTCCTCAGCAGAAGGTAAAAACAACAAACCCTCTGGGGCTGGCTAGTCTGCGTGGCGAGGTGACCGAAATAACTTTGCGGAATGATCTACCTAATGAACAGTATGCAGTTGCTTTGGTGCGGTGGCACTCAATTGGGCGAGACTTGTTGAGTCAGGAAATAGGGTTGACGGAACGAAGACGCCAATGCAATAGCTACCCACCTTGTGGTCTATATTGGGCCCATTGAAATCTGCTCAAAGGTTATAAAACGCTGTTAGACTGACATGCATTACAAGTGTTATTGTCACAACAGTGGGGACACAGCGAGAAGCATTCATGGCACTCCGTTTGTAATTGATTTGGTCACGGATGGGATTCACAAAAGGGACATGACGGGTCTCAACCTTCCTAAATGATAACAGCAAAAGAAACAGGTAATGTCAAGGATCCAGCATTGTAACAAGAATACCAATTAAGTAAAACGGGAGCGAAATGGTAGAGGATGTGCAGTTGACTACGTTTGATAAGGTGGTACAAACGTTTGCAGTAAATTGTTATCGTAGACTCACGACCAAAGGCAGTGCATCTCTGAGAATTACCAATAAACTGCACGCCAAATCGCATCCCATAAGTGACCGGTTAAATCAATTGAGGGTTTAGAATTCTGCAATGGACGTGTGCTACTCACTACTCACGGCAAGAAAACCCACACCGTTAGTAATGGGAATCATAGCAATAATCTCCCCTATTTGTGCTTGACTGAAAGCCGATGTGTCGAGTAAGGAGGAAAATATGTGCGGTGATAAGTGTTGCAAATGACGGCACTGTGTTCTGTCACATTTAGAGTAACGGTTCCAGTAAGGTAGAGTTATCATGTTTGCCTCTACTACTGGCCATCCATCTTCCGTGCTTGTTGCCACGTTATCCAACATTACCTCTTTTCTACCTACTTTTCAACGAAATCTATGGCAACTGTGCTTCGGTACTGCTCGACACATCTCGATAGCGCCGTGGCTAATAGTAGTAATTTTACTGTGTAGCAAATACTTTCGGATACGTTCCCCCTACTCCATAATAAAATACATGCAAGACGTTGTATGTCCGTGCTCACATGTTTCGTGTTATTGGTCTTCTATTTCGTTGGAGTGTCTTTGCTTGAGTTATCTTAATTGTGAGTTGTGATAACTGTGGCTGTCTCCACCATCTGTATTTTGTGGGGGAATGGAGTGTGTGAATGCTCTCTGTATTTGCTGTAAGGATGGAGTGTTTGATTTTGAGCTAACCCAAGTAGCGTTTTTGCCGTTTGTTTTTTGCTAATGTAACGAACTTGTGTGGAGTAAAGGTGATGAGAGTTCACTGAGAGGATAAATGGTTACGTATGTGACCTCCTTTTTTGTCACCAGCGTATCTATAAGAATGGTGACATCTTTGATTGTGGTAAATAATTCTAACGAGGGTGGTGACAAAGAGGGTCTCTTGTTATTCTGGAGCCGTTTTTTTTGTGTTGGTGACTGACATTATATCCCGTAACGTCACCGTATAACAAGGGCTTCAATAATAAGTGTCCACTGATGGTATTTTTAAGATACAACTTTTATATTAAACAATGTGTCGTCTAAGAAAATGGAGGACGGGAAGCTGCACATGCTCACAAAAAGAGTAACGAAGAGTATTGTCAATGTGCTTATGAAAAGAGCGGGATATGCTAAATGGGACTCAGAAGCAGAGTTTAAAGGAGTTGGTACAGGATGTGAAAAAAAAATAGTATGAAAGTGCAGGTACACATTAGGGTAGTGGATAAGTCACTAACGAGGAAATACAGAAAATAGAAGCGCAACTCAGTTAGAAAATTGGGACAAGCCAGAATGGTAGTTAAGGTAGTGGAGGTTAATTTGGTGGAGGAAGATATTGGAGAAACAAAACAGTTGTAAAGGAACTTTATGTTGATATCCAGCATGACGAGAGGGAACTCATGTAAATGTGTTTTGGAATGTGATTTACTCTTTGTTGGGTCCTGTTGTAGTTGGTTTGAGCCAGGCACTTATTAATTTCAATATTTTTCATTGTATACGTCTGTTGAGTGCGTCTACCAATAGCAATAATGACTGCGATGATGAGGTTTTTCTCCAATTTGTTTAACTGATAAAAGTAAAAAAAACAGCCACAATGAGGTGTGAAATAGTGTTCGCTGTTGGGCTTTTTGCAGCTGTTTTATCTCCTTCCTTTCAGGGAGATATGGGGTCGTACAAATGGCGGCCTGATATGGTTGACTGGGGAAGCATTACGGATTACATCGACGATAGTTACAAATACCATAACGTTGGTGAGTTCGAGACACTGTGCAAAATTTACCGAATTACGCAGGCAGAAGCACCACAACCCCCCTTCAAGAACCGTGAGAAGGAAGGAGAGATTCTGAAGAAGTTGGAGGAAAAGGTCAGTGTGGTGGGGGCCGCTGGAAGTAATAAAGGCTCGAGCAATTCATCTAACAGCACGACAGCATATCAGTTGATGATACAACTGCTTGAAAAGGCGAAAAAGCTGAAGGAAGAAATAGAAGTGAATAGGACAAAAGCGTTAAATGCAAGTCGTTCTGCCGAAGACAATATGTTGAAAGCTGTGTATGGAGACGCTGTGGATGTGGCGCGAAATGAGAATAAAACTCTAGAGAAAGCCATGAGGGGAAACAAGTCACTGCTGTTCAATAGTATTGATAATGCAGGCACGAGTTGCGGTTCTTATGGAGACAAGCTGGTTGGAAAGACACTAATCAATGACTTTTTCTGTCTATGTGTGGGAGAGGCTATAAATGTGACTGAAGATATGAGGCAGAAAAGAGACGAGAAAGAGGAAGAAGATAATGAAGATAATGAAGATAAAAAAAAAGAAGAGAGCGGTAAGGGCAAATATAGTGATAGTGTTTATAATGGGTTCAATTGTCCTTGTAAAGATGAAATAAGAAGACCAAAAAATGGAAGTTGGACAATGATGGCAAATTACTGTAAGGGCAATAGCAGCCCCTGCAGCCCAGACAACATAAAATACAATTACACTGAGGCATGGGATGTGATTAGTAAAGCTTGTGTGTACAAAAACGTTGCATCGAATGTAAAGACTTTGAAAAGTGCATTAGCTCAGTTTGATGCCTTAGTGAATTTGGAACAGGATAAATATCAGGTGAAGGGTATTTTTGGTTATGTGAGAACTGATAAAAACGAAAATCGGACATGCACGGGTCATACTGCTGGATTCACATGTGTCAGTTACAAGTACACACTTGAAAATGGTGGAATTCCATGGTACAATCGTCTTACTAACGCTACCGAGCAACTGCAAGAAATGGATAAATATTCAAAAGAAGCTGACAGTCATCTTCATGAGTTGGAAGAGTATCAACACGAGGCCGAGGAAATATTTCTTGAGGTGAAACTAGGTGGTGATGCAGAGCTATGGAAAAGTAGCCGAGTAAAGGGTGACAGCGAAGGTGATAATACTGAGGTAAATAATGATGGACTTACTCATTTGAATATGGAAACGTGGGGGTTTATATTGTTATTATTCTTATCTCTTATTCTTATCTTTTAGTTTAATATTACATTACCAAATATGTTATGTTATGTTTTTTTTTGCGTCTTTGTTGCATTTAAAATGGTGTGTATGTATGCATATGTGTGTTCATGTGCGTGTTAGTTTCTAATGAGATATACTGTATTAAATTGCCTCAAGTAAACTTGTTTCGTTTTTAGATAAATAATGAAGGTGATATCACTTTTTCTTGCAGTGTGCCTGACAGTGTTTGGCATTGTCACTGGGACAGTGGAGGGGCAACCTTCTGGAAAGGCTATGACTCTCAAGGGAGCTGAAACATTGTGTAACCTCAGTCATGCCTTAAGGGTTGTGAGTGCTGAGATTCTGAAGAAGCACCAAAATGCGACAGGAATGGTAGATAAGTTTCGGGAATGGCGGCATCGGCATGGTGTAAAGGGGAGAACATGGAAAGCAATAGTGCAGGGTCTGGAGAAGATAGGGGTTGTTAATGGAAGTGAGATGAAAAATGTAAAGAAAACATATGTGGAAATGGAAAAAGTAATGAATAATATGGATAATGCTCTTCAGGTAATGGATGCTAGTTTCTTAGACATTGTGAGAGTCTCCTATCATGTTGTGAATGCATCACTGTCAATTGGACAAGTATTGAGGGATTTGGTAGTATTGTTTGAGAAAACGAAGGATGAAGAAAGTAAATGGTGTTGTTTGGTGAAGGAAGCAGGCTCTTCGGGAGGTGAGAATGGATGTGGAAGTGGTGGGGAAGGTAATTGCAAATACGAAGCAGTAAAAGCCCCAAACAAATGTAATATGTCTTTCACTGAGGATAATTCAGATGATGGTATATTGTCTGTGCTTGAAAAATACACAGCTAACCGAGAAGTCGAACTAACAGCCGATAACAGCACAAAGTGCTGGATCATGGGCACGGAAGAGGTTGCAAATGGAGGACCTGGATCTTTCATAGTGGGAACTACTGGAGGGTTTGTTACCTACAAAAAAGATTCTGCCGTTATTCTGAAATCTAGTGACATGGTGCGCGAACTGATCAAGAACTACACTTTGGTTAGAAGAGGATACGAAAGAATTACAAAACAGTACCGTGATGTACAGCCAACCCTTACATCCTTTGCAAAGCATGAAAATAAACTAAAAGAATTGTTAACTCAGAGCCCGATGGTGCGTAGGTATTTCAAGGAGAGTGGGAGGAAGCGCAAGGGAGGTGAGGATGAAGACGATGTTATAGATGAAGAAGGATTCAAAATGAGGAAGCAACACGCCATAATAGGTCTAATATTTTTTGCAGAAATGTTGGTTATGTGATTCAATGTTGTATTTTGTGCAATGGTTTTGTTTTTGGGATTACTAACTTGGAGTCCACATCACTTTAGCTATATTGATTCGATGATAATCGTGTTTGGAGACACATCCATTACGTTTTACCCCCGTTACAATTTATCATTTCGTTCTATGATTTGTGCGTATAGCTTGACTGTAGGAAGGTGTAAATGCGTACACCTCGGTCTAAAGAACAGAAAACACATTCATAATGGATTATAGGATTCTATACTTGTAGCGTAGTCCGCGTATATAGTAATAGAATATTTTTATTTTTTCTGCGGACGCGATCCACGAGTGAGCATGCTTCTACTCCCCCTCTTCACAGGGTCAGAGTCTATGAAGGGTATGAAGTAAAAAAGGGACTATTGGAGTGGTGCACTGCGCGATCTGTGTAGAGAGGTAACCTGTCGTGAAATTGAATGACCACTGAAGCCATGTGGACCATGAAAACCTTTCTAAAAAGTACATTATAAAGCGAAATTTTTTGGAGCGTGTGAGAACTAGTATGTGATGCATTTTTTCTGTTTTTAAAGTGATGAAGAAGAGGGTTTGCTCCTGTTAATGGTGATCCGCAGGGGTGAAGAGTAAACACGCACATCAAGAAAATAAGCATTTCTTTTGTTGCAAAGCAAAATTGCACATAATTGATTAGTTGTCGACTCTGAATGCAACAATGATTTGCCCCAGCAGCGAATGATGCTTACCCATCAGTAATTTAACTGAATGTTTTCACATTCTAACGTGGTGCATTACTTGTATGATGGTGCATGTATAATATAAATTTGCGCTTCTATTTGAAGATCAAAAATATGTTTTAATGTTTGCGAAACTCGCTGAACAAATTCTTCCTCTGAAACTTAGGAGTTAGACGGGAAAGCCAAGAAAATGTGGAAATACTCAGTTAGGTTTTTGATATGCCTGGTTTTGGTGATAAAAGAAGTGAGTTGTCAGGCATCCCCAGACGGCTCCGTAAAGAATAAAGAAGAATTTGACACACTATGCAGTTTTTTAAATTTAACACTGGGAATACGAGAGTTGGTTAAACAAAACGAGGATGAAGTAGGCGACAATGAAAACGAATATAACACTACCATAAACACAATATTGTACGGAGATGGAAGTGATGGCTCCCTTAATTGGAATGGAAAAGATCGACGCTATAATGACTGCGGTTACGTAGATGCAGTGACGTCGAGTGAAGTTATTTTTGCAGGTAAAGCGTTGGCAGTAGATCTTCTGTGTTTGTGCAAGCCACAAAATGGTAAAGGCGAAATGGTCAATCTGTGCTATGAAAGCAACATATGGCAAAATGGTGAAGAAAGCTGGAGCAACGGAACACAAGCAGAACAGCATTGGAAAAGCGTTATGGAAAAATGTTCCACAGCAATTTACGCTGCGAGACCTGATGCCAAAACTTTGAAAACAATGAAGGAGAATCTTTCAACAAAACTAAAGGAAAGGGAAAGAGGAACGGGAAACAGCGAAACAAAGCGCTTTGGACACGGAAGTCCACCAATCACTCAATCCTGCGGAGCTTCAGATAATCTGAGGGACGCCCCTTGTGTTATGTACAAACTGGGAGGTGAGGAAACGGGAAGGCTGAACGTCGAGTGGCTTACACGACTGGAAAAACTTATCGAAAAACTGGCCAACCCTCAAAACGAGGCAAGAAAGAATGAGGGGCCGCCAGTATCGAAAGAAAATAATCCAGAAGGAGGGAAAACGCACCAACAACCTAGGGTTTCACAACCTGTTGTGCAACCCCCGGAGCAAAATGTGGAAGAAAAAAATAAACCACTCCCAGCTCAGCCACACCCACAACACCCTCAAACAGCAGCAGAGAGCGAGGCATCCGTAACATCAGGCAAAAACACAAATACAAATACGCAAACTACTACGGACACTGATCCGTTTAGTTCAAGAGAAACAAACACTACAGAATCGTCACGACAATCACAAAAGCCACTTCGACCAAAAAATGAAACTCAAGTTATTTCACCTCTGTTGGTGATTTTGTTGCTGTTGATATAAAGCAATCTAACACGCGTGATTTCTTTATGTTAATAATAACATTATTAGTATGAATAATAGTGGATTTTAGTGTCATATTTTATAAAGGTAACACTTATTTGGAATGTGGATGACTAAAATTCTAGAAGGGAAAGACAAACCATAATGACAACGTCGCAGTTGTGCTCGAGAAAAACAAGTGATTTATTACCTCTTCTAAAGGCAATTATGGTGCGACCAGAAAGTGGACCTGGAGAGAAAGAAGTGATTATGGATCAGTTTTAGCCCACAATATAATTACTTCACAATATTGTCTACAAACTTAAGGAAGAATCGCGGAGGTCTGTTGTTGTTGTTGTTGTTTTTACACGAAGTTTCCTGACTCTGTATGCACCCTGTATGTAATGCATGAAGATGAGCTCGCATCAAGTGTAGTGAACGAGACCAGACACATGACACGTTACCTCTTTTGAGTCAAAAAGGGTGACGTGCTCAAGCTCTTGTGAAGATTTCTATGGGGCTAATGGCTAGTAAGTAAGCAATGTTTTTGTTTGTTCCAGTATCGGAGGTTGTGTATTCCTAATGAATCTAGGAATATCACACTTCACATTTTCCAAAAGAGGTTGCGGAGAGAGCTGCTTTTCCAAAACACCTTCAGGAGCTGGAGTCGTTTGCTCTACTCTTAGGTAGTGAAAACGCAGGCTCAAGAGACTTGCTACTATCCATATCTGCATTTAAAATTTAAGTGGGCGGACCCTCAGGGGTCACCAATATATTCTCATTATTGCTACTAAAAAATTGACAACATCAAATTTGATTCTTTCTTGTTTAGGGAAAATCATAAAGAAGTTATGTGTATGTTTTGCCACGAAAAAAACTACACTTCGGAAAATTAGGCAATGCTGGTGGTTTAAACTGCGGATTGAATATCATCACATTTGAATGCGCCACCTTTTATGACGAATTCCCCACTTGTTCAACCGATGCAGGGATAAGAAATACCATCGCTGCATCGAAAATTCCTCTAAACTCAGGCGGCTCCACAAAGGTCTGTGGTATCTAAAAACAGGGACTTTGAGTGAGGGTTTGTGAACAGATAGAATAAACTAAGGACTCGTTAGAAATGTCCTAAACCTTCCTTGACATGTTAAAGTTGGCACGGTAAAGATGCCTTAATTTTATCAGGGTGTGTGACCTATAGGCTACGATGTTGTTGTGTAAGTCTGAGTGCTGTTAGCACAACTTTTGAGGAGGAATCGAAAATTCTAACGCTTGACTATTCGGGTTTCTACCTTTGAGTTCTTTTGATGGCCCTTTTTACTGCTCTCCGGAGAGTGAGGATAATAATGCATGATTATTCAGCTTCTAGTATTCACGTGTAAGGTGCTATCAAGACAGATATAGTTAATTATTGTGTTAGAATAGCAAGTTTTTTCTTGCCTTTGCTTGAAGGGTATTAGCAGAGGTAATGGAAAGAGGATTATGTTTGGTGTATGTGCATTAACGTGTTAATTGCGTATCTCCCATCCTTTATGATGCTTAAAAAAGGAAACGGGACACATGCTCCGCAAGAGATGCAGTTCCCTTCAATTCAATTCAGTGCACCGAAAATAAAAGGAGGTTTTCCAGGTAAAAGTGTTATTGATTGGGTTACGTGTACGATTTATTTGGGAATGAAGATGGAGGCATATGGTTTTTTTTCGTTGTTTGTGTTCTCCTTTAAGGAAGGTAATTGAAGGAATGTTAATGAAAATGTGGAAGGAGTCACTGGGATTAATTGTGGGTGTGTCTTTGGCTCTTGCAACTACTGCAGGAGGAACCATCGTTAATGAAGAGGAGTTCAAAACGTTATGTGGATTTGTTAGTTTAACACAACGAATAAACTCGTCACTACAGTTGAAAGGAAAGTCGGCAGTAAATGTGGCTTCTCTACAGAAAAAGGTTAATGATATATTGTTTGGGGCAAATGCTGAAAATGTGAATGAAATCGGATGGAAACGATACAGAGAAATGGACTGCGGACAGGACAGTGGTGGACGAGTTTCCTTAGCAGGAGAGGCACTTGTAAAAGATCTTATTTGTTTGTGCGAAGGAAGAGACGGAACGTCACCACCCGGAGACCTCTGTTACACTGGAAACAAGGAACGATATATTTCTCAAACATGGAGAAGCTCAAGCAACCACAAAAATACATGGAGCGAACTACAAAATAAGTGCGAAAGTGGACGTATTGGTGTTCCACCAACGAGGACTGAGTTTCAAGATAAGAGAAAACGCCTCGAGACGGGCATAAAAAAACGCAAAGGCTCAAGTGGGCGCAGGTACTACACCTACGGAGGGAACGAAGTTAGCGAGCCAAATGTCTGCGATGGACAGGAAACACAAACCAATGGCATTTGTGTGATGTATCCGAAGAGACCCAATCAAGACAGTACAAGAGGCATCAAATGGCTCAGTGAGCTCGAGGACCTGGTGGAGAGGGTCGAAGAAATGAGCAAAAATGCAATCACAGACGCCGACACAGCGGCTACTACAACCACAAGCACAGAGACAGACACTAACACAAATACACGGACGAAGCGAAGCCCAAGGGAAAACTCACCAACCAAGGGATCAGGCGAACCACAAAAAAATGGAAATACAAATACACAAACAACTACAAGCGCCACAGCTACAGAAACCACTGGAACTACGACAAGACCACCAGAAGAACAAAGGAGTTTCGCCGAAATAAATTCGCGGTCTCCATGGATATTCTTATTTTTGTTGCTTTATAAGCCATTCCATCATTAATACATATATTTTTAATTTTCAACGTCAATGAAGAAAATAAAAAAAACGCTAGCGCATAAGACCAGAAAACGAGATGGAAGGAACGGAGAGGCAATGTGTTTTTCTACTTTAGAATTTAACTGAGGTGGATAACTTCGATGCTATGGAAATGAACCACTCGCACCTATGGAGAGCAATGAAAGTTGAGGACAGGAAAAGCAAAGGGAAGAGAAACGAAAATAAATAGTGAATAAAATTCGTGACCATTTCAAGTTGAAATAAATAGAGGCTTTGAAGTTGTTGCTGTGAAATCCGGAAAAGCAAAGATGCCAAACGAACCGCGCTACGTGCACACAAACCCTGAACATTATTACGATTATACTTGAGTCAATTGAAGTATGAGACCGAATGGGCGAGACCTAATTTTGGAAACATGATATGAGCGTTTGGATAAGGAAAGCAAAATGATAGCTATATATATAGCAAACTATCGAAACTACAGTAATGTCAAAACGTGTTGTAGAAGCGGGGAACCGCCTACAGATAATAATGGAAGTGCTAACAAAAGGACCAATAACGTCAGATCAAGTATCAAAAAAAATTACTAAAAGAAATATATGTATGTTTTTTCATTTGGTTGGTGGGAGGGTGAAGTTGTCAAAAGATATATTATCTGAACTAATTTTGTTTATTGTTGCCCTGACCATCAGAATATGGAAAATGAGGAATTATGTGAGGCGTCTGAGGGGGATCAAAAAAAAATACGGGTAAGGGAACTACTTGAATGCATTAATGTTGCTATACGATATCACAAAAATATGGTGAAAAGGTATTGGAAGCAATGGAAGGGACCCTTGTGGCGTTTATAGCGCCTTTTCGGCGGGGGACGTAATTGGAATGGCTTATGGTATTTAAGTTTGTGTGTATTCACTCTAACTTTGAATTTATATTAATAGCTTACCATACATCATATTATACGTATTGACCATTTTTTTTGTTTCTTAGTAGTGTTTCGTATAATTTTTGTAGCTCCATCCCTGGAAGAAAACGATGTTCATGTTTATACAAACACTATTTTTGACGCTTATATTACTTGCGCTATTGATTAAATCGGAAGCTTCGATTGGGGTTTCAGTCACGGATCAGAGGTGCGACTACTGGGATTACTCCAATGGAAAAGAACAGTGCCGTACTTGGAATGTGGGCGCAAGCCGCCCAAACACTGTAAGCCCACGGCCCGTTCCAACTCCCTTGCTTCGTAACAAAAATCCGCCAAATATGAACACAGTTACAAACCAAATGCAAGAGGCCCAGGGGAGTGGCATATCGAGTCCAACCACTGACAGTGGAACTAACCGTCCGGCTTCCAATGTTGAGAATCACTCTTCTGAAGTGAATGTAAAACCAGGTGATCGTCAAGATAGCAGCGGAAGGGGAAGTGAAACTTCGCAGCCATCTGAAAGCCCCCGGGTCTCTGAGCCGGCGGTGCACCAGGCAGCTCACCACGGCGAACAGAAAGTGAGCCAAGAAGAACAAAAATTGGGAGTTGTAAAGCAAGAAGGCGCGGAAAACAACCGCAGAGAAGGTGGGGAAGGAGAAAGGGTTGTTTCAACGCAACTTGTAACAGCTCACAACCGTGGGCACGTGACGCGGCCGTCGCCACAGGGGGTGAGTTCGGGGTCAGGTCAAAGCGATGCAGTGGCGGTGGCCGCAGACATTGTAGATGTGTGGGAGTCCGCAGAAAGCACTACACGAAGCGGTAATGGTGCGTGGCATAGCGGAAGCATGATGATACTCTCTGTTGCGCTTAGCTTCATATGTTCCTAGCACCAGTTTCTGCAAACCCATATATGCACTTAAAATCGTTTAACTGAGCAACAAGCGTCAAGTACAAAGACTGGTGAAAAATACGTAACTACCTTGCAGCAGTTATTACAAAAGGGCTTGTTTAAGAAGTTCTATAGCGGCATTGAATGCGATGGATGAATAACTTTAATATAAAAAATAATTAACATACATTGGTAATTCGAATAATTGTAAGACAGGAACTGTAACTCAATATTTTAAAGCGTATAAAATGGCCCAAAATAGCGTTGTAAAAAAAAAAGCCCCACGACAAAAACAGAAACGGTCAATGATCTTACGAATGTTTTTATTAAAATGAACTTAACCTTAATGGAACTGAGAAATCCGCATCACATGAAGTATTCAAAAAAAAAAGGACCACTTTGGTTCCGAATCGGAAACCGTCACAGCGAAGATGTAAATGGGTTAAGGAGGAGGGTCTTAGTGAAATTTTAAATTTAAATTGTGGGGAAGAAACTGAGAAATTCAACGACTAAATACGGGATTAAAGTTATAACCATAAGACATTCTTTGATACGGGTGATGGACGAAAACATTAAATGATTTCGATGATGAGTAATCGACGAATCAATGACTTGTACAAGGTACAGGTATGCGAAAAAATTAAATTAATCAAGAGTGTGGGAAGTGGACGAATGTGCATGAGGCGATGAATGATTGATACGCAACACTTGAGCAATTTATGATTAATTAAAGGAGGTAGCTTATTGAAACAGACACCTCTCCGGGTATTTTCTTTGATATTTTCTTCTTGTCGCCACAGTACATTTGATTAAACCATGACTGCATAGTTGCTTTTAACAGGGCTAGACGTAACCCTAACCGCAGAACGCAGTAATGGTAAAATCGTGACTAGGAGACACTGGTAGATGCATTGCGAGCGCTTTTATTTTCGAAGCTGATTTTTCCATAAAATTCTACGGTATGTGTCGGCACTGCGGACCCGAAAACTGCTATTATCGTCTCTCACCCGCTTCTTCCTCCCACTATTAAGCTTTGACTTTTTTTATATATTATTTTTGAGATGTTGCCGTGATGTTGCGTGACTTTGTTAGGAAGGTAAATATAAAATTTATCACTTTAAGCAAATTCTTAAAATAAGCAACCTAGCCGGATAGTGAAGGTGAGATGTGCGTCGTAAAGTTTCATGTGGTGTGCTACGCCAAGGCTGGAGAGTTCAACAACAAGCCTGGTAAAGGGGACTGGAATCGGCTGTATGACCTTGTGGAGTGCTGTAGCTACTGAAGGCATGATATTTTTAATCGAGGCAATTCGAGTGTGTAGTAACTGGAAAGAAGGGGACGGTGGGTAGTTTTCGTGTACTTACGCAGCACTGCAAATGAGGAAATGAGCGACAAAAGTGGAGAGGAGCCACAGTTTGTATCGGGTGTAGGCAGGTAGTATTTCCGAGAATAGAGGGAACGTGAGCAGGGAAATATATGAGCGAGCAGTTGATGTGATTTAAATGCAAAAGCCGGCAGCGAAGCGAAGGTGGACGGGAGGCTTCTGTACTTGAACTTCCTTATGGGAGACAAAAGCAATGAACATCCAGCAAGGGAGCCTCTTCTCCTCGAATAAGAAGTGACAGCACCGATCGCCATCACGTTGCGTTTTCCCCCTTATCTATGATGCGCTCCCGGTACTTGTTGGCGATTCATATTTGCTCTACCATACACGCTCCTCCGACATACTTATTTCGTCCAGTTTCCATATTACGCGTGTGTTCCTTTGTCACCGATTCTACTTAAAAATATGCAAAGTTGCAATGAGGTTAATATATGTGTGCATACACGCTGCAGCCTCGTTGTTTTTGGGGGCAGGTGTTTGAGTTAAGCCACGGGCGCATCAAGTTGAAAACGCAAAACGATTGGGGAGGCGAGGAGTATGGAATGGTGGCCTAAAGGTTTCTTCGATCAAAAATGGTGGTGAGGGGTGGACGGCATAGTGTTTGACGAAGAAGTCTGGTGGTCGTGGGAGGAGGATGTGCATACGGACTATTTCTGAAGCAGTTCACTAACCCTTTTACGAAATATGATGAAAAGGTTTTCAGCATGTGCTATAAATGAATGTTCCGTGTTGCTGTGTTGGGGAGTGTGCACCTACTTGTTTTTTTTGTAGAACGAAGATCACTACTCTATGAGTTGTTTTGTGAGCGAGAGGTATGAATTTTGAGAGCAATTCTGCCTGATGTAAGTATTGCAGCCACTCAGCTGGAGAAAAACTGGCATAGATTCAACTGCGCAGTCACTCAGTTTGTTGAGTTTTGTACTGGGCAATTGTCACGGTACCCACGGTGTGTGTGTAGGTTGGACTTAAAAGACTAGATGGATGCTCCGTGCTGGTGAATTTACGTCAATCCAACATACAGAAAGTAAAATGGGAAGACTGTGTAATCTAGATGTTGACAGTCTGGCGGGAGGACTTGGTGGTCAGAAAGGCGCATTCCAACGAACAAAGATATATTAGCGTCCTATGAATTTTCGGAGTACCACGGCGAAGGGGAGTGGACTAGTCAGGGTTTCTGGAGGTCTGAGGGGTGAAAGGCTCTAATGTCATTTGGTGCTGATGGAACGGTTGAGTTTTGTGAGTAGGGGAACTTTGAGTAAACAATGCGAGAAGGGGGGCTGAAGCTGCTTTATGACTCCTTTTTTTTTTTGCAGTAACGAGGTAAGTGGTATACACTAATTGTTTATCGGGTACTTGATTTAACGCATTTGAGACTCGAGGGGTTAGCGTGGGCACCTCAAGCTTGTTGACAGCATCTTGTGGATTCTTAATATGATTAAAATGCTGATTGATGAAATGAGCGAAGAGGACGAGTGCGGTGGCGAAATAAGAATCAACGGAAGTCTCAGTATGCTACTTTGCAACAATTGCCTCAACCTAACAAACGTCGTGTTAATTGGTGCTGTAGCCCCTTTGAAGAACTGTCGCTGGGTGAGTGGATGAGTGTTGAGGCGAGGTTGAAAGAGCCTCCTTGCCCTTCTGACACGAAGAAAATGTTTGTTTGATTTGTTCGCGTTATTTATGGGAAACAGGAAACTGAGAGAGTCGGCCGTAAGGAATGGTTCTGCGGTGGTGCGTTATTGTCATAGAATTTGTGTTAACAACATCACGTGCAACAGCCCTCACAATTATTGCAACTGAACGTGGCTTTAAGTATCTTTCTAGTTCTCACAGCAACCCCGACATTACAACAGGGGCGGCACGTGTCAGGAAACTGATCGGATTGTATTTGTTTGAAGGTTAATATTGATTATGTTTGGTGTTTTCATATCTAATTCTCTCCGAAAGACTTCTGCATCATGTGCTGTCAACGGCCTCGGAATGGAATCACGTCTGTCTCCATATTCACATTTCGTCGCAAAAGTACTGCTACTTTCTCGTTCTTACTTCATAAATATCGTCTAAGGTGCAAACTGGTTGGAAGTGGGGGGAAAGGAAGCGTACAACGACACGTAGGGAGATTTTTTTTGCTTATGTGAGCTACATTTGCTTGAAGATGCCGAGGTGGCGGATATTCGTTTTTTATTCGAGTCATTGTCTGCCATGAAAAAGTTGACAGACGCAATGAAGCAGGCTCCAGTTTGGACTCCTCTGGCCGGAAACTGGTAATAAAGATAGGAGAAGACTGGAAGAAACGTGAGGGGAATACTTTATGTAAGAATTTAAGAGGAAGGTTTTGAAGTTTGAAGGCGGCATGCATGTGTGTGGTCGCAGTTTCTTCGCTGTGGTGTATTTTATCGATAATTATTGAGGGAGGATGATGAAGACTTCCACAGAATCAAATGATACATCACCATTGATGCACCGTTGATGGCACCTACCTCTTCCAGGTACTTCAGTTTCGTGTGCCATTGCGAGGAGTATTTCTTTGCTTTTTGCACGCTTTTCTGAACCTCGTAGCAGTTTGTTCAAGTTGCCAATGATATATTCACACTAATGTTTACGCTTCTCCTCTTCTTCCAAATAGTGCTGTTATTATACAGGTGTTCAAAAGCTGTGACCCGTTCGAGGCCTCGAATGAGAATGCCATGACTGCAGTAAATCCCCAACTTCCTTGCATTGCCATCCCGTGAAGATTTACATCTGGCTTCTGTTGTAGGCATCAAATGTTAATTCCGCTTTCTTGGTGGGGCTACCTTCGCTGTAAATGGTGACCGTGGGGAAAAAATCATACTTCACAAGTTTCACCTTGATCATATTTGACGATATGTGTGAAGAGCATGGTGTGAGTTTATTTCCCGTCAGAAGATGCTGTGCTTGGAAATGATAAGTTGTACAGGTATTTAACTATTAACACGGTGTTTCATTTTGTGACTTCATGGAAAGGTTATGGACAATTTCACCTTGAATTGTGCAACTGGACATATTATAGAATTAAATGTAAGAACCAACGATATCGCTGCATCTTTTTGTTTCCGTGAAGAAACGTGAGGTTATCAAACCAGCTGTAAGTGGTACAGTTGCGGCTACGTAATTTTTGTGATATTGTCAGTAACCGCTCGGTTATCAGCACACTGAGCATGCGGTACACTCCGATCTTGTTTGAAATGTATGTGTCGTTCTGTTTATATCCGCATAGAAAAGTTCACAGTGAAGGTTAAGATGAGGGTTCGGTTAATGTTGCCTCTTCTCGTGGTCTGCTTTGGTACCACGGATAGATGTACATCGGTGGATGATCATTCTTTCCAGAATTTACACGAGACTGTATGCTACCTCAAGTGCCTTTCGAATGCATTAAATACATTATATACAGGTGGAGAGTGCAGGTTGCTCGTGAATGAAGAAGTGTACGCAAATGCATCTCGCATATTAGATGATATGGAAAGTAAAACAGGTGAAAGCACCAAATATTTGAGTGTTGTTAGCGGTGCAGTGGGAAAGGAAAGTAAAAAATTGGAAAAACTTATATCCTATGGAAATGAAATGGGAGATCTTGTAGCTAAGGTAGGTGGATTATTCGCAGAGGTAAATGAAAGTGTAAGGGCAGTGAGGAAAAAAATTACCTGAAGCCCTCATAACAGCAAATAAATATTACACAGCTATTGCGTAAATTGCTAGGACTGTGTGGGACGACGTCAAAGCTATAGAGGACAGAAATGGGGAAACTGAGAAGTGTAAAGACGGAAAAATTAAAGGTGCAGGGGAGCTCCCAGTCAAGTGTGGCGATCATACTTGCTCACTGGAAGTCAATGCGACCGATAACAGCCTCCAAAAATATAAAGATGGTTGCCTTGAAATAAATGTAATATAGGGTTCTTTGAAAAAATGCTTCAATCTACCGAGAGGCAAGTTGTATATAAATGGTGCAACAATCAATTCGTGTAATATGTTGCAATGGCCTCAAAATGACGCCGCTTTTTTCGGCTCATAGTCGAAGTACAAAAAATATTTGCACCCCTCATCGCACCTTTTGCAGCCGGACAGTAGCCTTCCGTACTGCTGGACATGATGTCAAATATCACCTCCCTCTACTCTCAATTTAACGAGGTCCACAGCAACTTCCCTTACTTGCTTTTTGACGTCAATCTTACTGATAATTTAAATAGTATCAATTCTGCAATCTAACGAAAATGTTTATATGCATCTCCTCACATTCACCAATATGTTTGCATACATGCTTTTGTGCGAGTTTTCACACACCCATGTGCTTTGCGTTTGTTTTTTTGATATGTTTTGTTTCCATAGAAAAGAGTCTAAACTTTCTGCGGTGGTTGTTTTATGACTTCTCGAATGCTGGTATGTATCATGTGTGTACGAAGTAAAATTCTCTCTGATTGCCTGTCTTCGTGATCCACTGTGTGTGTTTAGGACTGTAAAGACGTTGTAGAATACACGGTGGAAAAGGTGGTGCGCATAGTTAGATTGTGGTTGCCGTATTACGATGGTGGCTCCCAGGGGACTGGCAGGGAAGCTTGTACCCTCTGTGGGTTCTGTGGAAAAAGCTGCAAGGACGCACTTCGAAGCTTCGTTCGTGTTTCCGGTGGTTATTTTAGCCGTGTAAAATGTGCTAATCCAGTCTTTTGTTGTATTTTTTTTTCTTGCGGAGATATATCGGAAATGGTACGATGGTAGAGCGATCGTAGGGAAACTGGTGAACGTCAGAGGTTGGAAGTGAAAAGTATTATAAGCTTCAAATGTACCTTGCGGTGCTGATGATTCAGGCGTCAGAAATGCGGGAAACTAAATAAGCGAAGTATGGCGTTACCAAGGCGGTCAATGCTCTCAGAAACAAAAATCCGCGAAAATTTTGAAACTGAAAAGTGACAGAAATTCTGGAAACGCCTGACAAAGTTTAATTGGTGTGTGGAACAACCAAGATTTAGTAATGGAAACGACAGTAAATAAAAGAAAAACACTGATTCAGAGGTACAAATAAAAAATAATAAAAAAGGGATACTGAATGTACACTTTTATTCAATCAGCTGCAGTATAGGGTGAAGAAGTGGTGAAAAAAACTTTTTACTTTCTGCTTTCAAAGGTCTCAGTAGTGTTGAGAAAAGAGGAATCATTGAAGCACCTGAGGGGGAACTGGAGAAGAGGAGCGAAAGGTGTTTTGATGGTTCAACGTACAGAGATGAAGGTCAATGAAACGATGTTAAAGGGTAGTGCAAGTAAAAGAAATCTTCATAGACCTTTCCAAGTAATCTTTCCCGTGAAAAGAAAAATAGACGGAATGACAAGCAGCATGTGTGTCTGCCTGTATGTACCATAGTTCCAAATTTGGCTTTAATGGTAAGTTGTAGACTGTATTTGCATTTTAAAAAAAATTTGTTTCTGAAAGCGTTCGACTACCTAATGTTAAGTTTTCTTCTTGCTATCGTGTGCTCATTTTTTTGAATCTTTTACTTCTACTGTTTAAACCTTTCTAAGCTTTGCAATCTTTTCGTTAGAACGGAGACTCCCCGAATCACAGATGTTGCACTTGCAAACATAAAACATGGGGGATAAGTGGAGACTGAACGCGGGCTATCATATTCGTCTCCCTCTCTCGGTCTTAGAAGCAAATGACGGAATCAATACGTCACAGGGGATTTTCCGATACAAAATAACCGTTTTATGTTATTTTCTGCTATTCAAAACGCGGAAAGCAGAGGAGTTAAAAATCTAAAGAAAGAAGATGTTTAATTTTGTATGGTAAGCGGGGGAGCGAAACGTTCGACAGCTTAAAAAACAAAGCGGAATGGTATTTATGTCGAGAGGAGGTGCACTAACATTATACAAAGTTGTAGAAATAATCACACGCAGATCATATGGCAGTCTAATGGGATGCGATATGCCTTCTAATTTTTCAATAAAGTGTTTGGTGTCGAATTGGCTGTTGTTATTTTTTCCCCCATATGAGTTCATAATTAGTTAACCTGGCCATACACGTAACGGTATCATTTATTTCAAGTTGTTGCCCACTGTCTTTATGGCTGCGGGGTACGAACTGGGGGACTTTGTGGGTGCATTTTAATATTCGATTTGTGCATATTAGCAAAAAAGAGTGGAGAGGAAACAGGTAAGGAATATGTTATTTTACATTTCAAATTTCTTTTTTATTTTTTATGTTCGTGCTTCTGCAGTGGGTGTCGGCATGTTTGATGAAAAATGTTCTATTGGCAAGCAATATTGTTCGTGAGTGCGTATCTGTAAATGATATATAAATTTCTTTATCCACTAATGGTTCTAAAAGCAGTCTGGGGGTCCAAGCAGTCGTAACGTAATAAGGGAAAAGTTAGGAGCGCATCCCGTGATCTGAAAAGAATGTAAAAAAGATTATCGGTGAAAATTATGGGGGCAAAACTATTAAAAGTATTATGTGCAATTGGCAATGGAGACCTTCATTGAATGTAAGTATCAACCAGCAGAAAGACTTGCATCGTATACTATTTGATTGTCCAAGTGCCCTAGCTGTTGGGAAGCAACTGAGCGTTGATGATGACATTCGTTTAAACAAGTTCATTCAATAGCTTTTGCCTCAGTAGAAAATTGTTGACTTGATTATATCTTCGACCGAATAGCATCGTGGTGATAGGAGTGTTTTTAAGAGGAAAAAAGAATATACGTACTTGCGTACGTTGATAAGTTTTATAGTTATAATTTTAGTTTGTAAAGGATTTGTACTTCTTTTTCGCAGGATCAATTTTTTTAAGGAGGGAAAATGATGCTCATGATTGCAACGAGCCTATTTTTGATTCTAATGTTGTGCGTGGCTGGCGTTGAACAGCGGGTTGTGAGCGCAGTGGATGTCACTATGAGCAGGGATTCATGCACTGAATACCGTACCTCTCCCACCACTGGAGTTCTGGAATGTGGGACTGTGACAGCAAACCGGCGCAGCTCTACTCACCAACAGAATCCACCCGTAACAGCTTCCGCTATCCAACAACCCCAGTCACAACTCCAAGAAGAAACCAGCACACAAAAGCCATTGGGGCCGCGGTCTACAGACTCGAGTTCAAACGGTGGCAATGGGAGCAGTCACCAAACTTCAAAGCCTCAGGAGAAGTCTCCTGAAGTGGCCACGGAACTTGATGATGGTCAACCCCATGGAAGTCCAGAATCGAGTGTGAAGTCATCTAACGAACTCCCGCAAGCGAATTATGTGGGCGCTGCTGCCGTCACTAGCGACCATCAGAGGGTTCAGGCAAAAAAAAAGATGGGAGATGAAGGTGAAACTAAAACAAGAAGGGAGAACAGGCAAGGTAATGAAGAAGAAACGCAAAAATTTGTCCCGCCACCACAAGTGACGGGGCAGGATGACAGGTATGTTGCATCGCCACTGCGAAGCGCAGCGTCCGAACCAGAAGTGAGTAGACCTTCAGATGTAGTGACAAGCGGTACAAATGAGACCTCGTCTTCTAAAGAGAGTGAACAAAGAAGGAACGGTGTAGGTCACAAAAGACACGCGATGATACTATCCACAGTACTGAGCTTCATAATCTTCTAATGTCTGTTGCTTTACGCTGATGCATCAGGTCACAACTGCTGAATAAAGTGAACGCCGCATAGGTCGAAGTAAGGCTGTGAATCAGTAACTAACTTGCAAGTGTTTTCATTAAGGGATATGTGCATGGGCTGTTGTGGCAAGTCATTGTAAGATGGTCGAATAACTCTGAATTAGTAAGAGCGAACATGCTAAAATTAAAAGTCGCAAGAGAGGAAAAGAAATTAAGGCTATTTATCGTGTAAGCGGAAAAGTACAACCATTAAAAAATGCAGAAATGTGATACAACAAACGATTTACGATCTCAAATAATTGATTTTAAATAGGAAAAGGAAATATGAGGTTAATACTATCAAAAAACCGCAATGAGGAGTTTCTTTAAAGATGTATAATAAGAGTCACTGAACACGCAAGGGTTAACATACTGCAGAGCGGCTTAACGGAAACGTAGGCTTGCGCTGCGTGGAAGAGAGTGATTGTTTCAGCAGTCAAATGTGAGATTATATTTCTAACCTAAAAATGTGTTTAATCAATGCGGATAACTGAAGCGCATAAAGGATTTGAAGGGACGAATACTCAATAAGTGAGTGAATTGCTAAAGGTAAAGATATGTAAAGAACTTAAGTCAATTGGAAACAAGTTTCAAAAGCGTGATAATCTGAACGAGGAAATTCATGACGGTAAAAACGGTGCCTCACCGATGTTTTTTCATTTAAGAAACGCAACTTGTTTAAAGGGTGCATTGCTTATATATTTTTTTCATTACTTTTGCGGGTTTGCTTCCACGACAGATTTAATTAAACCACAAGAGCATGCGTGCTGCAAATAATCTTAGCCGTCGCATTATTCTGAGCTTAATAATAATAGGTGCACTGTAACATGAAGGCGCTGGTAAATGGTCTGCAGTTTTCTTTGTTTCAGTGGTTGAATTCACGATATACATGATTCTACAAATGCATGCTAGTAAGGTGAACCTGATCGCAGATAATGTGTCTTCTTTACCCCTTCCCCAGTGACCATGTCTTAACGTTATCGTTTCAAGCCGTCATGTTTAGTTTGTGTTTTGTGTTTCTTGTAGAGTGGCGTAGTAAGTGGCACAATTATCAAAAGCAAATGTATTCCTTGAAGCGGTTTGTTAGTGCCACTAACTGGGATTGCTGGCGAAGGTGAAGTGCCCATTCAAGTGAAGTGTGAGACCTTGCTCTTCGGAGACGAGAAAGTGTTTGCATTTGCACAGCGCCAGAAACACGGGAAGGGGAAATAAACCTGCAAGCAGCCAGATGTTGCGGTGGCAGTAGACAGGTAGTTTCCTCAACAAAGATTGCTCACAACCCTCAAACACAAATCTTACCCGACATTTCTGACATTGGTTGAGTAGGACCAGGGAGAATGTCTGAGCGCACCTTTTTAATAATTCGAATGCATGAGCAGGCAGCGAGAGGCAATGGCGTACGAGAGCGCGTTTCTCACCCTTCCTTGCAGGAGGTAAAAACAAAGAGCCTTCCTAGACGGTCCACTCTATATAGCAGACTGACCAAAAAAAACTTTGCGGAATGATCTACCTAATGAACAGTATGCAGTTGCTTTGGCGCGCTGGCACTCGATTGGGTGAGACTTGTTGAGTCAGGAAAAAGGAGTTGACGGAACGAAGACGCCAATGCAATAGCTACCCACCTTGTGGTCTATATTGGGCCCATTGAAATCTGCTCAAAGGTTATAAAACGCTGTTAGACTGACATGCATTACAAGTGTTATTGTCACAACAGTGGGGACACAGCGAGAAGCATTCATGGCACTCCGTTTGTAATTGATTTGGTCACGGATGGGATTCACAAAAGGGACATGACGGGTCTCAACCTTCCTAAATGATAACAGCAAAAGAAACAGGTAATGTCAAGGATCCAGCATTGTAACAAGAATACCAATTAAGTAAAACGGGAGCGAAATGGTAGAGGATGTGCAGTTGACTACGTTTGATAAGGTGGTACGAAACACTGCGATAAATTGCTACAGTAAGCTCAACAGCAAGGGCAGAACATCTTTCGGAATAGCTAGTAAAATGCACTATCCTAGTGCACTTTATTATTGCCGGTTGAATAGTTTGAAGGGCTGGTTTTTTTGCATGGTCGTGTATGAAAAGCCGCTGGAATCAGAAAAAACACAGTGTTAGTAATGGAAACCGTTGCAGTAGTCTCCCATATTTGTGTTTGGCTGGAAGCCGATGTGTCGAGCAAGGAAGAAAATATGTGCGGTGATAAGTGTTGCAAATGAAGGCACTGTGTTCTGTCACATTTAGAGTAACGGTTCCAGTAAGGTAGATTTAACATGTTTGCCTCTACTACTGGCCATCCATCTTCCGTGCTTGTTGCCACGTTATCCAACATTACCTCTTTTCTACCCACATTTCAACGAAATCCACAACAACTGTGATTCGGTACTGCTCGACACATCTCGATAGCGCCGTGGCTAATACTACTAATTTTACTGTGTAGCAAATACTTTCGGATACGTTCCCCCTACTCCATAATAAAATACATGCAAGACGTTGCATGTCCGTGCTCACATGTTTCGTGTTATTGGTCGTCTATTTCGTTGGAGTGTCTTTGCTTGAGTTATCTTAATTGTGAGTTGTGATAACTGTGGCTGTCTCCACCATCTGTATTTTGTGGGGGAATGGAGTGTGTGAATGCTCTCTGTATTTGCTGTAAGGATGGAGTGTTTGATTTTGAGCTAACCCAAGTAGCGTTTTTGCCGTTTGTTTTTTGCTAATGTAACGAACTTGTGTGGAGTAAAGGTGATGAGAGTTCACTGAGAGGATAAATGGTTACGTATGTGACCTCCTTTTTTGTCACCAGCGTATCTATAAGAATGGTGACATCTTTGATTGTGGTAAATAATTCTAACGAGGGTGGTGACAAAGAGGGTCTCTTGTTATTCTGGAGCCGTTTTTTTTGTGTTGGTGACTGACATTATATCCCGTAACGTCACCGTATAACAAGGGCTTCAATAATAAGTGTCCACTGATGGTATTTTTAAGATACAACTTTTATATTAAACAATGTGTCGTCTAAGAAAATGGAGGACGGGAAGCTGCACATGCTCACAAAAAGAGTAACGAAGAGTATTTTCAATGTGCTTATGAAAAGAGCGGGATATGCTAAATGGGACTCAGAAGCAGAGTTTAAAGGAGTTGGTACAGGATGTGAAAAAAAAATAGTATGAAAGTGCAGGTACACATTAGGGTAGTGGATAAGTCACTAACGAGGAAATACAGAAAATAGAAGCGCAACTCAGTTAGAAAATTGGGACAAGCCAGAATGGTAGTTAAGGTAGTGGAGGTTAATTTGGTGGAGGAAGATATTGGAGAAACAAAACAGTTGTAAAGGAACTTTATGTTGATATCCAGCATGACGAGAGGGAACTCATGTAAATGTGTTTTGGAATGTGATTTACTCTTTGTTGGGTCCTGTTGTAGTTGGTTTGAGCCAGGCACTTATTAATTTCAATATTTTTCATTGTATACGTCTGTTGAGTGCGTCTACCAATAACAATAATGACTGCGATGATGAGGTTTTTCTCCAATTTGTTTAACTGATAAAAGTAAAAAAAACAGCCACAATGAGGTGTGAAATAGTGTTCGCTGTTGGGCTTTTTGCAGCTGTTTTATCTCCTTCCTTTCAGGGAGATATGGGGTCGTACAAATGGCGGCCTGATATGGTTGACTGGGGAAGCATTACGGATTACATCGACGATAGTTACAAATACCATAACGTCGGTGAGTTCGAGACACTGTGCAAAATTTACCGAATTACGCAGGCAGAAGCACCACAACCCTCTTTCAAGAACCGTGAGAAAGAAGCTAATATTCTGAATGAGTTGGAGGAAATGGTCAGTGTGGTGGGGGCCGCTGGAAGTAATAAAGGCTCGAGCAATTCATCTAACAGCACGACAGCATATCAGTTGATGATACAACTGCTTGAAAAGGCGAAAAAGCTGAAGGAAGAAATAGAAGTGAATAGGACAAAAGCGTTAAATGCAAGTCGTTCTGCCGAAGACAATATGTTGAAAGCTGTGTATGGAGACGCTGTGGATGTGGCACGAAATGAGAATAAAACTCTAGAGAAAGCCATGAGGGGAAACAAGTCACTGCTGTTCAATAGTATTGATAATGCAGGCACGAGTTGCGGTTCTTATGGAGACAAGCTGGTTGGAAAGACACTAATCAATGACTTTTTCTGTCTATGTGTGGGAGAGGCTATAAATGTGACTGAAGATATGAGGCAGAAAAGAGACGAGAAAGAGGAAGAAGATAATGAAGATAATGAAGATAAAAAAAAAGAAGAGAGCGGTAAGGGCAAATATAGTGATAGTGTTTATAATGGGTTCAATTGTCCTTGTAAAGATGAAATAAGAAGACCAAAAAATGGAAGTTGGACAATGATGGCAAATTACTGTGAGGCCAATAGCAGCCCCTGCAGCCCAGACAACATAACATACAATTACACTGAGGCATGGGATGTGATTAGTAAAGCTTGTGTGTACAAAAACGTTGCATCGAATGTAAAGACTTTGAAAAGTGCATTAGCTCAGTTTGATGCCTTAGTGAATTTGGAACAGGATAAATATCAGGTGAAGGGTATTTTTGGTTATGTGAGAACTGATAAAAACGAAAATCGGACATGCACGGGTCATACTGCTGGATTCACATGTGTCAGTTACAAGTACACACTTGAAAATGGTGGAATTCCATGGTACAATCGTCTTACTAACGCTACCGAGCAACTGCAAGAAATGGATAAATATTCAAAAGAAGCTGACAGTCATCTTCATGAGTTGGAAGAGTATCAACACGAGGCCGAGGAAATATTTCTTGAGGTGAAACTAGGTGGTGATGCAGAGCTATGGAAAAGTAGCCGAGTAAAGGGTGACAGCGAAGGTGATAATACTGAGGTAAATAATGATGGACTTACTCATTTGAATATGGAAACGTGGGGGTTTATATTGTTATTATTCTTATCTCTTATTCTTATCTTTTAGTTTAATATTACATTACCAAATATGTTATGTTATGTTTTTTTTGCGTCTTTGTTGCATTTAAAATGGTGTGTATGTATGCATATGTGTGTTCATGTGCGTGTTAGTTTCTAATGAGATATACTGTATTAAATTGCCTCAAGTAAACTTGTTTCGTTTTTAGATAAATAATGAAGGTGATATCACTTTTTCTTGCAGTGTGCCTGACAGTGTTTGGCATTGTCACTGGGACAGTGGAGGGGCAACCTTCTGGAAAGGCTATGACTCTCAAGGGAGCTGAAACATTGTGTAACCTCAGTCATGCCTTAAGGGTTGTGAGTGCTGAGATTCTGAAGAAGCACCAAAATGCGACAGGAATGGTAGATAAGTTTCGGGAATGGCGGCATCGGCATGGTGTAAAGGGGAGAACATGGAAAGCAATAGTGCAGGGTCTGGAGAAGATAGGGGTTGTTAATGGAAGTGAGATGAAAAATGTAAAGAAAACATATGTGGAAATGGAAAAAGTAATGAATAATATGGATAATGCTCTTCAGGTAATGGATGCTAGTTTCTTAGACATTGTGAGAGTCTCCTATCATGTTGTGAATGCATCACTGTCAATTGGACAAGTATTGAGGGATTTGGTAGTATTGTTTGAGAAAACGAAGGATGAAGAAAGTAAATGGTGTTGTTTGGTGAAGGAAGCAGGCTCTTCGGGAGGTGAGAATGGATGTGGAAGTGGTGGGGAAGGTAATTGCAAATACGAAGCAGCGGAAGCCCCAAACAAATGTAATATGTCTTTCACTGAGGATAATTCAGATGATGGTATATTGTCTGTGCTTAAAAAATACACAGCTAACCGAGAAGTCGAACTAACAGCCGATAACAGCACAAAGTGCTGGATCATGGGCACGGAAAAGGTTGCAAATGGAGGACCTGGATCTTTCATAGTGGGGACTACTGGAGGGTTTGTTACCTACAAAAAAGATTCTGCCGTTATTCTGAAATCTAGTGACATGGTGCGCGAACTGATCAAGAACTACACTTTGGTTAGAAGAGGATATGAAAGTATTACAAAACAGTACCGTGATGTACAGCCAACCCTTACATCCTTTGCAAAGCATGAAAATAAACTAAAAGAATTGTTAACTCAGAGCCCGATAGTGCGTAGATATTTCAAGGAGAGTGGGAAGAAGCGCAAGGGAGGTGAGGATGAAGACGATGTTATAGATGAAGAAGGATTCAAAATGAGGAAGCAACACGCCATAATAGGTCTAATATTTTTTGCAGAAATGTTGGTTATGTGATTCAATGTTGTATTTTGTGCAATGGTTTTGTTTTTGGGATTACTAACTTGGAGTCCACATCACTTTAGCTATATTGATTCGATGATAATCGTGTTTGGAGACACATCCATTACGTTTTACCCCCGTTACAATTTATCATTTCGTTCTATGATTTGTGCGTATAGCTTGACTGTAGGAAGGTGTAAATGCGTACACCTCGGTCTAAAGAACAGAAAACACATTCATAATGGATTATAGGATTCTATACTTGTAGCGTAGTCCGCGTATATAGTAATAGAATATTTTTATTTTTTCTGCGGACGCGATCCACGAGTGAGCATGCTTCTACTCCCCCTCTTCACAGGGTCAGAGTCTATGAAGGGTATGAAGTAAAAAAGGGACTATTGGAGTGGTGCACTGCGCGATCTGTGTAGAGAGGTAACCTGTCGTGAAATTGAATGACCACTGAAGCCATGTGGACCATGAAAACCTTTCTAAAAAGTACATTATAAAGCGAAATTTTTTGGAGCGTGTGAGAACTAGTATGTGATGCATTTTTTCTGTTTTTAAAGTGATGAAGAAGAGGGTTTGCTCCTGTTAATGGTGATCCGCAGGGGTGAAGAGTAAACACGCACATCAAGAAAATAAGCATTTCTTTTGTTGCAAAGCAAAATTGCACATAATTGATTAGTTGTCGACTCTGAATGCAACAATGATTTGCCCCAGCAGCGAATGATGCTTACCCATCAGTAATTTAACTGAATGTTTTCACATTCTAACGTGGTGCATTACTTGTATGATGGTGCATGTATAATATAAATTTGCGCTTCTATTTGAAGATCAAAAATATGTTTTAATGTTTGCGAAACTCGCTGAACAAATTCTTCCTCTGAAACTTAGGAGTTAGACGGGAAAGCCAAGAAAATGTGGAAATACTCAGTTAGGTTTTTGATATGCCTGGTTTTGGTGATAAAAGAAGTGAGTTGTCAGGCATCCCCAGACGGCTCCGTAAAGAATAAAGAAGAATTTGACACACTATGCAGTTTTTTAAATTTAACACTGGGAATACGAGAGTTGGTTAAACAAAACGAGGATGAAGTAGGCGACAATGAAAACGAATATAACACTACCATAAACACAATATTGTACGGAGATGGAAGTGATGGCTCCCTTAATTGGAATGGAAAAGATCGACGCTATAATGACTGCGGTTACGTAGATGCAGTGACGTCGAGTGAAGTTGTTTTTGCAGGTAAAGCGTTGGCAGTAGATCTTCTGTGTTTGTGCAAGCCACAAAATGGTAAAGGCGAAATGGTCAATCTGTGCTATGAAAGCAACATATGGCAAAATGGTGAATAAAGCTGGAGCAACGGAACACAAGCAGAACAGCATTGGAAAAGCGTTATGGAAAAATGTTCCACAGCAATTTACGCTGCGAGACCTGATGCCAAAACTTTGAAAACAATGAAGGAGAATCTTTCAACAAAACTAAAGGAAAGGGAAAGAGGAACGGGAAACAGCGAAACAAAGCGCTTTGGACACGGAAGTCCACCAATCACTCAATCCTGCGGAGCTTCAGATAATCTGAGGGACGCCCCTTGTGTTATGTACAAACTGGGAGGTGAGGAAACGGGAAGGCTGAACGTCGAGTGGCTTACACGACTGGAAAAACTTATCGAAAAACTGGCCAACCCTCAAAACGAGGCAAGAAAGAATGAGGGGCCGCCAGTATCGAAAGAAAATAATCCAGAAGGAGGGAAAACGCACCAACAACCTAGGGTTTCACAACCTGTTGTGCAACCCCCGGAGCAAAATGTGGAAGAAAAAAATAAACCACTCCCAGCTCAGCCACACCCACAACACCCTCAAACAGCAGCAGAGAGCGAGGCATCCGTAACATCAGGTACAAATGCAAATACAAATACGCAAACTACTACGGACACTGATCCGTTTAGTTCAAGAGAAACAAACACTACAGAATCGTCACGACAATCACAAAAGCCACTTCGACCAAAAAATGAAACTCAAATCATTTCACCTCTGTTGGTGTATTTGTTGCTATTGATATAACGCAATCTAACACGCGTGGCTTCTTTATGTTAATAATAACAATATAAATGTGGATAATAGTGGATTTTAGTGTCATATTTTATAAAGGTAAAGGTTACATGGAATGTGGATGATTAACGTTCTAGAAGGGAAAAACAAACCATAACGACAACGTCGCAGTTGTACTTGAGAAAAACAGGTGATTTATTACCTCTTCTAAAGGCAATTATGGTGCGACGAGAAGGTGGAGCTGGAGAGAAAGGAAGTAATTATGGATCAGTTTTAGCCCACAATATAATTACTTCAAAATATTGTCTACAAACTTAAGGAAGAAACGCGGAGGTTTTTTGTTGTTTTTACACAAAGTTTCCTGACTCTGCAGGCACTCTGTATGTAGTGCGTGAGGATGAGTTCGCATCAAGTGTAGTGATTGATATCATACACATGACACGTTACCTCTTTTGAGTCAAAAAGATGACTTATTAAAACTCTAGTAAAGGTTTTTAACTACGGGGCTAATGGCTAGTAAGTAAGCAATGTTTTTGTTTGTTTCAGCATCGGAGGTCGTGTATTCCTAATAGATCTAGGAATATCATACTTCACAATTTCAAAAAGAGGTTGCGGAGAGAGCTGCTTTTCCAAAACACCTTCAGGAGCTGGAGTCGTTTGCTCTACTCTTAGAAAGTGAAAGAGTGGCTCACGAGACTTACCACTATTAATATCTGCATTTAAAATTTAAGTGAGCGAACCTCAGAGAGTGCTAATATCTTTTCTTTGTTATTATTATTGAAAAATTATGACAACATCAAATTTGATTCTTTCTTGTTTAGGGAAAATCATAAAGAAGTTATGCGTATGTTTTGTCCCGGAAAAAACTTCGCTTCGGAAAATTAGGCAATGCTGGTGGTTTAAACTGCGGATTGAATATCATCACATTCGAATGCGCCACCTTTTATGACGAATTCCTCACTTGTTCAACCGGTGCAGGGATAAGAAATACCATCGCTGGATCGGAAATTCCTCTAAACTCAGGCGGCTCCACAAAGGTCTGTGGTATATCAAAACAGGGACTTTGAGTGAGGGTTTGTGAACAGATAGAATAAACTAAGGGCTCGTTGTAAATGTCCTAAACCTTCCTTGACATGTTAAAGTTGGCATGGTAAAGATGCCTTAATTTTATCAGGGTGTGTGACCTCGCATGAATTATGGTGATTAGAGGATCACTGGCGAAACTGGGGAGTCAGAAGCTTTACGAAAAGAGGAAACAAAACTGGCACTGTAAACGGGAGGAATATTGATGAAAGAATAAATATGTTTCCACAGAGAGAACAAGGACACAACCGTTTCTGTGTAGGAGATCTGGCCGCCAGCGGGTGGGAGGTTGTCGAAAGGAACTGTCAAGGTGAGTCAAAGTGCTTGGTTATAGGAGCAAGTGGTCATAAGATTGTGGAGGAAATTAAAATCTTTGATGTCACGCGAGGCGGGCGCTCAACAAAGGCAACGAATTTCGTCGTTTTTGGCCGAAAATCAAGGAAAGAACCGGCTTTCATTGGAAGTTTCGTCAAAATGGCGTCGAGTGTCGACGGTCCAAACAATTTGAACCCGTCAGAAGTGGCTTTTACAACCCATTCCAAAATTAGAGAGGGCAGAGTTGAAAATGGACAAAACCACGCCCGGATAAACTAGAAGATGGTGAGAAAATAACTTTCAAATTAGAAGTCAGTTGATGTAGGTATGGGAAGTGTGGTGGAGGAAATTCGAAATTGAGAAGCAAGGTGCTAACTAAAGAAAAAAATCAAAAGCCAATTCAGTATATAGATGAACTTTTAATGGAAGGTAGAGGCGTGGATTTGTTGCAGTCGTAGCGGGTAACGAATCCAGAATTACAGATAGTGGAAAATCAAAAATACCAACGAAACGCTAAAGCTAAAGCTAAATAGGATGCAAAAGCCAAGCTGAAAGAAGTTGAGAATTTTTACCGAAAGCAAAGGTGTACAATTCTTAAGAATTCAAACTGGAAAATATCACAAATTCCCCAGCACCTGCATGCACCAAATCAGATTCTGCGTTTGCTACCTAATTTTATTTTAGTAACGCTGTTTTCGCAGTTGTGCATCCCCTTGTTCTGGTTAGAAAATTGGCACTTTTGATATAAACTAATACATGCAAAAATGTTTTGTAAATATATAGTTCATTCGCTTAAATAATGAGAGGAATGGTCATTTTTTAGTGGGCGTTGAAAACAGTATGGCCATCACAATGCGCACAGGCAAGTGAGTGCACTGCTCAACGCGGCAGGCATCTTCTGCTCCGTTTTCACTCATTTTTTACTTCTTGGTAAACTTTGTGGAGGTGTGTTCAAAGAGCCATTTAAAGGGACTAGAGTTTGTAAAGAAAAGCGGTGGTTGAAAAAGTGCGCATGTTGATCGGGAGGTGGGCTATTTTTGTGTCGATAGTAACGCTGCCTTTGATTCCGCGCGCGGCACTAGTTGCAAAGGGTGCAGAAAATGAGGGCGACTTTAGGGCGTTGTGTGGTTTAATTAATTTGGCGAGCAACTCCGAAGACCACGCGGCACTTCTTGCGCGAGTCGAAGACACAGCAGCAAACATTGGAGCTATAAGCTTGGCCGTAGAGTATCAGAGTTTTTCTGATTTGGAGAGAGCAACTAAAGATTGGGAAGAAATAGCGGACGACAGAAAACATTCTCACGAAACAAATGAGGGGCACCGGAAATTTTGGACAGGAGCAAGGAGCAAGCTTGGGGGTCCTGAAAAGGACAAATATGCGGTATGGACCGGGAGTGCCTTGAGTAAAGAAGATAAGAGAAAGGTAGCAAATGCCGCAGAACGTGCCGAGGATTGCATGAAAGATAATGATGGATTATGGAGAATATTGAAGGAGACATCAATAGAAAAAAATCTGATAGAGGCACTCTATGGGTCCGGACAACAAAATGGGGAGGTAATGAGGGGAACATACGGTCGCAAGGATGTTTGCGGCCGAGGGATATTTGCAGGAAGTTTGGCTGGTTTGGCATTGAGTATTGACTTATTGTGTCTATGTGGTGCATCGGGAAGTGCCGTTGAAAGCGACCAGGGTTGCTGCGCGGAATGCGAAAAAGGGGGCAATAGCGACACGTGGATACCCAGTCAGGCTGGAGAAGAAAGATGGGGATATCTCAAACACCAATGCGAGAAAATTGGCAGTAATGCCGAGCTTTCGAGGAAAAGTCTTTCGGACGCAATGAATCTGCTTCTCAAGCGGCTTCGGCCCTCGAGTACAAGGGGCATGGATTTGACAGTGCTAGGCAAGTTTGAGGGTAATTTGGCCACAGGTTGTACTGGAATCATCAAAACCGGGCAGGGACGCTGCGTGCAATACAGTGTAAGCAACGTCAAGCGAAATAATCCGACCCTACCGTGGCTGGAGAAAATGAAGGCGGCAGCCGATGCTATAGACCAACTAAGCGCCATCGACGCGAGGTTAAGTGAGTTAGAAGACGAAATAATGGCCTTAAACACGAAACACACAAAAATCAGACCCGGCAGGGGGGGTGGCAGCCCTCACTCAGGAAGCAGAGGTGCGGAGGGTAGAAATAAATGGCCGGGCTCACCCAGACTCGAACAAAGCAACGGTAATAGAGAAGGCATATCGGAGTCCGTCGTTGGTGCCGCAGTAAAAAACGACGAAGGAGACGGGGGGGACAGTTCCCCTTTACTTGAATGCAACGATTACAAGCGGGAGCAAACATGTGCCGGCCTAAAAGCGGAAATGGGATGTGAGTGGAATGGAGATGCATGCGTGGCCGCGACGCGAAGACGAGCTATCCGAAGCCGTGTGAACAACCTCCAAACGCCACTGGCGTTATTTTTACTGTTATGAGCCATAGCGGCAGACAGCAAAACTTGATACAAATAGTGTATAAACTTGTGGCGCCCACGCGCTCTTTTTTTTTTTTTTACAAAACCGTAAATCCATCCCCAACAAGCAATGTATTATCCCCCCTTATTTAATCGAGCAGTTTTGTTTTGAGTTATTCCAAACCTCTTTCCCGGTGCCTTCGCATTGCCAATTGGAGGATCGGCCGCAGCAGGTAGGCGTTTCCACCCGCATATTTTTCAGACGTGAAACATGACGTGTAGTGAAACAGTTTTGTGTTGGGCGCGAGCATCCGGTATGAACCGTTGATTCCCAAATCAGCCACAGTTTTGTCCAGTGCTTGTGTGATCGTGTGCATCCCAAGTTCCAACACTGTTCATTCACCTAGTTGTTTCCACGTCAGTACAGTGTATGCGATTAAGCATTCGCAAAAAATGTAAACCGAACAACTATCCACATCCCTAACAGTATGAAACAGTCTGCAACACCATAACGAAGCGGATGTCGAAAGTTGCACCTGCTTTCCGACCTTCTTTGCCTCTTTTTTAACGAGAAGGTTCTTGTGATGTGTCATGTCAAGGGAAGCAGACAAATCTGGTAGTGAGCTAGCGGGGCACCGAGTCTGGTGCAGAAATCCCTCTGTTTCTTTAGGAAACAGCGCGACGCGGCACCGACTTTCGATCAGTCATCGCGGACGGAGGCGATGGAACAAGGTGGAAAACTGAAGAAACGACACACAATCATCGGCACGCAAGAGCAACTGTTAAAGCTTCATCGTCGGGAAACAAGAAACTGAGACACCCAAGGCTGCAGAAAAACGACCGACCTCCGGTGTCTCATCTACCTCAGCATAAGTCAATGTTGACACATCTCAAGCATATCAGTTGAGCAAGGGTGCCGCTCACAAAATCCCGTGAGTGTACATGTTTGGGCCAATTACTTCTCTGGGGAAAGTAAAATCTAGTGGAACCAAAGCCACGAGAACAGGTGTTGGCACCCTTTGCTTGCCGGGCGAGTTCTCAATATTGGCTAGAAGACACTCAGGTTAGGCAACTGACTGGACATTAGAGATGTGGGTGACCTGGGTATGTTATGCAGTCGCGGGATGTTGGATGGGGTTTCTTCTTCCCACTGTTTACATGCAGCTGAAGATGTGCCTTCACCGATAGAACGAGAAAAGAAGTCACACCCGAACACCGAAGATTTACCCGAAGAAGGCATTGGCACGGCTAAACGGCGAGCGACAACCGTACTACGGCGCACGTCATGCCCACATCGGAGCCACAACATTCGTACCGTGCCGTCGCGTTATCGATCCCTTCACTTTCTATGGAGAACCTAACGGGATACGAGATGTCAGTATCACAATCCCCGAACGCTGTCACGCACTACGAAGGGAGACCACTACAACTCACGTTGGTGTTTTACGGAAGCTCAAGTAATGCAAAGGGCGAAATTTAGATGGTTAATGTCCCGAAGACGAGATTAAGCACACGGGCGGAAAGATGACGGCACAAGGGCGCTTTGACTCTCGGGGAAAATGGAGGTATTAAAGCAGAGCAAAAGAAAAATTAGAGAAATCATTTGCAAGTTATGGAGCGACACCGCTGCTTCACAAGGTCTCCAGGCTCGCTGTGACAAAGAAAACAATGTCCCACCAGCTGCACCGGATGGAGTGGTGTCGCTTTGTCGATGATCAGCTGTAACCGCGTTCGAAGCTTTCAGGTATCAGAGGGACAAGAAAAGAAGTTCCAACAAACTTAAGTATTCATATACAAATGTTTCACGGACATGTGAGTCCACAAGAAATGAATGCTGGTACACATGCGCTCCGTCACTCAAAGCAGTCAGACAAAAAAAAAAGCGACGAATATTACCCACTGAAGGTCCAATGCGAAGCAAATGCCGCTGCAGGTACGCTTATGGCAAGCGTACACGGATAGCTTGGCAGGTTAGCTCGCTCGTCTCTTTCCGGTGGGGCCTTAAACTATAAATTTGTTACCAATTACAACATGAGTGCGAGGGGCACTATGTACGGGTTGCGGCTGTGAATCGCACGTTGCAACTTGGGCCGCGGAGAATCGTGCAGTGCGCTATAGATTCCTGGCTGCCTTGAAACCCCTTAGATCGCGCACCACCGACTTCACAACAGTGTGGCGGGAGTTCTTCCCTTCCTGAGAGCCGCGCGCTAAGTAGGAATGCAGGGTTTCAAGGTACTCAATGGTTTCGATGAGTATCCCGTACTCAGCCGTCGCTGTTCGGGGTTTCTGTGTAGGCGCCGGCGCAGACTGCACGTCCGAAAACTGGTAAAGCATATCAAGGCACTCTCGTTCAACTTCTATAACCTTTCTTTCGACCGCAGCGTCGCCTCCACACATGGCAAGCTGCCGTCACGAGTCCTAATATGCCTTAGACAAGTAAAGTGCATGGGCAGCGCTATGCAGCATGTCAAACAGTTTCCACTCAGAAAACAATACAAGTTCCTTCGTTTTAAAGGTAATGAAGTTAATCGATGCCTGCAATGCTCACTTAACAATGAAAAAAAAAAAGAACATCGCAAAAAATTTATCAAACTTCTGTGCACCACAACGGACCCCTACCATTTCCGGTACAAATTATATTCGTCACCGATGAGGCCATAACGGAATGAGAGAGCTGGGAATGCACAACTCTCCTGCAAAGGACGCGCAAACCGGTGCATCGCACAGAAAGACCACAAAGTGGATGGCACACCTGGAAAGTTAAAATGGCAGGGCCGTGCATCCAGGGACATCAGCATAAGCGCGTCTGCTTGCAGACGTTCGGTAACTTTCGGGCAAACAGCAGTTATTGGATAGGTCCCGTAATCAACAGCTCTTTGAATCCTACAGAAAAGTAAGGTAATGAGGTGTTCCCTCGCAGCCGTCCGCAAACCATTGGGGGCTGTGGAGGCACGACAATCCAGCTCATCCACCCCGAGTCTGATAAATTGTGTCATCGCCAGCGCGTGTGCGAGTGACACGGCGGATAGGAACATTTTTTCTTACAACAGGCCCTTCTTAAAGTATCCTGAAGGCGAAAGTGCAAAGCACAGTGCCGTAAATGTGATCCCTCCTTAACCCCGGGTACCACAAACCTGCAAAAACTGTCCACCACGATGCGTCCCGTGCAGCAACGCACAATGCGGGCTTCAACGTTTAGGCTGCGTGGGCGCTCCGTAATAATATACCCCAGCAAAGCGAATGCAGTCACGAAAACACCACCTGCCCGCTGCCAAGGACCCCATAGAAACTAGAAAGCTGGGATCATTTCAGATGCGTAACGCACCCTTCACATTCCCACCACGGTTCGTTAATGCTTCTACAGCTTTTAGCTCCAGAGCGGATTCGGAATAACATACACCTGTGATTGTTTCTCGGTTATAAAGGGAAACAGTCGCCGCACCTTCCGCTGTGTTGCCACTCCAACATTTTGTAAGGCCGCTCGCGCGCGAAATCACTAGGCGGTGGGGCTCAAATTATTCGCAGCTCGCAGCAGCAAAACTGTCCGTTATCCACATGAGGTCCACTGGACGAGGCGAGATGCAACTTTCAGGGAGCGCTTCCTTTAACTGATCATAAACCTCTTCTCTTACGTGGTGCAAGACGATAACTTTGCCCCATATCAGATCTACCTCATGGGACCTGAAGTGTCCAGCACAGTGACATTCTCTCATGTCAATTGCCACCAGTCTTGTATAGTTCACCTTCTCCGTGTGTACCGTTCTGACCATGGCATCTTCGTTAAACATCGCCGGCTCGTAAAACGTATTGAAATTCCAGAAAAAGTAGTGTGTGTTAACCAGGCGTTCCAAGGGGGCTTATAGCTCACTACTGCCTGTGCAACATCTCTCGATAGCGTGTTGCAGTAACCCGCGATAAATGAAACAGGTTTATCTTCAGACATTCCACCACTGGCTTCACTGCACTTTCCCATATTTAAACCTTTCCGTGGCATCATCCGTAAATTAGAAAGGTGGTGTGTCACCCTAATGAAAGCGTCATCATCACCTTTCATTATGTACGGTGTGGGGATGAAGAATTCTAACGAAAATTTGGACCACAAATATGTTTTATTACTCATAATCACCTCCACTTTCCGCCCCCAACTCGAATAATCACCGATCTGCTTCCTCGTCCCCGGGTACACATCACGTGTTGGCAGTACAACAATGCCCTGAAAACTTAATGCCTCCAACTTCGAGAAGTTTGAGAACCTGTAATCATTTTGTTGGTGAGGGGAGAGTAAATATAAGGGAAGGAAGTCTCCAATGAAATCATTTCTCTCTGCGGCCACACCACTGTATTTCCAACACGTCTCTCTCGCTGTAGAAACCTACGCCTGTACCGCTCCACATTATCCACAGACTGTATACCGGCAACAACAAAGTAATTCCTCTATTTCCACATATTTGCCGTTGCGTTTGGCACAAACTTTAGATACTCGTCTTCACCAACCGCCGTTAAATTTTTCTCCCCACCCTTAAACCAGACGCGACCCATAACACCGTAACGATTTAAACACGTCACCAACAATAACATCGAAACTACGAGCAAAATCTCCAACCTTTCACCGCCACATTTCCCCCTCCTCCTCATATTTCTATTTACTAAATTAGTTGGTGACGGTGTGCTGTGACGACGGGAAGTTTTGCACAAACACAACATGCACTGCATTAAGACATATGGTCGCAATGCACTCAAAATATTACAGGATGGTAACATTCCCTCTGCTACACAATGTTTACTTTATCGTAGAACCACAGCTCAGGACACTCTCCTTCTCTCGCCTGTATTTTACTCGCCGTTGCCTTTCAGTAATTCAGTTTCCCACGCCACCAGCGTCCTTACCCTCACACCAGTAACATCTTTTATCCAAAGTCTGCCTGCTTGTATCACCACTTCATTACAATGCCCCAACTCAATTTTCTTTGTTAAACAAGTTTTGAACTCTTTCACCCTCAGGACGGCACAAAGTCCCATTTTTCGACCGGGGATTTTTTTCTAACGTCCCCCCCCCCCCCCAAAAACAACAACAACAACAACAACAACAATATTATGAAAGTCTTCAATTTACCATCCTGTCGGCACCCATGCGTGCAAATGGAAGAAGGGGAAAAAGAGAGAACCTGGCGCTTGCATATGCGCACATTTTCCGTGCTGGTATTTACGCTTAACACCACGTCCATACGTGCCTTTCTTTCCTTTACCGTTGATGGTGCTGCCGCAACCGAAAAGACCCAATTGTTTTGTTAAACTTCTCTGCAACTGGTCAGCGGCATAAGCTCACACGGACACTTGGAAGGCTTACCAGATGATGGCAAAACCGTCTGCCAGTAACGGTGAGAATGTGCAATTCCTCGCCCGTACCATAATGCGGTGCTTTTCAGGGACACACGTCACTCCCATTATGTTGTCAACAGCAGTTATCTCTGTACTGAGTCACCCTTCACAGTTCGTCCCCGCTAATCTGAACATGTTTGTGACAACAATCGCGACTTAACACGTCCCCGCATTGGACCAGCGTTTTGGTGAAAGGCGATGCAACTCGTATTACACATTCTTAACTTTCCCTCTTCCTGAGTTGGACTCACGTGTTGGTGTTGTGTGCTACGTGGCTTAAAAGGGGGTAACGTGAAGGGTAAGAGAAGCAAACAAACAAACATAACATAACAACAAATCAAATCCAACATGATACATTCATTCAGCAACTGCGGCGCCAGCGCTGCAGCATATATTTCATCTTCTCACACACAAAACTAACCACCCTTTACGCTCTTCACAAAATGCGCGGAGAGGTTGCAACAGGGTAAAGTGAAGGGTAAATACACGTAAACGGCTGGCTGTGTGCAACATGCCGCACGATGGTTTCCCTATATGCATACTCCATTCCCGTTAGCTAAAGGTATCAGAGTTCATGCACGTTTCCGTAAAGCGGGGAAAGGATTTGTGATGACTGCGCACAAGCCTAAAGCGGTACCGTTAGCCAACATGCATTTGGTATTAATAACCTGAGGTCCTCAATGATGGTGACAAGTTTCGCTAAGACCACTCCGCTGCCGCTCCATCGCGGCAAAACACAACACATGGCCGGGGGGAAAAAACAAAAAGTAAAACTCATAACTGGCCATTTGGAACCCCCAAACGTTACGCCTCCTCTTCGGATGGCGCTGTGGGAAGCATGGTTAATTCCTCAGTCATTGCCGGATCAAACACAACTGGATAAAATGGGCCCTGAATCATGGCATCCGCCTGGAATTTAGTCGTATGTGGAAGAAGCGGCCCATTTTGGACCGCGTATGTTTTCTCACCCATGTAATGAATAAAGCAGCAACGCACAGCATCCAATGAGCGATTACCATGCGTTGCGAAGAGCGTCAGTGGGTGAATGAGAAGAGCTTCACCACGACGAAGATCCACCGTAACGGGTGGTGTGTCCATGAGCATTTCACCCTCTTCTTCATTAATGATTTCCCATATTGTGTTCAGTTGGTGCGCTTCATCTTTTGTTGGGTCGTATGAGACGGGTGGAAGTAAACCGCCCTCCCTCCAGCGGTGACTACCAGGCACAAGGCAGGGAGCCCCACGATCTTTGTTCATTGTGTCGAGCGCAATCATGACAGTGACGTGGTTGACTGGTTTTGTATGTTGCCAACGCGCATAATTTTGCTGCCAAGGAACACATGGCCCCGTTCTCGCCGCCTTCATAAAAACCTCATCGTACCACAATCGAACGAGCGAGTTGTTGAGGATCTGTGAAGCAGCTACGGTAATAGTGGGAAGGTAAATGAGGTCATGCATTCCCCACGCTGCACGCCACTGACCCTGGCAAAAAAATAATGGCCCTCCAGTTAAATCCGCTAGGGAAGTCGCATACAATCTCTCCGTCTTGGGGTGGTGCTCCACATTGTTGGCCAACTCGTTCACCTCGTCCGCCAGTTTATCAATCTGCTGATGATCGAGCACCGGTATTGGCATTTTCACATAACCAAACTGATGGAAGCTGTTTACAACATCAGGGGAGATTACAAACTGTCCGAACTCATCCACATCAGGAAGCGTGCCGTAAAGACATCCGAGGGCGCCATTGACATCTTTCAGGTCTTCTGGCAACTGACCTCGCAAGAACTTAAGTACATAAGACTTGCAACGATGTGACGCTGTCAGCGCTGTTATCTGTGAGCATGGGCTGAAAAAAGGAAGACGAAGGCGATTAGTAAAACAACCGAGTTTGCGACCGGATCGCATTCTTCGCCTACTAGTTTGTGTACTCACAACGAACCTGCTCACTAAAGGGAAAAAGAGGGAAATGAAAGAGCAAACTTAGCAACACGCAAATCATCGCCTTCAAAAGTTCAAAAAAAAAAACAACAACAACAAAAGAGTGGATAAAAAGAACAAAGAGGTGGAGTTCATGGCGTTGGCCGCTACCACTTATAGCGTCCAGTGGCGCCTGTGATGGGAGGCAAAAAAGATGGGACAACAGTGAAGGTTCTCGCAACACTTCTGCTCAACTTCATAAGCCTTCTGCCCTCCTTTTTAATTATTTGGGTAACATCTCCCTCTGTTATACGACCATCTCTGGATTAACCGACCGCGATGTTAAAGGTTCACTTCAATTACAATTCAACGCCACAGCGAATAAAAAAAGCCGAGCACTAGCCAACGAGAGAAACATATATATATATATACAAAAGTGGCAAAATGAGGACGTATTACCTCATTACAAACCTTTGCCTATCTTTTGCAACTTCCCCTTCTCGCCGTTACTTTTATGACGTTGAGTCTTTCCACCACTCTCTTTGATATCTTTCTTGGCTGCTTTTTTGGTCTTTTCACCCCGCTGAATGATGCGGTCGTCCTTTTGTTTTATGTATCCACCGGAACGCGGGACCCGGTACGGATTGGCAGATGCCTTCATGGCAGCCGTCGGAGCGACATCTCTTTTACGCCTCTCAAGACATTTCTTTCTCTCAATTTCCTGCTTTTCTAATCGGCGAAGACGAGCCTTTTTGATGTCAAATGTATTAAAGTTCGTAGCAGGTCGAATAACTTTAATACCCTGCAAGTACGCAACAGCGGGTTCAATGAGATTAGCTTCCGGGCGAAGTGCGTTTCTCCACCACCTCAACTCAACGGCGTCATCAGCTTCTATGGAGTGAAGCAGTGCCTGAGGATCGTTCCTATGTTTGTCAATAAGGGAAACATTCTTAACAATGATATTAGTCCCTTTGATGAGTTTTTCGTCGCGACGAGATGCCGCTTTGTTTTTCATCCCCACTAGCCGACTAGGCGGAAATATATATATATATATGTATATATGTGTATAATATAAAATAATATAAAAACAAAGAGAAGTAAACACATATACGAGCCAACAATAAAAAAAAAGAATTATGCGTGCATACAGACCGATAAAAGGGAAAAGGATAACGGAAGGGGTTGCTAAACGAATAAGCTGAGTGAAGAGGGGAGATAAGTGAGAGTGTAAAAGCCCATTCTTTCCCATGTTCGAGTGGCGTTGAAGAAACAGGAAAAAAAACAACAACAGAGAATGAGGTGAGGGGCTAATAACATAGCAGCAAAGCAGAAGGAAACAAAGAGAAGTACAAGGCATAATATTTTCAACACACTCGAAAGGTAAACATACAAGAGAGGTTTTGATGCTTTTACCTTTTTACTATTTGTTTCCACTAAGAGAATATCTGAATTCACTTTACTTGACTCACGCACTGCTCGCAGGTCTGCGGTCTCCTATTCTTTGCGCAATCCATGACATAGCCTCCCGAAGAGAATCACCTTTTGATGCACTGCATCCCATCAGTGTCCAAGTTCGATCATTTACAGCAGCCAACCCCAATGATTCGATGAGATCGGCGGGACTCACCGCTCCTTCCATATCTTGTTTGTTAGCCAGCACCAAAAGCACCGCCTGGCGGAGTTGTGGTTCATTGGCTAATATTTTATGGAGAACACTTCGCGCCGCAGGAAAGCGGGAGGGGTCAGCGGCATCCACCACAAATATTACGGCATCCGTTTGATCGTAGTAAAGGCGCCAGGAGTCACGCAGCTGCTCTTGACCCCCAAGGTCCCAGCAAGAAACTTCGATTTTGTTATTATTAGATCCATGCGAAATGCTCAGCTGCTCGACGTTCCCTCCAAGTGTCGGTTGTGTCGCTATACTGTGTCCAAGTTGCAGGTGGTACAAAATTGATGTTTTGCCCGCATTGTTGAGTCCAAGGATGAGCAATTTGTAGTGCCGATTAGGGTTGAAAACCGACCAAAGGCCACTAATAAGTTGTCCCATAACGTGCGAATGGGCAAATTGGCTACGGGTACGTATCTAAAGACTAAGCCTCTAACCTCAAACATACACACACACACACACACACACACACACACACACACACACACACACACACACACACACACACACACACACACACACACACACACACACACACACACACACACAAAGGCAGCGACAAACGGGGAAAGAAGAAAATATAACAAGATCGAAACTGTGCAAGTGCACATACCATGGTATATAATCGCATGCGCTTAAAACAATTATCAAGGGAGACCAACCAGTACAGCAGCACTTTAACAAGCGCAAGTTCTGTACAACACCAAAACAACCACCACACACACCGCCGCCGCATTAACACGGACGCGTACACATCCGAAGAAACGAGGCATGTTCCCGCCTCGGTGGTGTTCTCACGAGTCCAGAGATGGAAGAAGGCACTTTTTCCAAAGTGGCTCGAACCGTCGTTCGTCTCCACCACTCCAAACTTTCACAATCGCTAGTGAGAGATAACCTTGGGTTGGGTGCACCTCGCGTACCTCACATTCAACCACTGCACCAACTACAACATCGGGTAGACTGTGGAGAACCACATGTGCGAACTGCAATTCTGTAATATAGATATCCGAAACGTAAAGATACTCGTGATGTCGCTGCTTCCACCTTCCTGCCCATGGAACAGTTCGGTGCACGCCACCATCAGGTTGTGATGGTGAGTCGTGACTGCATTCGACGACGAATCGCGCATACTCAGGTGCACACTTTACACTTCGTGTGTCACCAACAAGACAAATAAAGCGGTGATGGGGACTTTTCGTAAGGATGTTTTGTTTAATGTGTTTCAACAACCAGTAGCGTTGACTGCTTTCCTGCAAAATACTTGACTGCTCCTGCTTACTACTGATCATTGAACAAAGTGTGGCCATAGTATGCTCCGCTATTGGTTGCTCAATCAGCACAGGGGAGCTCTTTTGTGCAGAATGTAACGCACCGCCTCCACTACTGCAGTGCGAAGTGCGCCAGAGCCATACCTTCAATTGATGATGCACCAACATATCTGCATAGCGCCTCAATGGACTAGTGCTGTGCGTATAGTTATGTGTGTCGAGACCTGCGTGGTAAATGGGCGTGTGGAAGTAGACGGCTCGTGTGACTCCGCTCAACTGCCGAATGGATCGTTGCATCGCCTCCGCGAAAAAAACGTACTGCGGATCGAGAGATTGGACAGATACTACGCCCTGCGGCTCTCTGTACGACTTCGCTGCAACATGGTCTAAAGACAACTCTCGCGTGCCGCGAAATGGTATAGAAAGATGATTTTCCTGCGCCACACGAGAGCAAACCTCATTTGCGGCGATCATCATCTCCGCAACGGCCAGTCGAGCGTCCCTAGTGCCAATGATTTGGTCCTCCACCGAAAGTACCTGTGCCCCAGCACCCACTTTGATGAGCGGCTCAGGCAAGTCTGCATGGATGAAACGGTCTCCCGCTCGCAACTGCCTGGTTTCATATCGCTTCTGTGCAGCTCTGTAGATGCGGCGTAAGATGCTTTCATCCTCCACAGTCATCCACGAGGGACGGCATGATGATGTGCCTCCTGAGGCTACCATACCTTTCTTTCCCTCTTCGCGTTTAGCAGGAGAAGCCTGAGTGCTTTCTCTTTCGGTGTGATGATGCTGATTTCCCACCTGTGCCTCCTCATCATACAGAGCTTGTACCTCGTCGTACGTGATGCGGCGAAGTTTATGGAGCCAACCGACACCAACGCTATAGTTTTTCAGTTCTCCAGTTACCTCATCAATCTGAAACCGAATATCAAACGTGCGGCAAGGCCTGTCCTCACGTAGGGTTGCAGCATCAACTATCGGCTTCGGTAACATGAAAAAAACACCTTCCGGAAGGTATGTTGTCGTTGTCAGTAGCCTTGCGGTGAGTTGCTCCAGTGGACTATCGAACGGGCAGTAGACGGTAGCATCGGAAACGTACACCACAAAGCACTCCTCACCTGTCACGGGATCTTTATACACTCCTATCGCGTCATCAACCTCCGACGTGCTCGCAGAATCGATTGCATATGCCGGGTTGTGAGTGACAACACGGAGAATGTCGAATGGGTCGCTACCGTCGCGCTCCATGTCGTCCCTGAGGTGTGCCCGCATATGTGCAAGCGCGCTTGGAGGGTATTGCAGCTCTCCCGCGAACGCCACACGCCGAAGGTTGTCGCCCGGTTTAGCGTACCCTATTGCCAGCAGCAACTCTTCCATATCTATCGGGCCTTCAACACGTTGCGGGGAACCACGAATGCACGACAGCACATGACTCAGTTCATTCAATGCCTCAATCGACATGACCCCCTCACCCGTAGCGTAGCGTGCGAGTAATCGAAGAATTCTCCCTTCGCTCACCGCATCAAGCGGTTGAGCCGGAAGTGACCACACCTCACTCAGTGAGCGCTGGAGGTGAAGCAGTTCCTTGTCAAGAGAAGCATCCTCACCGGAATTCCCCGCAGCAGAGGAACCAACAGTAGTCAAGGATTGAGGATTGTAGCGCTGCAGCAAGGAACCGAGGATAAATTTGCGAGCCCATTCGGTATTCAGGTAGGAACCAGAAAACTGCACGAGCTTTGCGACGCGCCGAGGGGTCATTACCGGGGCGTCTTCTAACCGCCATTTTGGTACAATGAAGGAAAACAAGGTGGGAAAGGTATAGGCGCACAACGTCGCTCGGTGAAAAAGAGCAAATGGGTAAGTAAGCCCTTAAAAAGTTAAGCATGTTCCACAAATACATTACAGTTGATGTACCGTTCATACCTTGGGCAGTGATAACGATAGGCAGCAATGGCATTGACAAAAAACGAGCGGCAAAGTACAACTTACCCTGACCATCCCCCTCTTTTTTCTCACACCCTATTTTCTTCGTTACTTCATTCCTCTCCGCTTGCTCAGTGTGTGTGTACGTCGGCATCCTGTTGGTTAGCACCCAGTTGACGCATATTGCGGAAATATGCCGCCTTCTGCCGCAGCATCACTAACTCGTCATGGGTGTATTGCCCCTCCATTGCATCATCAAGGAGGCCAAGGGTCGGGTTATGTGTGAAGGCTGACTGCAGCTGTTTCAGACGACTGAGGAAGTGCGCCGCTACACCTCGCGCTCTTTCTGCTTGCCGTATATATTCAGGTGACAACTGACATAACAAATCGTGGCGCTTTTGCTCAACACGCTCAATCCAGTCACCAAGTTGGTAGTACCGACGGACGAGATAAGCGTCATACACCGTCTTCACAGTAGGGTGAAGATTCGCGTAGACACGATCAAGCTCTTCGGCTATCTTCTCCCGGTCTTTTTTTATGCCCGCAATCATTTGGTGGAAATGCGGGTGAAGTGGATCTTCGTGTAGTCTCTGCAGCTGATCAGCAGGTTTCCCGTAGTACTCATAACAACTCCGCAGACACTCACTCAGCAGGTTGTGACTAAAATTGAGGTGGTTGTTGGGATGCTCGTTGGTTGGCGGGTATTGCATATGTTGCTTCAGGTAAGTATCACTGTAACCGTCCCATTGTTCAACGTTCAACCACTGCTGCTGGTCGCCTTTTGTGCGTGGAAGCGAATCGATGCCGTCTGGCTGTACTATGTGAGGATTATGCAGATAACGATGAAACTGGTCGCTCGCCTGCAGCCGGCACGCCACACAAAGTGGATTGTACCAGAGTGGCGAGGATGGTGTTGCGAGGGTGCTGCCCCTCCGGACGCACGGCTGTTGCGCTTTCGTAGCGGCACCCGCAACCCACGTCTTGGTTTGGGTCGCGAGCATAAGGCAAAACAACCGGACACAAATACTATTAATGTACTACACCTTTGTCCCTTTCACCTTCCTCTTCCGTCGCCGTTTCTGGTGCCTAACTGGTACAACCGACGCTCTCCTTCCACGGTTCCACCCTATTCCTTTCACCACCATCACGTTTGAGAAGGGGTAACGACGCGCATTTGGAAGTAATCAAAACGAAAAGAACGGGGGACACAATGGTTTTAAAACAATTACGTGAGCACACAGTGCATCAATAACATAAGGTTAGCACGCTACGACACCCCTTACCATGTGGTAATGCGCAATTTTCGACATGGGTCTCCTTCTAACTGGCTTCGTCCCTCAACACCTGTGTGTTTTCCTTCAGCCGGTCTGCCGTAAACATTGTGTCACATACCCACCAGATGTACCGCATGTCAACACACATCACAACACTCCTATCATTGCGCAACTACCCGACTCCCGCACCACTCAAAACTGCAGAATGTACGTATCTTTGGTTGATACTCATATACGTGAACCCGCCGCTAGTCGCCATTCTTCCACTACAAAAGATTAAGTGTTCCCCTACTTGCTCTGCCCTCCACTATGATTTCGGAAAAAATTGTCAATGTGTGCTCTCTGCCGCATTGTGACGTGGGGCGTTTGGCCGACGGAAGAAAACTTCACGATGGCCCATCTCCTTTGATTGCTTCCCGTCATGAAATTGCGAATAAATGTCGTTGAAGGGAGTGTAGTACTTCATTGACTGAGGATTTTCAGTTGTTCCGGCGCTCTCCCACATTTGCTGCAGTAAATCGTCCCATACCGCACGACCAATGTTCCATGCGGCTTGGTCTGAGCGGGGTCGGCGCCACTCACCGTATTCGCCCACCATGCGCAGAACGGGTTTGCGGCTGCCGAGGGGAGCATCCCATGCGTTGCTGAAGGCGAATATGCTGTCGCCATCCATTTTGAAGCGCTGCGCCCGAAATATACCGTGGCCCTGCGAAATCGTCATGCTCTCCACAACATTCTGGTGAACGCGCATCCGAGCCTCACGTGTGTGGCTCTTTATCCAGTGTGGTAGGAAGAATCCTTTGAACTTAATACCACGTGCAATGACGTCCATATTGGCGATCTGAAGCGGCTTTCCGCCTGTATTGCCATATGTAACACAAACACCATTGTCACCGAGAAGATTAACTAAACTGGAAGCGAAGTTACCACAGGTGTGGTTGAGTAAAAGCTTTGGCGGCGGCACGTCAGAAAGAAGCCGACGCATGTAGTTAGTTCGCACGTAATTGTACGGCACGACGGCAAATGCTCCCCTCATTTTGAAGAAAGCTAAAAGATGTGCATGCTCCGTGCGTCCCAATTGCATTGTCTGGAACAATTTTGCACCACGGGCACGGATGTAACCCTGACAAATTTGAGCGATAGAGGACGAGGCGCCTGTCTGAAGTACTACGTCGTTTGGTTGCAGACTCACGAAACTATTCGTTAAATGGTACGCCGTATGGAAAAGCGAGAGCGAAGCAAGGTATTCAATATCAACATCTGCGCGATTTGGCACGACGTCCAAATTTTCAACATCCGTCACAACATGTGTGGCCCATGTGCCCACTGTTGGATTATTAACCCATACAAGGTCGCCTTCCTGAAGCAGCAGTGAGGCCCCTTTACCAACTTCTTCAACAACTCCAACACCCTCAACACCCGCAACCTGCGGAAATGCGGTGGGTCGAAGCGGCCCACAGTACCCGCCGATCATGGCCCGGTCGTGTCGGTGGACGGGGGCCGCCAACATCTTTACCACTGCTTGAGAACCGCTCCTATCAAAAGGGATTCGGTAGCGCTCGTACTGCAAAACCCGCTCAGGTGCCCCTTGTTTGTGGTAGCGCCAACCAGTGGCAGCAACGCTCCGCAGAGCAGTCAACCCCAGGAAGGTGGCAGAGCGTCGCATCTTCCCGATCCCAGTATCTAAACTTACTAAAACTACTTTCTGTACTTTCTTTGTTCCCCTCCCGTGTCGTATCCTCACAAAGTGTACTACTGCTAATGTGCCTCAGACACGAGGGCACTATGGGATACGCCTGCCTATTTTAAGGTACACGTACCGGTGTTGTCTCTCCTGGAGCACTTACAAAGGGAGATTAATTCCTGTCAGAGCTGAAAGTAAAATTGAAACAAATCGGTAATGGAAGCAGGCCAACCATCGAGCCACATAAGGAGAATGCACTAAAACTTAAGCCTCATGTGCGTACACCATCTTGACATAACCACCACGCAGGGGGGCGTGGACCCGTGCTTCTACCGCAAGGGAGTAAAGTGTAAAACAAAACAAAAGTGTTCACACAAACGCCCTCCCCCTTGCAAACTTTGTACATAAATAAATGCTCTTCACACACCTACACAGCAGACTCTCTGTCTGCGCCATTCATATGCCGGCAATACGACCACAGAAGCGCCCCTTTGCCACATTGAAATAGTAAAAGCTCCTGGACGTGATAGGAACAGCATGAGACAAACAGGATAAAATAGGTGAAGCAAAGTAGGGGTCCAACGCAGCCAACGCCCTACTACTGAGCTAAACTCCTCTTTCACTGCTTCGGTGCGAACTCCCCGTCTCTTTTGCTTCCTGTTCACGGGCGGCTTGCTGAACATTAGCAAACCCCTGAAGTGACGCGCGATGCGAACCCCCTTCCCCGGAAGGTTTAGGGAATACAAAGGCAGAATTCGCGGAGGTCCGCCTCGGTGGTGGTGGTCCCCGCTTAGTGGTGCTGCCACTGGCCCCTGACGGTTTTCTTTCACTGAGCGTAACCGCATCAACATTAATTGGTGGGAAGGTACTGCTCGCATCTCCGCCCGTAACGGTATGCCCGCCGGAGTGAGAGGCCCCAGCAGGTTTTTCTTTCCACATACTCTCTAGCATACCAACTAGTGCACTCGTTGTGGCAGCAGTATCCAAATTGTCGTCTAAATCAGCTACATTCCCACTAGAGATGAAGCCAGCACTCCTCGGTGAGGTGTCCTCCAAAGCAGTGGGCGACAAAGCGGTCAGCCCCACTTTCGCACCCCCTAGATGCTGACTTTGTCCAGCAGCTGTGGCATCTTCACCGTTGGTTTCTTCCTTCGCCACTTGTTCCAAAACAGAAATTTCGAGGGAGGGCTGGTGATCACTCGACATATCGGCGTTTGACGACGATGTCTGCCGTCTCCCCTCCGGATCTGAAATACCCACAACACGCTCCTTAAGTCCCTTGCGACGCATCTGCTGTGCGTGTTGGTCCCTCGCCCGCTCTTCAGCAAGCTTCTCCGTTAGCTGTTTGTTCTGCCGGCGTAACTCCTCAACAGTATCTTCAGCCTCTCGAACCTGTCGCAGTAGAGCGGCACGACTTTGCTCTAACCTTTTAATGTCCTCCTCCTCAGTCTTAACTTCTATGATACACCCAAGCTGCTTTTCCTTTTTCTTTACCGCCTCAAGAAAATCAGCTTCCAGTGCCCTCTCTTCACTCAGAGTAAGAAGTGCCTTTGGGAAATTAAGGGTGGAGATCATCTCCAGAAAAGCAATCTCTGCGTGGTAGGTCTCGAAACGGTACGCGACACGGATGTCGGATAGGTGTGTGTGTGACGCGTCGTTGCTTCTGCTACTTGAAAGAAAAAACAGATCCCCTAGTCGCTCACGTTTAAAGGCAGCATCAAAACCTGAAAGAAGCACACTGTTGCGGGCAATCTCACACATATCATTGGGCGAAAGCTTCCACACCTTTGAGGCAATGGAGTACTCCTCTAGTAGTGGCTCCTGGGTGTGATGAAACATAAGTGGGCTGTCCGTGCCGAGGGAAACATTAAGACCGCGACGAAAGAACGTCGGAAACGGGTTGTCCAGGTACCCGAGCACCTTCGTGTTGTTGCTCAGCGGGCTTACCGTTACCCCAATGCGGGCGAGGTAAAAAAGATACTGCAGTGGGGTATCATCAGCGAGAGTAACGCCATAATTAATAGCGTTGGCAAGTAAAAACCCACCGATGAGGTGTTCCACAGGGCCTGTTTCTCCACAGCTTGGTCGAAATGTAAACGTCGAGAACTTCCGGCGTCGACGAAACTCGTTCAGTGAGTAAATATTTGCCCACACATGATACATGTAGTAGTTGTATGGAGGCTCTTCCTCGGTCGTCCACTCATGAGGCGGTTTCGTTGCATTGTTGAGCGGTATGTCGTGTCTTCGTTCGTCTTCAACGCAATCGAAGCCAGAGATGTGGTTAAGGAAGTGGAACAAGCGGGGATCTTTGCTTGGATGGAGTGAAACAGTCCATAGTGGTTTGAATATGTTTTCGATGTACTCAGTAAAACTTTGGACCTTTCCACACTCGCGCAGATAACCGTAAATGCGCGGGATCTGCACCATCCATCGGTTGTGTACTGATGCCATACCATGTGTGTCGAACCAATCAGAGAGCAACCCCCATTCATTGGGGCTCGCGCCATAAATCGGTAGCCTGTTTTCGGTGAAGGTGAAACGGTCATGCTCGAAGTTCTCAAAGGTTAGCTTTGTCAACTCAGCGAAGTAGCGTCCCTTCATTTGGTTGTCTGTGTTCAGCAGTAGTGTACACAAGACATCACGGCCGCCAGGTGTATATTGTGCGCTCCCAACACCAAGTGTTGTGTCGACTTGCACATTGAGGTCATCTACAGTTAGTGTGCTCGGAGAAATATTTAACTCCTGTAGCAGTTGCCGCAACGTTTGCGGTTCTTTTCCCTCTTGGTGGGCCACAATGTCATCACCATTATTATTAGCCTTGGAAACGATGAAGTTCAGCAGCTGCCGAGCAGTCATACCGGACTCCATACGAACATTATTGTCCACTTTTGTTGCTTGATAGAAGTCACGATTCTGAGAAGCCTTGCTGGCCGTTGTCCCCGCTTCAAGACTGCGGTTAACCGCAAGGTGTAACATAAACTTGCGCTCAAGCAAATTCAATCGCCGCGTCGCGAAGTTGCGTACGTGCGCATTCTCTAGCATGGCGCGCAGTTCCTGCACATGTTGACGAAAGTCGTCAAAGTGAAACATATCTTTTGGGAGACGGGGAATCTGATGAACCTCGTGTGGCACAACAACACCTTCGACGGTTTTGAACATCCACTCGTCCTCATCAAATGTATCATCACGGCGGAATGCATGTTCAATATCGTCCGACCGCAGCACTCTCCCATCTACATCACGTATGTTGTGCTGCCGAACATACTGCGAGCGCAGCTGTAACGCACGATGCAACAGAGTCACAACCAGCGTATCAGAAGGATCACGTTCGAGGGGGCCTAAGAAGACAACGCGAGGAAAGTCCGTATGTGGATCGCGAGCGAGGAACGGCATTTGACTTGACTGCATCATTGTAACGGCTTGTTGTAAAGTTACGCCGCTTGGCTCAACTTCGGTCGAATCCCCAGCATGGCTCCCAGAAGCCATGAGAGGGGGAGGGGTGGACAGCAGTGTCGGGAGAGGAAACGCCCCTCGCTTTCCCCTCGTATTTCGCACCGCGGCCTGATGAATAATGTTCAATTCCGTTTGCCACAGTTCCTGTCGCAACACAAGACGGCACGTCGGAACTTTGCTAAACTCTAGCATGTTCCCCTGAATGCCTTCCTGAAGGAATGAATCCCCCAACCACAGTGCCTTAACATCGGCGGGAAATGACGACACAATCACGGAGTTTAACGCTATCTCACATGCATCAGTGCCAGATAGCTGAAACAGTTTGCTCGCAGTGCCGTATTCCTCGATGAGAGGTTCTTTAGAATGGTGAAACAACAAAGGTTGGTTGGTCGTCAGTGTCACGAGCAACCCGCGGCGAAAGAAAACAGGAAAGGGGTTCTGCATATACGGGAGCCCCATCCCATTGTTACACAGTGGCATCATGACCAGTCCGATCTTTCCGGCACCATAAAGATACTGCAGCACAGGATTATGCTCTAGGAGAACACCGTTAACAAGGCTGTCGCACAGTAGGTAAGAATAAACCAATACATCTATTTGACCGTCACGATTCCCGGCGAAGGCACGTAGCTGCAAAGTATTGAGGCCCTTGCGACGGCGCAAAGCGTTGAGGGAACAAAGATTTGCCCATACATGGTAAGCGAAGTAGAGATCGCAAACATTCTCACTCCATGGCACCTCAACGGGTCGCCTCAGCTTGCGCTCGAAAGTGGAGTTGCGCTCCTCTTCATCGGACACAATCACAAACCCACCAAGGTTCTGGAGCAGCGCCACAATAGAAGCGTTCTTCGGGTCTTCGGGAGCGAGTGTTGCTGTAAACAGTGGTAGGAAAATATTTTCCAAGTGTTGCTGGTGGTTCTCAAGTGCATCCTTTGTTGAATCGCTTCGTATCCGTCTCCGGGGTAAGGCAACGAACCAGCGGTTATGCCACATTCGTAGCAGATTATGCTCCTGTGCCCACGCGGCCAGCTGCTCCCAATCTTCGGCAGAAGTACCACATAGTTCAACTATACATTCAGTTGCCTGTGGGTTTCGCATTCGTTGCTCATTCTCGGACAGTGTGGGTTTCACAATTTCTGCAAAGTATTTCCCCTTATTCAAAGTATTGTGTGTGAGGAAGAGTTGCAATAGCTCCGCGCAGTTGCGTCCAGTGCGGTTCAGTTCAAGATCAAGCGGATCGTAATGGTAACGTTGCTTTTCATTTGGTGGTGACAACCCCAGACCCTCGATAGTTAGCTGCTCAACCTCCGTAAATCCGAGCTGATCGCATGTTGTACTCAGTGTGTGCACCTCAGTTTTATCCGCCGAATACCGCACCTCATCCGATCCACAATACTCCACCTTGTCCTGGATGTATTCACGCAGCAACTCCGAATTCACCATGCAACTCAGATACACGCTATTATCAACTTTTGTACAATCGGAAAATACACCAACATCGTGGCGGTGGTGGTCAGGGTTCTCAACGTTGCTGCTGCACAATTTGTACAGGTTATACTTCTCTTCCAGCACTTGTAGACGCTGCGAACACGCCCGGCGGCAATCTGGATGCTGCATCGTGGCACACAACTCTATCACGTCGTCGTAGAACTGCTCCCATGGTAAAACTTCGGTCTTTTGGTCCGTGAACTGGGCGACACCAGTTTCAAAGGAGAAAACAACCGGAGGCACCAAGCGCCCTGTTCCCTCCTTCTGTCCCTTATCCACTGATTTGTACTTCTCTCGTGTGGTTACCGCCCGGAGGAGATATTGGCTAGCGGCTTGCATTTCAATGCCGCCGGAGTCACCATCCAGTTGTACGGCATATAAATTGTGCTTCACCGCGAGTCGCGCTAAGTTGTGGGTGTTTCCCTTTCGGGATGTGTGTTGACTACCAGAGTGAACTGAAAGTGGCGCCACGACGCTGGCAGCGCCTGACATCAGCGCCTGCGCCCGTGAGGCGAAGGGAGCACCTTTACTTGAGCTCGGGACTTGATGGCTGCCACAACTCCTCACACTGGGGGCATCGGGTGCCACCGTCTGTAACAAAGTTCCACCACTGCCTTCTGCAAACTCACTTCCGCAAAAAGTCGTTTCCGAGACTTCATGTTGTTTGGTCTCTTCCTCGCACTGAGAAGACGCTGGGGGGTCAGAGTTACTTCCCCGGTTAGAGACCTGCTGCTCCATGTTCCTCCAAAATGGTTTTTACCTCCTATAAACAGCCCCTTTCTGCTCAGACGGGTGTAAACTGCCGTAAAATATTAATAAAAGGAAGACACAAAGTCGATCAAATGAAACACACACACACACACACAGAAGAGGAACACGTCCAGCTCCCTTCAACAAACGGAGAAAAAAATAAAGAAAGAGATACAGAGAAGCTCACAGTCCATGAGAGAGAGAAATAAGCTTTAGTGCTGTTTACACCCAGTCAATCGTGCACTGTAAACCGGCTGCGCGCGATGCCGCCCCTCCCCCCCCAAAAAAAATTGCACTCGATAAACACAGCTTTCGCCCTAGCCATTGAAATTCCTAATAGCACCAACACAAATAGAAGTTTCTGCCCGCACCCCGCCTGTAAGCAAACGCCTCTAAATGTCAGTAACGCCCACGTTTGCAATGCCCGCATCCATGTACCGAACCGGTTTTTTGGCGTGAGGTGGCACTGTCTTGCTTCCACCGCATGTATGATCAATGTGAATGGGGCATTCCCAGACCGACTTTCCAGTGAGAAGAACCTCACGGTCCACATAGTCAACAACATTCGTGTAGTTGTACTGCACAATATCAGCCAAATGTTTCCGAGTATAGGTGCTATACTCATACTTCCATTCAGGGACGTGTGGCCATTTCATGAGTGTCTCCTCACGGGCCCTTTCACGCCGTAGCGCCTCGCAGTACACGGGATCCACCACAGCGTACGGCTGAGGCTCGCGCACGTGCTCCGTCAAGCCAAGCACAGTGGCTACACCGATAGTAGTTATGCCCAATGACTGCGCGTACGATAAGCCATCCTCCCGGTCGTAGGTTATGTATGCCTCCCACGGTCCCTCGATCTCATCTGGGTGTACCGGACGCGGCACAGCCTCAACAGTCTCATACCGCGGCGGGGGTAGCGTCACATTTGGGAAATAACCAAGTTGGATGGTAGTGCGTGCGAGGTATGACCGCCGTTCAGCTTTAAGCCGCTCGAGTGGGTTCTTTGGTGGAGGCTGTTTTTCCTTGGGGGGTGGAACGGGCACGCGTGCTGCGACAATTACCCCCTCATGAGTTTCAGTGTCACCACTGTGTTTAGCACCTTTATCTGAAATGGCATCGTTGGCAAATATCCCCGGGGCCAGTTCCACTTCAGTATAGTCGTACGCGCTGGGTGCTGCCGTTGACCACTGATGGTATGCCTTCACATCACTACATTCCGCCATGTACTGCGTCCAAAGTTGCTCCGCTTCCTCCTTCTGTTTCAACACCTCATCCGGAAGCTTCAGCTCGACTCGCACGATACCTTTATGTGGTTCAAAAACATCATAACGACCGAAAAGTTCACGCAGGCGCTCCTCCTCAACATAGCAACTCAGTTCCACCTTCACCACACTTGTTTTGTCATGCGCCCCAGGGGGAGGAGGAGGACCCGGTGGATAACGATAAATGCCACGTTTCAGCCTTTCCTTAAATATCTCCACTGCTCGGGCCGTTGCTTCCTCATCACGCTCCTTCACGACACGCTTAATGTTGCGCATCGATTCATCGATCATTTTCAGCCTCGAGGGGGCAGGCATTGCACCCAGTTCTTCTTGGTGCCGCAAATAGTGTTCCTTCATGGACTTTAACATGTTTCGCTCCTTCAAAAGCAGGAACCATATGTGCTGCAAATCGGCGAGACTTTTATTACGTAGCACCTCAACCGTCCATGACCCGCCGGGAACGGGGGGTCGTTTGTTGTTGAGGAAATTATTGTCAACGAACTCATAGAATGCTGCTGCGCTCAATTTCGTTAAATTACGCTGCATGTTCCGAGCAAACGTGAATGTAACCAAATGTGAACAGTACCGCCGAAGACGAACAGCCTTGCTTCTGTTTACTTCTCCCAAACAATGACCAATGAAGAAAAGAGAACATCAAGCACCTCCCTCGTGTTCGAAAGTAGAGAAATAAGGATAAGTAAACGTAAAAACGAGGGATAGCATACAATAGTGTATGAGGTGTTAGAATTAAAGCTGTGGAAGATTGTGTCCTGGACCACATTCAATGAAAAACGCATACAAGAAACTCTTGAAATGTAAAGGGCACGCAGACACGAGTTTGTGCGCTACACTAAGACCCGTGTTCAAACATTTTCTTACAAATCGCACGCTCTTCCCTCACCAGCTGCTTCTTCTTTTCTTTTATCTTCATACGTAGTTGTTCGACAACTTCCTCCGACTGCTGGCCATTTCCCTCCGCACAAGCGGCAAGCACATCCACATCCTTCTCGGCCTCTTCAATATGGCCTCTTTGCACATGGCATTCGGCACGCCGCCACAACGCTTTTCTGTTTTTCTCCTGTCCAGGAACATTGAGGACTTTTGTTGTGTGTTCAACGCCTTTGTCAAAACGACAGAGCCTCATATCAGCAACCGCCAAGTTGTTCATAACTGTTACGTAGAGATCCATTAACTCACTCTTGCGACCAGGGCTGAGGTCCCGAGGTGTTGCTACGCCTCTTCGCCGTGCCAACATGTCGATCAACGCATCTTCCGAGAAACCTCCGTCTCCCGGTATGTATTCAGATAGAAACAGCAGTGCCTTCTTGTACTGAAAGGAAGCCTCTTTAAAGTTTTTGTCCGATATGGCGGTATTTCCCCTTTCCTTGGCCTCCTTCGCTCCGCGCAAGCACCGCGTATAAGCTGTGTCTTCCGTCAACGGTGAAGTTACAGGCCTCACGTCCTCCATGCACTGCGGCTCCGTGTGAGAACAATCTGGATGTCAACTATATTTAGCCTTCCTTATTCGAATAACAGATAAATTTGGAAGCAAAAACTCCTTGAGGGATCAAGGGAGTCTCATAAATGAAATCCTAAATTGAAATTTAATTCCCTTATGCAAAGAAAAAAACAAAACAAAGAAGAGGGCATGTTAAAATAATTACGTGCGCATGTATCTGGATAGGCAAGCGTCCCTGCTGAATTTCTGACGGCGTAGAGAAGCAGTAATTAAGCACCCAACCCTACCGGGTCCTCACGCTCCCGCAACATTTTTAGAGTCAGCCGCATGTCCTCCGGAACTGGGCACTCCACTACGGTCTTTCCCCCTCCGTTGCCGCAATATTCATCGTAATCGGCATCACCCACACGCGGAGCCACGACGCCACCCCGTGGTTTGGCAGATGTTCCATGTTGTGGGGTAAGTGTAACACGGACTGCATGGAGTGCAGGCCGCTGCAAACCGAATTCCTCCCCCACTACCTGCGCTCGCCGACTGTAACGGCCGTCACCCAACAATGGATGACATAACCGAGCAAAGTGCTGCCGGATCTGGTGACGACGTCCCGTGTGTAAATGAATTTCCAAGTAATAGACGCCACTCCTCGGAAAGTACTGCAATACACGATATGTTGTTGTGGCTGACCGCCGATCCATCGCCCCTACAGGCAAGGCGCCTCCCTTCGAGGAATTGTACGCAGCGATCTGAAGAGAAAAGTCGGCGCCATTTGCAAGGACGTCGCACATTATGATCCCACATGGATTGAGGTACCAACACTCTGACGTATCTATGCGGGAGATCGGTGGGGGACAATGCAAAACAAGCGCCCGGTAAACCTTTTCCACGCAACGCTCCACAATACTCGCACGGCGAGCCTCCTCAAGCGAGGCTTCTGTATCCGCAACGAGCACTAATCCACTAGTACCCAAGTCGATACGGTTAACAAGTCCATGCTGAAACAGCACGGGCGCACTAGGTCCTTTCCACGGGAGGTTCCCTGCCAAAAAATCGAGCAAGTGAGGGTGCCCCACATGAAGGGTGGTGCTCATACCCGCAGGTTTGTCAACCGCTGCAACGCCAAAAGGCAAGTGGTACGCCACAACTGCGGGTCTCCCTACCGCGCCCACCACTGTTTCTCCACATATTTTGTCGTTTGCGCCTTCGTCCTGCGTGATTCGCTTGACTCCGCACTCAAAGTATTGTATTGCCTCAACAAGGTCAACCTTCATAAGTCGCAAGCGAAGCTTTGGCACGCGGTATGTTACCATCTGCTGAGTGGAGCAGCACTCTACACGGAAGAACGATTCTGTTGTTGTGGTAGGGTATTTAGTGACCCGGCGAAGAGATCGACCGACAAGGAGTGCTTCAGCACCATCCCAGTCGGTTGTCCACTCAAACCCGTCATCGATTATGTACTTCTCATTGTAAGTTCCCTTAAAGTACGGAGCGGCACCAAAAGCCTTATCACTGGGTAGTACAAAGTATGCAACTCCTAGCATGCGCAACGTGTCATTACCGATTTCTGACGCTTGTTCACAGCCTTCATACTTCGCACCCCCTCTTTCACCAATATGGGGAATGACAATGGCGGTCAGCAGCGCAGCGGCAGCCTCTGGAGACAGAAGTGGCGGCCCATAAAGATTAACCTCCCGGGCAATAATTCCTATAAGTCCAGATAGCGTCTCCACTTTACTGCAGCTTTCAATCCAAGTAGAGAGGTGGTAGTTACGCGCGCTATGCGACTTGCAAACGAAGAACGCCTGCCGCTTGGCAGCGTCGCCCTGTAACTCTTTTAAAAGACTCAAACACGAAGGCGTCAGTGAAGTGGAGCAATCAGACTCTCGCTCTACATGTGACGACTCCACCGAACGCGACCATAAATGGCGGCAGTCAACTTCCACTGGAAGACGGCGACCCTGCAACACATCGTAGAAGTGGTCGAACGACGGAGGTTGAAGAAGAACTCGTACTGCCACTCGAAGAACATCTAGTGGTACAATCAAACTTCCCACCTGCAGGAGTAGGTCTGCACAGTATTCTTGAAACGCAGCGTAATGAGCGTGCGGTAAGAAAAGTGTATAAAGGACATGCAAGCGGGTGTCACGGAAAGCTTCCTCAAGTTTCTCTTGGTTCTGATGCCTGGAATGTGCTGAGGCAACTTTGCTAAGCAGAAACCAAGGGAGGAGCTCCTTTGCGGGGCACCGCAATAGATAAGGCACCATGAAGGAACCAGCACCCTCAAAGCGGACTAATGAACGCGAAAGATGCCGGGGAAGTTGCCTTAGTATCCATAACTTGCGACGCAGCTCAACCAGCGCGGCAGATGTCGCCCTTAAACACTCCCCACTCTCTTGCAACTGCTTATCCGAACAATCACTGCAACTCACTTTACCCATTAATCCTATCCCACTTGTGCCCCCGTCACTCCGTGTAGCAAAAGCACGGGTCCGAAGCCCAACCACTGGAGGCTTTTGGAGCAACACCGTCTCAAGTGGTGTCTCCAATGCTAGAAGGTACTCACGCGGTGGTTTTCCCAGCGGGGAAGAAGACGACCGGGCCCATACTTTGCTTTTCAGAAATACAGGACGTGGGGTGTTAAACAACGCGACAAGCGCATCCGTAGTTGACGAGCCACACGAAGTTACGTTCGATCCAATGCTGAAGAAAACATCACCAAAACCGCCGTCCGTAATCAGTGCAATCTCCTCCTTCCCTTCGTCATCGTCACAATCACCTGCAGCAGCCGCTCGCTGGTTGGATAAATCGTCACCTTGCCTTCTATCCGCGCCTCTATCGCGACTGAAAGGACCGGAAGCGACATTGGTGGCCACGAGTCGAATGTGCTCAAGAACGTCCTCCCACCTTCCCTGCAACAGCAACTCTGCGTACGCAGCAGTGCTTTTCGACAACTCCTTGTCAGATAAACAGAGGGTTACCTTCCGGCCTTCCACATGGATTGAGTTAAAAGCCGTACGGTCTAATCCACATGCCGCCGCCAACCCTGCGTCGCGCTGCTCGGCTTCCCTCGCAGAGTTCCACCACTGCTGAAGCTGCTGAATAACGGCCTGTTCCTCTGTGACGGGCATTTGTTGAGGGTTGGGCCCTTGCACGCGATCCTCCAAGCTCTGGATGTACTGATGGAGAACAATGGCAATGTCAGAAGAGGGTATATGGAACTGATTTCCCCCTTTAAAGTGCATTGCCCACGATAATACAGCCAAACTTCTTTCCCACGACGGTTCATCAACTGCTTCTTGGGTAAAGGGGAGTCTTACAACGGAAGCTGCTGAAGAGGCGGTGAGGCCCTGACGTCGGAGTCCTTCCCCCACGGAGGACCAAACCGAGCACAATACATCCCATTCTTGCTTTTGCTGCATGGGTAGCTGGTGGTGAACGAGCAAATCAACGTAAGCGCGGGCCCCACGGCGCCGCAAAGTCCTCTCCAAACGAGCCGAACCCACTTGGTGGTGCGCACTTGATGGCAAGACTCCCAGAGGGGAGAGAAGAAGTCGCTGTGCCACGAGCGACTGCCTCGCAGCGAACTCCGCGCGTGTACAGTGGAATGCACAGTAGGCGACCCATTGCTGCAACATGGCGTGCAACTTTGCCTGTTGTTTTTCAACAAACGCCGCAGACACCTCGTGCGACTCCTCCTGGTCCTCCGCTTCGCCACCGTCATAATCAGCGAGGCTCTGCAGAGTTATGGTAGTGCCGGGTGCTGTTACTACCGCTTTACCTGCCGCAAGGTGGTCGGTGCTTCGGTAAGGACTGGAAACAGACAATGCATCTTCCCACTGCTTCAATGATCTGCTCTGAAAAGTTGCCGCACACTTCAGAGCTTCGTCTAGCGGATGCTTGCCGGTGGCTGAGGTCCGTGCGTCGCTTTGACACCACCACGGGACGTGCTGAAGACCACGAACCGCGGCGCGGAAGTATTTTCGCGGAACAGTAACTCTTCCACCGCCACCCACCATAGCGACCTTGCCGACTGACATGTTTACGTTACAGCCTTTGTGGTTAATCAAAATGATAAGGGAATGCAAATCAAGACACAAACACAGGGAACCCATAGCATTTCACGTATATATGGCGTGTGGCAGCAAACTACGTTCCCCCTCCCTTCAGCCACGGCGGTTAGCCACCTGTGACACCACTAACTGTGAGCAAACATTATAATTTACATTTGAATAATAAGATTTCATATTTTAGAATTGGGGCACAAGTTAAATATATATATATATATATATATATATATATGTGTGTGTGTATATGTATGTGTGTATCTGTCTCCGGCCCCGGTAGTGTTAAAATTACGGTCACAACAATTTTACTCCTCATTGAACAGACCGTACTCCGCCATAAAGTAGCACATCCACATTGTTTTGTGTGACGTCATATTTTGGGTAATCGGATTTAAAAAGAAGGAACCGCTACGTCGTGAGTACCTTTTCGGTTCAGTGGACCTCCCCCTGCCATGCTGTCAAAGGCATTAGAGCGCTTTCCAAGTTAACGACCCATCCGAGGGGAGGTACACACACAACGTACCCAACACCATAATATAAAATGCACTTGAATTAAACTTCCTTCCGCCCATTTGCAGTCTAAACCCACACATCACATCCCCGCTCATCCGCACTTTCTCTACTCTTTCGCCCTCACCCCTTTTCAAAAGTTTCTTTAGAACTAAAATAACAACTTTTCTTCTCGCAGCGACTAATGGAGGGCGGCGAGTAGTCCGCCACCCACGCACACACCAACCGCAACGCAACGGTAATTCCTGTATAGACGTGAGACAGTTGAAGAAAAGTGCGATAAAAAAAAGGAAAGATGTGCGAGATTCAATTACACGTAAAATTTTAAAAATTGTTACCAAGCGAAAGTAGAGAGGTAGTAAAGCGAGTAGTTGTTGTAAAGGAAACATGCGTTATGCGTGCATTTCCCATTCCCAACAATAGACAGAGTTTCCTCAGCAGATGCCCTCGTAATTCATGTATGGGACCAAGATCGCAAACATAGGTGTGAAAGCAAACGGAAAATACAAAAATAAGTAAAGCAGTGTTCTCCACGGTACCGAAGCCCCTTTTCCCCTTTCTTCAGTATCTTCGCTCCATTCTCTTTCACACCGTGCGAGCATTTTTTTTTCTTCGAAAATCGATTTTGTGTTGTGCAAACCTTAAGTTGAACGCGGGAACCTACATATCGCGACCTTGTTCCTTCGGACAAACCTTTTCCAATACTTTTTCGTTTTGTTTTGTCTACAAGCGCTCTCCAGAGAGTTACGCCAAAGCAGATTAGCCGTAGGGGAAAGAACATCATTTACACCCTATCCTTCATTTCTTTTTTCCATGTTGTTCTTCCCATTCAACGACCATCCTTGTCCTTCCTAAGTTCACATATTTACTGAGTGTACTGAACACCCGGCAGTGGAACTGTTGTGGCAGCACGCCATACATGATCAATATAATTGTAAGCTTGCTCCACCGGCTTCCCCTTCAAAGTGTCTGACAGTGAATCTGTCTTATCGCGATTCCCGAAGCTGAAGAACTGAAACACTTGTTGCCGCCTGGTGAATACTTGAAGGCAGGTTGGAATTACCACCTCAGCGGGGAGAAGCATGAAGTATGGAGGTCCCTTATTCGCTGTCTCCAAGTGAACAGAGAGCTGAATACTTGCAATATCTGCCAAGGGAATAATTTGCCGTATGATTGGTTCGTTGCCATCCCCTGAAAAAGCAGCCGCCTTCAGTACGTCTTTCGTTCGCTGAAACGTAGAGGACGTACCCGTGCTGAAGCAAAGGTTGTTCGCTGTGATATAAACACGTCCATGAACATAACCTGGTCCGTGGATAGCGGAGCAAGGATAATCCGCCACGAGTGTCTCGCCTTGTGCCCTTAAGTGCGGGAAGTTTTCCTTGAACCAACTGTGGTTCATCCGCTCGTTAATTTCTCGCATTTTGTTTCCTGTTGCATTTGATGCCTTTACAGCAGCTCTCTCCACTGTACTCGACACCTGATGTGCAATGCTGCATATATTGCGGGTGGCGCCTGAAAATAGTGAAGACATCTTCGAGCCCTTAGTTCCCCCCTCAGGCGCTGGTTGTTCCTCAGGAGGAGGTGCTTTTTGGTCCTTCTTTTCCATTTTTTTCAATTGCTCTTCAGAAGCCATGCGGTACTGCTCATCCGGTGTGGGATCAGTGCAGGGCGGATGTGGTTTAGGAACAGGGCCATTAAATATCAGCGGTTGGAGCTCTAAACTGTCTCCCCGATGCGCAGTGCTTCCCTCCATCACTTGTTCCTGTCTCTTAGTGCAACGTTAACTTCTTCAAGCAGAAACACAAATACACACGTGCAGAGGAGTGTGGATACGTGTCAGAAACGATTAATATTTTTTCTTTAAAAACGGGAAGAAAAATGAAGCAGTGAGGAAAGTAAAGGGAAAGCGTAGGAAGAGAAGGTATGGGCACAAGCAACAATCACACCACTGGTGTGTGCTATGACCTGTTATTGAACTTTAAAACCGACGCAGACGTGTGTGCCGCCCCCATAAGGGAAGGCACCTCATTGTCACAACACCACAACGGAAAGGAATGAAATGAGAAAATATGTTTACACTTCTCACTTGCCAGTACACGATGAAAGTTGAGGCATTTCTTTTTCCCACTGAACATTCAACTTCCGCGCGTGGCACTGCACCGCCAAAACTTCAGTCGCTTACTAGATGCAAGTCCATTCGTGTCATTCCAATATGCCGGTAACCATGGAGAAATGGTCATTCCACTTTCCAAAACCCTCACGTACGTGCGTTTTACTTCTGATGGAGGAGAAAATAAAGGAGTTACTGCGTCCTCAACAATCATATTTACGAAGTAACAATGCCTCGCTATCCGATGAACGACCACCCGCATTCCGTTAGTCTCTTTAGGAAATGGCATTTGGGTTCTTATTGATAAGCAACAACAAAACACATTTGCATGCATTTATATTCGAAAGGATGCGTGCGCGAGGTTACTTTACCCGACTTATGTTATTTGTCGATGCCGTTTCGATATAACAAAAAGAAGGAGGTTGGCTCTTTTTCTGAGTTCTAGGCAAGGTGCTCGACGCTGACACATTGGTGAGGCAAGTGCCGAACTGTGGAAATGATGCAACGGTCTTTGGTGAGAATGCGTCAAAGAAAGGTAGAGGCGTTTGAAAACAACATTTGGTTCCCCACTTGCTTTATCCGTTTTGTGTGCATCCTCCGTCTTTATTCTAGCCTTGTCGCCTTTCTTTTAGCTGGTGCATATTAACTTCCGACCTTTCCGATGGTTTAAATGTATGAGCCCCCTTCCCCATACACATACACACACATACATTCTACAGTTACGTACATGCAGCGCTTTTGATTGTTAGTTAGTCAACTCATTATTCACATAAACTTTAAGAGAAAAGAGGAAAGGGAAGAAATTAGGAAAACAAACGAGAAAAGAACCACTTTTTCAGGCACGTGCAACTAATGAGCAAACAACCTTGGTTTTATTTTATTTTATTTTTTACTTTTTTTCACGGATACATCGATGTTAGGGTGAATGCACGAAGTAAAATTAAAAAGATGAAGTAAAAAAGGAGGTGTATGGATGGGTGAATTTACACACAACTCAACACACCTTTCGTTTTCAAACTTAGGGGACGTTACTATGCCCTTGCGTCGTTATTTTTTGTAGAGAAAAACAACTGGAGTCTGGGGAACTCTCCCCTCGACCAAAAAAAAAAAAAAATAGGGAAAGAACACAATGGCAAACGATTTCGCCACAAAATGAAAGGGGGGAGGCAACGTAAAAATTACAGTATAATGGTGAATATTTTAAAAAATTACTACAACCGCGTCAGGCGACTAAACCAAATATGCGGGAGTCTCATTCTCCCCACTAGGCGTGGATGCTGTTCGAGCAACTGTGCATGAAGTGGCCGAGTGGATGAAATTTAATTTCATCCTTCACCCAAGCATCACCTCAGAGGGGAAATGGTGAGGGAAACGATAACAACAAAATCCCCAGAGACATGAGCATGAATAGGGTGAACAAAAACGCAGTGAAACCAAAACAAAACTGTTAAATAGTGGAAATGGTAATGAAAAGTACAGAGAGGGAAAAGGGTGCAGGTGAAACAGCGATGATGGTCGCAGAGAGATACAACGAGCGACTGGTTCGACTTTTATCGCTACATCCCTAAGCGGTTCCTACAATACAATGATAGTAAAATGCGCCAAATACTTTGGCGGAAAAAATGCAAACATACATGCACACAACTGTGATATATATATATATATATATTGTTTATATACGGGCATACGACATACGAAAGTATACAAATGCCCATATGCTTGCGCACTCTCGGTTCTTTCAATCCCCTGATCTTCCTTCTGCGTCGAGTCACCCTAAAATCGATAACTATGCACGGAATTCACCTACGAACGAGACGCGAGAATTTCGGCGTCTAAGACAAGGCTGAGGTTCCGCATCCTCTGTGGTACATTGAGGTGACGGCTGTGCGGGGTCCGCACTCTCCTGAGGAGGCCCTCCACACTCCTGTGGAACATTTGGATGGGATTGAAAAAGATGCGCTTCTTTCGTAACTGCTAGCGGGTTGTAACCTAACTGCGAAGTGTCTCCCACCGGGGTGGCAGGCGGGTGCTGCCGTTCCCCAGTGGTGTCACTCCAAGTGGGTTGGGGGGCACTGAGACCTATGGAAAGGGTCGTAAAGCTTCGCCCCGCTTCAGCCTCCCACCCCGATGGTGTCGAAGGGTTATACGCTGCACCGAGTGTACCGGAATTGAAGCAGTTGGTGTTCGTGGGGCCGTTATGAGGCACTGCTTCGTTGTACACCCCACCACCCGCAGACGTTGCACCGATGCCGAAACCGGCATACGACCCCGATTGCCCGCATAAGGCAGCAAGTGAGGCCGGCGGGGCACTGTTGCTCCTCAGTCGAATTTTGGACGATGGCAAGTGATTTTGGGAAGGTAAAGGTGCGGCAGAGATGAAATGGCGCCGGTCACAGAAGTGCCGGGCCAAAAACACCACAGGGATGAGGAGGATCAGCAACGCGCCACTCCCCCCTAATCCAATGATCAACCACAGGTCGTCAGGCAGAGAGCCTTCACTGGATTCCGCCAAACCGTTGGATGCCATTTGTCACTCGTTCCGTTTGACGCGTACAGGAGTGTAAGCGTTTTCCCCCACGTCACTCCGCGAAACGAAAAAGTGGAGTTTCTTTCCTCTTCCTAAGCTCGTCCTTGTTGTTTTCAGAGAAAGTTGAAGAGAGAAAGATCGGGAGCTCCCGCTTGTGGGGACAGATCAACACACACCAAGTACCGCAGAGGGGAGGAGAAGATCCGCGACTCCGGACGGGTGCGCGTGATGTAGCAGTTAACTCCGAATATAACATAATGAAGAAAAAGTATTTAAGCACCGCCTTCCAACCTCATCGACAACAAACGGGCGAACAAGGTGCTATATGCATCAGTATATCTATCTATCATCGAACAGGGAACGCATGACCGTGCGACCCTTTTCTATGGTATCAATGTCTATCGTGCGAAACGGCAGTTGCAATACCGCTCCAGGAAATCTAAGAAATTCACGTGACCTCCACCAACCTTTACGGTTAGTCGGCCGCTGTCTATGGATAGATGAACCACTCGCGTGACAGTACATCCTATTTTCCTTTCTCGTTTTGGTGAGTATGTACACTCATAGACACATGGCTTTTGTCGCTTCATCTTAAGACCTGTGCCGCGCTGTCGAGCCTCTCGGAGAATTTCCTGTACCATTGCATGGATTACCTCTCCAACCTGTTCCTTCGCCGGTAATGGTGCCATGGCGCGACGAAGATGTGCGATCATTCCCACAGTGTATTTCACCGCCCTCGTTTCCAATGGTGCGGCTGCCCACAGAGCAGTTAATGCCCCAGTACTCCCCACGCTGAGCCGCCTTCGCAGTCCACACCGCCCACGGGCCGAAACCCGCCGTGATGTGTGACACGAACTCGCAGAACGCCACGTACCACTGCAGGATTCTGTCCCACCTCTTGCAAAATCGCGACGCATTGGCGAGACACCAAACAACGTCCGGACTGGTGTCGTGTTGTCAACGCGCGCACTCACAGGAGTGTGTTTTAGCGGTCGTTGGTCCCTTCTCCATCGGTAATGCTTGCCACCCTCTAAATGCTGACCCGGTACACTGAATAAGTTTCCTTGACTTAGTCCCCCGCAAAGAAAAGTCAGTCTGTCCTTGAGAGATCTGTTCTCCTTCTGCAGCTTCTCCACTCCACCAGGAGTCACACCCAGCTGCTTTAGTTCGTCGAGCTCCTTCTTTAGCGAAAGTGAGTGAGCACGCTCATCCTTGATGGTCCGCGACGCCCTCTGCAGCAGTTGCAAGACGTATTTCTCATGTTCCACTTCTTCCTCCGCTCCCAACTGTCCATCAGGTGGTACATGTGGTGGAGAAGGATAGCGTAGCGACTGTCCGCTTTTTCCCAACTGCTTCGCACTCGCATCGCTTCTCGAGCTATTCGCCCAAAGACTCCGGGGAGTCATTGAAGGCACCCTGGAAGTTTCAAAAGGTTGTGAGGTTAACCTCTCGTCCTGCCCATTTCCGGGGGAAGCACCTGCTTCTTCACTTGGAGAGTACATAATTTGCAGTTCGCTGTGATGTCGCCGAAGTCCACTGCTTCCTTCCTGTCGCACAAGCCTTGCCCTTTGGTCTCTCCACTGGTGCTCTCGGTCTACAATATACTCATTGGCAAGCAGAATGGAAAAGGAAAAGAGAAAAATAGCACTGTGAGAACGATGAGAAGTAATTGAAAACTGTCGGATGGTCGCAAGAGCGGCACGTTGTTCTTCTCGAAACACGAGGAGGAACACGAGAAGTAACCGCATGCAGCAGAACCCAACGACTGAGCGACACAGGATAGGTGAGTTTTGGCCGCGGCTAGCAGCTTCTCGAGTAATGCTCTCCCTCACACGGGCCGACCGCGCCCCGGAGGGAAACCTTCGCCGGGTGCCGGACCCTTCGTTGGCTTAGCAGCCCGTGTCACCTTTTTATTGTATTCTTTCCTACCGGCTCCAGCTTTCGCCTCCTCACGTCGCATGTGTGCCTGTATACGCCAGCGGTCCTCCGTGGAAACAAGTAAGCGCCCAACAACAATGGGCGGGCATGTTGGTCCCGTGGTGATGTTGGCGTCGGAACGAGATGATGCCTTCGTGCCCGTACTTTCCTTGTCAGTAGCTGTGAGCAGACGCCACGTAGTGTCGGCTAGTCGACTATACGCAGAGGTCTCACTTGGTGGGATGTTCGGGTACTCGTTAAAGTACTTGATGAACTGCGTGTAATCCGGCATCGGTGAGCTTCACCTGTGATAGTATTAATAATAAAAGCGACGATGATGCTAGTGTTGTGAAACCTTTCACACTGCGTAGACAGAGGGTTTACTCCACTTCGCTTCTTCTTTTATTCTTTTTTCCCCTTAGCCTTGTTATCTCACCCGCACCCTGGGCTTTTATGTGTATAATAAATTACACAGAAAGTGCTTTTTCAAACAAAAGGTTGTAGAAAAAATGGAGGGATAGAAAATACGAGGAGTGTATAAGCACAGCAATTAAACTCCACGAGCTCCTTGAAGAAAGGGAAAGAAGGAATAAAGAAACTTACAGCGGCAAGCGCACCGTCGCTAACATCCTTAACTTATATTTACTCCTTGGGAAAATAACCGCGTACGTGGGCTTCCATCTCCTCCAGTGTCGCGGCATCCTGCGCCTCAACTACACACGCCGCCACAGCAACAGTACGGCGGGCGGCTGCCGTGGGGTCAGCAGCACTGGGATGTCCTCGCACCCAGACGAGACCGTTGACTCCAACACACACATCGTACGGCACGCGATCTCCCAACAGTGCAAGCAACCGCGAAGCAGGGCCGTCGATAAGACTGCGCGCATAAGGTAACGCGACACGAACAACTGTGCCACCCACAAGCGGGCCAAAGACTGCCTCTGCTGAGGTCCAGTCCCGCGCCACTAAACCGACCTCAGCAGCCATGCAACTTAGTTCCACCTCGTCACTGGAGGAAACCACCACACGACCATCATCAAACTTTGTATCAAGGGATGAGGCATCAGCGTTCCCTTTCACAAAGGCATAAACAACGTCACCCTCTTGTAATCGAGGTTTGTTTGTTTTCGTGGCACCATCAAAGCCAAGAGCGTCAAGCACAGCCAACGATGCAGCACCAGTATAGCACGAGTAATAACTCGCGTTCTTCTTCATTACAATTGCCACTACGGGGTCCCTGGCTGCGTACATGTAGCGACGTGCCGCCGGTCCATTGAGTTTGTATAGCTGTGTGTGATTTGGCCCCGCGGTGCGCAACACAGGTCCACAAAACTCGGAAACCACAACAGTGCTTCCTTCTTCACCTGAGGCTTCAAAACTCTCCTTACGGTCATCACTGCCATCTTGTTGGAGTGGATGAAGACCACTACCAAGGGTCACGACAGCCGTGGGTTCCAGCAGTAGCACCGATTCCCCTGGCAAACAAACGTGAGAACAGAGTGGTGCAAGTTCATGTACACCAACGGCACCTCTCACTACTGGGTTTGTTTCACTCATATGTGACCCAACTATGACTTGATGCAGGTCCCACTGACTAAGTGATTGAAAATAATGAAAAACAAAGGGCAAAGGGATGTTTCACGGCGCAATACATGCAAATGTTAAAACAGGAAAGTTTCCACTCACACGCACCAAGCATTAGTGTTTCTTTCTCTGGAATGGGGTGCCTGTACTTTCGAAAAGGAAAGTCATGGATTGGGAAAACTGGAATAATGATGAACTAGCCGTCATTCCCTCACTGCAGGTTGCGCAACTCCTCCTTTAGTCGCTGTTGTCTCTCTTTCCAAGCCCGGACTGCATTAGCCAACCCTGAGGTTGAGAGATCCCCCTGAAAAGGAGAGAAAGCTGCACCGTCGGCGTTCCTCTGTAACAACTGTTGCTGTGGCCGGGAGCCCCCCATTGCAGTGTGTGCTAAACCATACGGCGTCTCACCCACGAATACGCCAGAATACTGCGTCCCATTACTACGCGAAGGGAATGAAAGTGGCGTTCCTCCTACCCGCAACGCGTGCCGTTGGCCCCCTTCCTGTTCACAGCTTTTCAACAACACTCGAAGCGCCGCTACTTCTTCTTGGAGCTGCACTTGCTTCTTCTGTGTAGCCTCCACGTACGCAGCAAGACTATCTTGTAATTCCGCTACCTTCACAGATGTGTCGTCCTCCACGTTCGGTGCGAAAACCTGGACGCCAAACTGCTCTTCGAAAGTATTAGATGCTTGCTTCACACATTGGCGCATCCTCCGTAGGCACTGCTTTTCTGCCTCTCGCTCTGCACGCAACTGATGAAGTTCACGCCGGGCGGCCTCAAGGCGGTTTAGTTCGGCAGCCTCGCGGTGGTCATTCTCTGCACACAGGCCCATCGTTTCCCCTACTCCATACTCGGTACCCTCTCTGCTGTTCCCCGTCACTAATCGGCACAACATGGAGGAAACGCAGGTGCTACGCACGTGTAGAAGCTCTGCCAAACCCGCTGCCCACTCCGCCGCAAGGTCGGCACGTCGTGAGGGCTCTTCGACCTCCGTGACCACACGCCGCGCGTTGTCCAAGAGCAACTGATTCGTAACGTACGCCCACCCCATCAGTTCATTACTTACGGACGACGAATCAGGAGGGGCAGAAGGGAGTATCATCACCTTTTGATATAAAACACGACAGAGGAAGGGAAGAAGATAAGATTTAATAAACGAACGCAGGAGAGGCACAAGAATATTTACACACCACCCGCAGCATCAGTGGGAGGGAGGACATCACCAAATAACACATTTCCCTTCCTTTCAAGGAAATGAAGTAATGGATGTGTCAAAGGAGGGAAATAAGTCAAGTAGTTGAGCTTTGCTGTGAGAGTGCTCCTCACGTCTGCAGTAAACCCCATCTTCCCTGAGGGCAACAAACACATTGCAAGCCACAATGCCATAAAATATAACGGACCAGTCAATAAACAAACTAAGAAACGAGAAAATGAATGAAGGAAAGTAGAAAAACATTGAATTTGACGATGCTGATAAAAACAAGGGTAACAAAGGGTAACAAAAAATAGAGGAAAGAAACGGAAGTACTCTCATCATTGAGTCAAGTAAGCTTTGGTGCAGCGGCGGCACCGGCACGCTGCTTCCATTTAGACACGCCGAGATCGGCTTCGGCTTGTTATTTTCCGCACTACCTTTCGGGTATCCGTCGGATCGATCTCCTCTGTGTCAACATTTCGTGGGGTCACAGTGCCCTTCAAACATCCGTGCCGACCTTCACTATCTGCAATCAGGGCAAATGCAGTACTAAAAGCTGTGTCAACAGTTGTGTGTATTTCTTCCAGCTGAAGTACCCACATCTCGTCCAGCGCACCTTTTACTTCCCTCCGGAACAACCTCCGAAGAGCCTCCTCCGGTGTGCGGTACATCAACGCATAGTATGCCAGTACAGAGATCTCTGCGAAAGAGAGTGCCGTAAGGAATGACCTCGCGGTGACGGTGCTGCGAAGCGAAGTTGAAAGTAACGGACGCACTGCGTATGCTGCCGCAGCTAGAGAAAGGCAAGGGAGCCGTGCTTCACTAGTCCTCGCTGGCATTGTGAGCAACAATACCATAGTCATAAGTGCTACGCCCCGCAGTATCTCACTTATGCCTACCGTCCCATCCAAAAGCAACTGCACGAAAACCTCGAGCCGCTCCAATCCGCGGAGCATGCCGGTAACATGAAGCTCCGTCCGACTCTGGAATGCCTCCGCCTCCTGAGCGACATTCCTTAGTGCCGCAACGGAGCGTGCAGCGCCTTCATCAATTGCTGCGTGCAGTTGTTGAAGGTGCAACGATGCATCCTCCACTGTTCTTGTTATGCGTTGAGCCGAACTTTTCAGCGATTCAAAGGCAGTCGTTTGACCTTTCTGGATGTCCTGCAGTTGATGGTGAAGCCGCTTCGTCTCCGCAACATTCAATCTTTGCTGCTCAGTGGCGTCACCCATGGATGACAGCAATTCCTTGTTAGAGTGATGCAGGTCACCAAGGGTCTCTGCTGCTGTCATCGAGCTGGTGTGCAGTGCGTGCACCGCAGCCTCAGTACGCTCTTGAAATGACTCCTCTTGGATATAGAGGCAAAGAACGTCGGTATGAAGCTTGTACTGCACATAAACTAAATAGTGTGTATCATCTAAACCGTATATACAGTCCTGGATTTTGTCTCTGCTTTCACAGCGGGGCCAGCTACGCCGCCGTCCATCGGTTTCATCATCACATGTCGCCATGGTTAGCGCCAACCAGCTCCTCGCTCCATCGTCCGTGCGCAGCGATCTGCATCCACTTTTCAGTTCATCTAGAGCCTTTTTCCAGCAGGAGGAAACACTCCCCTTCGCCTCAGCCTCCGCCCACAACTGCGTCAGCTGGCCACTCCCAACACCCCCAGCTCTCTTCTCCCTAAGAAACTCCATGTGAACTGAAGCTCGTCGTCGCTGCTGCTGACGATGGTCGCCAGCCGTCGGTAGCGGTGCTTTGTTGTCTGCTTGCTGCTTAGCAGCGGAGAGAGGCGAATAGAACCACGCCACCGCAAGGCCTGGAAAGTTGAGCAGTGTGCAGAAAAGTACAATGGTTAGGCGTAAACTGGTACGGTGCATCGGAAGCTTAAAAGCCGCTTTCCTCACTGCAATATCGATGTTTAGCAACCACGAACCCACTGATAATAATGAATGTTTGTCTATGTGCACGTGTTTGCATCCAAGAGTTTTTAAAAAAAAAAAAGACATCGATAAAGTTGCGTTGTAGTATTACGGCACAGGTGGTAAGGAAACATGAAGCAATTACGAAAGAAATAACACCGAAGCAAAGTGCAAGAAACAACGGAGGGTATTCCCTTCTGTAAAGAGTGCGTCATAAAGCCTCACAGCACGCGTTAAATACCCTTCCTGCAGCGACTACAAGTCCCTGTCTCCCCAAAACCCTTCCCACCCAACAGCATCCGCCGAACTAAGTTCGCATGGAGCGGTTCCATTTTCTCCAAGCAGCGATGGGTCTGCAACAATGACCACACGGTAAGAGCATCGCTCTCACCCTTACTCGCACACTCCAAGGGACGATAACAACGGTAAACATCCAAAGAAACACAGTACGATGGAAAGTGATGTGGAGCAGATAGTGACTCCTTCAGTTGATCAACCAGAAGAAGCGAAGTGGAGAAGGGCACCCGCCCGTTTCCACTGGCATCATTTACTTGGCACATCAGCACTTGCATTGTGGCCCTCAGGGATATATCATTTATGTCCTCCAACCCATATGTGCTAGTGAGCAGAGTCTTCGGTGGATTGGATACGGACGGCAGGACTGCCAACTTCATCGCATCGCGCCACATAGTTAAAGTTAGGTTCGGTTCAACAAACCGCGCACAATAAATCGATAGCATCCACCACGAAATTTCTCCCAGTCGTTTCCCTTGCTTTCGAGACTGACAAGAAATTTGAACGTTACCGCCCTCCACGTCCGCGGCACATGCTGAGAATAAGGCAGCAAGTGCGGTTACTTTAAGAGTAACTTTGGTAGAACGTCGATAGTGGTACAAAATGCGCAATGCGAGCGACCACCTCGGCGTTTGCTCTTCTACCGTGCCGCCCATCGCTGACTGGTCTGCGCTCTCCTGCCGCTTTTGTATGGCACGCTCCGTGCGCTGCCACAGCACCATATCGGGTGTGTGACGATAGTAACGACGTGCACCTCGTTTATCGGCGTCCAGTTCAGAGTGAAGACGTTTTAGCTTACCAAATACCAGATGAATCACCGCACGGATTGCTTCGGGTGACCGCGGTCGCCTGAACAACAGTTCCCCACTTGGTATAGAGTGGAAAGCAAAGTGTGATGCGTGGATACCGAAAACGAGTTCGCGCAGCTCTTGATCTCTACGAAGTAATGGCTCCAGTAGAGGAACATACACGGCAAGTTGGCATAATTCAGGCCCGCTAAAGTACAACTCCGGCCACACAATGCGGCCGTATGTTGCCCAGTACTTTGCTATTTCGCTGCGGGTGGCGCCTGGCCGTGTGATCAGAGACACTGGCGGTCGTCCGCGGCGCCGCCTCACTTCTGTCAGCAATTCACACTCGCACAACCGGGTCCACCGACCCGCAGCAAGGTCCGACACTAATGAGCGGCACGCCTCCCATACCGCAGCAACGGTCCGTACCGATGCAAAGCCACGGAACACTCCCCACCGAACTTCCTGCAGGAAGGACATTGCACTGGATTCATTACCGTTGCAAATCATATTGTGTGACAACTGCTCGTAAGGTACGAGCATAATATGCAACAGCCTAGATCCCCTACAGTGCTCAAGCAACGATACATTCACACTATCGTCGCCATTCTGTTCAAACATCTCCATTAACTCCTGCCGGTAGTGTTGAAGCACGAGCATAAGCTCAAAGGAAGCAAAGCGCCCACCCAAGAACTGCTGTGAAAGCCTCTCCATATCCTGTGCATTGAGAATAGTAACCAGTGGAGCTATTTCACATAGCTGATTTAACTCTCCGTCATTCAGAAAAGGTCTGTCCTCTCTCATCCAACCCAACGCGGGCGCCAGCTGCTGCACTCTTTTTTTTGATAGGGACCCTGTTGGGAAAGAATACAAAGTGCCGGGATGACCTTCCTCGTTCCACGGATTTGACGGCAGCCGAGATGTGCTAATTGCCCCTACAAGGTCAACGACCTGCCTTTCATTAAGACAACGACTGAGGCGCTTCAAAGTACGGGCGCACAGCTCCCGCTCCGCCACTGTCAAGCGGACTTCAAGGCATGAACGCAACAACAGACCATACTGCCCTGATGTCGGTACGACGCCCATTCTTTCCACCATGAACAGAAGTACTTGGCTGCACATGGCAGCACCACTACCACTGTCCACCGCCCCGAGAACATCCGTGAGACCTTTCTCAACTAGCGGGCAGCTTGGCAAGATATTACAATGCACAGCTTCGAGCAGGCGCAACGATAACTCCCATGGACCAGAAACGGCGACACAAGAAACAAGTAACCCCACCACAGTGCTTGAAGTTTTACGAACCCCACTGCTCAGCAGACAGAGTTGTGCTTCCTCAGAGTTAAATAAGACGAGGGCTGCTCGCCATGCCCGCAGCTCCGTCAGCGCCACCAGTGCACTCTCAACGCGGCCCTTAGACACGGACGTGCCGGGTGGGTATTCAGGTTCGTCACCATCACTGCGCCTCCTTGTTTCCAACTCCAGAACAATGCGCTGGGCCGTTGCCAAACGCCGCTCCCGCAACTCTTTTGTGAAAACGATAATACTGAGTAGGGTTCCCGCATCGACAGTCTCGCAGTGCTGTATCGAAGCGAGAGCGTGTTCCCATAGCCCCTTTCGAGCAAACGCTGTTGCACAACTTCGAAACACAACATTAACTTCTTCCTGGCCCTTTCCTTGTCGCACTCCGTGTTGTCCGCTTTCGGTGCCATTTTGCTCAGCATCAAAGGCAAGGCGGCGCACCGCTGATTCACACAACATGTGAATCACAGAACGTCTGGATGAATCTTCCAAACTCCTTGCCACAACATCCATGACAACCCATGAGGAAGGAAGGTCATGGTCCAATGAGTGCTGCAGGACAAACACAGCCACACGAAATGCGCAAGCGCGGGGCTCATCCGCCCCGCTTCCCCACAGGGCCGAAAGCGGTCGGTTAAATAGGTCAGTGTCGTTGGGTAATTTAATACACCAAGTAAGAGAAACCATGACTGCTTCCAGCTCCACCGCCCTGGCGGGAGTGGCCACAGCGCAGAGGATGAGTGGCAGATACGCTTTCAAGTGAGGTACCTCTTCAAGGACGCTGAAGACAGTAACATCCTTCTCAAGTCTACCGAAATTCTGCGCCGTTAGCTGCTGAACTACTGAGAAGGCACCACAAAAGTTTCCACTCACGCAAAGTGCAAGAACGGCATAGCATTCCACCAACACACGGTGATGCTTGTGAGCTTCCCTATATTCCTGCAAAAGCCTGCCGTACGTTAGCGGTGATGAGCGGACCCCGTTAAAGAGCTGCAGACAACGAAGAACAACAGGATCGGACGGTGTTGGTGTGTGGGAAGAAACCACACCGCAGCACTCGTCATAGCGCTTAGCGGCAAGTAACAGCTTCGCAAGCTGTTTCACAACCTCAGGCACCATTTCAAAACGTCTCCTACTTTCATCTAAGACGGGTTGTCTTTGCCTGCGAGGTACTGAATAAACCCGTGACCAGGCCCGGAGTGCCCTCACCCAGTCACCGGCTTCACAGGCGGCACGCACCGAATCCTCAGCATCCTTCGTGATACATTTCTTCCTCAATATTTTCTCCGTGTCGGTGGGCAAGCTAACGTAGCGATCCAACAGATGCAGCGTTCGGCCCCACTGACCAAGGGCTGCACAGAGAGGTATAGAAAGGTTGCGGAGCGGTAGCGTATCCCGCGGGAGACGTTGCTGTGCGTACTGTAGTGCGGGCACCCAGAGCCCTCTGGAGATGAACAGGTATTCAAGCTTAGGTCCCATACGCTCCCGGGCGCTTGGTGGCATCCCTTCGTATACTGCGAGTGCTGCCTGCCATGGCCCGACCTCTAGAAGTTCCCGGAGCACAACAGCCCGGCGTTCGGAAAGCAGAAGAGCATCCTTCCACCATCCGCATGCACAGGAAGCGCGTACGAAGGAGTTAAGGACATCGTACTCTGGAAGTCCACCCCCAAGGGCACGGTAGTCCACTATTGAAGAACTCATACTGTTCCCCATGAGTTCCACTTCTCGCATACACTCCGACTGCTCCTCACCCGCCCTGCAAGCAGACGACACATACGACGCAAAGCAGGTGGCCGCGCCGAAGACGTGCTCTGCAGAGTTACTACTAAAACCTGAAGAAAGCACCTTCCATACGAACTCCCAGTGCTTGTAGCAACCCGCCTGGGTTTTATGTACAGCCGTGGGCAACAGGACGGCACGTGGTCGGGGTGTAAAACTTAACAACGACGGGAACGCACGAATGATACCAAGGGCTTCTTCCCACCGCTCTTCACCCAACGCGTTCAATACATAAGATGCTTCCTCCACGGAGACGTCATTCAACGGTCCACGACGCTCAACAAGGCGTAAAACTGTCTGATACCTCGCCTTTTTCGCAGCGAGTTCCGCTTCGCCCACTCCGCTCCTTACTTCCCTGAGAAGACCGCGCGCTGCGGCAGTTACACCAGCGTCACTACTACAGACTAATACCGACACTACTGCAAGTGCGCGCCACCATGGTCCTGTGGGTGTGAAGCAGCGGATGTAATTTTTTGCAACATCTGCGCCTGGGACGGTTCCCGAGATAAGTAAGTCAGCCATGATCCTCGATCCTTCCATCCACCGCCGGCCAGTGGCTGCAGCAAGCATCATTGGGGACGCTAATGCAGGGATTTGTCTGACGGGTCGCCCATACGCCCCTAACGTAAGTGCACGCTGCCAGTCTCCTGCCTCCACAAGCAGACGACTACATTGAACCTGGTGGCGAACTTCCATCTGCACGCGGCGGCGACGAGCCGCGAGGATAATTGAAAAAAGCTTCTCTGTTGCACAGACACTGGGTTTCATGAGGAGCGCATCAGCGGCTGTGCACAGGAGAGCACGGCTGGAAAGTGGACTGCTCTGTAGAAGGTCAACAACGCGCACAGCGTCCTCCCATGTACCATTCAATGAGTTTGCGGCTATCACCTCAGCATATGTCCGAATGGTAGGGACGCACCGCAGCTGCGCCGCTCCAGCTAGTAGATTGGCGGCGTGAGCCCACTCCCCTCTCCTCACAGCAGATAGTACAACTTCCTCCACCTCCCGCGCTGACGGCGACATGGCTTGCAGCCGCCGCCTTTAAAAGAAGCAGAGGAGAGAAGCAAAGGCGAGATGTAGTGCTACGGTTAAAGTGGAAACATCGTACAAAAGGACGTACTAACGACAACAATACATCGTGGCGCAACAGACGAAAAAGAAAACTCTATGGTATGCGCTCCTCACCCCCCTGTCGTACAAATTAGACGACACTCGCATTTAAGCACTATGCCCACAAGTATACACACACGCCCTCTGTGGAAGGGGGTGAGGAAAGAGGTGCACTATCGACAAATGCAGAGGGTGACCTTGTCCCGACAAGAATTTACACTGCGTCAAAATATTATTTCCCCGTCATCATCGTTTTCGGCGTTATCTGCGGTCACCTCTGCTGGAACTATTCCCGAGGATCCACCGTCAACTGCAGATTCCACGTCTTTGCACTTTTCGCCAATTAACTGAAGGGCGTCAGAGAGCATTTGCTTCTGAACGGCGGCACTCTCCTGAAGCATCTCTCGAATTTCCTCCCGTACCAGGTACACGTCAGCAATATGCTCTTCCATTCGCTTAATGGACTCGTCAAGCAATAACCGTTCCTTGCGCAAGGCATCCACCACTGCTTCCACCGTTTCTTGTCGATACAGAAGCATGTCCACTATAAGTGCTTCATAATCTTGTGTCGTAGGGCACCAACTGCTTGTGGAAGAACAAGTCTCTTTGATTTTCTCAACAATTTGAGGAGAAGCCGTGGGTTGAGAAACCACATCTGGTGTGGTTGGTACGCACGGAACCGTAGATTCGCCCGCGTCAGGCTCTTTCCTCACCTTTTTGGAGTTCCCTTCACTCTTACGCTTTTTCTTACTCGATGTTTTGCCCTTTCCACTCCCCCGTGACGTGCCTTCCTTCTTTCCTGTGCAGTACCACAGCATTGGTGTTACCGGACCTCGCGTGAGGCTTGGAAAAGCGTGGCGGGTGCAGAACTGTAGGCAGCGCGGTATCAGCGTGAGTGCCATGTTGTATTGACCTTACTGTTGTCAGAGAAATAACGAGAGAGATTGGCGTACCTTTCCCTCAAAGCAGCACCCCCCACCCCTCCATAGTGCGAAACCCCCCCCTCCCACAACAATGACGAGAGCATCAACAGCGAAAAGGAATTCAGGCACAAAGTATAAAACAACGTTTTAGGGAATAGAGGTCTAAACAGGACTCTTCTCTTGCGGTGCAAACGGCAAAAGTGCGTTCTGCGTTAGTGTTGAGAGCGTTCCTTTTTTTCAAAAAAAAAGGAACAAACAGAAAAATAAAAAGAATGTATATACGCATGTGAGTATTATCGCCCCCGTCCCTATGTTGCAGATGCATGAGGTCGTTCGCTAATTGTTTTGGAAAGTGGGAAAACTTTAAAGGGAAAAGCCCCCACGGAGTTGTTATTCCCTGACCGTGTAAACAAACAGCCTGTAAATATCACTTTCCCCAAGAAGGCTATAACGCACCTGGTCACCCCACGCGAACGCATCTCCTTTTGTGTATGGCAATCGGAGATGCGGTGCCACCCACGTAACCTGCAAAAATGCGCCATAACCTTTCGCGTGCTTCAGAAGCGTGTCCACACCATGGAGCATAGCCTCAACATCCCCTTTCATCTCCGGTCTATTTTTGTCCGCTTCAATGGCATCCATCGTTCCCTTTTCGATCACCGCATCGAATGGACCATACTCACGGAATTCCTCCAGCTTGCGTACATCACCGACGATCCACTGGGCGTTGGGAAGAATATCAGGTGAATACTTGCTTTGCATCCTCTCAATAACATTTGGCGCATAGTCCATAGCTACCTGATGCAGTGCGAATGGAAGTTGACGCTCACGTACGGCCTCGTACAGATCCATACAGAGCGATGAATTACCAGTGCCTAAGTGAAGTACACGTAGAGCTGGTTGGTCCCCCTCCACGTTACCGTCGGCGGAGTGCAGCCTCTCACGCTGCTGAAACACCTTCAGCAATTCATCACACAGGGCAGCTATGGTTGGTTGTCGAACCGACAAAAACCAGTCGTGTTGCTCCTCCACTTCATATCTGCCAATCCAGTAGTTCTGCTGGCTGTACTCCTCGACGCTCTTAGGTTCCATCGTAGCCTTAAACACCGCCCACACAACTTTTAATTTAAACGTAAAAAATGGAAAGGGAAACCAATGGCGTTTATTCAGGACAGAAGTCTGCACACAGATGCGTGAAGAGGACAGGTGATGGGAAGACACCGCCTTATCGTGCAGTTATATTAATGATAATGGTTAGCGTATGCAGGAGCGGAGCGCAGGAAGTAAAGCAAGCGGTAATCCGCTCCTATTCAAAAATATGCTTCCAAGCGCCATGTTTTGCGGCGGGTACCACCGCCGCGATGTGTGTGCACCTTCACCAACGTCGGTGAGAGCAGGGAAACCATGTGTCTCAACGACTTGCACGGGGCGCAAGGGAAATAAAAGAAAAGTAGCACACACTCTGCATTGTCTCAACAGCGAGTACGGAGTTAAACGAACAAGATTAATTAGACCACTGAAGTAAGCAGTGATAACGCCCATTGTCATTGTTGATATTGGTAAATGCCACGTCTGGATTAAAGACGGACAATAAGAGGGTGGGAAGTGTAGACCGTTCTTTCCACCCCGTACTTCGCACGAGTTTACATGAGAGGTGCAAAAAAAAAAATAATAATAATAGCAAATAAATAACAAACATTTAAGAAGTGGAAGGGGGCAAAAAAGTAGAATAATGAAGAGTGTGTTAAAAAAGATATGGCAGGGTGTAACAGCACACGCCAAGAAAACAAGTACCCAAGGAAAAGTAAAACACAATAGTACGCCGTTCGAAGTGGAAATGGAAACAGACGCTGAAAGCGACTTGCTCAATAAAGTGAAAAGCGTCGAAAGGATACCGAAAAACAGAACAACAAAAGAAGAATAGGCACGCCGCCAGGGGGCACAAAGAATAAGAGAAAGAAGCCATATTTACATTAAAGCTATTGAGCGGTGCCTGTTTCGCGCATAAAATAACAACAAAATTCCGACAAGGTGCATTCCCACTTAGTTGCTCAAACAACACCCACCAGCAAGACCAAAACCGAAAGGGATAAAAATGTACAGCAACTAATAGACGCACAGACGTCAACTTAAATGCGTTGTTAACGCAACTTGAAAAAAAAGTAAGTAAAAGCATGCCTGGTTCACCATCACTGAAGGGAGCTGTTGCCCGATGACTACGAACCTCCTTTCACACACGCAAATATTTTCTCCGTCCAAAACAACAGAGAAAAAGGACGTGGTGGTGGGAGGATCAGTAAGTAAGGCACAGTTGAAGCGATTACATTCAGGACAGTGGCAGCTGTCACACACACACACAACAAAAAAAGAAAGCCAGTAATAACGATAAATAAAGCCGAAGGTTAAAAATCAAAAAAAAATAATAATAAGGTACAGAACCTCACATAATTAAGGGGGCGGTCATGTGCCCTCCATCGGCGCAAAACGCGGCAAATGATTTAAAAAGTAAGAGTGGCAGGACTCGGGGATGCTGTTCAATGATCTCTTTGTTTCGTGGGGAAATGTCGGCCTCTGGAACCATGAAAAGGAACAAGAACAACATGAAGCAGACGCTGCTCATCCCAAAGGATACAAATTCAAGCACCAACAAGAAAAGGAACGTCTCCCCTAATACACGTGCACAGTTTTCCGTTTGAATGCTAATGGGGCTCCTATCTCGTGTGACGCGGGTATCCCCTGCAACAGGCCAAAAAGGGGGGATTCGGCTGGGAGGACGGAGGCCGGCGGCCCCATAAACCAGTGTCGCCTAGAGCCACAATCAATTCGCCAGACGGCTGATGTAGTTTCACCGCCAACTCCTCCTTCGCAGGCCTTGCGCCGGCACCCGCGACAGGGAGCATTTCTGGCTTTTCAACATTAAGAAAAACGCGGAGAACAGATCCACATATGCATTTTGCGAGAAGATTGTTCCCTAGAAGCTCCGTCCAGCGGCACCTCAGCCGGACGTGAAACCCCAGCTGCTGGGAAGGGCGCTCCATGTCACGAAGTCGCACAGCACCACCAACAGTTTGCCGGCCCCATAACCTTGCAAGGATGGGCTCCCACACCGCCAAACTCCCAAGATGGTACTGTTCACTCTTGTTCAGTCGCATGCACCCCTTACACACAATGGCAGAGGCATCCATGGAGAGAAACACCTCCATAAGGATAGAGCGACAGGCATCCTCCAGATCCCACAAGCACTTGTCGCGAACCATTCGCCCCAGCATTTCATCTGCATCCCGAACGCGGTTTATATCCTCTGTCCGCAGTCGACAACGCAGAGAACCATGGGCCATCAACCACTTGGTGTTGGACTCCGCACCGCCTTCATTGTGGGGATAGCAGACAATATCTGTTTTTGCCTCAAGGAAACGGTCCCACGAACGGTTGAACAAACCGTTGACAAATGTGGCATATTCAGCTGGGTAGTCCCACTCTATTCGATCCTGCAACCGCTTGGAGCAAACAGAGCCATTGCATAGCCGCTGCTCTGACCTCATGGCATCGAACGCACTTTTCACAACGCCAACAAAGTACCTGAGCCTTTCATCCCATGCTACGCCCTCCTCATCTTCCTTCTCAGGGAGCGGATTAGAATGATCTTTTTGTGCCCCACCGCTATCGCCCAATGAACCCACAGAATGCGCCGTACTCGTTGCGGATGAGCGCCCCGAGTCGTGAGGGGAGTTCATCTGGCTGACGGCTGCTGACGCGGGGACTTTTTGTGGGGAGTCTTAAAGGAAAGAGTTCAGAGAAGAGAAAGATGCATGAACCAGAAAAATAATAATAATAATGATAAAGGGTAACTGCGTGGAGCCGAAGTAGCTCGCCTATAGGGGAGCGCGGGGCCAACAACGGCAACAACGGATAAACAAAGGCCTCCCAGTGTTCCCAGCTAGGGTGAGAAAGAAAGAACAAGCCACGCAGAAAAAGCGGAACGTCTATCTGCGTGTCCTGCGACAAGTCAAAGGCTTTTCTTTTTTTTTTTTTGAGTAGCCAACCTTCCCACGCCCACGACATCATCAAAAGCAGTTTTCGACCAGGGGGCGGGACACAACGGCGATCAGTGTCATTCCTGTCGAGAAACACACAAGGTGGGTCGGGGTGTTTCTCCTCCACTGTTGCCCGTATTTCGTCAAAGGTTAAAAAACGCATGAGCCCTAAAAATTTTTAGGAAGAGCGAAATCACCTCGCACCGAGCGCGTTATGGACACGAAAGCTCATGGATGAAGACAACCAACAGCCAGGCGCACATGAAATTAAAAAAAGGGAGAAACACTTAAATAAAAAGATATTGTAATATCAGGGTTAAAAGGGGGAAAGGTGGCACAACGGAAGCTGTCCGCGGTGAAGAAGTCAGGGCGGTTACTTCCAGTGCCTTCTTCTCATACTTTTTCCTCTCATACCTTTGGAAGACAAGGGGTTATAACGATCATCATGGAGACGGGAAAACCCCATCAAATGTGGCACACAAACAGTGTGTACGGAACGAAAGATCGCCGCATGTGTGTCAGTACCCGACACGGCCGCGCTCACGGTGTATTAGGCAACGAGAGAATGGGAGTGAGGTGCCTGAACGAGCGGTGCGGCGGTGACTAGACAGAGGTATGTACGATGTGACCGCAATTTTCGTACCAGCGTGTTCGCTAGCGTAGGTAGCGTAGCCACAATAGCGGAACCGTCTATTAAACACACACGAATACAAACGTGAAAGTGGGGAAAAGAAAAATATAGTAAAGGGGGCTCTTTAAAAAAAAAAAAAAGTTATCTCACCTTCCCCCTTCTGTCTCCGCTGAATCCGGCTTTAAACCCGAGCCGCTATTACCTTCTCAAATGTTGTTGCTATCTCTTTCTCTCTCTCGCAAGTTTAACTGAGGTTTTCGAAAAACGCACACACAGCACACACATTTAGCGCTCCCCTCCATCAACTTGTGGTACCTTTCTGTTTCGGCAACTCAAAACGTAAAGTCCCTTGCCTTCAGTGCCCAAGGGAACTTTTTTTGAAGTGTCGCAGAAAACAGCCTCGAAATGGGGACGTTGTTCTCGTTGGCCCAGGAGCACACAATCCGTGGGTCTATATAATTTACCTTACTTGTGCCCAACGAAACAGTTTTATTATCCTGTTTCATTTTTAACATATTCTCAACATCCTTGAGGCGTTTCTCGTGTTTCCCGATTTCCGCCTCAATATCGCGAGGAAAGCTACGAAGAAACTTGGGCCGTGGTGGCTTCCCGTCGATGTGCACCTCCTCCTCCTCCTCCTGTTCCCCTTCCCCAGAGTTTACCTTATTCTTGATATCATTCATGAGGCCGCTTCTCTCGGCTAATTCAAAAAATGTCAGATTGTCCTCAGAAACGCTTTCTTCGTCGTCCGAAATGTCACTTGAATCGGAAACTGTAGACGTTTTCGAGCCCTCGCTTTCGCTGTCACTAGCATCGGTATCATCGCTGTCAGAAGAACTGTACTCGCTGCTACTGCTAGACTCCGTTTCCACTAGAGGAGCCTTTTTTGACTCCTCCTTCTTTGGTTTTTTAGAGGGTGCGGAGGACTCAAGCAGAGCGTCGTCACTGTCTTCCCTGTTGCCGCGATGTTGAGCCTCGCTCTCAGCTGCTCGCTTTGGTGCCGGCATCTTCGCCGGTACAAGCCGCGGCATTGGAACTTTGGCAAGTGAGTAGGGTACCTTCACGGGGATCTTCGCGGGCGATGCCGCACGGGGTTGCGCGGCGGCAACTGAAGATGAACCACCGTTACGTACCTCCGAGTTAGCCGAAGACATTGCTCTAAAGGGTGGTACACATTTTTGAAGCAAAAAAAAAAGTGCAAATGAGGATAAAGAGGTAAGAGAGAAAAGAGGGGTCAGGGTTCGTACGTCAAAGGACTTGGGGAAAAACGGCCAAAGCACATAACAAATGCACGCAGTGGTAGCGTAACTATCCCTACCCTTCCAGCCTCTCATAACGCCCTCACCCCTCTTTCCCTGTATGTGCGTACGCACGTGTATAGAAGTGTACCGATGTATCAAAATTACTCCGCTGGCGTTATGCCCTAGGATTATAAGGCAGGAAAAAATAAAAAAAAGGGGAAATCGTACAATAAAATCAGCCATTCACACTTTACCCCTTCTCCTCCCCTCCTGTTTTTATCCTTCGGTGCCCTTTTTCTTAGGGGGATTTGTACATTCGGCACCACGTCACTTATTGGCAACTAATTTGCTTGCTCGTCATGCACGAATGAAAGGCAACATACTCGTGAACACGAATATGGAGCGAGCTAGTGACAACGTTAGGAACAACAGACGCTAAAGTGCGCGCTAAAAATACCACAACAAATGGGGCAGAGTGGAACAAAGAAAGGAAAACTACATATGCACGTTTATTTATTTTCCTCATCATATTTTTATAACTAATCAGCTACAGTCTCTCCTCCCCAATCCCTTAACTGCTACCACTTTCTTTCCTTCCCTTTTGCATCAAAATTTCTGTTCCACAAAGGCACTAGCGCTTAGCGTTCCACTGGCCGAGACGTTCCTCTTCGCTCCGCTTCTGGCGCTCACGCGCTTGCTGCAACCGCATTTCCAGTTTCTGCCGGCGCATCTGCACGGCGCTGATCCTCTCGTTTTCCCTCTCGATGAGCTTATTGATTCCGTGAAGTTCTTTCCGGAGCCCTCTCTCTAGCAACTCCCTTTCACGGGCCGCCTCCATCTCCTCCGCACGTTGCCTGGCCTCGTTTGCTCTTTCCTCACGCTCCTCAATGCGCCTTAGCATGTCGTAATCCGCGGCGGAGAGGGAACGGTTCTCACTCATCGCGCGATTCAGAACCTTCAGGGCGCCCACTGACGGGGAACGCCCGTCAGCGCCGTGCAACGTGGTTCTTCGTGAGGGAGGATAAGGTTTCTCCCCTCCAACCTTATATGGAGCGCTGCTGCTGCTGCGAGAACAGAAACCAAAGGACGTAGAGCGACGCATAGGCGTTCTCTGGCGGACCATTGGTGGGGGACTTCTCTCCCTTAGTAGTGGGGCCCGATGACCATTATTGACTGAGGGGGTTCGCCCATTGACGTTAGTTTGTTCATCCTCTTTTTCCTGAGGAACCTCAACAGGTAGTCCGTCACGAATCCGGCGCACTTCCTCCAATTTAGTTTTCCTTCTGTTTTCGTAGTATGTGTGCCGCATCTGCGCAAGGGTTTCGGGGACACCCTTTCCTTCAAAGTGAGAGAGAGGGCGCTTTAGCAGGTTGCGTGGATCAACGACTGCGATCTCACACGCCTTGAGGCTTCGAGGACTGTTAAAAACACCTTTGATTCTCGGAGCATCCTCAAAGTTTTCAAGTGACACGGAAATTTTGTTGGGCTTAACTGGGGGCTTGTTTGTCCAGACGATAGCTTTCGTGGGGAGCTTCAGTGGATTCATGTACGAAGGGTAGCTGGTCGTCTTTTTCCTCCCATCGTTTACGCTGGAAGCCCGGGTTCTTGGCTTTGGAGGCAGTGCATGCGGCTCTACGGCCGCTCCTCCTAACGGTGCATCGGGAAAGGGCTTCACTCCCTCCCTCTTAGGTAACTGTAGAGGGGTTACTGTTGGTGTCATAAGATTCGTTCGTGTCCTACCTATGAAAAAAAATTGTTTCACTGCAGTGTACGCACTCTCACCTAATGAGGGAAGAAGGTGGGTAAGTGAACAAAAAATACGCCAAACAGTTTTTAAAAGATTAAAGTTAATAAATACGGTGAAGAGGTCGCGTACCTACCCTCCAACAAAAATTAGTCCTCACCAGAAACCGCTTGCTCAGCACTGTCCTTCGTGCCTGCCGTCGCATAGTCACACCGAGAAACATAACCAGCCTCAACCAAGGTATTGTAGTCGACCTGAACAACACTGTCATATCCCCAGCGACGGAGAGCCGCCGCGCTATTTAATCCGCGGCTCTCGTTACTGGCCAAAACGAAAAGCTCTGCAGCACTTTTTTGCTGTGGAAGAATGGGACACGATGCCCCTGAGAGCAGATCGTGGTGGTGTAAAGCAACGCTACGCGGAACGGGGTTCAGCTTTCTTTCCCCAGGGTCACGTACATCGATAACGAAAATGCCTTTCCTGCTGGAAAGCTTCTCGCGTAGTTTGTGGGAGTCATGCACCATATGCGTATAACCAAGCGTGTTTTCACTTGAAAACCCAGATGTAATATATCCAGGCCCATAGCGCTTGTTGAGGTTGGATACCTTCCACGCCGTTTTAGGAACCCACTGAGCCATGGGGAAGCCACTTTCCCTGATTCCTACACAAATAATTAAAAAAAACGCGTATGGACAAAAAAAAAAAAGAAGCGTGGAGAATAAAAGCGGAAAGTGTATCGTATGGAAAGGATGTAACTCGCTCCACGTTCAGTGCAATGCACAACGTCACTTTAAAAAAATGGCACCTTCTGGCACCCCCATAAAATGCTACAACAGTGGGTTCGTTATCACCACACACTCCACTCCAACAAAGCTAGGCACCCCCCTCGTATAGTAGTACATCACTTCAACCTTTATAAACGGCAACACACTTTTGTCTTTGGAGCCCGGTGTGGGGGCGGAAGCACCGTTTTAGCATTCAGAGTGTAACAAGGTAACACGCCAACCTACGTGACCAATTTTGCTTCACACCCTGTACGTACGTCCCCTTCTTCCCGCACGAACTAATCCACAAGCACTATAGGAAAAGACTCTCCGTGGCAGTTCAACACCAACACCGGCTCACCAGCAACCTCTGATTCCACTAAAGCAACACTGCAATACCTTAAACACCTCATAGTGTGCAACACTCACGGTAAAAACAACAAAGAAAAACTTTCGGACCCCTTTGGGAATGGCTGAACAGGCAGTGGCGCCCGAATCATTTGTGTTGAAATCTGGCATCTTTAAAAAATGGAACCGTGTTTCGGTCGCCACATTTTTTTCTCTCCTCAATGCTTTTTGCAGTGGACATCAAGGAAGGGGGGATTATACGTCGGTGAAACATCTAACGATACGCAGTGACGTACTCATCCCGAAAGGGAAGAGGTCCCGGAAGTCCTCTTACAGCACTATTCACCGTCGGCATGTGAGAAAAGGGGGTCCCACTAAAATAACGAGAGGAAGGGCAAGAGAAGATGCTAAAACTTCCGTTTCCAGCATTATCTTTCCCTCTTCTACCACCTCCTCATTTCACACTCTCCATAAAAATAAACTCTTTCCTTCGTTAAACCGTTTATGACACCCATCAAAAATGGAGAGAACATTATTCATCACCTCCCTGACATTCCAATAACCTGCTCTGCACCCGGTAAAAACGATCCTTAACCAGCGCAGCTTGGGTTTCCATATCATCAATCTCCCTCTCTGTTATGTCCTTTCTACGAAGTACGTCGTACTGCACGAGGAAAGCCGCCACCGATGCAGCAGCAACCGAACCTAACAGAAAACCGGCCATGCGTGGGCCCATGAGTCCCTGCAAATACCATACCGTTGTAATTAAGGTAGTGGAGGAGAAAGAAGGAAAATGCAAATTAAACCAAGGGCAAAGACACAGCCAGCAGTCGAAGTCACTGATCGCATTGCCAGACACGGTAACAGGAAGGAAGTGACCGCAGAAATCGACAAGGCCAACAGTTGAAAAAATCGGGAAAAGGAATAAAAGGAGAAAATTCTGTGGTCTCATCACCACCGTTACCTTGGCACGATGATTCACCAAATAAGTTTGAAAGATATAAAATGCAAAGGGGGGAAGAGTTCCCTACACGCGCAACAATTACGATCGTATACATAGCACTTCCATAAATATCATACACGGGGAAGCAATCGCTCCGCTACTTTCTTCCACGGTCCATACCCCCGTATACGGGGTTGGAGCAAGGCAAGAGGCACCTCGAAGTCGACTGAAGGTTTGTGTGGCTATTCTGGACGGAGCAATTATTTCTGTTTCTGTCGCGTTCGGTGTACATCTCCATCAAACGCAAAATGAAGCCATCGGTCTGCTCAGCCCCGCGCAATGGGGATGCTATCACCTCCGCGGTGGATGGTGCCTCTTCACTTTGGATAATAAGGGACGCAATCTTGCTGCAGTCCTCCTTAGAAGACGCATCTATGCCCTCGCGAGCGTAACGCCCAACATAATCAGGATTCAGCTGCATCGCTAAAAAAACTAGCTGCTCTGCAAACTCGGTTGCGGGACGGCCCTCTCTGTCGTAAGTGTCGTAAAGCCGCAAAAACGAGAAGTAATGCTCGCACCGGCTTGGATGAGAAACCAATTTCTCCACCGGAGAGCACGAAATCGACGGTTCAGAAGGTGCATGGAACGGTGATGACAATTGCGACGCGGGGGCCGATACCAGACGCCCACATGTTGCGTTGAGAATGGCACGCTTTGAGGCCTTTCGGTCCAAAGACTTTGCATGCATAGTCACCTTGCGAAGAATCTCAAAAACAGATAAACTTCCATCACTCCATGGCTTATCAGCCGAAACATCCGGCACAGAGAAGGCTGCAACTTCACCAAAAGTGGGGACATCACTGTTTCGCTCCAAATTGTCGTAAAGGTCCTGCGGAACCAGTGCACGGGTCGCAGCAGCCACAGGTCGTAGCCACACCCGGCAGTAATCCGATACCATCGTGAGTCCACCTTCACCGACTCGCTTTTGGAGGTTCGGCACGAGTGGGTCCATCCTTCTCCTCTCTTCTTGAGTTGCCTCGCTCAGCCACTCAGCACAAAGTAGCCGCGACCAGCTGATAAATTGTGCCCGCGGGCGCAATGCTAGCGCACTATCCGATAGAGTCACAATCGCTGAGAGCAGGAACCTAAGGTCATCCACCGATACCACATTAGACGCCGCCACATCCTGAAGATCACTCAGCAGCGTCCTACGGGATCGAGGAGCAGTTGCCAGAACCGTTTCAACCAACAACTCCCTCAAATATTGGGAAATGGGACGAGTGCCAGCGCTGGAGGACAGATCTATGAAACGGTTCTCCTCTCTATTAAGGAAGTAGAGGAAGGCCGTAAGGCTTGCTGACCTCTGGGTTGTAACGTCACCGTAAACAAGGGTTAGCGGGTGGTCAATGCGTGCCAGAAACGCGTCTGTTACACCTGGGTGTATGAATGACAAACAAAGCGTAGCCAAAAAGCAAACAAGAATCTCCTCGTTGGTAAATAACAGGATTGCAGGTTTCTCCCTCAATATGAGGTACAACATTTGAACCGAGTCAGCCGCGTGGACCGCGTTGTGATAAGCATTGTCTTCAGAATAGTTCTCGAAAATATCTGATAGAAAACTCAGAAGTTTTTCTACATCTAACTGAGAGCAGAACGAGAAGTTAGCAAACACACTGGTGCATACCGAAAGAAACACTCTCCTTGGGTCCTCCATGATTTCACCGTTGAAATCTATTATGTTACTGCTACTAAAATCAATACTTTCCACCTCCTTTACATACTTCAAAGTTTGGTGCATCACTTGATTCATCCTTGCAAATGTGTCCGAAGGGTCTTGAAGAACGGGTGTGTCACGCTTTAAGTTTACCTGCATGTTACACCGATTCGCTAAGCTGCTATCCTGAATACTAAACTTTTCCACTCTTTGTTTGCATGGAATGTTCCCAAAGAGGACGTTCCGAGCGGGTGCGGCACCATTGAACACAGCATCGCCAAAACACCCATCGCTGCCCCTATAGGACATTACATATGAATCGCTCAACTCTGTACCAGATGAGAAACTCAAGTGGAGTGCCAAATCCTGGTATTGGTCTCTCTCATTTTTTCCTTCCATTCTTAACAAGAGTTGTTCTGAGAGTAGACAACACTGTAGGGAAAGACAAAGTTATATAATTGTAAATAGGATATCAATGAGGGGAACGAACTCCCCTGCAGAAAGAAAACCAAGTTTGGGAAATCCCGTACACAAAACCACCGATAAGCCGCCAACGTTTGATGATTAAACCAGAGGTGGAGTAGGGTAACTCAGAATGTCTCAAAGAAGAATAGGGATTTTCAACGCACCTTTCATTCATGACTTTACTGATACGGTTAGTACTCTTCAACGAAAAAAAATGGGGGGATCTCGCCACGTATCGTTACTTCTTTTGGGATTGCTTTTCCGAAAGTACAACATTTCACGGGGAACAAGGCCCCTGAGAGCTACTACGGCTGCGTGAGCGGCAACGGCGCTTTCTGTCTCTTGAATGGTCCCGCCGGTGACTGCGGCTGCGACTCCGGTCGCGCCGTCTATCACTGTGCCTTGAGCGGCTTCCAGACCTCCTCCTGCGTCGACTGCTATCACGTCTGCTATCACTGCTTCGGCGGCGGCGGTTCTCTCCGTCCTTCCGCTGTGACGACATTGTGGACAGCTCAACCAAAAGAGCCTTTCCACGAAACTCCTTTCCGTTGAAAGTCTCCACGAATTCACACGCACGAGACGGAGCAATTGTGATGAAGGCGAACCCCGGAGGTCGCCGAGCTAACCACGAGTCCTCGATATGTTCCTCCATTGGTTTCAGGAACTCAAGTAGTTCCTTTTTTGTTGCACGTTTTTCAATGTTACCAACGTACACTCGAGACATCACTCACCAAATGGATACGAAACGCGCAAACTATGCCGAATATTTAATTTATAAAGAAATGCCGACAGATATGTAAATGTTTTCGATGGGGGAAAAGACAAAATCAGATGTCGGATCAGCAGTTTGCTGTAGGGAAAATGAAGGTGAGCACATTCAACAGCAGTGATCCGCACACGCACACACAAAAGCAAAAAAAAGTTGCGACCAGCATATACTCCACACAAACAACAGACATAGTTCCATAGACCAACAATAACCATAAACATTATATTCTACAGAGGAAGTGATAACTGGCATAGCAACTTCCGAGGAGACACCCGCAGGTCGAGCCTCCCCAGAATTGCTCCAATAATCAGGGCTTGCCATAATGTTGCTTAACACTGGAATCGGTAAAGTGCGCTGAGAGCAAGAGGGCACACCACCACCTACTGACTTTCAGTAACTCCTCCTTCGAAGACTATCCCGTGTTTTCCCAACACTCAAAAGCCTCTCCATTCGTTCCTACAAAAAAAAACTCTGAGGACGGCATGTCTTCCGAAGTGTCACCCCCATTTCAAACTGCTGGAGTGCCGAACATGTGTCTTGTGCCTTTTGCAACGGTCCGTGTGGGGCAAAACGGCAGGTACATTCATCCGTTTTACACTCCATGTAACGACTAATGAGTCGTAAGTTTCATACCTGAAAATCACCCAATGGTGTCGTCCAAGCTAAACGGCATAACACCTTCCACTTGCAGCATTTCCCGTGGCGGACAACACACTAAAGACGATAGCTGGTGTCAACCTTTCACCGACACCTTGGGGGAAGGCAAAGAATTGATTGTTACTAAGAACATAGAATTTAGAGCCCCTCCACGAGACAGTGGGTGTTGCATAGTTCACATGAGCTTCCTTTTTTTTTTTGCAAAAAAAAAAAGAAAGGGAAAAAGAAAGGGAATACACGCCAATTATGGACCATAATGATCAATAGAAGAGGGTGCTGTGTCATCTCCCATTGGCAAATGTATCGAACATCTTGAACCTGCGATCATAAGTGATTCAAACGAATAGGATCAAACATCACCTCATCAAAACATACATGCAATCCACCCGCATAAGCGGGAATCGTAAAAGCGATCATTGCGGTGGAAGATGAAACAGAACACATATAGTAATCATTGATGTTGTCACTACACGACAAGAAATGAAGGTGGCATCTTCCATACACGGCTAAGCTTTTACTTAGTCGCACGGCCATTGGTTCACATGAAGATGATTGCTTTTTCTTCCTATTGTGGTGATTGGTGGTATAAACAACACGAAAGGTCCCGTGAGGTCGACGAATGTGTCACCTCATGGGAAACATACACCAAAGCATCCAACATGTAAGACACGTGCGCTGGAGCCAATAAAAGAATGATACAACTTTACATCGCTTCTCCAAATTTCATGGTGCGTGGACATGGAGATGATGCTACCGCATCCTGTTTGATTTCGCCTTCGTGTCATTTACTTTCAATGGTCAGCACTTGTAGTCCTTTAACGTGCTGCCATTCCCCGGGAGAGGAAAGCGCCACATGGGAGACGAACCCACACCCCTAACAAGTGGTCAGCTAGTAACCTTGGTACTCAGTGCTTTTTAGGTCCATTGCATTGCCCGCGACACTGCGTCACCGGTACAGCATTCGTTATCCTCCAGTTGGTTCGAAAACCGAAAGAAAGAGCGTTGTGAATAATAGAGTGTTTTTGTTTATGCTCCAGCCACCTTACGTTGTCCGTTTGGTATCCAAATATTTTAAAAAAAACTTGAAACTTTGGCCGACTGACGCAGCCAAAAATACCAGAAGCTACAGGGTACGCCATTAATAATACCCAAACCACTGTGAACGCATCAGACGAAGGTAACAAAAAGACAACACGAAAAACATCTCTCCAGTACCAACTTATCTCCATTCTTCCCTTGGTTCCTGCATTGAAGTTTCTGTGTTAATACCTTCATTGGCCTTTCACAAGGCATCAAGAACTTAGGGCGTTGCGAGAGGCATCTATCTATTTGACGGACGGCACAAAGCGTTTTGAGTTCTAGTCCATCCTTCTGTGTATTCCTTAGTTATAAACGAAAACAGGAAGAGATGACAACCAAGTAGGACGCACAACCAAACCAAACCGTAGCGTTCAGCTGAGTCGGTGAAACTAAGCACATGTGTTGGGAAACAGAGACGGCATATCGTGCGAATATAAAAAGTGACGTGCCTTATATTGTGGGAAAGAGTGGAATGTACGCAGCTATTTTTTATTCTGTCCAAAAGAAATATAGCTGAAGTTACACAAAGCATCTTATCTATAAATGAGCCGTAAAGGACTGGGAAAATTAAATATCTTCGTAGTAACTAAAAAAAGATCTCTAAACAAAACTTTGAAAATCCCTTGAGTTCAACAAACCAATGACGCACACACACACACACACACACACACACAACGGGTAACCAAACTTTACCTTGCCCTTTATACTAAAAGTCAAATGGATCAGAAAAAATAAAAACTTTTCACTGCTGCAGATAAGAAAATTTTTTGTTGTATATCGTGCTTTGCAGGGGGCGTGCCATCAAATAACGTTAGTCAAGGGGAAATGCAATTAAAATGAAAGAACTAAATATCACACGCACACACGTCCTTTGTCCTTGTAGAGAAAGTAGCACTGCACCTCGCATAGCCCGTCGTCAATTAACAAACGGTCCTTTACTCTGAAGGGTCTGCGTGCAACACGTCAAATGGCAATGCTGCAAGGACCCTCCGCTGCCATAAAAATCATTATGTTAAAAAAGGAGGAAAGGAGCCGCAAATATCACGTGCATGGGCATTCCATCCAAACAACGGTGGGAATGTGACGCAACAATCTACCACGCACCGTACCAACAATAGTAACATATCTCAGGTTATTAGCGCGCCACATTCACTTCAACTATGCTCCGCTTCGCGGTAAAATGTCCGCCAAAGCGACACAGACATAACCTTGTATGCCCCTTGATAACACATCAATAGGGAAATATGTAATAAAGCAATCAGACAAATGAAATACGAACAAAAACAACGGTGCTGAGTGATATGATCGCACCAATACAATGTAATTCCACATCTAACTCTATGTACAACGCGTGTGGTGTAGGTACACATTCTTAAGAGAACACCACACACACACACACATATATATATATATATATACATACATACATACATGCATGCATACATACATACATACACTCGAGTCACGTACATTTGCCTAAACACAGCAACACAACCACGTAATTCACTACCCCTCATCTCCCTCATGAATAATCAGGGTCACAAAAACCAAAAAAGAGTTACTAACAAATGAAACAGTAGATGAAGTGCTGGAAAGCATTTTGTTAGGAAGGCAACGCAGGAATCAACCCTCAATTAGTAGTCATTCATACTGTATCCGGCACTCCAAAGAGGTTGAAAAGAACTTCTACCTTTAAAAATAAAAAGCTGTAATGCTCACGAAATAACAAAAACGATTTTCTTCGTTACAGTATCAACTAATCCCCACACACACTTCAGGCGCTACTGAGCAATGCACCAATTTCTTAAATGATAAAATCACAAACACTAAGGCGAATAGCAGATGCCCAACAATACCTCTTCTGCATAGTAAGGGCACCGATCCCTCTTTCAGTTTCTTGGAAAAGGTACGTAGAACGTAAGATCAGCAAGCAGTCAAAGAAGTCAAATGCGGAAGAACTCCCCTATTCACACCGGTAGTCTACCTCACAAACTGATTTTTTTAAACAATTTGAGCCTGTTACCAGCCCGATTGGGAAACCACTAACCTACATTTCTATTGTTCCACTTCCTACCACAATCAGATACTAGACGTGACACCCATCCCTGGTTACCAGCGGTGGGGAATCAAAACGTTCTTTCTCAAAGCCCACAAAGAATCGGCATCCGAGCATCCCGACCACAACAAACTCATACCGGCGGTGACATCGCAGAGAACGTTTCAGGCGACAGCAACACGAGCCCGTGCCAACCACCGCCGCATCCCCCGCAGCAATTCGCTGATCAAACCATAGTCTTTCCACAGTTCGGCACTTGCCTCACCAATGTGTCAGCGTCGAGCACCTTGCCTAGAACTCAGAAAAAGAGCCAACCTCCTTTTTTTTTGTTATATCGAAACGGCATCGACAAATAACATAAGTCGGGTAAAGTAACCTCGCGCACGCATCCTTTCGAATATAAATGCATGCAAATGTGTTTTGTTGTTGCTTATCAATAAGAACCCAAATGCCATTTCCTAAAGAGACTAACGGAATGCGGGTGGTCGTTCATCGGATAGCGAGGCATTGTTACTTCGTAAATATGATTGTTGAGGACGCAGTAACTCTTTTATTTTCTCCTCCATCAGAAGTAAAACGCACGTACGTGAGGGTTTTGGAAAGTGGAATGACCATTTCTCCATGGTTACCGGCATATTGGAATGACACGAATGGACTTGCATCTAGTAAGCGACTGAAGTCTTGGCGGTGCAGTGCCACGCGCGGAAGTTGAATGTTCAATGGGAAAAAGAAATGCCTCAACTTTCATCGTGTACTGGAGGTTTGCGGGGAGGCGGGAATCTTGCAAAACGGAGCCGAGTCGAAATGCGAGGCCATCTCACGAAAGGAGGCTGCATAGGACGAAGTATGGACGCAGCCCACCAGCATCGCTGAAGTGTGGACATTGCCGGTTCAGAACGAAAATGCGCTGCTGGATCCCTTAGGGCGTCAAAATGCATCGGAGCCCCCAGGGCAAAGTTCCAGAGGAAAGATTCGGCAGCCCTCAGGGGAAATAGTATCTCTTCCGTATGCCTTGGGAGAGTTGTCATTAATACACACCAACTCATTTCATCACAGTCTGGAAAGGCCTCACTCTATTATATATACATAAGTTGGCCTAACAGAGAATACAACTCAAATGCTGTTGTATATGACATCCAATATGTCCAAGAGGCAAGTGTATATTTATTTATATTTACATAGATCCCATATTTGTCGCACTGGTGGGGGGTTATGTTCACCATATCACAATATATTATATGCTGAGGGGACAGCTTGCACACGTATGGGGAATTTATAGGAATATGATAATAAGCTCCTTTGTGTTTGCCGCTTTTCTAGAAATGTGAGAATAATGCAAACCGTATATTTTGTGGCTGTGAAGGTTTGTTATAATATATCGACATAGTTTTCCCCTGTACATACTAATAATATACCATGAGGCATTATGTGCACAATATGGGAGGTGTGGCTACTGTATATGTTATTTGTTAACTCTTCCTTCGGATGAAACACTACAGTGTCACACCTCTCCTTCTCACATCATATGTATGTGCTTCACCTCACATTATTACTCCATACCATTGTGTTCTAGTGGGAGAAATGATGTGGAATGATAGATTGGGTGAAAAAGAGTTAAGAAGGCATGAATATCAATGGTGTGTCGCTGATATTTGAAAAGCCCTGCATGATCACGCGATATCGTATATACACAAGCTGTGCGCGTGTATTTGTGCGATGCATGCTTGGAGTAATGGAGAGTGGCAACGCCAGTTTGCGTTCACCACCGTGTTCTTCATTTGTGAGAGGAGGTAAAACAAACAAAAGATCATCAATATTTGAGCGAAGGGAAGAAAAGCTCATTTTGAAGCGGTTGCCAGCGACTGCCGGCGCAACTGTGAGATCAAAACGTCCCCCGAGCACCACACACCCTGTTTTGTTCATGATCAATCTGCCGGAGTAAATGCGGATTCCTATAACGGCTGCAATATTCAGTCCCTTCTGAAGACACATCTTCATTTCCTCTCCTTATCGCCAGGCCGCTTTCGAAGATGCCAAGTCGGGGTTGGATATTATCTCTTGCGACGCTCCCTCAAAGTGGGAAGGAAGTTCGCTGCGCTTACTAACAGTGGAGGGGGCCTGGTGCTGTGCCATTTGCCCATTTTCTTTTGAGTTATTTCCGTTAGGAAAGTGGTTTGCTTAAGTATCGTGCCGCCTTTAGCACTGTTTGAAAGGAGGTTGGACGGAGGGCGGGCGGGTTTCTCCACCAACTTTACGTTTTTTTTTTTGCACTACCCTCCGCGTTGGGCCACTGTATGAGATGCTCCGGAATAGGCATTAAAGAGGATGACGTTTTTTAAATTACTTCTGGTACTTTCACTGGTCAATCAGTTGTCAGGTGCTCTCACAAAATTCTTCTATCATCCTTGTGATGGTGAGTGCCGCTCGGGAAGCAGGACAGATCAGAATTTGACCCTCCAGAAGTGGTCGAAGTTACAAGGAAAATGCTCCTATTCTTCTCTCGTGCAGTGCGATCCTCATGCCGAGGTTTCCACTGAGCAGGCTACAACTCGCCTGCTGACGTTTCAGGCTTTTCTTGTCAGATATGCTCATTTTGAAGAACTTGTTTCGACAACGTTGGGAATCGAGCACGGTAATAAATGCGGTCGACCCTGCGTTACAGGACGATTCCGTTCAGTGTTTTCCGTGGTGTTATTAATCTTATTTTCCATTTCAGCCACCTCTTTGTCCATGGGGAAAGGTTTATGGATATTGTTCTACCTGCCAGACTGCGGCGATCGGCGCCTCGCAAACTATGATTGCAAGCGCGTCGTCGTGACTGTGGATATGTCCCTCTTCCTTAATCGTCTCAGTTTTCCCCTGCGTGGCGAGTTCTAGTTCCCACAAGTTATGGTATTTCCGCTGATGCGATGCTTGTAAGGATATTTGCAGTGAAAATAGCGGCTCGTCCGACCCGACGTGGCCGTGGAAGAATATGATCGAACGGCAGCTTTACGCCGTGGGTTGAGGGCTCCTTTTCGCAACAAAACAGTCTTTTCAAGAAATTACACCGTATGTGGGACCAGCGCCCCTGGCCCAAGTCTTAACACACAGTTTCGTGGGTCTTTCCGGCGGTGTTTTTATTTTCTGCGTTTAGTCGAGCTGTGAAGCCACTTCCACCGCATAGGGGGAGACATCTATGGCACAAGAGAATGAAAGTTGGGATCGTCACCAAATACTCGTGGACCATCCTGAAGGAGATCGTCAAGTTTTTCTCTGGCGTACCCTCCTTTTCGACGAGGGGAAAAGCGGAGGCTTGTGTTAGTTCGAGTATTTGTATGGGACATACCGCAAAATGGAAATGATCGTGTAATGAACCCTTCGAGAAGTTCACCTCCAGAAGGATATCTTCAGGGATCGGAATAGGTATATCTCTCTTTGCATCGCGGCTGAAGGCAACGCGGTGACGGGTGCTGCTCACTTCGTTTAAGAGCGCAGCAACGTTCCAATTTATACCGAAAAAAAAAGCACCCGGGATTCTAATTGACGTCTGCACTGCCCAGCATTTTCCTGCGGATGGCACCGTTTGCGGGAAGTCAGAACGTGCCCAGGGACCCTCCTATGATGGCGCCTGCTGTGTAGCGCATTTGTCATAGTCTAAGCTTTGGTGTGGTGCTGAAGCCCTTCCGCCGCGATCCACTCCAACGGAATAAGATGCGGGTGCTTGCCTTTCATCACCTGAGCGGAGTGGCGGGCCATGCCGCAACGTGGATATGATTGACATCGCCATGGGAAAGGCGGTACAAAAGAGTTCGAAGCGCTGTATATAAAGCAAATTCGGGGGATAAAGGGGCCGTTTTTAATTGTGATTATTTTTCGACTGGGTGGTTCAGGAGTGTTTTTCAGCAGTGCTGGGAGTTATCGGAGGATGTGCTTTGAATATTGAAATGGTCTGATGGAGGGAGGTCAGTTGGTTTTCGAGAGTACCAGGAAGGAGGGAAACATTGGTCCTTGGGGAGGATCTAGAGGAGAAGTGGGGAAAATGTGTGATGCCTGTGGACCTCAAAAAGGGCGTGGATAGGAAACTTTGGAAAATTAGTGCAAACCTTGTCCGAAACATAAAAGAAACCGTGCAGCAGGACACTGAGCATCTTTCCACATATATTGGACAACGCGGAGGGTAGATTTGAGATGCGCGCGGGACGAAAGAGGGGGAAAGAAAGGGTCATGTGTTGTACTGGGAGAGGGTGCTGGGGAATAGAGATGGCTAAACTGTAAGGTCGTTCCAGAATAAGACCAACTGTTGAGGAGCTTTGTAAGGGGGAAACTTGAAGACAAATGAAAAGCGCCCACCTCGCAGTTTCGTTTCACCGAGAAAAGGCCAGCAAACCAATGTTTAGGAATGAAAAATTGATGGGGAAGAAAGCAGAACACTGATATTTACAGTATCAGACTCAATAAAAAGCTCAGGCGCTTCCTCCTTCGGCCTTCTCCCCCCACGACAAACACTTCTCTAAATATTTCTTCATTCCTGCTGCCGGCTGCTGCTGACACTCGTTGTTATTGCAAACTTCAAACTGTGACCTTCCACTTTAATAATATCTGTTCTCTTTATGTTTTTTTTTTACCATTCAACGCTTCAGCCTCCGCTTTCCCCTTCTGACTTTCCTTCGCATTTCTTCGTAGTAGCGTATGCGCACAGCAAAATTTAAAGAAAATTTCAGAGGAGGTTCACCCTTCCAACAGGTAAAAACCCTCCTGGGAGGGTTCATCCACCTGCGTGGGTACCGACGCGGAAAAAAAAAATGAGAGCACTGAGGTCGCGATGATAACAGCCGCCCCAGCGTGACATTACTGTTTAGCGGCTTGCTGGGTCGGGAGCGGACAAGTGGCTGCCACCTGCTTGGCGAGCTGTGGGTCCAGGGAAAGTGCCATGGCAACAGCGCGCCATCTCGCCCGCAGCAGGTCCGTTAACGGCTGAGCAATGATTTAGGGCCCGCAGCCCCGTGCAGGCGGGCCGTCACCAATCCACGGACCTCTTGGTACGCAGAGAAAAGTTCGTTGAAAGATGTTTTTTTTTGTTGCCGATTGTGTGTAAGGTAAAAGAGTTAGGGCGGTAGTTCAGTGGAAATATTGGAAGGATTATTGGGGCCTGTTGTTCAAATATGTGGAAACAAGTGGCTTGTTTGGGGTAGGGAACAAATGCTCACGGAACGACGAAGTAAATTACCACGGGAAATAGTATCGTTTTCCTCTAAGCACGGGAATGGTGGGGGATCGAGAAAAATATGCATTGAAAGATTGAGAAGGTTTACATAAATTGAGCAGCAATTAAATAAATAATAAAGAAGTATTCCATCATATCATTTTTTTTTAAAGGCAAAATCAGTGACATAGTTTCCCACATATGACGTGAGATTCCGTGAAACATTCGGCAGAGAACCGTCAAACGGCCGCCGTCTAACCTTCATACTACGGTGTGGTTATTAGGGGAGGCTTTTAGTCACAAAGGATCAATGTTTCGCTTTCGCATGAAAACATTTGGCAACCTACTCGACACCGAATGAAAGATCCGATGAATGGCCCTATTTCCTAAGTAGTTGCGGAAAGGGAAGCAAGGGGGTGATATCTTAGAATACATCATGTTTTACCACGATGCTCCCTTGGCCCGCCTTTGGGCATGCGACCGTCTTTTCATGATCATGTCCAAACGGTGCAAGATGGCTGAAGCGGAAGGGCTGGCCACATCCTTGTTAGCTGCGATTAACTTATTTCCATAGAATAGTCTATACCCCACCTCTTTGTTAAGTAAGGAGTGTGTTGGAACAAAAAAAACTCATATCGAACTTCCGTTGCGACCATCATATCCATCATTTGCATTGTTGAGGGTCCTTATTGAAAATCCTAACTTTAGATTATAAGGAGGCTAGTGGCTTTTAAACGGGCGAAAAGGAGGTACTGAAAGCACCCCTAATCTGCCTCCCACAGTCCCCTTCGCTATGTCCGGCGGTGAGACCTTCACCCCGCGTGAGCCGCCATCCACAGGATTATTTTCCGACGCGACAACGGAAATTTCTGCGTTTCTGGAAAAGTTACTTGGAAAATAACCTCCTTCAAACGAAGAAATGGCAGTGATTTTAATACAAACTGCCCCCAAATTACAGGGAAATGTAACCCAAAGAAACCCTCGTCCCGCAGTCTTCCTGTTCATTTTTTGATTTTGACCAGGCTATGAAACGCCGCCGCGACCCCAACAGTTTCTCCCCAGCGATAGCAAAAGGCGCCACTCACCCCATGGTTGGTAACCTCGATGCAGTTTAAGCAACTCCCGCCTGTTTCATTGTTTGAGCATCCGCATTTGTTGTCCTCAAAGGGCCCCTCCTTCCTCCTCGCTCTTTCCTCGAGATATTTGGTTGTTTCCTAACGTTCCACACTGCACCCCAAACCTTTCAGGCTCCTTTGATTTTAGTCGACTCAGGACTCAGTTCAAGGATGGAATGTCCACGTTCACATGCTGTGCCAGCGGCCTTCGTTCGTCGTCTTTATCTTCCACCCGTGCACGGTGAGTGCGTCGTTCGGTGCAATGCCATTGGAAGAGTTGCCCCCTATCATGTCCTCTGATCGGAACTATCCACGGTGAATTTGCCCATTTTCCTTACCGCTTCTACCACATATATGGTGTCAGGTGAGCGGACTTGCCTTCTAGGGCTATCCGAGACCCTATGCGGCGATCTGTGTTTTTTCATGGCAACTCTAGAGGGTTCGCGTGTTTCCCATAACTGCACCGCCAATCGGGTGTTGAGACCGCCTTCGATCACCGCTGCAATTGCATGCGCTAGCGCGCCTCTTGTATGGGATGCCCCGTCGTGCCGCATAGTCGGAGAGCGCTTTCCGTTTCCCTCACGGTTGGCACTGAGAGCCGTTCCCCCTCCCCCATGCTCTTGATTACAGCTTTTACCCCTTGTGCATCTTCTCCCCCGATCACCACATACCATACCGCTCTATGTGTGAGTTGGGCTTGTGCGTCTTCGGCTGGGCCCTCCAATCCACAATCAGAGCGCCCTTTTTTCGAGGGTGAGGGATGAAAATTTCTTTTTTGGGCAACGCGATTTCCATCCATCAACTGACTGTCACTCAGACGGGTCGTTGGTCCACCCGATCGTTTTCTAGAGTTAACAACTCGCCGATAAGATCCAATTCCCAAGCTTTCCATGGGGTGAACTCGTTTTGTGTGGCTTGCGGCCGCCTTCCTTTGAGGGCCGGCTAAAAACATATGAACTGATGATTTTACTGTGGCTAGCAACGTCAATAAGGTTCTGGTATATCACACCGCACCGCCCCTGGCCAATTATTAGCTTACAATACGCAAAGAAGCATTTTCTTCCCGAGGCTATGGATTATTCTTTGTTAAGGAATTGCAAAATCCCCGCATTATGGAAACACTTTGTTCCCAACTCGTTTGTGTCCATACACTCTTGGTGATGTGAATTGCTTCTGAAGCCAATGCCGCAACATAGGGATCGTGGGCCGGTACTGCTTATTGATACCTCGTTTTCTGAAGTTTTCAAGTGTGACATAGCCTTACCTAAGAGACCCTTCCAATCCCCTTGTGGGGTCTTCCTTGTGTTGAGCGAGGGAAACATCTCTTTCATAACCCGCATGACGGGGTAACGTGTTGGCGCCTTTCCGCGGAGGGGGTTTCAGCTCGTTGGAAACGCGGTACACCCTTTCCACTCACTTAGTGTAGATTCCAATACTTTCGTGTCACCTGGGGTGTTCACCGCCACAACGGTCGCTATCGGTTTCGTTGTTTGAGCATGCCATTGGGCACGAGTGCATAACGAGTTGTGCTATAATGCTCCATACGGCCCTATCGCTGACGCCTTGTGCGGCTGGAAAGAGGTCCAGCCTGTTTCCACTTCCGGGCAAGCGACACCTTCACCCGATCCGTTTGAGCTTGCATCTGCTTTATCTGCAGCCCCAGTACGTTGATGTGCTGCCGAAGCTGATTCATGCGACCCCTTGAACCCAATGTTTGCAAGTATGCTTTTTGTTGGATCTTTAAATTTCTCCGACCAGATATGCATGGGCCATCACACACTGCTGATGCATAATTGATTTGCCTTTCATCCAACTTCAGCCATTCATTCCGAAGGGTCACTCGTGCATCGTCAAATGCCCTGTGGAAGCCCTCAGTCTTCGGCTTGGTGAAAGGCACGTGAAGTATCGTAAAGAACAAAAGTTAGTTTTGGTACCACCTTCAGGATGCATCATGAGTTTTGTTTGTTCCATAGTTAAGGTGCCCTCGGTACAATTGAGTTACGTACCAAAGTGTGGTTTCCAGTCAAAAGAAAATGGTATCTGATCACTCCGTCTGACGAACACTGTGAGAACTTATGGGTCTTGCCACCAGTTGTCCACCCATGAAGGGTCGCTGAGGTCTTGTGGTTAACATTGCCTTCAACCTACTCCTAGTTTCAAAGACATACTTTTTGTGACGCCCTTCTGAAGCATGAGATGAAGACAAGAATCATGATGGATTGTTGGATTTCACATGAAAATGGGCAAAGTTTGGTCATTCCCCTCGTCAGATCCCCTAAAAAAAAGATGAAAATCTCCAAAGCACATGTAATCCTACCGTTTCTTCATCTCTTCCTAGAGTATTATCGTTTTCGGGGGTCAAAAAAGTCGAAGATCCCTACTTATCGTGTTGCCTTTCAGAGTAAGCTTGAACCTGTCTTCTCCTAGATAACGTTACCCGCCAAACAAAACACTAAGACGAAAACAAGGCGTCTGCACCGCCGTGTTTAGATGTGCAGACACATTTCGGATAACCAGCGACAGACGGTCTTCCCGAATCCGCCAACACTCACTATATGCCGTCTCTAATCCCCACCTCTGCGGGCTTTCTCTTCCCACGCCGCACGAGATACAATGCGAGACCCTGTTGCTTCCACGCCGCTGCACACTAAATTTTTTCTTGTCCTGAGAGAACGTCAAAAAATGGAAACACTTCGAGTACAATTATATGCTTTGCTGTTTAAATTATAAACGTCGTTACGGCTGAACACGGTATGAAGGAAGATGGGGTAAGGGGGTTTCCCATCTGAAAAGCGGAACTGTGGGTGGTGTGTGTGGGAGGGAGGGGTGCGATCCAGGGAAGATGGGAAGCTTCGACGCACCCAGGGACCTATCCCAATTTGAGGAAACCGCGAAGAGCCTTGCAGCTCGGTGTGTCCCTTTGTCGTCTGTGGTTGCATCCGACGGTCCCCGGGGGCGTGTTAAATTCTGAGCACACTTATACCTCTCATTTTCTTTTGTGTTTTTGCAGGCGTGGAACACATAGGTCTTCACCTGCGCTTGATAACCGTGACGGTTTGCCCTCCAAGAGTTGACGAGGTAAAACCAGGGCTCTGAAAATGATGTATGACCTAAAGGCAGGATGCTATTTCTCTTTCGGAAAACGATTACTTACTGTGTATCGGTTAGCAACGCGGTAGGCGAAAAGGCGGTCAGAGTTTTCCAGTACGTCGTCCTACGGGGACGTTCCTGTGGGGTCTCTTCCTAACGGTTAAGTTTTCGACATTTTGTCGTTGTCATGTAATTATACTACTGGCGCCATCTTTTTTCCACTCTGCGTGACCCATCGTTCGCTCGTGTCCAATCACTGAAGTGCCCCCCTCAGTGGATTCCCACAGGGAATCCATCTTGCCAAAGTTTCTTGATGTCGTTTGTAATTTTTTCGGGCACAATAGACTCCCACACATTAAACAAGTTTTTATAATTTTCGGTGTCCTTCTCCCGATTGAACCACGGCTCCATGGCCAATTTGCTGTTATTCCAGGGTACGTACACAAGAAGAAGATGAGGCAGGGCGACGAAGACCGCCTCGAGCATAAGCTGCCTGTCCCGGAATAACTTCATTATGGCGTCCACTATATACCAATAGTGGAGTAGTCTTTGCTGGTTCCTTTCTTTCAAAGCATCAGCAAAGCACCCCTCTATGACTAGCATTGCTTCAACCACACCGGCAGGATTCTTGCACAGTGTATCACAAATGGTCCGCACAACGTTGATCGAGCGCTGTGTGCATTTCGAAGAGAATTCAAATATGATAATTCGTCGTAACAGCTCCTGGAGCGGACTGGGTTCAGGGGGCTTCGCCTCCATCGGTGGAACCTCTGGCTGATGGGTCGTTGTCTTCACTGCTCCATCCTCTACATCTTGCGTGCTGCATCCTTCATTTTGTTGCCGGGAGGTGAAATTGCGTTGCTCTACGCTAAGTTGCTCAGTTTCTGTTTGGCTTCGCCGGTGCCCGCTTCTTCTAAATGACTCGCGGCGGTGTTCGTACGCGGGGCGCTTAACTGAACTGTGTTGAGCACCGTAACAATCGGGGGGCACTGCCATAAGGGTCTGCGCCGCTGATTTAATCTCCGCCGTTGCTGCCAGGTCTCTTTGGGGATCAAGGGGTTGGAAAGGCGGCGGCCGCTCCCTTTTCCGTCTCTCAGGAAAAACTCGCGGCTCATTCCCATATTTGTATGTCAACCCTTGCTTGTGCATTTCGTAGCTCTCGCCTTAACTTTTTTAGAGGTGGTAACCTTTTGCTATTCCGGTTATGTCACAAACAAGTAAAGAGTAGAAGGAGCAAAACAAGAAAACACAACAGGGTCGCATTATCGTTTAAAGGGGTGTTTGCTGCCACTTCACGTGCATGTGGATGGCAGCGAAAAGCACTTCACACCGCCCCCCCTCTGGCGCACTGTCTTGCCCACTTTGGAAGGTACGTGCAGCCAGTTATCGCAACATTAAATACAACCTCAAGAACAAATGTCAGATCAAGATAAGAAGTAAAGGTTTAAAGGAGACGATACGGTTGGAACTCTATTGCTTCAAACAGTGGCAACGTTCAGAAGCAAACCGGTCGCGAAATGTGCAGTTTCGTATTCGTTTGTCCAAAATTTAGAAACACAAACCGGCAGCTTTCGTCCTTTGGGTTATCCAACGCTGGAGCTGGCGCCAGAAGCCCCCTGAAAGAACGATACGTCAGGCCCTGTTGAAGCCGCGGAGGCCACGTGTGCGTCCGCGGAAATATGTGTACGTTCTGGGGGTGCGAAGGAAGGGGCTCCCGTAGCTACGGATCGGCGCTGTTGTGCTGCTTGTTTCAAATATTAAGGGCACGAGCACTCAGAGGCCAGACGGAGCTGCGAAGCCACTCGTAAGGACGCCGGGCGCGCCTGAACCGTCGCTTCGTGGGAGACTGTGGGGTTGCATAACCTAGCATCCGCGCTGGCAGATGCAGGAACCACCATGAGGCGCTGTTAGGACCCGAAAGCGCATCGGATGTTCGCGCTTTCAAGATGAGGAGCAACATTTGCCATGTAAACTCGTCATAATCAGCAGAGGGCACACACAAACCTTGGCGACCAGCGGTTCTAACTGGGAGTTTCCATATCAGCAAGAGGGTACCGCAATGTGAATAAAACCTCGACAATGTCACGGACCGCGCCTCCCAACACACCGAGGCCAACGAAGCAGTTTCGCTTTCCGTTGGGGCTCCAACTAACGTCAGTTGGGTGTGTGTGGGCTGACCGCTCGCCGGTCAATCGCCGAGGTAATATATTTATACCGAGCTTTCTGGCTAACCGTGTCGCGAATGATTTGCCCCCGTTTAGGTTATCTTTCCCCCTTGCATCACCTTCGGTCCAATCAGCGCTTGCCAAAGGGCCAGGGGTCAACCGTACATGTTCATTTGAACAACCCCGCAGGGTTGCGGAGGCGCGTTGGCGACATTGGGTGTAAGCAGGGTGTAGCAACAGCGCCGAATCGAACACTTCAGTCTGAATCCGAAGGGATCGGATGCGCTTAGCTCTTTCGAGTGAAATACACCTCGTCCCTTCATGACGGATAACTGCAATCCGAATGGCACCGGCTTTCCCCCCCAAAAAACGGTTTGTCCGCAGTGCTTGGAGGCAAACTCGGCACCCGGAGGGGGCGTTTTCCCTTTGCGCATTTGAAATATTAAAAGGAATTTACCGCACAGCCAACCGTCACTTCCTCTCACGAGAGTTCAAGAGGATGACACCGTCAGTAACACCAAGCGGTGCCTCGGACACCCCCCTCAACCTCTCCAAAGGGCAAAAGCTGCTGCACCACATCCACAGCGCGGGAGGCTCCTGGTGGCGCGTCGGGCCCGGGGGCGTCGCAGTCCGACTCCGACTCCCCAGTTTTGGGCTCTTCGCCTCACGGAGGTCCACCAACGGGGCCGGTTGGGCTTCGGTGAAACGTCCATCACCGACTGTCCCCCTTCACTTCTATCGGGGTTCAAAGGTCCTTGCCTCATGGCGGTTCGCCACCCACGCTTTGTCCGCAGGCGCGCGGCCCCTCACAAACTGACAATCACATGGTGAGCATTGTACGCCGGGACTGTATGACCTCAACCGCGATCAATAAAACAGTTCGGCAGCAACCTCCAAAGAAAAAAAAAACAACGAAAGCATCCCTTTTAAAGAAGCCATCGGTGGGTTTACTTTTGGCGGATGGAACAGTGCTTTGTTGTGCTGCTTTTAACGACTTCACACCACCGGCCTCCCGCATGTGCTGCAACAGGGGCCGCGGAAATGGAACCAGCACATGCTTCACGTGCCTGGCCGCTTCCCAACGCCAACTGAGGGCTACAGGCGGACTGATGCCCTAGTCATAGGCATATGGCAGGGATGTAGGGGTACTACCTCCGCAAAGGCATCGTGATACAAGGGCATATTAAGTAACTGAAGTTGGTCGAGCGACCTTCATTATTTAGTACGGGGATGTGAGGCACATCGGCTCTACTAAGCAAACTTTGCGCGTAGAACTCTTAAATATATGAGTGGGTTCTGTTCTGTGCCAGAGGGAAAAGCAATCGGAGCTGTAAGTCAGGATGTTCATGGTTCCTTCAATAAGGTTCCCTAACATTATCTCTTTGATTCTTTCACCTTTCCGAAACGGTAAAGTGTAAGATAAAATTGTACGATTACAGAACCAATAAAACTTTGAGGGACCGTGCTTCTTAGAGCAGTCCGAGTATTCGATATATAAAAGTCTTCAGCCCTTTCCTAACGCGGACAGGAAAAAAAAAAGAAGAATGCTCTCAACTACCTTCGGATGAAAGGAATGTTGTGCAAAAAGTGGGAGTTAACCGACATGCAAGTGTCGAATCAGAGTGGATAACCACAACACTCCCGCACGCACCACAGGGGGCCTGCACAACGCTTTGAAGGTTGATTTAGGCAATTCAGCTGCTCTGCTGCCCTGTCGAATGCATTTCGTGCTCTTTCCGTGTGACCTTTACGATGCTCTGCAATAAGTTTCAACTCTTTTGCCACTTATAAATGGGGAGGAAGAGACGGTTCTTTTCAGATGTGGAGAACAGACCTAACTCGCGGCTTGGCAGATCCAAGCGGAGGGCTTTGAAATCTGCGCCGGTCTCACATATTCAAAAAAACATCGAGGGATAAATGAGAAAGTAGAAAATGAAGGAAGAGAGGGATGAGATATTAGAGATGAAAATTTGCAACGGTTCCATGGGTTTGTTAAGGACCATACGGTCGTCCTCACTTCTTTCATTGACAATCATTTGATGTATGCGTGGAAACTCCACGTTATTGGTAATAGTCATACAAAGCGCGCTCACTAAAAAAATGCTCCGCGAGCATTGCACGACGTTGATTGGGATGATACACAAACGGGACCGAAAAGCAACCCCTCTCCATTTCTATCTCCTGAGTCCGCTGCGACTTGCGTGTGGTGTCATGGGACCAAAAAGCGCAGCCCCGAACCACGGCTACACCTTTTAATGGGTGCAACGAGGGCACGACCGTGAATCAACGACGAGACGAAATGGAAGTAACAGCACCAACAGTAAAAGTATGAGAAACATGGTTACCTTTACGGGCGACCCCACTCCCAGCTTAGCTCCACTTGATCATCTGAAAGAAGGTTAATTTCAACAATTATGCGTAAATACAATTTTTCTCGCCGCACCATCGCTTCGTCAGTCGTGAAAACACGAAGTTGTTTGTCAACGCGCACGAAGGGTAACCTACTTCCCTGGCTGCGACGTTCTACTTGCACGAACATTCTCCCTGGACTATTTTCACTGTACCTCTTTACGCCTTCATCCCTCGGGTCGTATGACATTTCCCCTATGTGCACCATTTGCGGAACATAATCATCATCCTTTCCCACGTCCTCTTCAGATTTGGAAAAATGTGCGGTCAGGAGTTCCAGTGGTAGTGCCAAGATAGTCTGCTGAGCTCCCAAAACAGCCAGCCGAACGGATTCTTTTACCCTTCGCTCCTTGGCAGGCTTCTTCACTGTTTCCTTCACTAACTCCACAAAACTCCTTGCGGTCCGCAGAATCCCGCGTCCTTTCCATCCCGGCACCCTGGCGGGACTATTCGTCTCTTCATTTGAGTTCTGTGCTAGCAGTTCGTCATATGCATCGTTCATGAGATCTGAAATTTTCTCAAAGGCAGCCTCAGCATCTCTGCACACTACACCGTTGACGATCAGCGTCTCTCGCGCTACGTCACGCTCAAACTGACTCCACACGTGCTCCCACTTGCCCTCGCCGAAAAACGAAGACACTGCGTACGGGAGGCCTTTTCCTGACGGCTCTACGACGGTGGGCACTACGCCACAGCTAGGAGCTGCGTATGCTTGGCCACTTGCGTTTCTCATGGTTTCCTTCCGCCGTGCTTCCAGGACCTCGAAGGACTGAAGCGTATCCTCTACAAACTCCCTACGGTCAATCAGCATGCTCCACGTTTTCCCTTCCGTTCCCTCGCCGTCATCTAACGAGGGTGGCGCCTCGTTTAGGAGACGATCAAAGCACTGCTGAATTGTGGCTGCTGGAGGGACGATACACGCGAATGTCTCATCATCCATAGCGATGCGGCGCGATAACAACACAACGCTTTAAACCTGAGAAAACTCCAACTAGGTGAGAGGATGCGTATCTAGATGTAGTGGGACAAGAAACGGTAGGAAGTGGGCAATTAATCTGGAAGAACATGGTGCCCAAGAGCAATCAGACACTTGCATGCGCAGGGGGTGTGCCGAAACCCACCGGGGTGGGAACATGAAATTTACCTTCCAATCGGAGCGTTTAGCAGGCACCGGTGATGCGCCGCCTTCGTGAAGTGTGTACCCCACATTATAGATGTGAATTTGTATTGCACCCACTTTTTTTATACGTCGTCCGTGCTTAACCGGCGGCAAAAAATGACAGGTCAAGCCCTTTGTCTAAGGCACTCGAGGCCTTCTGGACACCCGTAGAGAACGCTCTGCCGAAGGACGATGAATACAACCCTTAAAAGGATGGGATTGATCTTGCCGATTTCAGGATGTGATGGTAAAAGGTAACGCAAAGGTGAAAGATACTGTCACGACACATTCGTGACATTACCACAAAGGTGTGTAAGGTTTTGGCTAGGAAACAGGAAAAAGTGCCGATGGTCGGAACAAACTTTCTACAGCTCCGTTTCGCCATGCACGGTATCCGAGGGTTCTTTTGCTTTTTCGTACTTTATCCGTACGACGGCTAATCCTTTCCTCCATGTAAGGTTGCTGGCGTTCGGTATGGCCGCGGCTCACCACCCCTTTCCCACAAGCCGAAACGGCCACACAACTCCATCACTCCTCGTCCAGTGGCTCGTGCCATAAAGGACGAGTAGTTGTCCCTTAACGCGTATACACAACCACTTTCAACTGGAACGAAGCTTTACACGAGGTTTTCCGCTGGCGCAGAGATTTATTAAGTCTCTTGAGGCGTGCAGTGCCAGATTCTCTTATTCCTCCATTGCCGCTTCTTTCTGGCTTACCTTTTGCATTCGACTCGTAAAATGACACGCTGCAATCCCCCTCCTGTTCCCGCTGAGTCCACTTCCAACACTTGCAGCTCAACCTCGGCGCAACACCGCTTGAATTCGACAACGCCGCCGTTAGTTCCGAAGTAATACTGTTTGCTCGCAATGTACGCAGCCCCACCCGATGTGGACAACATGCGTCGCAGAAGCCGCGCGAGTTTGTAGCACGCCTCCTCATCAAAGGTCACATCACTTCCAAGGACAAGTATCCGGCGATCGTCGGTAACAACCACGCCTTCACCGGTAGTATGGTCCCGCCAACACATATCGTCCCAGTCACCTGCCACCAACTGGACGACAGGAGAGCAAGATTCGCAAGCGCGACATACGCCTGCTGTGTCGATATGGCGCAGCAAATTCATTCCCACATTAGGCTTCACGCAGAGCTGCAGCACCTCCTCATTGTAATCCTGAAAAATCACGTGGTGTGCACCAAGTAAAAGGGCTGCGATGCCCGGCAGACCTTGACCACAACCAAGCTCTACAACTATTGTATGGCGACAGCCGCCGCCAGCGTTCGGCACACGTTCGGAATCCAGCGGTTCTGCGGCACCAAGAAGGAAATCTTTGAATGTGCTTCTGTTGTTGAACATATACTCCACAAGATAGGGTGCACAGGACCAAATTTTCAGCCCTCCGTAGTATTTGCCGGGGATGATATCCCGATGTTCTTTCCCGTCGAATGACGTCAACTCCGTTGCACGTGGTGGGCGCTGGTGTGTAAGTTGTGGGGCAGTGGTTGACTCACTGCAGTGCAACTCCACCAGCTCCTGCGCGTCCTGACGGCAGGGTTCACACCACTCGTCGAGCAACCGTCGGGTAAGGTTGTGCACTGGCGCCTCTAACAGAGGTATCCGTTTCTCGGATTTTGACACCCCTTGAGAAGGAAGGGTGTGTGTTGCCGACGTGGTCTGAATTGATTCCTCCACGTCACCGGAAAACGCGAAGCGAAATCCATCAGCCAGCATAATGCTGCCGTCGCCGATTCTTCCTTTTTGCCGACTGTTGTAGACTTGTGCCTTTAGGTCTGAATGAATGCACGCGTAGGGACTAACGGAATTAATAAAAAAAGGGAGAATCGGTTGCGAGATCACAAATATTCTTTGCCTCTGAAACCACGGTGCAAAACACCGCTGTTTCGGTGGGGAACCGAAAACTCTTTTATCGATTGCTGCGGGTGCACTTGCGTGTTTGCCTATTGAACCTACGTATATACCCTGCCAATGTGATGGAACGCGCTGTGTTTGGATTGTTGCTTCTCAGCAAACTCGTACGAAGCATAGCCCCTGCCGTTTAGCATTGATTCCAGGCTCTTGGAGTAAAGTTGATTGACAGAGGCGCCGGTGTAATACTCATTCATTATTTTTGGAAGTATTATATTCATGGCGCGCCTGTAGCTGTCCTGGAAACGCACCAACGGATTGATATGCTTTGTGCGTTCGTAGTACAAGCAACGGTCTGTAATCAACCGTAGAGCATCGCCGCTGCAACCGCGCTCTTGGCTGTACTGCTTGATGGCATCGTAAAAGTGTTTGGAATAGGCGTCCACTTGGTTAAGCAAATTTACACCGTCCTCGAGGCCCATTGCGAGACCCTGAAGCCAGAACGGGTTGCATGTATGTGCTGCGTCCCCGACCACCACTGCGGAGGGGAGCCCAACAGCATTATACAAGTTTTCACAATGTATGGTGGGAAATGGCACCACGTTCTTGGCATAAGAAGTAGCGTTACAAGACCCGTCTGCCTGCACAATATCAGGGCAGAACGTTCGTAGAGCCTCATGGTCCGAAAGCCGCTGCAGGTCATCCATGGGGGCGTACAACATGAGCGCAAAACTTTTTGTTGCCTCAACATCAGCTTCTGAATCACCAGCACGGGCAGTCGGTGGTGCCTCTTTGTTCTGTGGAATCCGTGGGAAAGCTATGGCAAGAGGTACTTGATGGGGCGAGCAAACTTCGTGCAGCGGTGCTGGGCCTTTCCGCCGGTGTAACCAACGGTGAATATGCTCAGAACTCAGGTGCCTGCTTCTGAGAACCAACCATCGTACGCCGAAGTCCACGTCGGCTGCGAACCCCTCCACGTCAACAAGATCTCGCAGACGGGAATTGACACCCTCAGCACACACAAGTAGATCGTAATCCACAGCATCGTTTGCATATTTCTTCTCCCACTTTACACGATGAAGTGTAAGACTGGTTTCCATGTGGGTGCCTTGTTGCATGCCATGCTTATCGACTTCATTACTGCTAAAAGGGTTGTCGTCTCCGTTGTGGACCGCGCTCCGCGCTCCCTCTAGGGGCTTGTTGCTATCACTTATAGGTTTCACAACAAGCTGCTGTTTCAGTGGGTTCACCGCCTCCACCACGTGTTGGTGAAACACACGGCAATTTCCAGTAGGAAGGTTGTGCAAGTGCTTCTCCAGTACCTGCCGTAGCGCTAGTAAGTTTACAGAAAGCATCTTAACCGCGAACGGGTGATGCTCAACAAGGCCCCTGGTGAACCAGCTGTTGTATGCCCCAGGGTGATCTAGCACGCCCGTAACAGGCACACCACAGTGTCTGAAGGCGCTAACCCGTAATCCGGCAGCCTGCAGCGCATCGGCTGCACGTCGTGTAATGAGTGCGTGCTGCAGCCCAGCCGATAGGCTGCCATAGTATGATGAAAGGATCTCACCCCCCTCGCTTGTAGCACTTTGCATCCGTAAGACGGAAGGTTGCCGTTCCACAACTGTAGCGTGCCATCCACGCAGTGCGAAAATAGCCGCAGTTGCCATGCCAACGGTACCAGCACCGGACACAATGACGTTCCCCTTGTGGGGAGACGGCTCTCCTACCAACACGGGCTGCCAGTGTTCCCCTCGTACGGGATACGCGCGGTTGCTTATCGGTTGTAGGTCCAAATCACTGGGAATGTTGGACGAGTCGAGACGCCGCCCCGACCCATCGGTGTAACGGTTTGTAGAACCACGGAGAAACCGAGAGCGCCGCCACATGGGATAGGGGTAACTGTAATTAGGCTAATGCTCGTCGTGAACGGCGGTACGGACAAACATGCTGCACCCACAGCGTTCAAGAGTTCATTTTATAAGAAGACAACAAAAGACAAGCGAAGATGAAAAAGTAAAATCGCGTTCCCGGATGTGGGGAGTGCTCGGCGCAAACAAAGAGTGTCTTTCGAGACACTACAACACGAATTTTATCTGCATACTGTGCGGTAGAGTGAAATGATACGGTGCCAGAAAGTTGTAACGGTGAGCGCCCATCATTCTTAAGGAAAACTTCCTACTGATTTCTACAGGCAACATGGCCAAACCCAGCTATCGGCCCTGTCCAGTGTTAGAAGAATCCTTCCAACGACATAGGCGGTGGAAAATGGGGGCTTTAAACCGAATTAAGATTAATTGGAGATTTCACATTGCAGTTGAAATTCCGTCACTGATCCGGCTACTGTACAGTCGATCCCCATGCGACTGCCGTAACCACTATCGGACAAGGACCTGTTTCAGGCAGTAACTCTCCCCCTAACCCAGCATACCGCCGCATTCACACTTCATCACAGCAGGCCACGCTACCACCATGGCGAAAAATAGGAACTAATAGCGACCGCTCGCATCATAGTAGGGAAAACCAATTGCTGGCCTTCTAGCCTTCCCCGCGCTCCATCTTCCCCCGTTCGACATCGTTCGCAGCGCAACAAACCCCACCGCATTGGATTTTTTGGCACCGTCGAATCGGATGATCCACGGAATGCAGGGCAGTGATAATCGCCACGGAACGAGTCAGTTTCAAACTCCAGACACATACGGTTACCCCCCGCAGTCAGGAAAAACACCCAACGGCAACTGTAACCCACAAACCCACACACACAACGGGGTGAAGGCATGCAAACCAGTGCGCCCACCATTCCCCCTCATTCAATGTGTTGATTAGTCGCAACTGCGCATTTCACGAAACTTTTTACTTCCCACCAGTTTGGGCCGCTCTGGAAAGCGCTTAAGACCACGAATGGCGGGTGTTTGATCACTGGATGCTTACGTCGACCTAACCCTCCCATCTCCATCTTTTAGTTCCAAGGGGGAGGGGGAACACTCAGAGAAGTGTCTATGTCTACACCACGTCATGTGTCACCTCAGCGACATGGGGGAAGGAACCCGTCTCGGATTACAAATTTCCCACCTGTGGTGCGATTGAAAGGCATACACCTCCAACCCACTTCCTTCCCCATACGGAAGAAGTGTGAGATGAGGGTGGCACCTGTCAGAGAGTTCTTTTCTTGCCACCTCTCAAGCAGCAATTTAAGCCACACAAAACCCCCAACACGGTAAGAATCATTCAGACGGGAATGTGCTTCTACTCACCTTCCCACCCAACTCGTCGGATGGTTCAGCACATTATAATCAGCTGAGATTAAATCACAAACCCCATTTCTGCTTCGCGCACGCTCATCCCACTCTGGGCACAATTCCGAGCGCGGGGCACTCCCAATTCCACCAAGCAGTAAACAACAAACAACCCTTAGCTGAAGCTAAGCCAGAGGACCCCGCTGACCCAGCTATCAAAGCATTAGGAAACAATCCTTACGGTATTTCTTACCTTCGTCACAACGAGTTGCGAGAATCCCTTAATGCGTTCTTGTATACCATGCAGCCAATACAATACATGCGATTCAGTAGGAAAAGCGTGTGCTCCCTCACCTATCCTGTGCGTCGCCCACGGTGCGGCGATAAACTCCCTCCCTCCCCCACACACACCCAAGAAAAAAAACAAGGTGAACGCACATAGCTTCTTACCCATTGCCTTATATTCCCTCCCCCAGCAATAAAACCAGAAACCAAAAGGAACAACTACAGATGATGGCTTTCCCCTCCCCCTCATTGCTAAGTGACGCTTAATTAGTGGCACAACACGTACAGATGTGGTACCCGGAAGAAACAGGGGCCCCTGACGTACACGCTTCCAGTGGCTGATTGCCGTTTTCCCCTCCTTGAGTTCCTGCTGAAGGGATGTAAGCATGTGAGACGACGGAAAAACGGGGACACCATGATTTTCCCTTCCAGTTGCAGCAAGTTGAGGGTGATGCATACTTCATGGATGCAATGCCCCAACTTGTCGTGCACATGCTTCTCGACAGTGCATAGTGATATGACTCACACGGCCTGCAAAACCAACAGGATTGGTCACCCCCTACCGTTACGTATGCCACATCGGTGAAGTTTTTTTTTTCTTTTTTGAGTGTTGAAGGAAGGAGAGGGACTAGCAAAACATAACAGCACTATCACATATGTTCTTCGCGCAAACAGCAGGAAACACAGGCTTATGTGCTCGATCGCTGAGGCGTAAACGGGAAAAGGGGTGTATTTATGAGTTTATATCGACGAGGAGGGACCTTCCACCATGTAACCACTTACCGTTAATGCGCACTTCTTTCATTTTTCTTTCAGTGCGTTGTCGGCGATGGCACTAGTTATGATGGTGGATGACCTCCGGTGTTCCTAAGATTCTACTAGGGAAAGACGGAACCCTGCGACTGTTTTCCGCAAGATTTTCTTTGGTGGCTAAAAATGAGGTACTCCGTAGTCCTCGCTAGTGACAATCGGGTGTCGGAACTGTCTGCCATGCAAACAAACTCCGGCCGCGTAAAGGGACCGATGATGAGAAGTAGAGAATTGACGACACGGCAGAAAGTGAACACCGATAAACTACGGGCGAAAGGGGTGCAAAGAAAAGGGGAAATCGGATATTTGGGTACAAGAGACGAATGTGATGAAGCGGCAAGGTTTCGACACAATGACGAAACAACAGAGGATAAAACATAATGGGTATCAAGAGAGTGTAAACACACACACAAAAAAAAATAGGGCACATGCAAGGAGTGGGGCATAATGCCTGCTTCCCCACACCTTCCTTGAGCGACAACACCTTCATGCCATTCGAGTAATGAACAAATCGCCCACTGAAGGGGGAAAGGCTGACTTCCCTCCTTACGTGTCCCTCGGACGCGCGCCTTCACTGCACCCGGACACGATGAGAAGCTCCTCCACTTCGCCAATACATCCTCGCTGTTTCAATGCTGCCGCCACCTCTGTCCTGGCTTGCTGTGAAACAATTCCACCAGAGCATACACTAAGGAAGGCACGGCACAGCGTTGCGTTTCCCTCGGCAGTAAATGGAGGGCTCTTTATTTTGCGACGCTGTGTGTTGCACTGTGCGCCGTTCCACTCGTCACACTGTTTGATGTAGTCTCGCATTGCGCGTAGCACCAACTTTTCGCTGTTGCCGCGGCGTCCTGCTCGCAGAAGCGAGAGGAAAGAATTCACACCTTCTGCTCGATTGTACCCTTGGGCCCAGTACACCTCGTACATGGACAGTGTCGCTTCTGGGTTTAGCACGCAGTGGCGAAGCAACTCAGTCATCGTCCGCTGTTGTATTGGCGGAGCTCCTTTACCCTTCCGTGCCAGTTGATCGTAGCACCAGCAGGCGGTTTGCCAGGAGAGGTGCTCACCCAATAGTTTAGTTGGAGCGGATGTGTAACTTTCCTCTATCGCCCATGTGGGATCTGTGCGCAATCGTCGCAGTATCAAGTACACAAGGTATTGTTGCACTCGCGTGGTGTGTGGTACTGTTGATGACGAATGCTGCAGTGCTCGTAGTGCCGTCTTCCAAGACGGACACCGCTCGATCACTCGTTCAGAAAAAAATGCAGGAAACACATGAATCACATGGGGTGGTCCATCGGACCTGCAAAACAATGTGATGGCCGCCCACCATGGTGTGCAGCACGAAATATGAGAAGATTTGAAAATAGACAGCGCGTCGTGAAGCTTCGGTGTTGTGGATTTACTGCTAGATGAAGATTTCTGCAAGAAACTGCAGAATTCTGCTCTGTTTGACCGAAGTAAGAGTGTGAGGGCTTCCTCCCACGTCATCTCTGGTTTCTGCGGCAACCGCTCAGACGGAGAAACCGCCCTCACCGACAAGGCTTTGCTTCTGTTCTCCACACGCGACGCTTCGCACAAAAGTTTAAATTGGCGTTCCGAAAGGAAAAACAGCAACGTCTCCAGGAAGCTACTGGCTCGTGCGCCATTGCCCTTCCACACCTCGAGATGCATACCCAGTTGAACCAATGGTTTGACGGCTGAGAGGCGGTCCGCGAAGGCGAGGGACCGTCCGCGCTCCCGCAGCACTTCCTCCGTTTTCAACCAAATGCTTTGTTCCACCTGCCTAAGGAGGACAGAAAGAACACCCTGTCGTATTCGTACCTCCTCTTCATTATCCAACCCATTTACCGTAGGGACCTCGCCGTAGGGAACCAAACGTAAAAGGTCCAATGGGACTTCCTTTATGAGAGTGGAAACCTGGACTTGAATGCTGCTGCTCGTTCGCGCAGAGGCAACGACCATCGCCGGCAGCAGCCCAACAACCCAGCCCCACATTTGAGGATGCTTTGATGCTCGCCCTCCGTGCGCAAATAGTGTTTTCACGCAGGCAAGTATGCGGAATGCTAACCAATAGATGTCCCGCCATGTACCCATAAGTAGCGCCGCGCGAACGAAGTTCTTGACGGCGGTTTCAAGGACCAAGCGCTTCCCCGTGGATGGGGCCTCCCCTTTAATGCTGTCAGTTAGCAAAGCACTGGAAAAAGAAGCGATGTGCCAGCCACAGAGCTCTATCAAACGGCCAAGTTCCTCCTGCGCGGCACCACTCCGGTCCCGAGCAGAATCCTCTCCGAGGGATGTTAAGTGCGAAACATGGCGGCACGCGAAGTAGAGCAACATCCTGGGCAGAGTTGTTACGACATCGAGAGCATTTTGGCCCTTGGCGGCGGCGCAGCTCGGGACAGCTCCGCTGCTGCCATCTAAGAGCCCAGGTAACGTTAACAGTAGCACTTCAAAACTGAGAAGGGTGGACCACACTGCATGTTCCCCTGTAGAATTTTCCTCACAAGTGATGGCAGCGACACAACCGGGGGCATCAGAGCCCTCTTCATGGGTGATGTTGTCCGACTCAAATAGCGCCAAACGGAGGGATCGACATGGGATTATCAGCTCCAGCATTAGCAATAGCGAGGCAGCCACCGTCGGTATGTCTTCCCTCTCTCCCGGCAATAATGACCAGCGGACACCGCAGCGCAATATGTGCGTAACCGCACGCTCGACCACGCAAAGACTGAACGGGAGCACACTCACCTCAGCAAGTCCGGCAGGTCTTCCATGCACAGGCGAACGGTTTCTCAACATCTCGTTCAGAATCCTCCAAACTAAGTTCCATACACCACTTGGTGGAGATTGTACAAGAGCCCCTCTCCGCGTCGAAAGAGAGGACCATATCTTCAAACCAACTCGATACAGCTCCCTGTCATCAACGGGTTGACCCGGTGCAAACGACCGACAATGTAAGAGTTCCCTTGCCACGTCGCGGACAAGGACTTTAGGTAAGACTTCGCCTTTGTGACGATCGTCACAACCGGCTTCGTGTGACAGTAGCTCTTTCGCGAAACCCACTTTCCATGCCATCGGTACGCAGGCACCATACATTTCTATGACGTCAAGGAAGGCGCCATTTACGTCCACAACATCTGATAGCTCAACCTTGTTGGCATCAGTGAGTAACTTGAGCGCTTGCTCCCACTCAAGTGCGTAAGGGATAAACTGATTACGAGCACGCATTTCTCTTGGTGCCGGTTGCTTTCGTTTTCGCTGCTGCGTCTGCACAGCACCCGCTCGACAGCTGTTAACCTCAAACTGTGATCCACAAAAAATCATTATATTGCAAAATATTCTTTCCTCCATAGTTATGGACTCCACCAAACCGTCATATCCGTCGGCTCGTGCCCCACGGTTTTCGCTAGGTCTGCGCAGCAGCATCCACATGGCTGCACCCCGAGTGAGTGCTGGACTGCAAGTGCCGGATCCCTTACGTACCTCCGACGCCGTGCGTTCCACGATGACATCGAGTGCGTGCAGTTGTGTCTCCCCAAGATGACCCCTCAGCAGCATTGGTACCAGTTGCCTCTCCAGTATCTTTGGAAATGCAACTAGCAGCTGGTGTGCAGTCTGCTGCGCATTATCGCTACGCTCAAGATCCGCAGCCTCAAGTGACAATAAGGCTGCGATTATGACCTCTTCATCCATGCGCGCCACTGCACGGACAACTGACGAACTTGTTAACAAGGACAAAAGGAGGGATGCCTGACTCCCCACGCAAAGTCGTGGTGGAGAGATTCCCTCCGCTGCATGCATTCGACTCTGCACACCCAGTGCTTCAAAAGCAGCCACGAGAACCTCTGGTTTCCACAGAGGCTTCAGCACATCTGGGGAAGCGGAATGCATGCTGTGCACAACTGCATGCATAACGTTTCGGGGGCAAAAGTACCACGACATAATCTGTGGCGCCATTTGCAACACTTCTGTATTCCCTTCACAGAGCATCATATATACCAATGCAGACCCCGCCTCCTGCAAGGTTTGTAGTTGCTGTATGGTGGTAACCAGAAGGTGATCTTCAAAAAGAGAATGCACGTCTCGGCCACCACCGAGTTGCAGAAGACCACTCCATGATTTGGAGCACGTTTTCGTGTGGGACAACTTGCACTGTGAGAACCGCTTCATCGCAGCTTGCGTAATTGAATTTATTACTCTCAGAACCATCGGAACAATTAGCAATGGTTCCCTTCCCCGAGACTCGCGTCCATGCGCACCCGGTTCGTGTGGCAACGAACGGCAACTTGCCCATGCGTCCAGGGTTGTAATGTCATTTATTATTGCAGCACACAACCTATTTTCGTGCGACTCTTCATGTGTCCTTGTCGTTCCACCATTTCGGCCACAGCCACTCATCACAACCAACCAGCGTTCCAGTATGGACGGAGTTGTATGCTGTACAGGAAGGTGCAACATTTGCATGTACAAGGCCCTGTGGTACCGACTTTGCAACTGCTGCAGCACCTTGGCGTTTACTTGATTTGGATACCCACTGAAAAGTGTGCGCCACACAAATAAAGCATAGCCGACATCCCAAATACAGTTCATCACTTTATCCAAGCAGGATGTGATTCCGTTTCGCACAAGCCGTTCGCCATTAGTTCCAACTGAGAGGCGCTTTGTTAACTCCTCACAGATGTCCAGAAAAACAAACGCACTCCTTTCTACCACTTCCCCGGAACTATTTCCTTCCGCGGTTCCATGTTCCTTTACACGGTCACTAGCCGGCGTGGTAGGACCTTTCGGACAGTGTGTGCGGTAACCTTTATTGAGTGAAACACCCCTTATCAGGAAATGAAATGAGCGACGCAACTTGTCGAGAACTGCGCCCAACACATCTGCTAAGGTACTTACATCATTCCCTTCTCCCTTCTCCGTTGCAGTCAGTTCAGGCACTTGGAGAAGCGTTGAAAGCAGCTCATATACGTGGGGCCAGTCATGTAGCACCTCTTCGTGTGCGCCGCTTGTCAGGCACTGCACAGCAACAACGGCAGCCGCCAGCCCATCTGACCTAATTTCGCTTGGGGAAACACTAGTACTTATGATAGTACAATTCCCTTCATTCTGCAAAAGCCGCTGAAGCAGCGGTAGCAGCACTCCAACAAAGTGCCGCACGAGTTCTTTCGAGCGGAGCCGACTTGCCCATACGAGTGAATACAGCAACAACCCCAACGACCACCACACCGAAGCATTTGCAGCGCTTGTGAGGCCACCTGGTGCCCTAAAAATTTCTTCCAGTTGAGGAAGTTCCAGTACTTTCCCTGGCAGCAACCACTGAAACGCGATACCCTCCACAAACGCCTCCTCAGACCGATTACAATTTGATATAAACGTACGGAGCACACGAAATGTTGCCTCATTTACCTCCAGTACTCCTACGGTATAGGTTCGACGAATGAGTGGACTGTGGAAGAGCTGAACGAGACACAGACACTCCGACCAGAGAGCTCGTCGGCTCAACGTAGAAGCCCCCACGTGGTGCACAGTTGCGTGGACCGCTGCAACCAGCGCCAGCTCCACATCAGCGTGTTGCTCCACTTTCCATTCGGTGGAGAGTCGACGGAGGACGTTTGCTATTGAACCACATAAAGCAGTGAACGACGATATTGATGGGTCCGTATGAGGTCCACGCTGCAGGAATATTAATATCTCATTGAAGAGAGGTGCAAGTGGGGCCACCACACAACTCTGCTGGCTCCAAAGAGAAACAAATTCTTTGAAAAAAACGATAGCATCACATGATAGAGTGTAGCTATCGGTTTCACCGCCGATCATGCCAATGTGGGAATTCGACGCTGTCGCTTGTCTGCCGCCAGTGCGGCGCTGCACCGGTTCTTTCATATTGCGTTGTATGTGCTGCAGCAGCTGCAACGCCATACCACTGTCGATCCAGCTGTGTGCCAGTGCATACTGTACGAGATGGAGCGCCGCAGCTGGTCGGTGGGCGGCGGCGCTTAACACGGCATAACGGACGGAGGTGGCGGAAATGATCGTGCAACGATAACTTGATGGCTCCACTGATGCCGACGCCCGAGACGGCCCCAGTTGCAGAGCACAACGTAATTTAAAAGCGGCAGACTGAGCCAACTCGTCGTTGTGCTCCACGTGGGACAGCAACTTGAAGGCTGCCTCCCATTGCTGATACCGCTGCAGTAGGTGGGCGGCAAGGCATATTAGCGGAGCGTCAGGCCTCCTGATCAATGCCACATGCGCGAGGGCCACTTCCCAAGGGGCGCAGGGGGAGCCGCGCACGTTCTTGTTAGTGGAAACAACGGTATGATTTTCACAGAGCGGTACAGCAAGAAGCTTTAAAAGTGGCGCATAGATAGTCAATGTGGAGCCGGAGGGCCAATTGTCGCGCTCCCACTTCTTCAGTTGACGTGTTGACACATGCAGGAACTTTTCGTAGATAGCAACAGAGAGCGAGGCGAGACTTGCCACGGAATCGTATCGTGGCGTCACCGACCCTGCTTGGCAGTTGCCGCTGCCCGTGCCAATGCTTCCGCTACCTGTACTGGTACTAGAATCGCCAGCACGTTTGCACCGACGATGAATGAGCTCAACCTGAATGGCCCGTAGGGCCACGTCAAACATTTCCAGCGGTGTTTGCTTTTGCCTTCCTGTACACATCGACGCAGCGGTTGTAACGTTGAAAGAAAGATTTCGTTGTAACGATGTATGAGCTGCAGTATCCACATCGTGTGGCATTTGTGCGTCTTCATATCTGTCTTCTTCGTCCGTAAGAAGCGATAGGAGCAAGGGCAGCTCCCGTTGCACTACCGCGGCTTGAGCGAGAACTACATAGGCCCCAGCAGACCAGAATATGGGCGGAAGCTGCGCATGAAGTAGCAGTATCTCCCTGTAGTGTCCGGTCCGTCGCAAGGTATGCACGGTGTTTTCCAGTATCGATTGCGGCAGCCCTGAAGCTTTTGCACTGCTTTCCTCGAGCAAACGCAGGCTCAAAACCCAGTCACCAAGTTCTCGTGCTGCCCTGCTCACAGTAAGGAGTACATCTTCATCGACAATAAGGGTACGATGACATTCAGAGTGCGTACGAATAACCTGTTGGTACTGCCCGGCCTCCGTCATCATCGTCATAAAGAGCCCTATCGTCTGTCCCTCATGCACACGATGCTTGTAGGACTCAAACAGTGAGAGGGCAGCTTGCCACACATACCGCACATCCTCCGATTCCACTCGCACTGCGTTAGCCACACCGCGCAGTGACGCCGGCGCCGCCGAGGATCGGAGTGCAGGCCCTCTTTGATCCGTGCGGAGTGACATCATTTGCACTGCGCGCCGATCTCTTTTGGTCGTCTTGAAGATTGAGTGCACGCCAGCAATTCGATAGGCGCGAAGGGACAAACGAAGTGAGAGGTCACTAATTGGTAGGCACGCAGCACGTGCGTCGCCGAAGTATGTGAGTGCCGCTTCCCAGTCTCGCTGTCTTACGGCGGCCTCCATGAGCCATTCGTACGTCTCTGCTGTCGGTCGCATAGCCGTAATCAGTTGCTGGATGGATACATCATCCACAGTGCATTCATTGCCTTTAGCACCCGTTTGCAACTGCTCCGCCAGATACTCTTTCCTTTCGTCACCCATGCACTCCGCGGCTTCAAGGAACCGTTCGACAAATTTTTCCACTTCCGCCTTTTGCGGCCAACGGCGCTCACGTACAGTAATTCCAAGCAGCACATTAATGTGAGCAATGTTGGGTAGCACTCCGCGGCGCTGTATCGCTTCACTGAACAACCGGAAAGCCGCATGCCATTTTCCACCGGACTCGTCCGCGTCTCGCTGCGCACCTGCTAGCATGGAGACTTCCGGTACAGCTTCAACATCCAAAATGGACGGCTTGGCGGTCTTCTGCCGGCACTTCAGCAAGAGTACGTGCAGGAGGCGCGGTGCTGCAACATTCTTGTAACTCGTTGGGAGCAGTTGTCGCTCTTCATTTCCGTGGGCATATGCTACGGAGGCCGTGCGCCGCTGTGACGCCGATAAGCGCATCAACGACACCGTAAGGCCATCGGGTCGTCCTTGTTTCTGCGTGCTTTGCAACTGCGACTTGCATGCCGGCTGGCACCACCGTCCCTGAAAAGCACCGACCCCGGTGAGCGCAACCTCCCCGACAAAGTAAGCGCGGCACCTCTTCATGCCTACATCAAAAATAGAGAAGACACTATATGCGCTTGACTAAGTATTCTCCCCTTGTGCAGTGTTTGTGGGTCGTAGTTCCCCACTTACTCACAGCCGTACCAAGCCAAGATGTGCAACAGAAAAGAAGATACACATATATTCGACATCTCACCTATTTACAAATGCAAACGCAGTAGTTCCAGATGTGTCTATGCGTACAGTTGGTCGTGGCGTCTCCTTTTCCCGTGGACACTGGGTACCAGCGGCGCGACACAAGCAATATGCTCTGCACTAACGCTTAACGTACAATAAACACCCACACCCACACCCATCCGCAATTTTTTTTACCTTCACTCACTCGTAAACTCAACTGGACTCAAACTCCTGCTCAAAGGCGGCGGCGAATGACGTCCTGTAGTAGGATGCGAAACACGACTGCTGCTCACGCAGTACCACACCACCCACACCGGTTGCCAACATCACAACATTCCAAAGCATTGGCATGGGAAGAACTGCAGCGGATAAGCCAAGCGCCTCACGCAGCCGTTCAAAACCATCTCGTGATATGGTTGGTTTTATGTCCACTTCCACCCGCCCGTATCCCCCACAGAACGAATTACACAGCATTGGTAACGTTTCTTCCTCATTTTCATCCTCTTCGTTAGACGAATAATCAGTCGCTGAAGTTGGCACATATCGACTACAGTTACGCTCGAAGACCTGTTGGATCCGCGTGCGTGGGAGATCGGCCTCAGCAAAAACCATCTTAGCGAAGAAACGAGGATAGCCACCAAGAAACAATGAATAGAAAAAGCGGAACTCTACCGCACGTCCTGTTGGACTCAGTACCCTGCTACACACTGCACACTTTCGCTCGTTCTCCAAGACATGCACGTGCACGTCCGAGAAGCTGACGTGCTGAAGAAGGAAAAGATACACTTGGGTGCTCACACTGCTGTACCGTAGCCCGTTCGCACCGGCTTCCGGTTTTTCCGAAGGTTGTGAGTCAAATAGAGAGAAAAATATACCATCGTTGCTGCCGCCAGATGCCGTTTCGGCAGCTTCTACGGCGATCGCATTTTCAGCAACGGTTGCAGCGTCATTTCCGATCGTGAAGACAGATTCCGAACCCGTCTCCAAATACAGCGTCGCCAAGCGAGCTGTCCCCGCCGGCGCTAACGCTTTTCGAGAAGTGCAGCACTCCAATGCGTATGCAACAGCGTTGATGAACTCAACAATTGTCGCTTCCTGTTCCTCAGCTGTGCCCTCGCGCCGGTCGAGGCTAGATTGTTTGGAAGAGAAAAAGAGAAGTCGTACAGCATGCAGCCCGTCGATCATTGGCCTAATAAATAGCATGTTACTGTTGTTACCGTGGAGGAAACACAGTGCCTTACGTAACAGCATCGTATTGCATACACCAACACCTAAACTATTGTGCTCGCCGTCGTTAGGATGGTCGACCTCATTCCCTTCGCGATCCTCCACCCTTGAAATTCGGAGGGCAGCCATGCGCTCAGTAGATGCGATGACCGGACTACCAGACAGTGATGGCAGTGACCTGATTGGTAAGATAAGGTGCACCACGCAGTCGCACTTTCCCCCTTCTTTCTCACTGTTGGGGTCGTCTCGCCATTCCACTAGTGCTATTTTTCCACTTCCTCTGCTAGTGACACGCGTGTTCGGTAGCGCCCGCTTCGGCACCGACGCGAGAAGTATTATCGGCCCGCTATAACTTTTCCCGCTCGCGCACAACATTTCTAAACGGTCCTTTCGATGAGATAATGGGCCACTCTGCGAGTATCGACTAGTGCACTCATTTATGTATGCGTTCCACACGCTCATCCAATGTATATCACTCCTTGTAATGTATGCAAACCGAGGCGCAACAAAGGTCATAACCCGCACTGTTATCGTCGCTGGGAGGAAGGAAAGCACTTCCTTAATCACACCAGCAGGAAGGCACAGCAACCCATGCCCTTTCCGTTTAGTAGTGCCCTCCTCGTTTCCGATACGATCAACTGCCATGTAGAAAAAAAAAGGTAAAAGACTCACGATGGCTCAGTGCCGCAGTGCACACCACGTGCAAACAACCACAACCTTTAACTATTTTTTTTTTCGCCCCCTTCTCTTTTGGTAAATCAAATGCTTTGCGTTTCCGTACGTTTATATATGGTGTGAGCGTGTGCTTGTAGTACGCTATACGGAGGTCTCGTACGGTGTCGTATCCAGAGCAGAGTATTCGGTGAGTTATGGCACACTCCTTACTTGAGGGGCTGGTGGGATAAAAGCAAGAAGAGAAAAAAAAAAGGGAACACAACGAATTTTGGGAAAGGGGGGAAAAGAGGTACCAATAGGAGGAAAAAAAGCACGACGCAGTGACCATCAATGACCACCGCACCCAGAAGACTTTGCTACCGCGCGGGGACAGCTACGCCGTGCATGTAAGGAGAAAAATAAAAAAAAACAATGACCAACAACTGCACACTGCAGAGATTATCCCACCAAAGTCAGTGTCATTGGATGAAATTGACAATAATTCTGTAATCGCGATAAGCTGAAACGGATAAGGGAATCTTGGCCCTGCTAAGAGCTGAGGCTCCTCCTCCTCCTCCTCAGGTGTGCAGAGACGGGGACCCGCCAGTAAAATGAAAATATTTACCCCTTGGAAGTCAACTCCTTCACGAGATCTTCCCAAGCGCAAAGGCTTCCCTTTCCACGGTAGCCAAACTTCGACATGCCTCCCTTACCCTCGAGAGCTGCACACACAACCGGCGCCAAAACCTCTACACTTTCAGTTGGGCCAACAATCATAAATTGCCCCGTTTTGGCTGCGGTTAGAGGAGCCATTGCCCAAGCAAAGACACCGACACAGTTGGGACACGCTTGTCGCAGTTCATCCCGAAGTCCGCTGAAGAAATCTGCGTCAACATCATCGCGACGGTAAACGACAACAGGAGGCCTGTGACTGGCACTGTCACCCTTCCCGTTTTCTGACAACTGTTTTGCCTCTGCGATAAGTTTCTCGCTCCGCAGTTTCATAAGCTCTTGAGTCATGTGCTTCAATCGTTTCTCCAGCTCCACGAAGTCTTTTCCCTTTCGAATGGCTGCCGAAACGAAATCTTCAGGCCGTATGCCACCCATTTCTTTCATTAGCTCCCTCTCGCGACCATACATGTCGCCGAAGAAACGCCTCACGCGTTCACCTGCAATGAAGAACAGTTTCAGTGTATCTCCTTTGGTTTCTTGGTGTAGGAGCTTCAATACTTGCAACTGCGCCAAGTTGGTGACGTGAGTGCCACAACAAGTGCAACAGTCAATACCCTCCATATCAATTATACGAATGGGCCCCGCAACATCTGGAGGAATGGGTCGCGAGCCGCGCAGCCTTCCTCCGTCGTCATTTTTCTCCGGCTCCCTCTGCAAGTCGTTTTCATACTCCTCTTTGCTGCTGTATACTCTGCACCGTACAGGAACCGCCCGCGCAATGACACGATTGCAGTGCTCTTCGATTCGCTGCAACATCTCAGGCTCAATCCTTTTTCCTGTTGGAAGAACGATATGACAGTATGGCTGCGTTAGCGCCCACGACACTGTTGGCAAACCACAGAAACTGGGGTCTTCAACGACAGCAGTCAACAAATGCTGCGCGGAGTGGTGCTGCATGTGGTCGAGACGGCGGTCCCAGTCAACCCGGAGTTGGACGTCCTCACCGACTTTGAGCATGCACGGCAAATTCATCACACACGAATCACCTCGCCGCTGAACCACACGGACCGGCAGTTCCTCGTTTGTTTCTCGCCGGATAAGAACACCATGGTCGCACGGTTGCCCACCACCGTCGGGAAACAGAACAGAGTCGGTGAGTATCACGTCGTAGCTTTGCGGCAGCTCCACTTGTGTACCGCTACTTTTGCTCTTTTTACCGGAGGCACCACTATTGTTTCTGTTCACAGCGGCAGCCTCGCAGGATACGACACGAGCGGTTATCTCACGCAGGAATGAATCCTGCTGACAAGCAAGCTCACCAACGCGTGCAAAAGCAGTGGAAATTACAGTCTTCATATATTACTAGCTGTAACGTAGTCCCTCTACGTGGACTTTTCCCAGTCAGTAATGGGCGTATTTTTGCTCCGAGGAGGCAAAAGTACAAGAGGAAAACGGAGCATTTGTTAATGCAAGGGGGGGGGAAGGGGAGGGAAAACGGGGAAGTGGCATGGGAGTATGCGATTGGGGTAACACACTCATCGTTTAATGAAGTGGATGGAAAGTTCCCGGGGCGTGACGACACTGAGCCCTAGTATGTGTGTTGTGTATGTATTTGTAATGGTTTCCATTTCCTAAACACTGGTTCTAGTTTCATTCCTTGAAGTTCACCCAAGGAATTGGAAAGCAGCCCAACATACCCGAACAATTTCTTTGAGGGTACCTCACGTCACTCATCCGACGCCGATATCAAAGCGCACCCCACTGAACAAGGGGGTACCGCGTTTGGCCATCGGTTAGACATCTAGTATTATCCTTTTTTTTTCCCATTAAGCCCCCAGTAAATAAACGAATAGTAACCATTTTTTCAACACGTGCGCGCGCCTCCGGAACAACATATAACCGATAAAAGAATACTAATATAGCAGCCTCCCCACCCCGCAACTAGAAGAAGTTTTCTGCCGCGAAAGTTCAACATCCGCAGGCGGTAAGTAAAAACAAATAACAGTCACATTAGTTGTGATGAACGGAAAATAAGGTAAGAGAAGGGAGACAAGGGAGAATAGTGAACATAACGATAATGGAAGATTTGGGTAGAGGGAAGGAGCGTTGCAAGTGACACTCTTGTCACCATTCCGCACGTTATCCCTTTCAAATTTGATGTCTTATTTAATCCTGTAGCTTCTTTCGCTTCTCCATTGAGTCCTCCACATGCGCCATCATCTTTGAGAGTCGCCTATTTCGCTGTTCCTCAAAGTACTCATTACGCTGTGCATTAAACTTCTTGTCACCACGCTCGTGATTCTTCACGAACACTTCGTTAATGCATGCGCAGAACTGCTCTTTCATTGGGGCACACAGGTTGAACAGTTGCAATATCTTATTTTTGTCGCGGCACACAAAGTAATCTTGTATCGGTTTGCGGCACATTGGGTAGTCACTCAGCCGAGGATGGCAGGCAATACCGCGGATGAAAAAGTTGTCATTTTGTTCATCGCCGCGCCGCACGTATGGATAATATTCTGCTCGGAGTCTCCAGTACTCAAAATCACGGAGCAAAAACACATTTTCCCGCCATGTGCGCCGTTGCTGTATGTAGGAATTTACTTCTTCCTCGTGAGTGACGTTAGCCGTCTGATAGTCCTTTTGATGTTGCTGCTGCTGGTAGTCGCGGGGGAGCAATCCATGACGCACGCGACTTTCCGTTCGATCACCGATGTTGCGGAGCTCCTCCATGGCATCCTTCGACAGGAATTCCTGCATTTTCTTTTGAACTGCCTCATCGCTTCCGGCGTCCATTCGCCACTAACAACTATAACTTTGGCCACCAACCTTTTGAATCACTCTATCCGCGCTTTCTCCCCCTTAACTACGTGCACGTTTATTTGCGCTAAATAAACCACAAAGAAACGGACGGACAGACGGAAAAAAAAAAAAACCGTCTAAAGGGAGATAACTGAGAGGCGGGGGTATTGTGCACAGAATACCATAATCCACCCCACCCCCAAAAAGAGGTTAGGGGTAGAGACCCTCCGCTACTGTTGAGCTCGCATTTGCTGATGGTTTTAAGTTTTGTTTCCCCCATTTCCTTACTAATTTACTCGATTACTGTCACAACTGGAAATTGCATGGCCTGCACATCACCTTCACGCACAAACACCGGGTCGCGGCAAAGTGTCCACGAGTGTTGGAAGGGAAAGTACATTGTTTTCACGTGTCCAGCTCGTGGGCGGCACCGTCGCGCCCACATAAAACAATGTGTGCACTGCTAACTCCACCGTCCTGTCGCTACAACGCTGCAGAACACCTGCAACAGATCTGCATGTGCCTTCACCGCCACTGTCAGGTACGCGAATCTCAAACAGGGACGTTAAGGAACGAGCGAGCAGTTGCAAAGCTGTTATCTTTTGCTTGTTTTCTTTATTAACCTGTGGGGAAGACGGCGCGCCGCCTGGTAATTTGTTTGGCATTGGTGAAGACAGTAGCGGATGACCGCTGCTTACCACCCTCCACAACGGATACAGGAAAGAGAAGACGATGCGGTCGAGGCAGGCGGCTTCCATCTGGAGACCGCGCAGGGCGAAAAAAAAACGAGGAACCACCAAAACGACGTCACGAAGGTATCGGATGTTCTGAGGATTTTGCACGGCGACTTGCGAGGTTACAAATGAAGAAAACACATCCGCCGACATCAGCAGCACGTCTACTAACGCCAACCGATCTGTTTCGCTACTGTCACTCAGATTAGTCGCTTGCATAACTATTTGAAGAAGGGGTGATGCAATCGGAAGCAAACGTGGAAGTAAAGCCTGATGAAGGCGTACCACCGCTGTTCGCAGAGTACGCACGGGCCCAACAAGTTGGGTAGCACGCCTGGATTTACCGCTTTCACCAGCGGAAGACGTCCCATCTGAGGAGTCCGAATCCTTTGCACAGTGAAAACTAATCGAGAGGAAGTTATGCAACACTTCCCAGGTGTCATCATTTGCGGCGGCGAGTGGAAGACAAGCGTTGGCTATGGCGTTGGCTAATTCAACGCGCCATTTACTGCCATTACCAACCCCACAACCGCTTTCTGCAGTGGGGTCTCTGGGAGCAATCAGTTCATGCATAGTGAAGGGTACTTTGACAGTGAAGAGGTGGTGCATGAGCCGCGAGTTCTTTCGGCCAAGCAGGCGATGGTCCCACAGGTACATCGCACAGCAGGCAAACGCACGTGCCAGCGCTGTAGCGTGTCTCACCCATTCCACATCACGGAATAATGCAGCGCGCAACTCCATGAGTTCCTTCCATGCCACACACCACCGAGGACTGCACTCATCAAAAAATTGAGCAACCAAAGCAGAGAGTGATACGTTACTTTCGCCTTGTTTGTCAACCACTTCATCCACAGCATGTCGCGCTCGCGGGCACCCCTGATTCCACGCATCACTCTCACTTCGATGCAGAGGTATCATTGTTTCGAGTAGGTCAGCAACCACATGAAACATTTTTGTCGATGGACTGTTGCCGCTTCCGTTACTCGTGCTGGGCAGAACGATGCTGGAGATACGACCTGCCATTTTCACCCATGTGGTTGATTCACTCAACACTGCCCTAACGCTGAGTGGTTGCACCTGTAAGATGAGTTGTAACAGTTCCACTCCAGACCGCCGCACCGACACCATTGCATGGGTTAATGTTACATCCACAACACGCAAAGCGGCGCGTGCCTGGTCCACGTTAAACGCCGTAGCGGAACCGCCACCGGCCTCCATGGCACCACTCCCCTGCTCATCGATTTGTGCTGCCGGCTTGCGTCGATACAAAATGACCTTCAACGTGCCCAAAGCTGCGCGTCGGACGTCATCATCAGTGTCCGTCATGGCATCGAGTGCTCCCGTGTAGGCGTACAAAATCTCCAATGGGCTCAGTTGCGTTTCATTCCCCATTGCTGATGAGTCATCCGCCCTTCCGACCGCTGAGAAGTGCCCAGCGACGGCCCTCGTGAGTGATGCGAAGGATGTGGACCGAACCACCTTTTTGTAATGCCTCGTGCCCGCAAGATGTTCCTTAAAGTCTCGGTGTAATTGGTCCGCCGACACCACACGTTTTTCTTTCTCACCTTTATGAGTTTGGCAGTTCTCCCCCGTTCTTACGGCCTCGCTCTCGAGAATCCCTCGAGTGATTGCTGTTGGTGTCGTTACGCGAAGTGTGCGGGCGTGTACCTCCGCCCGTGTGGCTGTTGCCGGGGCGAGTTTTTTCCGCCCGACTTTTTGTTTCCGTGTCTTGAACGCATCGTCACCCTTCCGAGCCTTTTCCTTCACACGAACCATAAGGCGCTGCTAACTTTTCCCTTTTTTTTTTTTCGTTTTTAGCGGGTGTTACTCAACTCCCTCTCCCGCACGCGTCTTGGCGTCTCTCTCTCTCTCTCGCATGACATGCCCACCCGTGTTAGAATGGGAGGCAACCCGAAAGCAACAACAAAAACAACAAAAGGCAATTAATAATAGTGTGATGATAAGAATAACAGTGGTAATAACAAGTAACGAATTCAACTTGGGAGGGAAAATCACCAAAAAATAAAGGCAGGAACATCAAAATGTTTCACACGAACGGGAAGAGTGTAGCTGATGTTTGAGACTCACTTTGGGGTACCGAAAGTTGGGCGACCGCAACCAATATAAAAAAGGGAAAACAAAAAGGGAAGGAAAATTATCAATAACCAATGATGCGAATCTTTGTTTTTTAATTATGACCGAAGTGGGAGAACGTGCATAAAACGGCATACAGAAAAAGAAATCAAAGGAAGCGCATACGTACCCTTGCAAGAGAAAACATAGCTGGGCCTTGAAAAGAGCCCTCCGGCTCCTTAACTTCCCTTTTTGTTTTATTCTCTTGGATTTGATATCGAGACGCATAGGGTTCAACCGAACCCCCCCAAAAGAATTAAAAACAAACAACAACAATACCAAAAACGGTGAAAAAGAAAAAAAAAAGCGATAACGACACAATAGTAAAAATAATAACGACGAGGGAAGGGGGGGGGAGGAAATGGCACTCTTGTAAATACTTCATTTCCCCTTTTCCTGAGTCATATCTACGCTAATAACACGCTATTTTCTCTTTCCTCCCTATTTCATTTCATTTCATTAACATTACATTACAGACAAAACAAATGCACAAACGCGTGTTGTCATGTGTGTTACTTCTTAGTTGTATTTGATGCAACCCCGTGACCTTCCTTGAGGGTTAAAACCGGAAGTGGAAAATTTCGTTCCGGCAGGCGACAGACGAGACGCTGGGGGAAATGCAACCCGTCATTTTGCCCTTCAGCTCCAGGCACTGGTTTATTGTAATTGTCGTTTTTAATACTGCTATTGGAATTATTATTATCGCTATTATTGCCATTGTTGCTGAAGTCATTGCCGGACGAATCATTAGTCGGTTGGGGGGCACTACTTTCACCACCCATTTTCTCTTGGATACACGACGCCACTCTGCAATTTAATATTATAACACAAAATAATGCCGAACCAAAGGAGATAAATGTTATCCTATAAAACCGCAAGGATTCTGGCATATATATATATATGTACGTATAAATGGATTTTTATGCGGATGAAGATGCAAACTCGCTCCGTTCCCCCCGATGCTTTTGTACTGTTTTTTTTTATTTTTACAAAATTTATTCGTTTGTACTTCTAACTGCCTATTCAGAACCCAAAAGAACAGCTAGACTGATATATGTATATATGTCAACTACTACAATGTTTTTTTTCTTTATGAAAATAGAGAAGAAAGTGATACTAGTTGCTTCAGGTACGTTTAAAAACTTGCCTTTTAGCACCTCAGTTTCCGTCTCCACTTGACATCAGCGCATATTTGTTTGTTTTAAAAAAAAAATAAAAGAAAAGTAAAAAAGAGAGAAATAAGAAGGAAAAAAAAATAGTTGTAAATAGGCAGCGTATATGATATCATCACACAAGTGGGAAAGAGGAACAACAACAAGAAAAAGAAAGGGTAAAAGAGATTGAAAGGGCAGTGGAATTGTACGAAAAGAGGATATAAAAAAAAAAGAGAAAAGGAAAGAAAGATAGATATAATTTCTTCTTTTTTGTTTTTTTTTATAAAATAAAAACGAAAGTTAAGGAAGGTCAATAAAAAAAAAAAAAGAAAAGCGTTAACAAAACAGAAAGAGACTGAGCAATAAAAGCTGAGAATGATTACACACTTCTCATCTCTTTTTGGTCTCAACTCCACACAACATAAACAAACACCAAATAAACAAAGAAAGAAGAATAGCAAAGAAACACGTGAGGTCCAGCAAATATTCCGTTTCATTTGTTGTTTCACTACGAGCAAAAAGAGAGAGAGAAACAAAAACAAAAACAAAAACAAAACAAACAGAAAAGACACGCGCAGCTTTGTAGGCCTTGTTGGAAGGCATCAGAAGACGCGAATAATCGCGGTGTAGAGGGGAGTTTAAAAACATCAAAAAAGAAAAAAGAAAAAAAAAAAGAAAACACATATTTAATAAGATTAACTACAAAAAAAAAAGATTTGTTTCAATAGGAATAATGCGCGTGGCACCTCAGGGTCCATGTAACACTGAATGGAATGATGCAACATGCCAATAGCAGTTTTCGACTCCCAAGTAACCGTCACGCAGCCTTCTCACTTTTTTTGTTTTTGTGCTGTTTTACCTTTTTTAAAAAAAATTGTTGTTTTTGTTGTTTCCGACGCATATTCTTTTATCTTCTCTTCTCTTCTCGTTTCTTTTCTTCTCTTTTTTTAAATATTTTTCCTCCTTTTGGTTCTTCTTCACTCCCTTTATCGTGTCGAGCATCTTTCTTTTTTTTTTTTTCTCTTTTTTTGTTCAGTTTTGAAATATGTTGACTCATTAAAGTCCATTTTCCTCATCTCTTACACACGTTCAGATCAAATAGCAAGTGAGTTGACAATACGATTTTTCTCTTCGTCCTCCTTTTTTTTGTTTTCTCTGGTATTTTTTCTTCTTTCAAAAGAGGAAAAAAACCAAATAAATACATATAATTTTTTTTTTCAAGCACAGTAATAATAATAATAGTGATAATGATAATAAAGGATACAAGTTCCCGGACCTTACACAAAATGACGCCTTCTGAGTTTTCTTTTCTTTTCTTTTCATTATTATTACTATTATTATTTCCCAATCTCTGCTCTCAGTTCATCTTCATACCTTCAACTTTCTTTCCTCGACATATGAGTGACAATCGATCCACACAAATAATGCCGTGACCGCCGTAACGACAGGAAATATAAATAAATATATTTATAGGAAAAAAACAACAACAACTTAAAATAATTTTTTAAAGAAAAAACAAGGGAAAGATAAATGAAGGGAATAAAGACGGTATTTCAGCATTTGTGGCGTTGGTATTGTTTATTTTTGTTATTTCCGTCCTTGCGTTTTATGACCTCCAAGACGATAACTCGCATGCATCCACGACAGCGAAGTTAAATACAAACACACAACAACAAAAAAAATTGAAAAAAAACCACGAACATGTGCCTCTTCTTCTTTGTAGACAAGAGAGAAAATCACTGCATGATAATAATGATAATAATAATGTTTGTATGGCGTAAGCAGTGCACAAATTTGTGCATAATTGACAAACAAAAAGGGGTAACCCGGTACGAACAGACACACCGTGCCCCTGCAATTTGTTTTTTTTTAAAAAGAAAATGTTGTCCTAGCAAGTTCGCATTGATGGCAAATGGAATCCCTGAATTGCTTTGTGAAGTGAAAGGAAGGGATTATATATATATATATTTGTTTGCGTATGTGTGGAATGAGGAGCAATAATAAACCCATATGAAAAGAGATGAAAAGGAAGAGAAGAAAATCTTTTTTTTCAAAAAAAAAAAAGAGTGCGCAGGACGATGGCTAGTGACGAATCCACCCATAAGGCAGTGATGGGTACTAAAAACTCTTTCATTTCATTTTCTTTCCTATTTGTTTTGTTTCTTTCCTCTTTTCCTTTTCTTTTTTTCTTTCTTCCACGCGCGGTCCCACCATGAGGCTGGCCACAAGAGAGAGAGAGAGAGAGAGACACATACATTCATACATACACACACACACGGAACCGACCAACACCAATCAGGATTCCTAATAAACTCTCATACCCACACGTTATCTTTTTTCCCCCTCTTTTCCTAACGGAAATTAAAGTTTTAAAGAGAGAGAGAGAAGAAGAAAAAAAAAAGTAAACATTATATTTCCACCCCTTTTCGTCCCCGTCTGCTCTCCCCCCTCCCCCCTCCCCCTTTCGCTCACACACGCAAACGTACGCACACCAAAATATATAAAAAATACATACAAATAAACATTAATACACACCAGTACATGTATATAAATATATATTTATATATTTCTTTTTTTTTTGTATCTATGCACGTATGTAAATGCTTGGTCTATGAGCGGCGGTAAACCACCTGCTTTTTCCTTCATTTTTTTTTATTCTAATCATTTCGGTTTCCAATTCATTCATTCATTCATTCCCTCCACTTCCCATCTCTTTCCATTCCATTCCTCTACTTTTTATGAACGTAAGCAAATAATAATAATAAAAAGAAACACATGCGCACAACCCTCTTCCTTATGGATTTTGCCACGCCCTTCATTGGAATCCGCAAATGGAGGTTATGATAAAACATATGTTATTCATTATTTATTTATTTTCTCAAAAAGAAAACAAAACCGTTTCTTTCCTTTTGTTTGTTCTCTCTTGATAAATCCCCCTCCCCTCCCCTCTTCATTTTTTCTTTTTTCTCTCCCTCCTCCCCTTCCCCTCACACACTTCAAAGCATTAGCAAGTATATCAAAAAGCACAAACAACGGAGGGACGTAATAATAATAATAATAAAGTGATGATAAACGAAAAAAGAAAAAAAAATGAAACACTGATACTAAAAATAAAAATAAAAAAAGAGGTGGATGTGATTGAGAATGGGGAGACACAGCAGAAAATTGAACATGTTGAATCAGGTTTAAACACCGAACAGAACAAAACAGAAGGAAAGAGAGGTGGAATAAAGAGGGTATGACCTGCGGGTTCCTTTCCTTCTCTTAATTGTTAGTTGGTATTTCTTTATTTCTTTTACCTTTCTCTTTTTTTTTGTTAAGAAAAAATGTACCCCAACTAACCCCCCCTTTTTTTTTGGGGGGGGGGTGACGTATGATGCTGTTCTGTGCCAGTATTGCAGTCATGTAAAACATTACTTGAAGAGACTGGCGAAGGGGTCCTTCTCTGGTTGCTGTGGCTGTTGCTGCTGTGGCCTTTGGAATAGGTCGTTTCCGCCCATGAAACCGGGGGCACCACCAGGAACTTGTTGTTGCATTTGTGGAGTTTGCATTGGTTGGAAACCCGGAGCTGTTGCTCCATTTCCCCATCCACCAGGAACTTGTTGTTGCATTTGTGGAGTTTGCATTGGTTGGAAACTCGGAGCTGTTGCTCCATTTCCCCATCCACCAGGAACTTGTTGTTGCATTTGTGGAGTTTGCATTGGTTGGAAACCCGAAGCTGTTGCTCCATTTCCCCATCCACCAGGAACTTGTTGTTGCATTTGTGGAGTTTGCATTGGTTGGAAACCCGGAGCTGTTACTCCATTTCCCCATCCCATGGGGGCCTGTTGTTGACCCATCATGCCGCCGGTTGGATTCATTGGCACCGATGTTGGTGCTCCGGTGCTCCAACTACTGTCAGCTGCCATTGGAAAGGCCGGTTGAGGTTGCATTTGTGGTTGCTGAGGTGGCGCAGCGAAGAGATCATCCTTCCAACTGTCGTTAGCTCCAACTTGGGACCCCTGGGGTGGGATTTGGTTGCTCGCAGTAGCTGTAGAGGCGCCTCCAAAGAGGTCATCCGTTGTTGGTTTTTGAGACTGTGATGGTTGTGTCTCCATGCCACCAAATAAGTCGTCAATAGCAGATGCCTTGTTTTCCTTGACAGCTTCCTTCTTTTCAGTTGGACCAAACAATGAATCAACATCTGCCGGTCCAGAGGTCGCCCCATCCTTGTCTTCCTTATCCCGCTTTTTGTGTGCGCTTTCTGCCACTTGCCATGCCTCCTCCTGTTCACGAATGAGCTTTTCACGGTAGGCTAGCACCTCGGGATCTGTGGAAGCGGTATCTGAACTCAGCGCAGTTACTGCCTTGAGAACCATTTGATCATTATCTCCAGACTCCTGTGCCGCTGTGCGGCTCTTGACGGAGGTGGCAGCCGCTTCGTCCCTGTTGTCACGCGCTGCAGCAGCCGGATCGTCGGACTGGCCAGTATTTCGCAACCTCTCCGGGAGAACTTTGGCTGGAACTGGGCGGCCAATTACCTTCACGTCCTGCGGTTCCCATCCCTCGGGCCGCTCAGTCTGCGAGAAGCAGAAGGGTCCAATGTGTCTGCATAGGTCATTGTCGAAACGCATGAAGTTGATGAGAGCAAACGCATCCCACCTCTTCTCCGGATCTGGTTCAAGAAGATGCTCAAGCACGATGCGTAGTGAGCCCGTGTACCACACTTCAGCTTCCACGGGGTAGCGTAACTTGGGTTTTCTTGCCAGCCCCCAGCATGCATCCGTGAAGGGCAGGCGCTGGTACATTGTGTAGTACAGCAGCACACCAAGAGCCCACATATCTACCTGTTCATCAATACGCTTGTGACTACTTGGGTCTAACATTTCAGGCGCCCGGTACCCTGCCGTGGTGTAGCGGGCAAAGTCTTCCATGGCCGCCACTACCTCCTCGTGGTTCTCGCAGTGGTACGCCTCCGTCATGGCACTTCTAAAGTTGTAGAGGCGGTATGCGCTCGCTCCTGCCGACTCCGAGTGAATTAACACATTGCTTGGATTAATGTTACGGTGTGCAACCGGGGGCTGCCTAGAGTGCAAGTAACCCAACACACTAGCCAGCGCTAGCAACACTTGTACCACTTCACTTTCTAACATCCGAGTCTCCTGCTGCAGGCGCTGTTCCAAACTTCCGGGGCAGTACTCCATCGCCACGGTTGTTCCCAAACGCCCATCATTCCGTGTTACTTCACTGTGGAACACGTGCAGGATTCCCTTATCGCGAACGCGATTCAAAATCTCAGGCTCCCGATGAGCCAACAACACCTCGTCTATCTTGAAAAAGGTACGCTTCACAACGACATACCTGGCAAACATTGGTAAAGCTTCAATGTTTTCAACAACCACAATGTAGGAGTACACATCCTTAGCTTTCTTGCTGCTTTTCTTCGAGCTTTTCGCCTCCGGGTTAAGCACCTTCTCACTTAACCTCTGCACAATACGAAAGGGACGCCCCATGATCAAAATTGTTTCGGTACCATCCTTGTTATACTTCTCAATTTTACCCTTTGATGAGAAGTTCTTGTCCTTGGACTTACTAGATTTACTATCACTGCCCATTTATTCCTTCACTTTTCTTCTCTGTTTCTTCCTTTCTTCGTGTGAGGAATACTTCAGTGACCTCGCCAAACTATGGTACTGACCTAAGTAGTTAAATAATTCGTTTGCCACGTGTATGGGTCGCGTGGTGTAATCGCTGGTTTGCAAAGGCGAACAAAGTATATATTAAAATAATATATACACTTTTGTGAACACCTTTCCTTCTTTAAAATTTTTTCCTCTCCTTTCTCTCCCTCTTTGATATTTGGAATGTTGTCGCCCCCGTCCTTTGGTACCTGTTGTTTTGTGTTTTTTATTTTCCTTTGCGTATGTCTGTGTATGCGTTTGCCCTGATTACCCAATCGCCTCCGTTGGACCTTTTCCCCTTCAGATCACACGATTCCTGTCCCTCCTTTTCACTTCTTTTTTTATTTTCCAAATCAAGAGGAAATAAGTTCTATTTCCTGCTGAATATCCCCTTTATTACCAAAAGAGTTGCACCTTTACTTTTCGTTGGTTTAAACCACTTGCTTCTCCCTTTTTCTTTATCTTAATTTCTTTGATTCCTAAGGAAAGTTTTTTTTAAAAAAATAATGAAAAATTGGAGAGTACATCATCGAATACAATGAGATCAGAAAGCAAAAATGAAACATAAATAAAGTAAATAAGAAGAAAATCGACATTAAAGACACTTATGTTTACGAGAAGTAACAACTCACAACAAGACATTAAGGAGAAAAGAAGCATTCAGTTCCCCCCCCCTTAAAAATAAAAAGAAAAATACGCTACCCCGCCACAAGACCGACATAAAACACTAGCAGGTAATACGGTACGGACACCGGCACATACATATCTTCCTCTTCACATACCCCCGCACCGTCCTTTCCTCCCCCCCAAACCCCCAACCCGAAGAAAAAAGACAAAAAAATATTTACAACAATTGTGGCTAACATAAGACATCGAATAAGCATAGAGGTAAATACACAAACGAACAAAAACAAAATAATAAACAAAGCAAATCTAAAAAGTTCCGTTTCCACCTGGCATTATTGTTTTTTTTTCCGCCTGTTTCGCCCTCCCCTTTTCGCAGCATGTGCCTGTGTGTTTGAGGAGGCTAGATAATGGAAACGGGAGGTTGAGGTGCCAACCGTGGCGACACTGCGTCTCTGGTCCTTAAACCTGTAGGCGATCATAAGATAACCAAAAAAAAACAAAAGAAAGCAACAATATTCGCCCGTGATATCCCCTTTATTTATTTATTCATTGATTAATGCCTACTTTTGTTTTTTGTTTTTTCATGCATAGCGGGGGGAGGAAGTAACAACAAATACCAATCCCGGTGCACACCCGGTATATGAAGACTTTTTGTATCGGCACATAAGCCTTGTCTAAAAGGCACATCTCCAACTTAGCCGCTCGGGAGAAGAAGCAAAAAAAAAAAAAGCAGAAAACAGACAGTTAACTTAATACAACACAAGGGAATAATGCTGTCAGCACCCAAGAGAGCAAAAAAAAACTTAATTTGATTTATATGGGGTCAGTGAACCAGAAACATTACTCCCGGATAATGGTGGCGGTGCGGAAATCAAACACTGGTGGCCCGGTGTTCAGACGATGTACCTGCACCCACAACTGGCGGAGCAGCCATCGCTTAGCGGCACCTTCAAAAGGCACTGACGCCTCACGCAACGCAACAGGGGAAGTGACGAATTCTCCTCCCAACCTCCCCTTCTCACGGCGTTCCTGTTCTTTCTCATTTACTACGCTCGAACCGACTTCCAACACTTTTTGAAAAAGCTTATCATCACGCTCAAACCAGAGACGTTTACCACTTGACTTCATCCATCTCTCCCCCTCGTGGCATGGTTCTATATCGACCTCTGTTGTTTTCTCTGTCCCATTGCCCCTTCCCGATGAATCTTCTAGTGCATCCTTTAACTTTTGAGCTACTTCATTAGTCACACGACGAAGAAAGTTAAACTCATCACTGTGCAACAGTTCTTTTAAAACTCCCACCCCCGTACCATCACCTAGTTTGCCACTGCAGGGCTCGGCATAAGAGGAACCACCAGCAGCCGCTTTGGTTTTGCTGTCCAACTGTGTTTGTATGTGTTTTGTAAGTTCTGACAACCCCCCTTGGGTAACCAGCAACCAAAGAAGCGCCACGATATTACTTTCCCCACCTTTGCATTCCACATCCTCATGTTCCTGATTTTTAAGTAGTGCTGCACCGCTGCCACCGTTAATGTGTGCAATCGCTGCCTCAAGCATAAAAGAAACCGCCTTGATCATATTAAAACAGGCTAGCTGCGCGTCAGCCCCCGTCATCAGTACACGAGGGGAACAGATGTGGTTGAAACTTCCGGCAACCTCGAACACGATGTGTTCACTAAGAACGTCAAGCGGGAACCGCCCTGTTGCCTTAGGAAGGTATACTTGCAGCGTGTGCAGCACCTCGACAGCCGTTCTGTGCAAATTACTGAACCAAGAAGGGGAACCGGGTGCCACTACGTAACACAGCGTGAGTACAAGAACATCACAGTATGTACGGATGCAAAGCACCTCGTCTGACTGCCACTCGATTTGTCGTCTCTTGTCTGGGCTCATATTGGACGTGATAACAAGTTTATTCGGTAAAGTTGGCATTGCGACTCGGAGCTCACGCAAAAATTGTGTGGCGTTCACCTTTCCCTCACGTGTGAGGTCTGCGTCTCCATCCGTGGGGAGGTGCTCCAATAGAAGTCGTAGAAACGGTTGGTGCCGGAGTAGTCGAAGAAAGCAAAGTAATGCGATTTGACCTTCGCCAAGATAACTCGGGTATTGGGTGCCGACGACATGAATAGTCTGTACGAGAACCAACAATAATCGTGGTTTGCGTCCAACAGCGTTAATGGCTGCTTCGCTGTGCTGCAACAGCCACAACATTAGATGCAGACCCAACGATGAGCACGGTGCCTCTGGTTTCGGAATGCTTGAACTGCCTGCTATCAAAGGTGCCTCCAGTAGAGCCAGCACGCCATCGGCAAAGCTCCTTGCATAATCTGGTAGACCGTCACAATCATGCGGCTCTTTCGTGGCACTGCTACATCCCATTCCAGACGATCCCACCTCATATGGATCAGCAACAACAGGTGAAGCAGGAATTCCCTCCAGTCCCGTGCCCTGTAAGATCTTCCACGGAACGAAATTCGAACCAATCACTTGATGCATGATTCCATACAGAACGCTCGGCACGCGCACGGGCTTTTCTCCCCGATGGACGTACCGCTGGGAAGCAACGTATGGACCGGTGTAAAAACCAGCGGCGAGTATTGCAAGTGAATGACTGAGCACGTCAACGTTGTCTGCTGTGAGAGTTGGTCTCGCCGCCCACATTCCACGGAGAGAAGGAACCGTGACAGGCCATTTCGGGCAGCACCGCACAACATGCAGGAGGAGTACGAAAAACTTCACCAACAAGGGTCGCTCGTTTACGTCGAAGAGCCCACTAAGCATCACATCACTCACTTCCTCATACATCACCCCTGACGACTCATGGGAGCAGCTGCCTTCATTCCCTTGGGGCTCCCTGCTTTGCGCGTCGCTCAGGCATGACGGCGTGTAAAATATGGGTACGGAGATGGTCAGTAGAATTGCGCGAAGCACTAAGCTACGTGCTTCCTTGACATAAGTACCCTCAAAGGAAAACATCCAGCACTCATCGTCTTCGTTAATATCCTCGGTACTACCGAAGTTTTGAGGCACCAACGCTCTCGTCAGAGATAGCAATTTCAGGTCATAAGCTAAGCTCCCCCGCAGTTCCTCCATCATTGACGGCGCCATTTTCATCGGTTCCATTTGTGAGAATTTGGGCACGAAGAAAAGTTTCACCAGTAGCTCGACAAGACGGAAACCGAGCGGCGTGGTGGGTGGGTTAGGTTTCTCTTCATCTAATAAATCAGCGTAGAAACATCGGTGTGCTCCTGGCTCGTTGTTCATGAAGCACTTACCACCTTGGACAAAGAAGTGGTGGGCAAAACCCGCGGCAAGTGGACTCTCCGTTCGGTCGTCCATTCCCATAAGTTCACGCGTGCGCTGCGAGGTAATGATGACGTTGAGCTCGTCCTTGGATGCCTCTTCCTCGTCACTTTGCACCACTGCCCTCAAGAGGTCGATATCTTCAAAACAATACGGCAGCGACCCCGCAATGAGCCGAAGGGCGTTGATTGCAGCGGTGAAGTCTACTGGCGGCCTGCGTTTCGCGCTCCGTCGCGGGGATTCCTCCGTTATTCCAGATGTTGCACCGCTGCCACTAAAGGTACTCTTACGCACCGGGTGCTGAAGAGGATTGTCGTTACCCCACTTTTCATTTGGGTCTCTGCTGATTGCAACAAAGTCCTCCAACTGCCTCATAGCCAATAATAAAATGGTGGCGAGTCGATTCGGGTGGTAGAGCCGTAGCTGCCTGACATCTTCCGCAGTCCAATAACAAGCAAACTCGTCAGCGGTTAAACGCGTGCAGAATATCGTTCGGCAAAGTTGCGATACTTCATCGTCATCCCCAGAAAAAGGACTTTCCCTGTAATGCAGGGAAACCACGGTACGGCGGAATGAATTAGGAATGTCCTGTGCGTTCCCCATTGACTGGGTGGTCGTGTGGCCTCACCACAAGTTCGAGTGTGTCACTGCTTTTGAGACCCAGACCCTTCTCTTTTTTCTCTTTTATTCCCAGTCTCCCGTTCCCCGTGACACTAAAGTCCCTTACTGTCGAAATTCTCTTGGAGCGATGAAACAGAAGGGAAGAGAGAAGTAGCCGGCCGACAGGAACCATCATCCACCCCACAGTAATATGCAGCGAAGCGCACGCCTTCTCCCGAGTAAGCTGACTTGAGCACCCTCAATAGCTGATCTCACAACCGATAAGGAAGAAAAGGACATACACTTCACGGCTGATCTGGCAAACACCAACCCACATTAGACAATGAAACCAAGGTTACTACAGCAAGTCAGGATTAATTATCTCCAGAGATATCTTTCCCCTGTGTCACACCTTCAGAACTCACGGTGTGGAACAAGTTCCGAGCGTCGAAGGCTCTAGTGAAGGGATGAGAACCTTTCCGACTTCGTTTCACGAACGCAACGTACAGGAGGATTTCCCCAACAACTGTGGGGGGGGGGAGGGAGGGGGAAACGGAGCAAACGAGTCAAGAACTGATTGCAGTCACATTTTCAGATACACGCGGTAAGAATGGAGCTCATGGCAAATACGTATATACTGGCTGTTTCTTTCGCTGCGTTGTGAACCCCACGAAGGAAATCAGATCGAGGAAGGAAGTAAATCATTGACTGCCAATGAGTGAGAGGAAGGACAAGGGGGGGGGGTAGGGGAGGAAGTGTTGTATCGAAGAGAGTAAACCTCACGGGGATACCATGCAGGGACGACACCCATACGGGATCAGACTGTGGAAATCAGCCTGGTCGGATGCGGCAAGTCTATTGCGATATTTCCACATCTAGCGGTTGATGGATATATTTTTTCTTCCCTATATCCTACGGGTATACAAGCAACTGGAGGGGCAAATTGAGACCATTGATGGTGACAACCCGTCATGCAGAACGAGTAGGGGAACGTGCGGCACTGCCCGCCACACACATTAACCTCAGGTTACAAACCGTAAGATCAATAAATACTTGACAACTCCATCCTCCAGCCACTTTCTCCATAAGTATCGGGAAATCGGCGCCTCGCCCCTTTGAGTTTGTATGGTCCCACCGCACTCATTATAGAGGTGAGGAATTGACTTCCCGGCGCTCTAATTACACACTCCTCCCAGTGCAGAGATTAGTTTTGCAATAAATGCGTTCGCCTCCGCCCTCATTGCTGCGATGGCGGCTGTTGCTGTTGTTGAGGGTGATGAGAATAATACTGAGGATAACAATGTCGCTCAAAGCAACTCGCATCTCTTTCCTGTAGGGGAACGGAACTACCACCAGGGCAATTGGGGTATGGGGCACCATCGTACTGCCGCCGGAGCGCCTCTGCAGCATCCAACTCAGCCACATCCTCTGGGGTTCCAATATCCAGTCGGGTACCGTGCCGATTCAGCATCTTTCCAAAAACAAAAAGCAGCTGAGTTATTCAACAGTTCACACCTAGTACATACACCATGTGAGTAGCGGGGAGAAATGCAGTGAAAACAGGAAAGGAAAAATGAAGAATATAGCTGGCATACCTTCGCGCACACGATTCTCCGGGCATGTGGCACAGTTATTAAATTCGGTAAGTAAAGTGCCCCGCACACGCCAACAAATTTGGGGCTGGAACAGGACGAAATGGTTTAGTCTCTCACTCCGATAGTTGTCCTTATCACATGCGATCGCTCCAATTCCCGAGAGTCCGTCCCACATCACGTGGCACACGGAGGAACAAAACCAGCGCAAGATATCCAGGTAACTTCCTTCTCCTTCGTAATCTTACACTCTCAGAGTGTAGGAAAATAGTTTCCCTTCCCTATATATTAAAACCTCCAACGTTTACATATATGTGAATTACACTTGCACGAATATGCGTCACTCCAAATACACCTGACCTAAAACTCCGGAGTCGCGCTTCCCGCACCGTCGGTGCAGGCGCTGGTACCACTAGCGACGCCAGTGTTGGAATGACTGTCATTACTCCTATTACCAGTGAACAAGCTGCGGTTTGCTGGCTCACCTTTCCCACTTACACCGTGCAGAGCGCTCATCACCGAATGGTGTACGATACGAGACGGGATCGCTGCTGTTGATACAGGAAGTAAACGTTCCTGTTGTTTGTGATGCTTCTGCGCTTGGTAATAGAGCCGTTGAAAGTCCTCTTTTACAGATACCTCCGTGTGCAGAGGTTGAAGAGCCAGGTAACGTGACTGCAACGATTCGCCCGGGTGGCGGTAGGTTTCCTCTACAAAGCGAGAACTATTGCTGTGGTGAAACACGTAGCCTTCCTCCCTGGCGAGCAGCCTTGGTGGCCCACCGCTTCTCATCAACGGTGTTTGCCAGGCCACCCGCACGTTAGAGTTCGTGCCCAGCACCAGTGGTTTAGATTTGCGCATGTAGGTCAAAGGCACCTCTTCCATCTCACGGTTACGTTTGCTGAGGAGCTCAATCCATGCGGCGGCGCGCGCAAGATACTGTGGACGGTCCTTCGCCATCAAATCCTTCCCTTTCCTAAAACGGGCCCACCGCATAATACTCATAACATCGACATCACCGTAGTGTTGCTGTAACCAAACCATGGTATCCTCCGCTGTTGGTCCAATAGCCGTGAGGGGACCAAGAATAGACCAAGGGGCGGATCCCTCTCTCACATTTTCCGCGCCCACGGCTTCAACAGCGCTATTTTGAAGCGTCTGTGCGTGGCGGCGTTGCAGCTCACGGGCCACCTCAGGTGCGACGGCCGTCGCATCCCTGACAAGCGATGTAGCATTCATTACGTCGTCATTCAACGTTATTGGCTTCCCCGCTGCAATTGCCTCGCGCATGTGGAGACCGACTCGGACGTGCACATCGCAGCGCAACAGTTCTTCTTCAACAAGATAGCTGTAAATAGCGGCCGCCTCCTCAGCGCATTCGTGGTCGAGCAGGTATTCAAGCGCGATCATTGCAATGCGGTAACGCCATATGAGATCCACTTCTGCGCGCACAACAACGTTTTCGTAGAATCGACCACGCATTACATTGTACACCCACATTATACGCGCGCGATGCCGTGCCGCAATGGCGCATCGCATGAGGTTGTGGAGTACCTCCCCATCTCGCGACACATAGAATAGTTTCGAGTTACCATCCTCAAATATGGACACCGCATCTGCAAGTTTGGCACCCGGTACACAGCAGGCCGTTAGCGCACGGTAAACCTCCACGGGTGGAACTGTCGTTACACGACGGTACTCTTCACACGCTGCCTTTAAATGCCCACGGTGTGCAAGCCGAATAATCTTGCGCATCAACGGCGCCTCATGCACAAAATCGGTTGGAAGCGTCCCGTCTCGATTAAGTTTCACCGACCGACGGAAGTAATTGTCCACCTGAAAGAAGGGGCCGCGGCGCAGCCACCGATAAATACGCCCCCTACAGTCAAGTGTCGCTGCATTAAGGCCAACACGGTTGGGGTCCTCCACGGTAATGTTGTCATGATCAACAACAGCCGGTTTACCAAGTCGACCAATGTGTGGGTCGTATGAATGCAACAGGTCGTGCGTCACGCGATGACCGTTCCGTGCATTCATCAATGAAACTGGTGTAACTAATGCCTTCGGGCCGATTGTAATGTCCGGCATATATTTTTCCAATTCCCGCCTCGGTATGATTGAGACAGTGTTTTCTTCGAGCACATGCGTGCGCTCTGTGCAGTATCCGCTGTTGTAATTGCCAGGCCCGTCACGGTATCGGCCCCGACTCCAGAGTCGCGCCATATCCGCGGCTGTGAGATTCTCACGCCCAAAGCGACTTGGCTGCCATGGTACACGTGCACGTGGAATATAACGAAGGATGGAGGTGGCCGCCTCGTGACCAATGCCACGGCCTTTGCTGAACACACCGCTCACTGACATGTCAGGGGTAGAAAAAAAAAAACAGTTACTGCAGCACGATTGACCGCGGCAGCTACGACAAAGGTTCTCAATGAGTCGTGTAGTGCGTTCCAATTTTGACAACGATGGTAATTGTATTTTATATGTGAGATGGAAACAAAACGCAAAGCAAAAGTAATAGCAGGACGACTACAGCAGCTGAGATATACATAATACGTATGCTTAATTGTGCGAATATTATATTAGTCAGGACTGGCAAAATACACTCAGGACCTGAGGTCCCTACAGCTGCACGCAATCGAAATCCACCCCCCACCCCCATCTCCCAAGAATAAAATTAAACTTAATGTTCGTCAAATGAAAAGGCGCAAACAACAACACCATATTCCTAACACATGTCGCCATCACGGCGTCACTTCTCCTCAGAATTTTCTTCTTTCGTTGCATCCGAGCCAACTTAAGTGACCCTCTTCAAAGCAGCCGGAGTAAAAAGGCCACTCACATCATCCCATTTTCTGCCACAAGAAGTTTATTTAAATAAATGACAAGCATCACACCTCACTCAGGAGTCGTGAGAAGTTGCGTGAAGGAAAAGAAGAAACAGAACGAGACATAAATGACAAAAAAAAAACTACACTTAAAACTAGAAGAGAGAAAAAAGAGAAGAGAAAGGAATGAGGAACGAAGCCCAATGAGTCATAAACACCAATATGTAATAAGGCGCATAAGTAAGCCATGAGATGTACTTTTTCGTTCCTATTTTCCTCCTCCCTTCGCTCAACGGTTATATGTCGGGCAGTGGTGCCGCGGTGATAAGTTACAGTGGAGGAATCAACGAACTCCAAAATCATAAAAAACAACAAGTAAACAAGATGTGGAAACATAAAATTCTGGTGAGTGTCGTGGCAGTTAATTAAACAAAAAAAAGGATGAAGGAGCAAAGTGAGTGGCATTTCTGTGTGCGCGTGGACCGCACCACTCCACAGTTAACTAGAATATATATCTATATATCTATATATCTATATATAATGATGATGATAATAATAATAAAGCAAGCAAATACCCATATATTAGCTAACACACACCGATATACATATATATGTGAAGTAGAAAAAAAAATAGGTGGTGATCAAACCTCTTAACATTAGGAAAGGAGGAAGAAAAAAGTATGGTAAATTTAGTGACAACAAAACGTTAATAAACGATCCAGGGGGAACGTTTGACACACCATCGACCCTTCAACGCACTCTTGACCGCAGCCGAACTCACGGAGGACATGCGTACCTTCGCATATGTATAGTTTATTTGTACAAAAAAAAAGAAAAAAACGAATCAAAATGCAAGCACACCCAAACGCATGCACGCGGAAAATGAAAACGAGAACGTTCACCAAACCGTCAAGTTTCACTTCGCTTCACCAAGTCAAAACCATGTGCTTTGTGCCCTGTTCCTCCCCCCTTTCTATCATCGGTCGCTATTTTTCTTTTACGGTATTTTTGCTTCTTCCCCTTACATTCGCCTTCGAAGAAAGTTTTCTGCTTCTTATTTTGTTTCGTTGTGCTATTATTACTACAATACTTTCCTCTTTTTCACCTCTACTTCCTGTTTGTGGAGTTTGTTCATACGGTAAAGCAAGAACCAAAGGAAAAAAGAAAGGACAGAGGGAAATTAAAAGGCAGAAATCCTTTCAATAATGAAATAAAGAGATTTAAAAATTACTGTTTTCTTTTTCCACCTCTTTCTTGTTTTGGCTTAACGAAACTTTCCTCCAAATCTTCTCGTTTTCCTCTTCTACTACAGTTTTCCCACACAACTTATAATTGATTTCGTACATACACATGGGAAATGGGAAAACACTTTACGCTCCTCTGAAGCTCCCCTTCCGGAACCCATTTTTCGTGCTGGAACGAAACACTCGCACTTTATCAATTTGTTTGGCTCCTTAGGCCCCTTCGCCAATCGGCGTTTCCCAATCGCTCGGCTGCTTGCGACATTCGAATATCAAAGCCCTTCGCTGTGGCGGGGCTGTATTAAACATTGGTGCATGGTGGTGAGAATTATTCGTGCCAACCTTCAAATGCTCGAGCCCCATTTGCAATTCAGCATTTTCCTCATCTTGGTAGAAAACTTTACTGGACTCTCGGCTTTTTAGTCGCTCTACCACCCTAAGAAGACAACCGATCCTCTTACTCTGCGCCTCAATAATTCTAGTGCGCTCTTCTGAATGCATTGCCCTCTCATTGAGGCGTTCCTTCAGTTCACGTATTTCCTCAGCCTGCCGCTTCAGTTGTTCCTGCTGCACCGCACAAAGCTCTTTTATTTCAGCTAATTCATCATGTGTTTCGTTATCCACTTCAGTGGTGGCGTTCGTGTTCAGGTCCGCCATCCTTACAGCATTTCTCTGCCGCCGGGTTTCCTCCTCATCTTTTAGATTACTGCGCTCACGAGGAGTGCCTGCTAAACTAAAGGAATCCGTCGACGACAAAAGCTTGCCAGTGTTTTCATCGTCGTCACAATCATTGTTGCCATATCCAACAACAACAACATTTGCGCAACGGTCATTTGTTTGTTTACCCGCAGTTTCATCGAATGATTCTTCCGACTCATCGATGACCTCCCAGTCGCTGATGCCGCCCTCCAGTGTCATGGTTTCTTCTTGCAGTCTTCCTTCTTTTTCCCTGCCTTCAACTTTTACACTCACTGAAACTAGAAAAAAATAACTTTGATCCCTATTGATGTCGACCCACCGATGCCCCTTAAATTGAATAAAAAAAAAAGAAATATTTGTGTATGTTATCTGACAATGAAAAAAAAAGGGTGAAATTAGCGATCATAGGAGGACTTCTATCGTCGAAAATAAGGGTAGTTGAAGATTACAAATACCATCTGCGCTTAGCGTGCTTACGAAGCACGAAGGGGGGGGTATGAGGCAGTGACTTCGTGCCTAAATGGAATACAATGTTTCTTCTAGCGGTGGATTTACTCAACTATTCAGTAACGCTTCCATATAATAGATAATATATATATATATATGTTTGGGTGTGTGCTCGTCGTCACGACTACGATGGCTTCAATCCAAGCGAGCCAGTAATGGAAACGGGAGTGGGACCACCTGCCCCACCGGAAGTGCGACCTCTTCGTCGTTGAGACGAGGCAGAAGCACTTGCCAGTCCTTGTGCCAACGCCGCTTGAGCCGCCTTCCGCTCCGCCTCCTTCTTTTTCACAGCCTCCGTTAGCGCTTTCACACTTTCAATAAGTTTCACATTATCTTGCAGCAGCTTGTCTCGTTCCTTTTCCGTTTCGCTCACAGACCTGTCCAAATTCTTAATTTGAGCCTCCAGTGAGCGAATCGCATCGCTGATGTTGTTGATCATTTCTTCCTTTTCTGCCAGTGTTATCTTCACCGCATCGTGTGACTCCTCCTTCTCCACAAGTCGTTCATGGACCTTCTTTATCTCCCTCTCGAGGGCTTTGTTAGTTTCTCGCTGCTCGGAGAGAACGGTTTGTAACTCATCCAGTTGGGAGGCCAAATGGACCTTTTCCTCCGTCAGTTCCTTCAGCGTGATCCGAAGAGCCTCCGCTTCTTCAAGCTTTTGTTGCAACTCGGCACAACGCACTTGCATTTGCTCAAGTTGCTCCTCAAATGACTGTGTTCCCTGCAACCCGTAGCGCCGGGCAGTTTCGCTGACCGGGTTACGACCCAACGCGTCGAGTTGCCTTCGAAGGAGTTCCTCCCGCTCTTCCCACCCCTGTTTTTCTACTAAAAGTAATGCATTAGCACGCCGCAATGACTCGAGTTCCGCTCGGTATGTTTCAGAGGCCATGGCCGCACAAGAGGTTTGTGTGCTCGACGCGTCTAAAGGATCCTCAACTGTTCTTTTATGTCCCAGAACCAACTCTTGAAGAAGCAGTTCCGCCTCCTGTCGCATCTGCACTGCCTGCTGTAGCTGTAGTCGCTGCTCCGTCATGTCTTGACGGGCAGTGTCAAGCTCTACCTTCAGCAAAGCCACCTGTTGCGTCAAGTCTTCCTTCTCACGTCTTTGCTCGTGAATGAGGTTACTGTTCTTTTCGAGGAATTCATCACCAGGAAACATGGTGAGAAGCAGCCCTTGTGTGCATTCCTGCTCTAGCAGCGCAAGTTCTGCCCGGCACAGTTTTTTCTGTAACTCTGTCACCTCCTCTTCCTTCGCATTGATCACGCATTGTCCTTGTTGTACCTGCGCCTCCAGTTGGTGGTTTGCCGTCTGCAAGTCACTGATGCGCTGCTCCAACTGCTGTTGCTGCGACGCGTAATGCGCTATGATTTCATCCTTGTGGGCAAACTGAGCAGCCCTCTGTGCGGCTTCTTCGGCGTGACGACGCACATCCTCCTCGCGTTCCTGCTTGCAGCGCTCCAGCTCTTGTTGCTGGAGCCCTTGGACTGCACTCTGCTGCTTCACACGTTCTTCCAACATCTCCACCGTCGCGTTTGCATTGTCTAGTGCGGCAACTGTTGCCTCGTAGTCTTCACGTTTCATCATCGTTGCCATACTTTCTAGTGCCTCCTCCCGCTGACGCCTGGCGGCAACCATCTCTTCCTCAAGACGCCACATTCTGTCTAGTAGTACAGTGTGTTGCTTTCGTTCCTCATGGTGTGCCGCCAGCAATTTCTGATACTGAGCATGTGCTGCATCAACTTGTAATCGAAGCTGGCGAGGCCCATCGTCACCGTCACTGTCGCTGTCCCAGTCATCGTCAGTATCACCGAACGGGACATCATGCGTCTCATTGGTTTTGTCCCTGGCCGGCTGGTCACATTGTTCCTGTGTGTCTTCGCACGGCTGCAACGGCGCGGATTTAGAAACGTCGCAGGCTCGCCGTGTTGCACGCATACGCCGCGCTGCCAATCTTAGTACACGCTGAACAGTATGTTCTCTCAGAGAAGCTGTTCGCAGAAGTTGTGTGATGCTCTGCAACAGCTGCGCCTCATCCGCTTCTTTTTCAGATGCACTTACAGACGCACTGCTTATTCCCTCCACCACCGTTATTGCAGGGTTGTCCCGCTGAAGTTGGGAGGCGGCGGATTGAAGTTCCCTGGCGGATTGTTTCAGTACACGCTGGGCCTCGCACCAACAATCCTTCATTGAGGGTATATCGATCGATTGCTGCGCCGCAGCAAGTGCAATAGCCTGATCTGCAGCACGGATTCCCTGTTGCAAACATAGCCTAACGAGAGAGGTAATGATGTTATCCTTAGCAGTGACATCCACCCAGTTTTCAAAGTGCTTGTTTCCAGCACTTGTATTGAACTCCCGACCTAGCTCGATTACGTGAATGAGCGATGACGCCAGCCCCTTGTCCGTGAGGGTTAACTGCGCCTCATGGCTTCTTAGCACTGCATCAATATGCTCGTGGACGTGTCGCTCCAACTGCACATACGAGTCGCTTACCGCTTGGTCCGGAGATCCCACTTCTTCACATGACCTCTGCAGCTTCCCACTCTGCTCCCTAACTTCCTCGCCAGAAAATGATGTGCTTTCTCTCCGCCGCTTGCGGTTACTTCTTTGCAGTGGCACTGCTGCTTCTGTATCTGAGGTGCTGCGGCTCTTTTCTCCTTCCTCGGCCGCAACCTCACTTGAATTCTGCTTGGGGACGCTATCTGCGCGCTGTGTCATTATATACAGTTGCTTCAACAGTTCCTGGTTGCGCTTTAGTAAGTCCTTCACAGAATTGATGGAGAACCGTTCCAGATTCTCGTCCTCACGCAAAAGTTCAACAAATCGCTTGTTCTCTTCCTCGTCCTCGCTAACGACTAGTCCGGATGCTGCTGAAGTCTCTGAATAAAAAGAGCCCTTGCTGTTCACACTGCTGGGACCTGTCTGGCCCTTCAGTTGGGAAGGATAAACAGTTGCGTATCCGGAGGGCCGTCCAAGGGCTACACCGCTTAGTTCCTCGCATGGTGGGAGCCTTGGGGGTTGCGTGTTCTCAAGGGTGACCGGAGGTGAACCGAGGTTCCGAAGGTGCACCGACCGGCGAGGTCCCCGGGCAAACACACCAACAGCTGAGCGAAGCCCACCCTCAACTTGCAGAGGCTCTAGTTGAGGCAACATTACATCAAGAACATGACTAACACCACAACCCGTTCCTCTCCCCGCTGTGGGGGTTGAGGGGAGCGGCGACTGGCCCATCACGGCGCTCCGCCGCTCGAGCAGTGCTCGCGCAGCTGCGGCAGTGCGACCCCGGTCCGCACGGTGCCGAACTTTTCCCACATCCCTTCCGCGATCGGTAAGTTCTTCCGATTCGGACAGCGTTTCTATTTCCTCTTTCTGTTCATCGTGTTGCCGCGACAGCCGATGTATGCTGCGGCATTGCCGCTCCACCCGCACAAGTAGTGACGCTACTTGCTGCGACAGAACAGCATTACGGAACGTTAGTTGCTCACAATCTTCACGAACACACTTATCCTCTGCCGCGAGTTCCTTGTACGAGGCGCGTAGTTCATCCAGTTCCCTCGTCAGCTCTGCGACACGATCGTCTAACTCGCGCAGCCGGCCAGCGGCTGAGAGCTGAGAAGCTGCGAGTGCCGCCTGCTGCTCAAGCTCCCGCATGGCCGTTTTCCAGAGTCCAGTGTGAAGAAGAGCACCATCATCGAACCCGGAGTGGCAACCGCCAGCGAATTGGGCATCTGGGTCATTACTCTCCCCTCCTTCGAGCGGTGTAGTCAGTGAATGCACCAGCCCTTCTGGCTCTCGCATTTGTAGCGGGAATGAACCCTCCCCCTTGTATTCAGAAAGACTACTCGCAGTTGCACAACTGCTTACAAAATCTCGTTGCCGCCGGTGTGCTCCATGCGCGGAGTCAAACGTTGCCTCTACCTCTTCATGTAGACGCTGAAGTTCAATCCTCATACTACTGCAGTCGTGGAGAAGCCTGTCTCGCTCTTCAAGCAACTTCTTGTGTTCCTCGAGAGGGACCGACGTGGCATGGAGTAGCTTTAACTCCCGTCTGTACACAGCGTTTTCCTTCACCACCTTCTCCAGAAGTGATGTCAGGTCCTTGATCTGGTCCACAAGCCAAGTCTGCTGTTGTTGTTGCTGCAGTGTCCTGCGTCCACGCCACAAGTCTCTAAGAAGAGAGGGATCCGCTGTTTCGTCATCCATTACACCAGTGTCCCTGAGGCTGCTACCACTTTTAGCAGTGGCGAATGCGTCCGACGACAACTCTTCTCTGGACGGTCGGTATTCCCTACCCCGTTCGCACGCGTGTTCAGTATTTTGCTGACCTACCTCCACTTCGGTTTCCAGTCCATGGGAGATGCTTAAAACATCAACAGTAAAAGAACGTTGGTCATCTGTCGACTTTTCGTCCTCGTTTCTAGCGAATTGGGCTCCAAGTTTTTCAATAACTTCAACTGCTTCAAATAGTTGCTTCTGGAGTCTGTCAATCTGGTCGTTCAAGTCTTCCACTGTGCGGCTATGCAGCTCGGTGAGCTGTTGCAGTGCAACCGTGGCGTTGCTCGAAGACTCGTGAATTGCCCGAGCCGTTAACCCGCTGCACAAATCACTGTGAAATGCACGCACTGCTTCCACCACGCGTTCCTCCGCAGTTTCTGGCATTGCGCTTTCATTGCCCGCAGCGATCATGTTTTCCTTCCCCTTTCTTCTTTCCCGTCACTCACTTCACCTGGAGTAAGGACGTGTAGAACACGGAGACCCCAACAATGCCCTCTTAATAGCACCCGTTTACTTCTCTCCCCCCAAAGTTTGCGCGGCCTTCTCGCGCTCTCGTATATATGTATATATTCTTTGCTTTCCGTTGTGAAATTCGTAAAGTTGCACAAAAAATGCAAAAGGGGGACGAAAAGAAAGAAGTTGCAGGATTGTAAATACCGCCACCAATTTTAGACATACGTGAGCGTGAATGTGAACCGCGAACGGATAGTTACTGCAGCGCCTATGCCCAGTAGTTAGGCAGAACTCCACGCGTGTAAGCAGTTACTACCCTCTTTCTGTTTAGCATTTTAAATAGAATGAAACAGAGGGATTTCGAATTCTCCACGTCCTGGGGGGGGGAATAGCCACGAGTTGTTCCTTACATTTCTTTCTCATTGCTTAGAACAGCACCCCACTCACTTATCGGAGCTGCCGGTAGCTTTCCCCGTCACATCATCTTTTCATATTGCTTCTTCACCCAACTCAGCACCAAAAAGAGATGCATTCATTTACTTTTGTTCGTTTAAAATTTGTGTATGCATACAAGGTAGCGACTCCTTCCAACCTCCACATGATCGTCCTTGCATTCACTCTCCGATAGAGTACATGAACGAGTAGTGTTGCCTGCAGAGGAAAGAGGCAACATGCAGCGCGAGGAGTGATCCCACCAGTGGTATACCGTTAATTCGTCCGACAATGAAGTTGTCGTAAATGAACCTCCGCAGCACAGAACCGAAGAAAGGATCACGAAGGAAACAGCAAACTAAATTATGCATCGTTTGTTGCACGCGGAGGCTGTCACGGGAGACGACGGTGTCGGGCTCTGCCGCTGAATTGACGCCACTCAACTCCGGAGATGGCACTTCGCCGTCATGTGCAATTTGCCTACCACCATTACTGCCGACGCCGCTGTAGTTTCTAGCATCCCTGTTGATGCACACAATGGGCTTACGGTAATGGAAAATGTAACGAGCCAAGGCTGCAAAAATCACATCTAGACCTAAGAAAAGGGTCCAGATACTCCAATTTCCTAGAAGCGATTCCTTGAGACCATCTGCTATCAACGACTTCACAGAAAAGAAGCTGCCGTAATCGGACTTTTTGTCGGTAACATTGCTATCCCGTGGGCCATCATCGAGGGTTGTGTCTTCTACCTCTGAGGCTATTTGGGAGCAAGCATCCATAGCTGTAGTCGGGAACGCAGACCGGGCGCAGTACAACAAAAAGAGTGGGCGCAACAACAACAAAAAATCCACAACAGCACCCAGCACATCATACGCCGTGCATGGCAACACATCGGGATTACCCCCGCCGCTGTTACTGCCCTTTCCAGCTTGAGAGAAATCGGCATCGTCACCCACAGCTTCGGAACTCCGGTCCCTGAACATACGGGTGGCAACCACACGTGGAATAACGAGTGGTGTAGTCCGTTCCGCTGCTTGACTGCTCTGGGGTAAATTGGATAAGGCGGCACCAGAGTTACCACTCGATACACCTGATGGCCCGAGTAGTTTTTTTGGAAACGTGATAAGGCGCCGGAGCTGGCGTCGCAAAGCTTGCCATATGGAAGGCAGAAGACACATTTGTTGGTGCGCAACCAGGTTTAGGAAGCACTTCAGGAGCTGCAGAATCAACAAGAAGTTCCATGCTGTCCTATGTCCTCGGTAACGGCGTAGTAGTAACTCAAGTAGGCATTCCGCTTTCCGAATAATTTGTCCTACAATAGATATCTGCTCCGCAACACTTAGTTTTCTTCCAGCAGAAGAAATGATAGCGTGGTTAGAGAAGTTCTGTATGTTAACGATGGTGTTCCCTATCTCGTGTTTTAACATGTTGTTAGGGCTCATAAGGATAATCGTGAGCATGTGCGTAAACCGCTCCATGGAGGCCACATTGTCGGCGTTCCTACGGACCCACTCCGCATACGCACTGAATACCCGGGACACCATTAAGCAGGTGACACAAGTATGTTTGATGCCGTGTTCTCGTTTCTTCTTTGTTAAAATACCTACCACCCCGCTGCACCTTTTAAAAGCGTTACTTGTCTGCTGTGCCAAATGGCGTACAATCACCGTTAGGTATATGCGTATGTAATCTGGTTTATTTCACGGTCCTGGGAACCACACGTCGGAGCAGAATTTTACAGTCAGATCAGAGCAGTGCGTGCGGGAGAAGTGCACAGACAAAGTTTCAAGAAACAGCCCATTTGGTTAGGAAGTAAAACCCAACAAACAGCAGCAGGGTACACGAAAATAAGATAATGCAAAGAAAGGAAAGACCTAACAGATAAAGCAGTACCAGAAACCGTGCAAATATAATCGTGTCACCACAACTCCAGCAAACCACGCTGCACTACCAAATGCCACCCCCCCCCTCATGAAGCAACAACATGCAGTGCGCGGAAGTGAACAATAGCAATAATAGCAACAATAAAGACCGTGTAGTAAAACGGCACTGGGAGTTCAGGCAACAGAAGTACACCCACCTATTTACCCCGCTATTAGTTCAAATAGGTGCATGCGTACCACCACACAAAGCAAACAACCCTTTCAATCAAACCTCATTTCACCCGCTTTCCTCCGGACCCACCGCCCCGGCCCACAATATGGTTCGTACAGACGCCAACGTGACAGTGACGCCCAGCATAAGCGTCATCACAGCAGCAGCAACGAATATGCCATACTCACGGGGAGGAAAAAAATTTTGCGTGAAGTGGGACGACACAATAAAGGGTGTAACACCGATCCACACAACGTAGTAAACATACAAAAGCGTTGTCAAAACGAGGAAAACCCTCGCTATGCTGCGGTCGTATAACATATCCCTAAGCGCATACGCGTACACAAACCAATCGCTACAGTGTAGCAAATTTAATTCCTCAGTCAAATTGGTTGCTTGATTGCAGATGGGTAATGGACACATAAATGTGAGAAGAAACAGGAGGTAAAGCATCCATGAAGCACAGGGAATACGGCAGAGATTACGTTCTTGTGTGCACGCGCGCAGACACATATCGCAGGAAGGAAAATAACACCGATAGCAAAGGGCAGATCCGCCGTTTCCAGCGGAGCAGAGCACAGTTAACGTTAGACATGTATGTATTATTTGGTAAGACGTTGTTATTTGCCTTTGTTGCCCTCCAAAGGCAACCACTTGCTCAAGTGTTGTATGGTCACTTCACCACTGTGACCATTGCGCGCCGTGACATTCCCCTTGATTACACTCCCGATGGAGAGACGGCGCCCCTTTTTTCCTTTTCTTGAATAGTGATTTTGCTCCGGTTTCTGTCATACCACTTATCAGGAACTTACTGAGGAAACGGGTGGTAGGGGCTCGAGAAACACGTATTGTTTGGTTTTGTCACCCCCCTCCTCCTCCTTCATCTGCATCTGAAGTCGTGCCACCACGGTCTCATACGCCTGCTGCGCTTCCTTCAGGTAGGCTCCATCGTCCATAAGATTCTGTAGGAGCGTGGGCACTGGAACAATTAGCACGCCGTCATCATCGAATTCGACTAAATCGCATTTGCTTTTTTTCTGGCGTTTGCGATACTCCTCCACAGCAAAGGGATGGGCTTTCTCCGTTTCACTAGCCAGGAAATCCCAGGCGCCATGGGCAACCCCACGGAGTGCTTCCTCTCGTTCATCCAGTACGAAGGAAGCGAAAAAGAGTATTGCATCTTTATCCAGCACAACACAGTCTTCACCAGCTGAAGCAGCAGATGCTATGAAGGACTCCTCGACGAATCTGTGCAGTTGCTTGGCGCTCATTTGGCAGTTGTTTACAGTGAAATGCACGACAACGGCATTGCCTTCTTTGGGCGCCTGTTCGGACGATGCGCTTTGCTGTTGAACATGGACGACCACACCGGGTTGAGCCTGGCACAGCGCGAACACCAACGGCGGGATCCCCTCTACGCTAGATGTCTTGGCCGTTCCCTCCAAACTTTCAGTTGCTGTGGTTACCTCTTCTTCACAGCACCCGGAGGAAGATAGCGCTTTCCACGTCACCAGCGGTTTCTTAGCTACGATGACAACCCGAGAGAAACGTGTTATATTCTCATCATTAGCATCATTTGCGCCAGACACCGAAGCGAACTTGGAGGCCAACGCACGGGGTACGACCACAACTTTAGCCTTCACATGTTGTCGGTTGCTCATTTCCACCGTCGGTGTATCAAGACCCTTCAAGACACGGCTTACACTCCGACGTAACACGAACACAGCATTCCACACGGCCGCGATACGACACATGTTTTGTGGTACCTCTGAGGCGCCATACAAAGGCACAAGAAAAGGTGTTGAACCCCCGTAAGCCCCAATAGATGTTAATACTTGGCGCACCAGGTCTACAGCGCGCAGCATACAGGGTTCAGATGAGGTCTCCAACTGCCCCAGAAGCGTCACAATATTTAATGTCGTCTCATCAACAGCGTACTTCCGGCGCAGCAACTCGCTAAGTGTTTCGTTGGGATGTTGGGAAACCTCTTGCTGGAAAAGCTCTCCTACCTCTTGCACGTCGGTGTGCCCGGGCTCTTCCTCACCCAGAGCAGCTGTCCGGGCATGCAGGTGTTCGGCGAGTGGGGCAGCCACATCCTTCACAAATTTCATTAAACGACGCTTTTGCATCAGCCCAATATGATCAGCAGAGAATACTTGTGCCCGCGTCAGCGGAACGCTTTGCAGTCGGAATGCACAGCTTTCGTCAGTCTCACCACACCGAAACAAAAAGGCAAAACTACTGCAACATTGAAATTCAGCATGCCGCGCCATGTCCGACTCCACAAACTTTCGAACGGTATCACCCTTAGAGAAGTAGTGTACAGGGAGGAGGTCAAGCAGAAAGCGATGCTGCGTTCGGACATCGAGTGTATCCATCAAATCCACCGATATGATCGAGGTGTTTTCGTCCCCATTGCCGTTATTGTTCCCAACACCACTCGGATCTTTATCACTTCCCCTGCTACTAACCTGCTGGCTCCCACCTGCGTAGACATCAGATGGGCTTGATTCATCACCTGAGTCGTTGGGCGATTGTAGAATATATTTTCGCAACTGTTGAACCGTCAGTGTTTTGAACGGTCCGCCATATTCACCTTGGGCATCGCATTGTAACACACGCACCCCACTGCGTGCAAGTGCAGCGGCAAGAAAGCACTCCACCATGCCCGTGCCCTGCACTACCACATCATACGTTTCCTGCCCCGGCTCCAGCGGCACACCTGCCGCATCAAACCGATGTGACAACTTATACACCTTCACCGGCCGCCGTATCTCCTCCGGGCCACGGTCGTCGGGGAACATGAGAGGGTAATCCTCCTCATCAATCTGCTCGCACAAAAGGCCGCGTGATGCACATATATCAAAGAACATCAAGTCTTCCACCTGTTTGTGCGCGCGGTGGTGGGAGAAGGCACAGTACGCCGCCGCTTTTGGACTACGTTGAAGTAACTGAACAACAGTACCCGCGAGGTCATCGTTACAAACATGGTTAAAGAGAATGTCGGAGAGTAATAGCACGTCAAAGCCCGTGCCACTGGTGTGCTTGAGGGCTTCACGAATATGATCAGTGTTACCCCACAGTAGAGGCTGAACGACACACCGCGAATTCAATGGAACACCTTTTCCTTCCCGATCATCACCCTTCCCTGTTTCCTGCCCTTTGTGAACAGACATATACGCAGATTTCAACCGAACCGCTTCCTGCCTAAGAAACTCTGCGGCAGTTGGGTCCAATTGGTCCAGCGTACAATTCGTTTCTGTATTCATTCTCAATATCTCCATCAGCGACTCGTCCGGATAGTCCGTCACTACAACGCACCGTGCGCCGTTGCGGAATGCTGCGAGAGATGGTACACCAAGTCCCGCCCCCAGTTCCAACACAGTTTTCCCGCGCACATCGATCATACCGCTGTCTATCCGCTTTACAAAATAACGTGCCGCGTTCCATAGTTTATGACCCCAAAGGCTGTGTCGCTTATTGCGGAAGTACACTTGCATCGGCCGCAAAGGCAACTTGGGGGACGTCTCCACACCTTCCTCACGCTTTGTCGGATTGTCAAAGCGGTCGAAAAGCGGAGTGAAGCCACAAGCTGTCTCCCCTTCACGACTCAACTCCTGGCGATCGATAATCATTTGTTCAATTGTGTATTCGGGTTCTACTTCGTCACCCGCGGCAAATAAATCGACTAAGCCCTCTTCGTCATGATCAGATGACTTCATCGTTCGCTTTCCACAGACGCCAAAAACTGGCAGCTATTTGAACCTGACACTTTATGCTGCGGAGTATATAGCTCGGTGGGGAAATTAACAAAGAAATAAGGAAGGTGGAGAGAAAGTGTGTATGAGCCTGTATAAACTGGTGTAGTAAGATAAATAAATGATAAACAAGCTCCCTGTAGGGTTTACCTTAGTCACTGAATTTAACTTACTATCCGTAAAGGCCCAGAACAGCGCAAAATGAATTCAAAAAAATTGAGTGGACACACTAAAAGGCAGCACAGAAGCTGAATGTGATGAAAAAAGACGATGCTCATAGTGCCATCAGTTATGAAAGTGGCAGAAAGAGAGATGCAGGAATATGGCACCAGTCATGAGTTTCACAAGGCATGCTGCCCTCGACGTATATATGTATTACGTTACTTCCTGTGATGTGAACCCCAGAAGAAGTGCCTCCAGTAGTGCAACCCCACCAAGTTGGGAGCACTCCCGCCAAAGCACATGGGATTCGGCAGGTACAGCGTACATCAGTGGCCGCGACGCGATTAACCGGTTCCGTCTGTCATATATGTGTTGAAGAAATTCTTCAGCTTTGGAAAGGACGTGTGCGCGCCGCACATCATCTTTGTGACTACAGCAAGTGTTAGACGCCGCTACCGTTCTGCGCTGTGGTACTGCTCCGATCAAAGATGACGGTGAAGAGATATTTTCTTTGTTGTGTGAGGTTTCCCCGGCTTCCCAGTCAGCTCTGCTGCGTATCCCAACTTGGTTATCCTCCCTTCTCAGACGCCTTCTTGCGCGCGGGGTGGACCACCAAGTTGGCGGCTTCGGCGGCCCGCAAAGCGGGCATTTCGTGCAGTGTAGATGTTGTACATGCTTTGCCACAAGTTCAATAGCATCCAAGGCTTTCCCTAACACCACTGGGTGCGCCAGCGACGGTAAAATTCCCAAAGTATCGACGTCACCGTCGGGCAGTGCAGCTCCGTCCGCTTGTCGAAACTGAGGGTTAACAGAATTGAGTGGTACCGGCACAGGTGAAGAGCTCCGTTCATTCTCGCTACTATTGTCCCTTTCGGTCCCTTCCTCTTGCGAACACCGTAAACATACATCACCGTCATCCGTTATCTCCTCCAACTCAAGGGATGGTGTCAAGTGCAGGCCTCCCACATTATTTTCTTCCACTTTCCTACGCTTTGTGCGCCACATATGTCTGTGTACAAACAGCAGCGACCACCGTTGTGGGACCGGTGCGGCCTCCAAATTTTCCCGTGTACTATAAGGGGACATATCTCGCCTTTCGTGCCGTGAGGAAAAGCTGGAGCCTACCATCTTTTTAGGCTGTTGCCTGGGGTGTGATGTGTCTAGTTAAAAAGGAGGAACACCAAATGCACGAATGTGGAATTGGCAACCGAAGGAAGTGAAGAGCGTTACGTGGCGACACGAAACCTCGAACACTTCACTTGCATCATCTGTTGACAACTTCTATTTTTAGGAAAATAACAGAGGTGTTGCAGCACACCACAAAAACGCACGTCCGTACCTGTCACTCTTTAAACGAACAGCAAGTGCGGTAGCGCCCGTCACTCACACTATTGCCGAGGAGTAAAAGATGACAAAGCATGCCGCACAACACAAATGCGCACGTGGCTCACGCGCGCAGTGATAATCGCTAGGGTGACTATTTCACCGCTTGCTACCCGCAATAATCAATGGGGCTTCCCATCACTGGACGTAACCACGTGCATGCAACCACATTTAACCGAACCGCAATCCGTAGTTAGGTACAGCGGCACTGCACACACACGATAAGCTGGCTCCAACGCACGAAAAATTTCGCATTACCCGAGTGTGCTGGACGTAACAACTGCATACCAGAAGGTCTCCCCGCATAAAGTGCGCTGCTACAAAACATCAACCAACGGTGGGGGTGGTGTAGCATATCTTCCTCTGTTATATATTCATACAAAGTTAGAAAATACGTTACACACTCTCAATTCGGGAAGCAGAAACCATCTTGATTGAATCCAAACCGGAGGCCATTGCAGAACCGTGAGTCACGCGATACAATGGAAGGCGGGTTAAAGAAAGACCGCCATATTGCAATCACCGAAACATGGAATCTAAATAGAGGAAACGAGTGTCTGGGTGATACATCGAACTACACGTGCGACAGCGATCAATCGTGGGAGACGCGCCATAGGCAGATGACTGATATCCGTTCTGCGTTCTCAAAGGACACGCACTCACTCCTGTGGTCAAGAACCATCAATTTCCGCGCTCTTCTTTCCCGTCTTCTTTGCCCGAGAAACAACTACCAACCACTGCCCGGCAGTGTCAACACTATCAGGCTTTGTCACTGACTGTTCAGGTGGTGGCACCAGCTTTATGACGCCCTCTGTATATTCGAAAGATTGAAGGTAGTGGAGCATCATGCGTGACGCAGCTGGATTGCCGTACTCGTGTTCCCACAAACAAAGCTGGGAGAGCCGCCGTATAGTAATAACAACATCATTCGTGCGGTCTTGAGATGTGCGCTGTCCCTCAAGTAACCACCACAGTCTTACAAGACGACATATTCGCTGCTCGAGCACAAAGGGAGTAGCAGCAAACACGACGATATCATTCACCGTGCCTCCCTTTTCTTCACCGTTTCGTTGCTCCATAGCCGCAAGGTCGTCCATCACCTCAGAGGGACTTCGCGTTGTCACGTCCACCGGTGCCATACCCGCCGACGGCATAAGGAAAACACATCGACACACGTCCGCAAACTTCGGACTCACAGATGGGCCACTAGTGCCGGTTACCCAGAATCGGTAATGCTCTGCGCCCAGAGAAACTCTCGGAGTACCACCTATATCACCATAATCGTCACTAGTGCCACTTACATTCGCCACAGCCGCTTCAACCTGCCCGGTACGTGTATTAGCGTGTGCCTCATCTACGAGAGTGCGCGAGGCAAAACGGCCCACCAGCTGCTGTTGCCGCTGGCGCTCCCACTCCTCGTGCACCTGAACCCATAGCAAACTTCTCCACCGTTTTTGCACCTCTCGCCGTCGCATTTCATAGCGCTCCATTTGCAGGACTGCAGAGCAACCAGTAAACAGAACGACGAAATGAAGAAACGAGCGGTAGTGCATTGCAAACGGATGGCTTTCCCACTGCACAAGGGCTGACAACCGCCCCAATGTAATAGGCACACCTACAATGAGGTTGAACAAATACGCCATGTGAAAATTAACCTGTTGCAAAAGCGTCCTCGCCGCTGGCGCGAGAACTGCCTTCGCCAAGAGTAAGTCGTTCACATATCCCTCACGCGTCTCGGCGCACCAGCGTCGAAGCGCATCGTTTCCCTCAGTACACTCACGGAACTCGCAAGGACGAGCCCCAGGCCAACCACCCGTCGGTGAGCCTCCACATAAAAGAGGGGGCAGTTCCTTCGAGTCATATGTTTTAATCCAGAGCTCGGCAAGGTGTTCGGAGAAGGAGCCCCCCCCGCGACTCGCGTTTCTTTTAGAGCATTGTGTATCTTGCTTGAGATCCCTTCGCCCCACATCATTTTCCTCCGGAGTTTCCGAAAGGGGATCCAACATGCACCAAAGACTTACAATATAGCTCCACCCCCGGGAGGGCGCACCCTCTTCTGCTCGTGCAGAGACGATACGTCGTGTGGTTCTGTTGTCATTACAGTCCACGGTAGTCCTATGTGCGGCCTCCTCCGCCCGCACAAGAGAGCGCATCGACCGCACCCATGATTCGTTACGTTCAACATTCGTTGATGCAATGATCATCGATGGCAAATTGGGGTAGCACACATACCCTCCCACCGAAACGCGAAACTGGGGGTCAACGGCGAGCAGAAGTCGAACCGTTGATTCTATCAAGTAGTTTGATTGCTTCTTATATGATGATGACGAAGTGTCACCCTGTTCGGGAGTGTTGGCTACCAGAAAGTTGGTGAGATGTCTAACTTGCCTCTCTTTCTCTGTCCCGACCGCGTGCGTTGGGGGTTGCTCATCAGATGATGAATTCGGAAAACTGGCGTCACCTAGTTCTTCACGGTGGGCTGACGCGTAACCTTCAACATCACAAGTTCCTCGCACAAGATCTATGAGATCACTCACTGTCAAAGGTTGTGCTGCGGTTAGAACATGGCGAACCATACTTTCCCGTATTCGACGACGAACGTAGTGTGGTGGAGCGATTGGTGTCACTACCGTCCTGTAACTAGAAAGTATTAGGGCAGCGCTTAACCGTCCCCGGAGAATCATCTCTTTGGTGTAATTCTGTTGAACTCGTTTTCACCTCAGTCGTTTGGTTGCTACCTCACTGCGCAGTCCCCCCGTCTTTACCCTCCCTTTTCCTTGCCTTTTCGCTACGGGTAGAGAAGCCGGGTACAACCGCCGTTCACCCACCCCACGCACGGTGAGGTCGCGGAGGTGAGAACTGTGGTGCCCAATTCCCCCCCCTTAGCGCAGGTTTAGCTAGTATTTCGCCACTGGTAAGGTAGAACAGAGGTAGGGTAAATATGGGTGCTTGTGACAGCAACGGCAGACAGATGCACGAAATTTAATAAAATCGGCAGGATAGTGGGTTGCATGATCCAATAAACAGTGCATGGCTGGAGGCAGACCATGTCTGGGCCATTACCCGCCGATCAGCACACGCCACTCACGCTTCTTTGCTGTTCGCGGCCACTTCACCATCAGCATCTCTGGGAAATGAAACATGGTTTGATATCACAAAGCTATGGGACCGACGAGAAAAGCAACGTCATCATATCGTATATATTCTCTTTAAAAATATGTGGAAAGATGAGAAACGCGCGGCTCAGCATCGCACATACAACTCCCTTCTGCGTCCGCCAGTGGGTTCCGTAGGTTGCAGTCGGTTTCCACAAACGATTTCACTATCCTCTCCTGATGAGCATAAGTTTGTTGATCGTACACAGCCCCCTAACATAACTATTATATGCATAACCCTTTGACGCCTGTACATGTTCCTCACCGATGTTTCCTGATTATCGACAATCTATCCATTTCTCGCTTCACAGCGCGGTCTATGTCTTCTAATAGTCGTCTCTCCTCTTCACACTCCTCTCCGTCATCTCCGTGCAATACCGGCGGTTCTGCGGCCTCGGCAACAGTTGATGGTTCGCGAACAGCCTCAGGAATAGAATGTGTATAAGGCTCCAATGATCGCACACGCTCAACAACATCATGTAGGGTTTGCAGGGTACTTCCATTACACTCGTCACCCGAGTACGCATCTTCACAGTCTTCGCTTAAGGAATCATCATCATCTGTGCTACCTTGCCGGCTCGAGTTAGTGCTACGACTGGAAGTATCATCAACATTGTTACCCGTTTCCGCATTGTATTCCTCCAAAAGTTTTAACAAGTTTTCCACGGCAGTTGCTTCACCACCCCACTTCTCCGTAATTTGGCGAGCAATTGCCTCGGCACGCAACGTGTGTTGCTCCCGCAGAACATGAACAAGAGGCAGCGCCATAGCGATGTAGCCATGCAAATGCCTATCCGTTACTTGCTGTGAGGAAAAATCGGGGGCACCTTCATCGCAACCGCCACCAAGCCTGGAGTTATTGTCCGTGGGCTTCCCACATGACATCAAAGAATGCAGAAACGCCTATTAAAATTGAACGACGGATAACAAAGGAGAGCCAGGAGGAAAACCAACTAAGCATGGACAGGGACAACACAGAAAGGACAAAACGCGGAGATTAGACAGTGCATCTGCATATATAATGCATCACGCCAATACAACGGCTTCCCCCACCAAGAAAAATAGGGTACTGGGAGCAGAGGTATAACGGCCGCAACAGCAGATAAGAGCGGAAAAGGGTAATAAAATCAGTGGCAAACGCCAGCGACACATAGAAGGGAACCTACAATTATTCAACCAAATGGAGGCCACACACGCCAGACAGGCACTCACAGATAATACAAGGATGAATGTTACCGTCTACTTATTACGCCCATTGAAAAACGAAAAAAAGAAAAAAAGATTTGAAAATAACAGGCACTGACCAAGGAACTTACCAATGGTGAATATTGAGTAGTGCATGTAGTCCCGTAAGCGCCCGTTCTACCAACACGTAGTACAAGTAAGCAATCAACAAAAAAAAAAAGAGATCTTTTCCAAAGCAAAGACCCATGGCAATCGCTCCTGATCCCACGCATTCCCAAATATGAGTTGCAGATACGACACCAACAAAGCAACAAACAACATTCCCTCACCAATGCCACTCAAGTTCGTGATTTCGCTTTTGCGTGTCTGTCCAACTGCCGCACACCAGATATGGCCGGCACCAATACAAACATAGCAATAAAGTGAATTAGGGCAGTGATGACAAATGTATACTTATATCCCTTCGCACTAGCAATGTATCCGCCCATTACAGAACTTGCCGACCACATGAAAGAAACAAAACACTCGAATGCAGCCCACATCGCACGGTTCTCCCTGCGAGCGCAGTCCATAATGATACTGCGTGTAACTCCCGCGGTGGAATTCATTAAAGCATTACGGCAAACATATATCGGTAGAAGCGCAACAAGAGGAAGTTCAATCACACCCATTGTTAGCATGAAAAACGCACTAAGTGTGCGTACGAGTATGGTGGCACTCACACGATCAAGGTGATGCTCGCTGAGATAACGCACCATCGTGGAAGAAAGCGCGATACAGATATTGACAGCAATGTTTGTAATGAAAAACATAATAGGAGTTACGTGACGTTCTTTTATAAAATAAAGGGAAATGTATTGCATTGTGACTCCAGAGCCAACGGAAATAAGCAAATTACCCAAAGCGAGCAAAAACGGTAAAGCTGACACAGTGAAGAGCCATTGCCAGGAGGATGTGACCCCAGTACAGAGGTAGTCACAGCAATTTCTTTCCTCTTCCTCAGATTCTTCATCCCAGCCGTCCTCTTCGATTATATCCTTAGTTCCTCCCAGTAAAGGTTTGGTTGATGAGTCACCATCAGTCAGTCGACGTTGGCTTGCTTCCGATGCGGATTGCTCGCAATCTTCACACCCATCATCAACGTGGAGAATGTTTTTGTCTTTCATGCCGAGTAAAGCAAAGAAAGCGGTGGGGTGAACGGCAAGACCGGTATACATGAGAATCTTCAAGACATTTGTATCCCAGTCGTTTCCAAGGTAGAGTGTCATGATAAGCAGGATAAGGGAGCCAACGCATGAGCTTGTTGTTTCATTGATCCACTTCAGGTTGTACACGAAGCCGCGCTTTCCTGATTCAACACTGTCAGCAAACAGCGCTTCAGTCCCCGTGAACGCCATCCCTCCATACATGCCCCACAGCGCAGAAGCAAAGTAATATATCATTATATCTTGGGTTGTAATACCATAAACTGACATGATCACAGCAACCAAACCACAAAAGGCGCTGAGGCGGCAGATGACTTGACGGGGCACATTGCGAACACCACCAGCTATCAATGCGCCAACGATTTGTGCGACTCCAGCGGCAGCGGATACCCAACCAACTGCAGTATCACCTGCAAGGCGACTGACCATCACCTGGTACGGTTGGGAAGACCATATGGAGGACGCAGCACCATCAATGAATACAAACAACAACACACCCCTAACGTTACTGTTCTCTAATTCCTTCCGGAAACTGCGGGGCTCCTCAACGATATCATTGTCTGTGCTGCTCATAGGTAAGAAGTGTGATCTAACGTAAGATACAAGGGTATGTATAAATAGTAGTGACAAGGTTATAAGAATCAGCCCAAATATAAAATTAAAGAGTGATGACAGCAAATAAGGCACTCAAAATGAAGAAGAAGTTAAATATAAATTGGCCACCGTAAAGGGAGCAAATAAGGGCGAAAAGCACGGTGGCATGTACAGTTAATAATGTGCCACTAGAGGCAGAGAGTCAATAAACCGGGTACCACAACGTAGCCGATCACAATGAGTGGTGAGTCCAACCCAAAAATTGAGGAACCAAGCGTAACAAAGTTCGTAGTGAACAGCCACCTCAAGGTGACGCATTGTTTGTGAATTAGATATGCATGTAGAATATATATACATATATATATATATCCCACAACTGGAGACGTTATATTCTCAATTAAGATACCAATTCCACATACGGGCAAAATGCGTGCTCTCCTAGATGACTCAACTTCCTAACCTGCAGCAAACTACACATAACGAAAAACTATGTCGACAAAAACACAAACGTACAGCAAATGGTCAGCAGAATACTGAACCATCCCAACAACACAAACTCAATTACCGCAAAACCTTGCCGCGCCTATCCAACTGCCGCACACCAGATATGGCCGGCACCAATACAAACATAGCAATAAAGTGAATTAGGGCAGTGATGACAAATGTATACTTATATCCCTTCGCACTAGCAATGTATCCGCCCATTACAGAACTTGCCGACCACATGAAAGAAACAAAACACTCGAATGCAGCCCACATCGCACGGTTCTCCCTGCGAGCGCAGTCCATAATGATACTGCGTGTAACTCCCGCGGTGGAATTCATTAAAGCATTACGGCAAACATATATCGGTAGAAGCGCAACAAGAGGAAGTTCAATCACACCCATTGTTAGCAACAGTGATGCACTAAGTGTGCGTACGAGTATGGTGGCACTCACACGATCAAGGTGATGCTCGCTGAGATAACGCACCATCGTAGAAGAAAGCGCGATACAGATATTGGAGGCAATGTTTGTAATGAAAAACATAATAGGAGTTACATGACGTTCTTTTATAAAATAAAGGGAAATGTATTGCATTGTCATTCCTGAACCAATAAAAGCAATCAAATTGGTTGCAGCAACCAAATACGGTAAAGCTGACACAGTGAAGAGCCATTGCCAGAAGGAGGCTATCCGACCACAGAGGCACTTACGATACTTTTTTGACTCATTCTCCTCTTCGATTGTATCCTTAGTTCCTCCCAGTAAAGGTTTGGTTGATGAGTCACCATCAGTCAGTCGACGTTGGCTTGCTTCCGATGCGGATTGCTCGCAATCTTCACACCCATCATCAACGTGGAGAATGTTTTTGTCTTTCATGCCGAGTAAAGCAAAGAAAGCGGTGGGGTGAACGGCAAGACCGGTATACATGAGAATCTTCAAGACATTTGTATCCCAGTCGTTTCCAAGGTAGAGTGTCATGATAAGCAGGATAAGGGAGCCAACGCATGAGCTTGTTGTTTCATTGATCCACTTCAGGTTGTACACGAAGCCGCGCTTTCCTGATTCAACACTGTCAGCAAACAGCGCTTCAGTCCCCGTGAACGCCATCCCTCCATACATGCCCCACAGCGCAGAAGCAAGAAGAATGACAGTGATATCTTGGGTTGTAATACCATAAACTGACATGATCACAGCAACCAAACCACAAAAGGCGCTGAGGCGGCAGATGACTTGACGGGGCACATTGCGAACACCACCAGCTATCAATGCGCTAATACTTTGGGTGGTCCCCGAGGCAGCGGATACCCAACCAACTGCAGTATCACCTGCAAGGCGACTGACCATCACCTGGTACGGTTGGGAAGACCATATGGAGGACGCAGCACCATTAAGGAATGCAAACAACAACACATTTCGAACGTTACTGTTCTCTAATTCCTTCCGGAAACTGCGGGGCTCCTCAACGATATCATTGTCTGTGCTGCTCATAGGTAAGAAGTGTGATCTAACGTAAGATACAAGGGTATGTATAAATAGTAGTGACAAGGTTATAAGAATCAGCCCAAATATAAAATTAAAGAGTGATGACAGCAAATAAGGCACTCAAAATGAAGAAGAAGTTAAATATAAATTGGCCACCGTAAAGGGAGCAAATAAGGGCGAAAAGCACGGTGGCATGTACAGTTAATAATGTGCCACTAGAGGCAGAGAGTCAATAAACCGGGTACCACAACGTAGCCGATCACAATGAGTGGTGAGTCCAACCCAAAAATTGAGGAACCAAGCGTAACAAAGTTGATGTAAAAAAAAATTAAAAATGAAAGAGAGGGACACGAAACTAATTTCCCTGTGCAAACCCAACAGCGGTAAATATGGAGTAGTGCATGTAGTCCCGTAAGCGCCCGTTCTACCAACACGTAGTACAAGTAAGCAATCAACAAAAAAAAAAGAGATCTTTTCCAAAGCAAAGACCCATGGCAATCGCTCCTGATCCCACGCATTCCCAAATATGAGTTGCAGACACGACACCAACAAAGCAACAAACAACATTCCCTCACCAATGCCACTCAAGTTCGTGATTTCGCTTTTGCGTGTCTGTCCAACTGCCGCACACCAGATATGGCCGGCACCAATACAAACATAGCAATAAAGTGAATTAGGGCAGTGATGACAAATGTATACTTATATCCCTTCGCACTAGCAATGTATCCGCCCATTACAGAACTTGCCGACCACATGAAAGAAACAAAACACTCGAATGCAGCCCACATCGCACGGTTCTCCCTGCGAGCGCAGTCCATAATGATACTGCGTGTAACTCCCGCGGTGGAATTCATTAAAGCATTACGGCAAACATATATCGGTAGAAGCGCAACAAGAGGAAGTTCAATCACACCCATTGTTAGCAACAGTGATGCACTAAGTGTGCGTACGAGTATGGTGGCACTCACACGATCAAGGTGATGCTCGCTGAGATAACGCACCATCGTAGAAGAAAGCGCGATACAGATATTGGAGGCAATGTTTGTAATGAAAAACATAATAGGAGTTACGTGACGTTTTTCAATGAAGTACAAAGATATATATTGTAACGTGATACCTGAACCCGTAGCTATCAGAAGGTCAGATAGACTAAGCAAAAACGGTAAAGCTGACACAGTGAAGAGCCATTGCCAGGAGGATGTGACCCCAGTACAGAGGTAGTCACAGCAATTTCTTTCCTCTTCCTCAGATTCTTCATCCCAGCCGTCCTCTTCGATTATATCCTTAGTTCCTCCCAGTAAAGGTTTGGTTGATGAGTCACCATCAGTCAGTCGACGTTGGCTTGCTTCCGATGCGGATTGCTCGCAATCTTCACACCCATCATCAACGTGGAGAATGTTTTTGTCTTTCATGCCGAGTAAAGCAAAGAAAGCGGTGGGGTGAACGGCAAGACCGGTATACATGAGAATCTTCAAGACATTTGTATCCCAGTCGTTTCCAAGGTAGAGTGTCATGATAAGCAGGATAAGGGAGCCAACGCATGAGCTTGTTGTTTCATTGATCCACTTCAGGTTGTACACGAAGCCGCGCTTTCCTGATTCAACACTGTCAGCAAACAGCGCTTCAGTCCCCGTGAACGCCATCCCTCCATACATGCCCCACAGCGCAGAAGCAAAGTAATATATCATTATATCTTGGGTTGTAATACCATAAACTGACATGATCACAGCAACCAAACCACAAAAGGCGCTGAGGCGGCAGATGACTTGACGGGGCACATTGCGAACACCACCAGCTATCAATGCGCCAACGATTTGTGCGACTCCAGCGGCAGCGGATACCCAACCAACTGCAGTATCACCTGCAAGGCGACTGACCATCACCTGGTACGGTTGGGAAGACCATATGGAGGACGCAGCACCATCAATGAATACAAACAACAACACACCCCTAACGTTACTGTTCTCTAATTCCTTCCGGAAACTGCGGGGCTCCTCAACGATATCATTGTCTGTGCTGCTCATAGGTAAGAAGTGTGATCTAACGTAAGATACAAGGGTATGTATAAATAGTAGTGACAAGGTTATAAGAATCAGCCCAAATATAAAATTAAAGAGTGATGACAGCAAATAAGGCACTCAAAATGAAGAAGAAGTTAAATATAAATTGGCCACCGTAAAGGGAGCAAATAAGGGCGAAAAGCACGGTGGCATGTACAGTTAATAATGTGCCACTAGAGGCAGAGAGTCAATAAACCGGGTACCACAACGTAGCCGATCACAATGAGTGGTGAGTCCAACCCAAAAATTGAGGAACCAAGCGTAACAAAGTTCGTAGTGAACAGCCACCTCAAGGTGACGCATTGTTTGTGAATTAGATATGCATGTAGAATATATATACATATATATATATATCCCACAACTGGAGACGTTATATTCTCAATTAAGATACCAATTCCACATACGGGCAAAATGCGTGCTCTCCTAGATGACTCAACTTCCTAACCTGCAGCAAACTACACATAACGAAAAACTATGTCGACAAAAACACAAACGTACAGCAAATGGTCAGCAGAATACTGAACCATCCCAACAACACAAACTCAATTACCGCAAAACCTTGCCGCGCCTATCCAACTGCCGCACACCAGATATGGCCGGCACCAATACAAACATAGCAATAAAGTGAATTAGGGCAGTGATGACAAATGTATACTTATATCCCTTCGCACTAGCAATGTATCCGCCCATTACAGAACTTGCCGACCACATGAAAGAAACAAAACACTCGAATGCAGCCCACATCGCACGGTTCTCCCTGCGAGCGCAGTCCATAATGATACTGCGTGTAACTCCCGCGGTGGAATTCATTAAAGCATTACGGCAAACATATATCGGTAGAAGCGCAACAAGAGGAAACTCGTTAATACCTCATTTTTCTTCATTTTGAGGATTTTTGTCGTTTGTTAATGTAATGCTATTGGCTCGAGCATTTTGCGGTGAATTATAACATTGTGGGTATAATCGATTCGAAAAAGTAATGGAGATGCCACGCTCAGCATTATTGTCGTTTTGAGTGTTCTACTTATGTTGTCTAGTCTGTTCTTTGTATTCATTGTGGACAAAGACAAGCTATACTTAAGGTGGCAGACATCTTTCTCGTTGTCTTGTTGCTCAATCGTCGAGTAGTTTCTGATGATTTCCCTAGTTCGTCATCTTGATGTTCGTGAAGGTGTGTCTTTCTAGTACCGTATTCACTCTCCTCCTAGCATGGGAGTGCAAGCGTTTATTGAGAGCAACATATATGAGAAATGGAAATGGCGGCAAACGATCTAACCGTTTTGCTTTCGTTAATGCTGGTGTGATTTCGTACGGAGGATGATACATGACAAAAGAACCTTTATGGGGCCGGCTCCAATCTACAGCCAAAATCTTCCATAGCTCACCTCATTGCAGATTTCTGCGGCAAAAGACACGAGCTTCTCGTTTGCACCTGCGATGATTGTTGTTGTCCGCTCCATTTCGAACTCATCCCCCCATATATTTTTCACGACACCCCCCGCCTCAGTGACCAGAAGGTTCCCTGCACAGACGTCCCATATCTTGCCGGAGGGCTCCATGTAGAGGTCAATCCGACCCGAAGCAACAAAAGCTAAAATGAGTGCACAGGCGCCGTAACTGCGCAGTCCCTGGACTGGACACATGGCAAGCTTCTTTCGAATATGTGCTGCAGCATCTAACATTTCGCAGTGCTTTTCCTTTCTGGCTTTCTCCAGGTCGTTGCTATTTTTCTCCCGTTCCTCTGCCGATAGCACGGGACGCATTGGGTAGCCAAAGACCACCATAGCCGCATCTTGAGTAGTGTCCGTCTGCACGACTATGCGTCTGCCATTGAGAAAGGCCCCTTGGCCTCGAATGGCAGTGTACATCTCACCAGCGTAGACGCCAGAGGAGGTCGGTCCTGGGGGGTTTTTGTTTATAGAGGGGAGGAACGGGCAATAAATCACCGCAAGGACCGTTTCCTTCTTTATGGTGAGTCCAATACTCACGCAGCAGTCGCACGACCCATGCACAAACGACATAGTGCCATCAATGGGATCAACAATCCAAGTCGGTACGTCTTCCAGTTGCTTATCAGGGCATATTTCTTCCGTAATAAAACCGAAGCGAAACGAAGTGTAACCTGCTCCGCGCTTCTGGTTTTCAACCGTTGACGAGTATTGCTGAAGAACATTCATTATCGCTTCATCGCAAAGTTTGTCGTAATATGTGACAAGATCTGTGGTTGAAGTTTTGGCCTTTATGTCAAGGAGCTGAGAGACGCTGGGATTCACCGCTTCGGTGCCTGACGACACATCAACACTGTCAGAGGCATCTTTTTGCATTTTTGAAGCTATGGTTGCAATGGTTTCCCGGCGGTACTGGTAGAAGTCCCACATGATACCACCTGCTTTACGAGCTGCCTCTATTGCCGCACCAAGCGCTTCCTCCAAATTAATGTCATACTCAGCCATTGGTATGGAGCGTTGGGACAATCGCACGTCAATCCAATATATGTATATAGGATATTGTGCAATATAATATAAGGATATATACACTCGTATATAGTATTGGTTAATACAGTTAAGACGCCTAACGAGAATGTATGTAGCTATTACCTTTCAAACGTAGAAGAGCGGGAGTGGTGATAGAGGTATGAAATCAACAACATCCATGACAACAAAAGGGCACATCACGAAGGAAGAGACGACACTGTGTGCACGCAACTGCGTTTCCGCAGAAAGACATTTTAAAGTCGAGTAGAGCAGGGGCTACGTCGTATCAAACAATAACCACGCGATCCCCGTAGAGCATTGTCGGGAAGAGTATATGCAGGTGCCAAGGGCCACGTGTCCACGACAATTACAATATTCTTCTTAGAAAAGCATTAATGTTCCCTATTACCAAAGGAACAAGCAAGTGCGCACTCCCGAAACAGCCTAGGCTCTCTTCAGATCACCTTCCAACCGTTTAGTGGCACTAAAAAAATGATTCCACATTAACTGTTTTTATCCATTCGGTCGCAATCTTTCAATCAGTGAAACTGTAAGCAATTTCCCCCCACAACTGCTAGATAGAGATTACGGCGGGCAGTAATGCTGTACGGAAGGCGCAAATACTAGCAAATCACCTGATCTCCAACCCCTCTCAGCGCCACGAGTTGTACGGAGTTCCTTCATTGTTAAGAAATCTCCCGTGTGAAAGGAGGGCTTATCTGTGCGCAGAACCGTCATGCTCTGCACCTGCACCCTTCTGTCAACGTTTGCGTAGACATGAAAAACACACACTTTTGCAGCGGGTGCGGCAGGCCGACGGCCGCTTTCACTATGTTGACCGGCAGAAAATGATGCAGTGCCTCCCTTATGTGTTCCCATTTCCATATTACCTCTTTGCGCTTCCGTGCACACGCGTTTAGCCGGATGTTCGCCATTTGCCTCATCGCCGTACCTCCTGTCCTCAGTACCATCGCGACCATTCAGCTTATAACTATCGCATTTGTGAGTCCGGTCCTCCGCGGAGACATCAGGGCTCACATCATCATTAGTATGGGATGTAATCTCCCCTGACTTCCTAGAAGACGGCGGCAACAAAACTAGTGCTGCAGCTGGAGTCGACCGTAGAACCTCTTCGAATATTTCCCGGATTGTGGTGTCTTTCCAAACGTATATTTGAGCCTTGAAAAGAGGAGGGATGGCTCCATGCCTCCCCGAGCCCCCTCTTGCCCCAATTCCGTGTATCCTGGTGCTTTTCGTATCATTGGGAACTAAGGATGCAACAGGCCGAGTGAATGCAACAGGTTGAACCTCATCTACACTCGTCGCCACAATTACGGACAAACTCTGCGGAACCTCCGTGGGTTTGAGACGATTGATGGCAAGGTGCCCTCTGGGGGCTATCCAAAACTCCTTGCGCGCCTGAGCAATTTCGCTACGAGCAGAGGGTAATGTCGACCTCATGCCCTCCCCCCACAAAAAAAAAAAACAACAACCACTTATTACTTTCAGAAGTGTCACTCTCACCCCTTTAAAAGTTCAGATGAAAACAGAATGTGAATAACAACGACGGAACACAAACGCACTGGTGAATGCACATATGTATCTACGTCGGCACATGTATCAAGATGTAATGCATGGAAAGATGCTGGAAGCACAAAAGTGAAGTGAACGAAAAATAAAAAAAAACGAAACAGGGGGCATATCTCGTCCGTAACGGCATTGCGTGCCGTTCTCCTCGTGTCCTCACATATTCCCCCATTTATTTATTTAATTTTTTGCGAACAACAGAAGACCGACCGGAAGGAGAAGCAACGCAAACCAGTTTATATTACTTGGTGACACCACACCAATTCACAACACCAGCGCGCTGCTGATGATATGGGGGAAAGAGGTGATAAATTTTGGGAACAAATGTAAAAACATAGACAAATACACACGTTGCCGTAACCTCAATTCTATTTATTTCTTTGCTTCCTCACAAGCACAAACTTTGGAAGAGAAGGGGGAAAAACAAAATAAATAAGTAATCAAATAGATGGATGTATAAATGATTAGTACTCAACAAACCTCAGAAACAAACGTTTACTAATAAACAATCATACTAAATGGGTGAAGTTTTTAAGCATATTTCTAATAAATGCGCCTCACCCATTTTCCTCCCCCTTTGCTTCCCTCTTCCTACAACTTTCTGCCTTGAGAAAAGGAAACATGATAATAAAGATAAACAAGTAGGTAAACGACGTAAAAAAAGGGGGGCCTGACACATAGGAACAGAGTAAAGAAGAAAGGGGGGAAATTTAAAGAACCGTTCCTTCCCCCCTCTCTTTTATGCATTACCGTACGCACACAACTTCTTTCCCATCTCCTCCTCTTCACTAGCGTCCTAATAATAACAATACAGAACGTAATGTAAAATGTTACATGTTATGATATTGAAGTGAAAAAAAATAAATGAATAAAATGAGGTGAAACTTCAGGTGAGCCGCGGATGAATATTGGAGGAAGAAATAGGCTATGAAACGCGCATGAGTCAAACAGATGCACGCTAAATACACCTCCGCGAGACATAAACGAAACAAATATATGAACAGCAGAAAACAGACATACCAAAAGGAACCACTGTGGTAAAGGTACTGAAGAAGTGGTGTAACAGTGTCAGCATTCAAACCTCCGTCATCGTGTAAAAATTATTTGTTCTTTCGGTATCTTGCTTGGTGTGAGGGGGGTGGGGATGTATAACTGCACTTTCCTCATTCACGGGGTGCACAGCCCCTGTCCAAAGAGTAATAATGAAGATTACGAAAACGGAGCGAAACGATAAAACAATACAGCAACCATAGCCAACCTGAAGTATTTTCTATGTACATTAATATATATTAACATATATATATATATATATATATATATATATATCCGCACGTTTTACCAGTTGTCTGTGCCATAATAGAAACTTAAAGCTTAGCCCAAAGACCCCACGCTGTGCCCGACACCACACACTGCAGAACTGCAGTAGTCCCTGGCCGTTTTATCAAGTAGATGGACATATATAGAGATATATAACTGCTTGCTCCCGCATGCGAGAGAGCTTCCAGCGCTCCATCACACGGGCAACTGACGGAAATGGGCATCACACAAATTAAAATGGTAAGACTGGGGGACGAGGGTTTGAGCTTTTCCCGAACTGTCTTTCCCTCTCTCTTTCCACATCAACACCCCGAGCCACCTCCACACAAACGAAAAAGTTCCTAGCCAGTAAGTTAATCGGTTTCTCACTTCCCCTCTTCCGTTTCACCAGCGCAAGCAGCGGTCTGAGCAGGGTCGCTACGGGAGTCAAGATTCTTCCTGAATACTAAACGTCCTCTGCTTCGCTTCCCCTGAATGAGCAGGGACACAAATGTGATGATGATAAGCACAGCTTGATACGCCAGGAGCACGACAATGGACTTCCACCAACTCCAACTGTCAAAATTAAAGAACTCAATGACAGATTGACCATCGGGATAGCGGCAGTGAAGGTCAGGTGGGTCACAAATCTTTTCAAGTCTGCTGAACTCATTGATAACGACACCAAGGTAGGCGTGACGAGGGAAAGAAATGACGATCAACCACGACCAATAGGGGTGCAACCGTTCTGTGTTGGCGTACAACCCGGTTACTATAATGAGCGGGAGAAACACAACAGGAAGCAGCGCGTAGGTTGTGTTGATGGACTTGAAGAACGTTGCGAAGGCGAGACCAAAGGCATACGCTGTGAGGGCTAACTGCACCAACAGAAACCAGTGCACCATAAAGGCGGAAAATGAAGCGTAAAACCCGATCGTAAAGTAGGTGATTAGAGCGAACGCCGTGGGGAACGCAACCTGAAACGCCGTCTCAGCGATAAACTTTGCGAGCACGTAAGTCAGCGCATTGTACGAGTCGGTGGATTGCTCCTGAAGATACACAGCACGTTCCGGTGGGTAAGCGGCGGCGCCGTACATTGCGGACGAAAACATGCCATTAATTAACACCATATGTAGAACACCGAGACGATCCTTCACGCCATTTTGATCCAAAGTAATCCGAAAATAGAAAAGGGCCATCAGAATACCAACGAAGAGTGTCTGCACGAGTCGAACAAAGACAGCGCTTGGGTGGCGGGGATACATTCGATAGGAGCGTTTCGTAAGTTCAACCAGTTGGACAATCCAGCTGGATCCTTTTTTCTTTAGATGGTCTTCCAGGTAGGGGTCTCTCTCCGTAATGGGGCCCGACACCTTTAACAGGCAGGGATTCGTGCTCGCGGCTGGCGTCGTCAGATAAAGTTCCCAGGCCCGCCACAACACCTCTAACTCCTCCTTCGGAAGCTGAAGGAGTTCCATGAAGTACTCACAGGGATTTGTCCGCGGGGGCACCTGATGACCGATAGATGCGAAGTATGCTGTGGCCTCCTCCCTCGGTCCATGATATACCACATGACCCTCAGAGAGTAATAATAGGTCATCGAATGTCTCTACGAGCTCAGAAGATGGTGAGTGAACGGTTGCGATAACAGTTCGCTTCTCCTTCTTTGCGAGGTCTTGAAGCATCTGACCCACGCGAAGGGCGTTGACGGAGTCGAGGCCAGTGGTTGGTTCATCCAACACAATAACACAGGGGTTTGCCACGAGAGCCGTGGCCACATTAGCTCGTTTCCGTTCACCACCCGACACACCCTTTACAAGTCCTGGAATACCCAACACGGTGTCCTGGCACTCTACAAGGTGCAGACGGTTAATGACTTCATTCACAAGGACTTCTGATTCGCGAGGCCCCAACCCGAGACGTACGCGGCATGCAAAGTAAGTGGCTTCATACGGTGTGTCCATGGCCATGACAATATCATCCTGCGCCACAAAAGACACGACCGCCCTGTACCGATCTGTGAATATCGCATTGTTAAGGAAGCAACATCCTTCAAGGTTCTTTTCTGTGCCGTGCAGTTTTCCCGTGATGGCGCTCATCAATGTAGTTTTTCCGGCACCGGATGGCCCCATGATTGCGAGGACCCGCCCTCCCAAAGCCGTCCCACTCATCTTGTGGATCAGCGTTTTTTTTATCTTACGCCCATCACTGTCCTTCGCGGGCACCTGAAAGGCCAAGTTCTCCCAAGTGTAGTTCACTACCCTCTCCATGCAGAGTTCACCCTCGAGGTTTATTGGTGCTCTTCCAGTTTCAGGTGAATCCGGCATTTCTTATTTGTATCACTCACTGAATACTCTTTTATTTTTTTTTTGCTTTTTCGTTTCTTATTCTCCGTCGGCCTGCTGCTTTACAGTGCAGATCGTGTGGACGCGATTGTGGTTTAGAAGGGATGATAGCTTTCGAACTTAGGTACTGTTTTCTACACAGAAACAATCAATTAAGCAATTGTGACGGCGAAGCAGCATACAACGAAACCATAAAAATAATAAAGAGGGGGAAAAAAAAAGAAAAGCGAAAGGATGTAAAGAAGAAAATACGCAACAGGGTGAAATGAAAGAACAGGTGGCAGAGGGAGCAGTGCCCAAAGGCCTACATGCTCGCAACCACCGATTAATTTGATGAATCAAAGAACGAAGCAGACACTGGAATAAAAAAAAGGCGTTTTATCAAAATAAACAAAATAGGAAGCAGGAGAAAAAATTGCTTCCCTTTCCCTTCCCTCACAAAAAAAAAAAAGAAAGACAAACAAACAAACCATTCATCACCTCTTTTTCACTCTCTCCATCACCCAGTTATTTCCCATCGAACAAAAAAAAATAAGCACATAAATAAATAAAACCAGCAGAAGACGAAATACATATCAAATGGGTGGGAACACACAAACACACACGGAGGGATTGAATACATGTTGGGATCGCAGAGGTGCATACAAACAAGGAAAAAAGGGGAGAAAAAAAAAGCCATCAACAGAAAATGAAGAAAAGGCTCTCGGTTCCTAACAGTAACGAGTCAAAAACGAAGGATACCAGAAAGTCGCTTTTTGTCGCTTACACACACAAACACACACTCACATACATATATATTATATTGCTTAATATGATATGAGCGCGCGTGCTTGCGTTAACGCATAAGCGTGAACAACGAAGCAGCCTTCAAAGCCACTTTCAGTGAAAAAAGTATTAGCAAAAAAAACGCGAGTAACAGACAGCAGCAGAGCATCTTCCCTCTCTTTCAACTTCCCTAGTCTCCTTATTTTCACACATATACAAAAACCAATCATATATTTCTTTGCATCTACTCACCAGCACTTACAGTTGCGTGGGTGTACCTGAAAGCACCAATAACTTCTCACACTTCCGACACTTCCAAAAAAGTACGATTTAGAAAGAAGAGATATCAGCACGTATCAATTAATACAGGCTGACGAAGCAGAGGGACAACGGACATTTTCACCCATTTGTTTCTTCCTTTCCCACCTGTTATGGATACATAGATACATAAGAATGTTCCTAACATGAGTCTCCCTTTCAACCAACTGTACATTTCAGTTCCATCAGGAAAAAGAAAACGCACTACTTCGACTTCTCCAGTTTGATGAGCTCAAGGATACCGTCTTGCATTTCCTTTACGGCTTCATACTCCGATAGGCCGAGGCGGCGCTTGTTGCTGATATCATAAATTCCGTCAGGGCTGTCAGAGTGCTCACCAGCTGTTCCACGTACCTGCAGGTTATATTTTGCAGCAACCTCCTCAAGTTTAGCGCGATCAGCACCAAGTTTCGGTAATTTGATGTGCACACTTGCGCGGATCGTCGTGCCGAGGTTCGAGGGGCAGAACGTCAGGAAACCAAGTCGATCATCACGAGAGAACTCCACCTTTTTTTCAATGGTGTTCACTGCCTTCACAAGACGGCCGAAGACCTCCTTCAAGTTCCCGCCCTTCTGCATGGAAATGATACGCAGGTGGTCCTCTTCATTCACCCACACGAGGAATGTCTTGTCATTGTTATGGTAGATACCACGACCAGTTGGCCAATACTCGCATGCGCGGGCAGCTTGCAGGAAACGATCGCCCTCCTTGAAGAGGAAGTGGTCATCAATTAGCTGCTGTTGTGTTTCTTTCGTCATGCCAGAAAGCGGATAATAAGTACCTTGCAGATCATCTGTCATTGTGCTCAGTTGTTCCCGCACACGTGACTCCATTTCCTCGTACTGCTCCTTCGTTAGGCATGGGTTGAATGGGTAACCGGCGAGACTGCGGCCACAGCGCACACGGGTGGAAATAACATATTTACCTTCCGGATCAACGTCAACCAGCGTATTTAAGTCACCGAAGTCCTTTGGTGGTTGTTTGTCCGTTACCTTAAAGCCGTTGTGGTAATCCTCAATGACGGGATCGAAGAGGTCGGCAAACACAGTGTAGGCTTCTGCGTCTGGTGCATATAAACCAACACCGGAATCGAGGTTCTGTACACCAGATTGAATGACATCAAGTAAGGTAGCACCCAACTTCGTCTTCTTGTCCTTTAGCTTCTTGAAGACATCACTTGTCAGATATTTCTTCAACAGCGAGTGGCAGTCCTTTGCAGCCTGCAGTTTCGCAAAGGCCTTTTCCAACTCGGCAGCAACGTCGCGGGTAGCCATCTTTAATTTTTTTTCTTGTTTGGTAGATATTTGTTAGCTTTTCGTAGAAACTAATAAAAACGGTGGCGTTGCAGTAGGAAAAGGAGGGAACATACGCGCTGAACAAACGTTAAGTTAATCCACACTTTTCAACATGCAGTGGTTAAATTTTTTTGTGCTTTCTAGACTTTAGTTGTTTTTTTTTGCCACATTGCCGCTATAACTTCTTTTCTTTAGTCGCTTTGGGTACGGCCGGTGAATGAAGAATATCCCGTCACTTGCATCGCCAGTTTTATTCGATGACTGTCACCCGATGTGGTACCGGAAACACGCATTAATTGACAGGTGTATCAAAAAAAAAAATGCACGGATTACTGGGAGAGGGGCTAATGAAAAGTCGATACTTTTTGGTGTTTTATAGTTTTGATGCCCCGTGAAACTCATATTTGGTGCTTCTCACCGGCAACCATATTCGAGGGACAAAGCTCTGGTGACGTGTTGCATATTGCTTCTGTGCACCGCCCTCTGGAAATAGGGTATTCCTTGCGAATGAAGGAAAGACATCGATGCTGGTAGCTAAACGCATAGCAGTCGTTTGGAGAAATCAGGTAGGACGATATATTGTCGATTGGACGGCGTGCATAGCCCTGTGACACGTGTGGTGGATCCACAGGCATTTGAATTCTCTCGGCTGCTGACACTCGTTGTAATGCCTCATTGTATGCCCAATAGGTAGTGGGCCCGGCCATAACGCCGAAAGACAAAAAAGGAAAACCAAACGAGCACATCGCTGGCGAGTCTACGGACCCGAGCAACACCACCTCCCTCGTTGTATAAAACCCGCGGAGATCGCACAACCAGTCCCTATCGACATGCGGCTCCACAAGCACAACACACGGGCGGTACTTGCGAAGGGCATCAGGGACGGTGATTGTCTCGCAAGGAAACACGGTAGTGAAGCTTTCAGGAAGTACTCCATGCCCAAATAATTCTGAAACAAACCCATCACGGGAGAGCAAATGTTTGTTGCGGCGCTGTCTTCTCGCGGCGTACTCGGGCGGTTGCACAGGCACCACAGGGAAAGGGAGGAGGCCGCTGTTGTTTAATAACCACGCCAGACGCCCGTTACCAAAAAAAGAAACAACAGGTGTATCAAGAGAGAACGGTTGACCGGCATCGGCCTCATGCTGGTCTCCGTCATTGGCATCCCTACCGCGCTCAGTGAACAGAGAGGAACCGCGAAATGCCTTTTCCGCAGCGATAATTTCGCCCACCCGGCTCCGGAGGTACAACACCAGTTCCTGAAGACACTCAGCTGTCGGAAAGAAATCATCACCGGAGAGAAGTGCTATGGCACGTGCGGGCCCCATGCTGTCGAACTCTGTATGCATGATGTTTCTTATCTGTGGGAATGTTGATAAGTACATACGTGCGTCCGACCCGTTGCACTGCGACACGGGAAGCATGGCGTGACCTTGTGTCACAGCAAAAGGGGTGAATTCGTAACAACTCCCCCATTTGGGTGCCGCGCTAGTACCGACAGTTTCCTGCGACGGTTGTGCTCGTGGGGCTACGTATGGGGCAAGACCGAGCAACTCGCGGACTTCAGCATCATGCATCGTTCGGTCGCGCATACAAAAACGCTTCATGCGACGTCGGTCCCTCTCGTTAAGGCGACGTACAAAGTCCATTAATGTTGCCCGGCACCACATCGTATAATCTGCAGCAAAATCCCGCTGAAGCTGGCAACGGCGGTCTGCCCTCATGTCGCGGTGGCAATCAATCACATCAGCAAGTGGGACGCCATCGGGGCTCAGGAAGTGTGCGACGCCACACGCCGGAAGATATCCCGGCGGCCATTGCGCTACCTGCGCTGGAGGGAACATTCTTTTGACAGTACTCACATCTAGTCGGGGTACGCCACCAGGTTGGGCACGGCAGGCTTGAGTGAAGGTGCAACAAAACATAGCCCACTGCGAGTCGCAAACCTGAAATGCCACTTGCAATGGTCTTGCACTTGCCTAGTGCCCTTACCCGTACCAGAGGAGAAGCATGAAAAGAAAAAAATTTCGTATATATGACAAATCGCAAAAATAATAATAATAATAATAATATGTTAGCAACAAAACAATGGAATAGTTCTACATCAGACACACTAACAAGAGAGGATTCGAAAAGCGTAATCGGAACAGTTGCGTACAGCAGTTCGACACAAATACGATTCAGGAAATTTGGTAGAAGAGCAGGGCAGACACTTCGGCAACAGTGGCGTGGACACGCGTTCACCCCCCCCCCCCCATACAGGCCCCTGTTCTGAATCCTTTTACTTGTACACACCAATAACTTCACAAATTCTTTCACGTGCCTCAACTTCTTCCCCCAACGTAGAATTATGCGGAGTAGACCAGCATGGTGCTACAGTGAAGAACACATGCACATACACGCATACGCATCTTCCAACACATTTTTTTAAAAAATACAAGTAACAACAATCAAGTCACTCAGCAAGTAGTGGAGCCACCGGAAGCAAAGGCAATCATCACCTAATTACGTTTCCAAAATTTTAAAAAAGACCATAACAATGATATCAGCAGCAAATAAAGCAAAAAGGTCAACAAAGAAGAAAATTAAGAGGGGAAATGTATGAAAGAAAGGAAAGAACCCTACAAGTTCGAACCAACAAATGGTTTGGCGCCATCGGTTACGACAGCCCGATTCTCCAGTTTGATGAGCTCAAGGATACCGTCTTGCATTTCCTTTACGGCTTCATACTCCGATAGGCCGAGGCGGCGCTTGTTGCTGATATCATAAATTCCGTCAGGGCTGTCAGAGTGCTCACCAGCTGTTCCACGTACCTGCAGGTTATATTTTGCAGCAACCTCCTCAAGTTTAGCGCGATCAGCACCAAGTTTCGGTAATTTGATGTGCACACTTGCGCGGATCGTCGTGCCGAGGTTCGAGGGGCAGAACGTCAGGAAACCAAGTCGATCATCACGAGAAAACTCCACCTTCTCTTCAATGATGTTCACTGCCTTCACAAGACGGCTGAAGACCTCCTTCAAGTTCCCGCCCTTCTGCATGGAAATGATGCGCAGGTGGTCCTCTTCATTCACCCACACGAGGAATGTCTTGTCATTGTTATGGTAGATACCACGACCAGTTGGCCAATACTCGCATGCGCGGGCAGCTTGCAGGAAACGATCGCCCTCCTTGAAGAGGAAGTGGTCATCAATTAGCTGCTGTTGTGTTTCTTTCGTCATGCCAGAAAGCGGATAATAAGTACCTTGCAGATCATCTGTCATTGTGCTCAGTTGTTCCCGCACACGTGACTCCATTTCCTCGTACTGCTCCTTCGTTAGGCATGGGTTGAATGGGTAACCGGCGAGACTGCGGCCACAGCGCACACGGGTGGAAATAACATATTTACCTTCCGGATCAACGTCAACCAGCGTATTTAAGTCACCGAAGTCCTTTGGTGGTTGTTTGTCCGTTACCTTAAAGCCGTTGTGGTAATCCTCAATGACGGGATCGAAGAGGTCGGCAAACACAGTGTAGGCTTCTGCGTCTGGTGCATATAAACCAACACCGGAATCGAGGTTCTGTACACCAGATTGAATGACATCAAGTAAGGTAGCACCCAACTTCGTCTTCTTGTCCTTTAGCTTCTTGAAGACATCACTTGTCAGATGTTTCTTCAACAGCGAGTGGCAGTCCTTTGCAGCCTGCAGTTTCGCAAAGGCCTTTTCCAACTCGGCAGCAACGTCGCGGGTAGCCATCTTTAATTTTTTTTCTTGTTTGGTAGATACTCGCTGTTTTTGTGATAGTGCAACAAGAACAGCTGTTCAGCTTTGATTAAAGGGACGCACATAAAAGAGAAAAGAAGAAAATGAAGTTAAAGTTAGGGGACGTGCTGTTAAAGATGGTGCGTTGTGATCCTCAGCGTTAGGAATAATCAAAAGCGGGAACCGGTCCTTTCTTTACTTTTTCATTTTTTTAACTTCTTTGTTGTCCGTCCTGTAGTTATGCGTTTCTGTTTCCAATGTCAATACTGTTTTAACATCCAGCGGTTTGTGTGGCTTCAATGACTTTGCCCACGCCACAAATCAAAGAGTGGCAGCAATAATTTTTTTTTTTGGTTTGCGCCGGAGCACAAGAATGTATGACGAGTGGATGAGTAGTTCCATACTCTCTTGAGAATAACGCGCATCTGCACACATGTTTATCCCTCTGGACTTCAGATAGAGATTCTCACGGCTTCTCTTTCACCTGTCATCTTTTATTCCCTGGATCATTGCGAGACGTGCTTTGGGTACTCTTCAACTAGGTGGTGGGGAAATCCGTTAAATTTGCAGGACCAAGGAAGAATTAGGGGACAAAAAATAAGGATGGTAGACGACAGAAGGACGGAGCACCAGCTACAATAACAGGCCAGAGGAAAAAAATAAAAATAAAAAAAGATTAAAAGGAAAGAGTAAGGAGAATATCCAAAAAAGAGTACTATTGGGATGGCGCTCGTCTGAAAACGTTGCTTTATCAGTGAACAACCCTACAAAATCTCTCTCTATACACAAGTACCTCCCCCTTCCATCCCGACCCGTTCTCCCCCACACCATTTTCCCATTATGTCATGATCTCTTGCATCATTAAAAAGTTAATAAATACATTGATATAAAGGTATATACATAATACATTGATGCAGTTTTTATATTAAATATAAACATAAGAAAAAAATGGGAAAAAGAAAGGGGAGGGCAAAAATAAAAATCAAAGGGGAAAGAAACTTCTTTCTTTTTTAGAAAATATAAGGAGTAGGAATCATCACATGCTACCCTATCTAATAATTTACCTTGTCCAATCAAAAACACCGAAAAAACAAAAGAAGGAAAATCAATACCGAAGTAAAAGTAATGTCCTACTTGCCTGAATAGAACAATGCATCACCCTCACCAGATTATTCATTTTCATTCGTGGCTACACCGTCTACGCCATCATCTGGCCCAGCAGCGTCAGCACCTCCGTTCCCCTCTGCATCATCGGATTGCTCCAGTTTGATGAGCTCAAGGATACCGTCTTGCATTTCCTTTACGGCTTCATACTCCGATAGGCCGAGGCGGCGCTTGTTGCTGATATCATAAATTCCGTCAGGGCTGTCAGAGTGCTCACCAGCTGTTCCACGTACCTGCAGGTTATATTTTGCAGCAACCTCCTCAAGTTTAGCGCGATCAGCACCAAGTTTCGGTAATTTGATGTGCACACTTGCGCGGATCGTCGTGCCGAGGTTCGAGGGGCAGAACGTCAGGAAACCAAGTCGGTCATCACGAGAAAACTCCACCTTCTCTTCAATGGTGTTCACTGCCTTCACAAGACGGCCGAAGACCTCCTTCAAGTTCCCGCCCTTCTGCATGGAAATGATGCGCAGGTGGTCCTCTTCATTCACCCACACGAGGAATGTCTTGTCATTGTTATGGTAGATACCACGACCAGTTGGCCAATACTCGCATGCGCGGGCAGCTTGCAGGAAACGATCGCCCTCCTTGAAGAGGAAGTGGTCATCAATTAGCTGCTGTTGTGTTTCTTTCGTCATGCCAGAAAGCGGATAATAAGTACCTTGCAGATCATCTGTCATTGTGCTCAGTTGTTCCCGCACACGTGACTCCATTTCCTCGTACTGCTCCTTCGTTAGGCATGGGTTGAATGGGTAACCGGCGAGACTGCGGCCACAGCGCACACGGGTGGAAATAACATATTTACCTTCCGGATCAACGTCAACCAGCGTATTTAAGTCACCGAAGTCCTTTGGTGGTTGTTTGTCCGTTACCTTAAAGCCGTTGTGGTAATCCTCAATGACGGGATCGAAGAGGTCGGCAAACACAGTGTAGGCTTCTGCGTCTGGTGCATATAAACCAACACCGGAATCGAGGTTCTGTACACCAGATTGAATGACATCAAGTAAGGTAGCACCCAACTTCGTCTTCTTGTCCTTTAGCTTCTTGAAGACATCACTTGTCAGATGTTTCTTCAACAGCGAGTGGCAGTCCTTTGCAGCCTGCAGTTTCGCAAAGGCCTTTTCCAAATCATTATTTCCTGCCCCCGTTGGATCTGATGGAGAATTCTTTGAATCAGCTTTGGACGGCTTGTTCTTGGGTTTTGATGATCCGAAGCCCATATCTTTTTTGTTTCGTGTGCTCTGGTAGATGTTGTGAGTGCTTACTCAACACAAAAATTGCTGTCGGTAGTATGGTTTTTTTCTGGTTGTAAAACTGTTGCCTTTTTTTTTTGTTCGCTAGTGGTGGTTGCTATTCGTCTGTAGAAATGGGAGGAATACCAATTTGCCGATAATTAAGACGAGTGGATATAAATATACGTGCACTCACGGGAAAATTAATACAAGAAACAAAGAGTGAAGGGGAGTGTCATAGTTTGGTAGAAACAGGATTAGCCGTGCCCGTAACCTGCTCCACTCTCCCGGATGCCGAGGATACCATGTAGTGGGTGCTGCAGCCAACAACGCTTACAGAAAGACACATTTTACTTATGTTTTCTTGTGAGCATTTGCCAAAAAGTGTAGCAACACGGCCTCATATTTGTGTACCGCAAACTCGTACTTGATGGTAGGGCTTCATTTGGTTGTAGAGGTTATACCGTTCAATATAAAAGCAGGAAACGGCCGATTGAGTTGCCGCAACGTATACGATACCGGCGGCGCCACACCCTTTTGAGAACCGATATGGAATAACGTATCGCACTCCCGCGTGTGGTGAAGTTCAACAGAGCGGTTGATCCAGCGCATGAGAGCCTCCACCTTCGCAGCAGCGGTTGGGTATGCCCTCCTGTCGTGTTCGGGACAGAGTGAAAATATCGTTAGAGCGACTCGAGTGAATGCCTCAACAAAAATAAGAAAAGAAAGCTCGACGTTGTCGGAGACGTATCGTTGCACATTACAAGGTGACCGATCGACGTACTGATGTATTCCTCCCTTCGGTTTAATTTCGTTTGACCCTGAACCTCCTTTGGTCTTTTTACACTTGTTACTCGTTGTTTCTGACGGGATCTCCATCTGGATGCTACGGAACAAAGGTGTCATTAGGGAGTCTACAAAAGCGCGCCGAAGTAATGACTCTGTAATAAGGGTGGGGAAAACACCCATTGTAAAGAAAAGCCTCCTGAATTCTTTGTAAGGCATCCCAACCACATGGTCCAACGGAACTTTGTCATATTCTTGACCAATATTCAATGACTGTCTTAGCCGGAGCATCGCAAGAATCGGTTTCTTCGTCGAGTCATGCGATACCGTTGACCTCGTGGTGATGAATGTCGTTTTACCGTAGGCATTAAACAGTTGTCTTAGTGGACCTTCATTGAGCAGGAGGAGTTGCAGCGTCTCATCCCCTAGAATCTTCACTTCATCACCCTCCTGTTGCCTCCCATCGCCCCCACGAGCCTTCGCTGCCCCGCGCAGCAACTCCTTCGCATTCTTTATGCGACTGAGGAAATCTTCGTGCGCAGCGACCACCACCTCGCTATCATTTTCATCAAATAAACCATCGGCGAACCACTCGGGGCTTAACAACACACCCTCTTCACCTTGTTGCGTTGTCGGCTGCTGCTGCATGCTTCCCCTCCATCGATATAGCAGTACAAGCACTCGAGAAAAATAGGCTGGTTCCATTAGGGAGACGACGTGATGTCCATGTCTGCGGATACTCCACTCATACAAAAGCTCGAGGGCAATGCGCCAGTCACATAGATTCAAGTGAAGAACACTGTTGCCCTTTTGTCTTCTCGCATCTCTTGTTGGTGACCTCCCATCCCACGACGGAAACATTAAGGGAGCTGTGGGTGCAGAACACGTGGCAAAATAGCCAGCATGCGTAACCATCCGCCAAAAACCAATCAAGGAAAGTGAACGGGCTCCCCACAGATTACGGAGGTAGTGTTTGCATCTGGGTGAGCATGTTACAAACCCCATGTGTTGTCGTGTGAGGCGCCGAGCATAACGCATATAAATATCTAGAACTCGTCCAGCAGCCCTTCCTGTACGGTCGGTCAACTGCTGATCGCCCGAAGAAGTTTTCCAAGGTAACGCTTTAGCGCATGAAGTGCGTGATGTTCGTACCGTTTGTGTGGCCGGGGTCACATTTCCATCCAGATCACCAAGTGCTTCGTCGAATAGCCTTTTGACATGGCAATCATTACTAGCAGTCGTCGTCCCAGTTGCGGAAACTTTTGTGCTCTGGTAATCACTGCCTGCCCTATTTTCAACTTTCTTGTATCTGCGCAGAACACCCCTTTGCAACTCGGAGGTTGCTGCGAACTGCAGCAGCATATTAGTGTGGCCGTCATAATTAAAACTCGTCATCCCACCGTCATCTGCTCCGCCACGCAAGACGAGCATTGAGACTGTTTGATTGGACCCACTGCTAGCGAGAAATGCAATGTGTGGTGAGGCGCTCGAATGCAAAATTAATTTGCAAGCCACAAGATGCGTGCAACCAACCAAGCCAGGAGGAATGCCACTGGAGTTTCCGTGCCCATGCGGAGAAACTATCATTTTTATACCCTGTGAAGAGAGCAGCTGAAGTGCACCACTGCCTCCATCGGCGAAGAGTATTCCACTGCCGTCTGGCATGACTGCTGCAGCTGTTGAAGTTCCCAGGGACGAGCAGCGGATGTCATCGTCATCAAACGGAGTCGCCACACCACTTGAAATCCCACCAGCAACTGTAGAAACTTGCACTTCATCTTCGCAGACTTCTTCCCCTTGCTTACTCCTCTCCTTCTTGTCTCCTTCAGTCTCTACATGTGGATGAGCAGGTGCTGTGACACTGGTGAGTGGTGGAGGCTTTTTCATGATGTTCCCGCTGTCACCATCTTCCGCCCTAGCAGTTTGTGCGATCAGTCGAACAGCACGGTTTGGCTTGTCAACAAACAGCAGCCCGGCAGAACTCCAAAGTAATACTGCTGCACGTTGCAGTTGCGACGCAGTGTACCCGCCGTCACGGTAACCAGACACACCACCAATACCAGCAATGGTGCGGACCAGCGCCTTCTCAAGATCCACTTGCCTTATGGCATGGTTCCCCTCGTCACTCACAAACAGCACGGCACATTCTCGGGGTTTTCTTCCTTTTCCACCTTCCATATCGGCGCCCCAACAGAGTGAAGAAGGGGAGTTGAAGCGCGCTACCTGGAACGGCCCATCAGCAAACCCCTTAGAACCCCCAAGAAGTGGCACCGCACTCGCCACACAACCTTTTTGGTGCTGGCCTCGTGTCGACGCTTTCACACCGTCCACTTTGCCGTCATGCATACACTGCCCCCAGTAGCAACAAGCCGGTACAATACGAGCCCCTAATGACTCCGTATTAACTTCAACCGCCCAAATGGCATGGCCCGCGGCATCGGCAACTAAATATACATGAGACGGGTTATGTCTGTTGGTGAACTCCTGATCAGAAGCATTCGTTCCTCCAACTACCCTATTTTGGGGGGTGCTGTTATCATTGTCAACTGAACCGGTATCAACAGACTCATCCAGGGGCGATATGAGCCGGGAGGAACGGTCAGGTGACCGACCCCCGTCCACGTTATCGGTAGATTGTTCGGACATCAAAAAACTTCCCCTCTTCTCGTGTTGCGAAATGCTGTGCCCGCTTTCGTCCCGTACACATCCCGAAACGGTAGCAATGGGCAAGCAAACTCGACCACACGTTTGGGAGCCTCCTACAGTCTGCCGCACAACGTACAGCGACGTGGTGGTGTCACTGGCAGCCGAACTGGGACCAACAACCACGAGTAGGTGTTTATCATCAACTGGAAATGCCATAAGAGTACGGTTGGATCCGTCCTCCTGACAACGATGAACTGAACTGACTGGGGGTAAACTGAAGAGTGTCTTGCTAAAAAGCATGGTTCCTACGCTCTTCTTCTCCGCCGTTGAGGAGGAGGACGGAGATACATGTGGTGCCCCTGCAGGGTTTGTGTAGGAGGAAGATACATCAGTAGTTTCTACGCTCCTCACATCATGCGACTCCGCCGCTGGTAAAAGGGAGGTCATGCACAACACCGGATTGTGTGCGCTTTCCTAAACCCCCTTCCCCGCTCCCGTACAGGCGCCTACATTGCAAACCGTAAATACAAATAGGGGAGAACGGAAAAGAAGTTAACGATCAAAACTAGTGTTAAATGCTCAGTGATAAGAAACGCGTCCAGTTAAACGTTACAATCAACAGTTGCACTCACATTGTTTAGTGTATCATATATCAACACTCCCACAGTAGCAGGAGACCAAATGAAGAAATCCAGTTGCCTCCATATATATGAGTGGGAACACACCACCTTGGAGGCTAATCCTCCCTTTCATCTCCTTATTTTCTCAAAAAGGGGAAAAGAAGAGGGCGAGAACACCAGCAGTGGCGACACCTCCAAATTGTCGGTGCGGCAACACAAAAAAAAAGTCGGAGAGAAAGGCCGTTCCCACCAACAAATATAACCAAGTAAACAACACACATTCAATATCTGCAACTACAAGCCATGAAACCCCCCGAATGCGCACGCCCAACTGCGCGTGTGCATGGCGGATGGTAAAAAAAAAAAAGAATAATACAACACACGGTTCGCTGATTCTTCCGCGTTGTATCTCACGAAAGAACGCCCATCATGCCTTACGGAAATTTAAGTGGAGATCCCTTACAGCGTTTACTACATCTACATCTACATCACGCTTTAGCCGCTCCACGCAGTTACATATAACTTCACTCTTCGCAGCGCACGACTTATACCAATTCCAGTGCTCTGCTATAGTTCTCGCGAGCATCAAGCGTACGTTAGGTACATCATCCTCCGCGAGTAATGAAATTGTTGATACCCAGCGCTCACGCAACTCGTGGTGCCGGTTGTCGCCCGAACGAAAACTGTCAACTAATGGAACAAGGGAGGACAAGCAGCGAATAGCCACTATCCTCGAGGTAAACGGCAGGTTGTTTGCTAAATCAAACTCGTTGTCGAGAAGTTCAGACATCATGAAAGCCGCCATCTCTGGCCCATACGCCCCGGCAACCACTGCAAGTGTGTCTGCGGAGCGTGTACGAACAACATTGACCGGATCCCTCAATAGGGCACGTATGGTATTCAAGAGTGGCGTAAATTCCTCCCATGGCATTGCAGCGCAGAAGTGACGGAGAGCATCCACAGCAGCTTCACGCATACGCCAAATGGATGACTCACTCACGCAGCGCAGCTTTTCTGCAAGGCCCACCACAACACTTGTAGCGTGCGCCCTTAACTCCTCTGCTGTACGGTCTATAAACTCTTCCGTTGCGTGGTCCTCCATCCCCTTTTTATCTGCACCCACTACTGCCGCTTCCTCTGCTGCCGAACCCTTCGTAGTTTTCTTTGGACCACTGCTTCGTGCCGCAGCAGCGCTGTTCGTATGCTCAATGGGAATAGAGGGAGAAGAACCAGATAAGTTTATCGGAGCGTCAGCCTGCATATATTTGAGCAGGGTCTCAACTACTCGAGCCGAGTTCCGTGTGGCAGTTTCGGCTACAGTGAAATTTGTGTCGGTGAGCAACATCAGCAACTGCTGCCGCTGGTCCGACGAGTACATTTGCACAATCAAGGGCGATAGTAGTAAATGTAGTTGTTTTGCAACTGCCTCTCTAACTAGAGGTTCTTCATCCTTGGCAAGAAGGGAAACGCTAATACAAGCCCTGACAGCCACTTGCATAGGTACAATGTCTGGAGTAAACGCACCGAGTTGTTCAACAACAGCGGCACGCACCTCCTTCATTTCATCCCTACTGAGGCTCATAAACACTCCAACGAGATCCGATGGTCTCATACACAGACGAGAAAAGGCGGAAAGACAGTTCGCAGTGTAATATCTGACACGCCAACTACTGTCACTGCTTGCACTGATAAGCAAACTCTGCAGATGTTTTGTTGTTTCTGACCTTCCAATTTTTTCAGCTAGTGGGAGCAGCTGAGCAACATAGCTGTAGCGAACAGCGTCGCTACCATCCCTGGACATGCGCTTGCGCACGAGTGACAGTGTCATCTCCTTGAGGCTTACTTGGTGCGCTCCAGCCACTGAAATCCAAAAATGCATCGACTCAGCGCAAACCTGCCTCACAAATGTGCTCCCATCTCCAGCAAGATTGACGAACTGATTAAAATACTGTTTGACACTTTGTTCACTTGCACGGATGACGTTTTTGCGAGTTGCCAGTGCCCCAAGCAAAGAAGCTGCAACCGCCTTCGGCGAGCTCCACTCCGACATGTTCATCGACATGACAAGCGGTGCAAGGATCTCCTCAACAACTTCATCCTCCACAAACTGAACGATGTCCCGAAGAGAGGATGAGATCTGGCGCACGACCATGAGATCGGGAGAGCAACAAAGGCTCACAATGAGACCAATAAAGTACACAAACACATCCTTCTTAACAACACGCAAATGCTTTACTAAACCTGAGAGCACACTGGCTGTTGTGCAGCAGGAATCGCTGAAGGTCGAGACCAGTAACATTCCGGGAATCATTTCTTCCACGATCGCTTTTGTGTCCATGTCCTCTGCGTGTATCAAGCAATTCGCTAAGAACCCACGCCTACCGTCCGGTGTTCCGACGCAGTAAATGTGTTCCCTCATTACATTGTCTTTCCTTGTGTGCAGGACCACTTTTGGTAAGTTCGGTAATGTACCGCTCCGCAGGCTCCCGCCGCTCGTTGTTCGTGGGCCAAACGAAAACACAGGATTTGCTGACCGATGTCGGTTCTCCACAGTTTGTGATTGACCGCTGTGGCCGGATGAACAGCGGCTCATATCATTCCATGAATCTGAGGAAGGCGAGCCACCTGTCCAACTGGACACGGTTGGAACAACACCAAAAGCAGGGTTGGGTGATGAAAGTTCCCTGGAGCGCGACGAGGTGCTTGAATCCGAATGTAGAGGCGGTAGCAACCCGCCGCGCTCCACCTCTTCCGCTTCGTTTATCTCTGCACTACGGACAGGACTTGGGCTACCGGAGTTCATGGGAGTGTTTTATTTTATGTTTTCTTTATCTTGTATTTCCTCTTGAACGTCGTTGTGTGTGCTTGACGTTATTGGTCACACCTCCTTAAGGTGCTCAAATATACTGCAGTGGCCGAATATTTGCACACCTGTTTAAAATAGTGTCCCTCCTTCTTTCCTTGAAATAGCCACGTAGGGGGTGCTAGCGGGAGGGGGGTGGGGTCTCCCTGCCGGTCTGCAATATAAACAAAAAGAAAAAAAAAAAAGTAAGCGCCAACGGATATTATTCCCGAAGAAATTATTTCGACGAACAGCAACAAAACGGCGGTCTGGTCATATTTCCCTTCATCTGTCCACTATTGGTTTTTTGGTACTGCTTCCCTGCAAGCAGGATTAAGGAAGAGGGACAAAAGGGTGTGTGTGTGTGTGCGGGAGGGGGGGGATAAAGGACACACATACATACAACTTTATTTTACACACGGAGCAGCCGGCATCAACATATACATCACGTCCAATCGTTTAGCCGTTTGGACACCCCGGGTAGCACTCCCTCCTTTTTTTTCCTTTCAGTTTCTCTTTTCTCATCGTTTCTTATTTGTTTATTGTTCCTTTTGATGTTGTTGTTTTCCTGTCGGCCATAAAAGTTCAAGTTGCCCCAACTCCATTGGAAGTAAACGACGGCCACGAAACGAAAGAGAAAGGGTGCATGCAACCAAGTACCCAGGTATTTACAAAAAAAAAGGTGAACTTAAAAAACACGAAAAGAAATAAACACCAACTGCTATAAACAACTGAGTTTGGCTGCGGTACAAGAGGGCGCACCCGTGTGAATACACAAAAAAAAAAAGAAAGCGGGAAGAGAGAAAAAGAAACAAAAGAGCAAAACAGAAAACAAAAACAACCCCTCACGCACGTAACGGAGGTGTCGCGGATTTGATATGAGGCAGAACAATAAGAGGGGAAGCAGAGGGAGGGAGGGAGGGGCAAAGGAAAGAGCAAACGCAGGGAAATACAAAAAAAAACCGAGCAAAAAGTGGTTCAACGAAAGGAAAAAAAAGAGAGAGAGAGAACAAAGAGCAGAAAGTGTGGTTACACACATCTGAGTGAATTTAATATGTGCCACCAAGCCAGTGGGTGCGTGTTGTATTGTGGTCGTCACACCCCTTCGTAGTGTGGAGGAAGTGAACTTTGCACACAAGCGAGACATAACACACTTAAAGTAACTGCAACTGAGTGATTTTCTTTCGCACCCCATTGGTACCACTTTTCAACTCTCACTAACTTTTTCCCACACACACACACATACATACACACTTGAATGCACTGAAGTAGCACACAACAAACCTCTTCTTTCAGTACCCCTTTTCCTCTCGACCTCCTTTTCGTTAACCCTCTGAGCTTCTTCCTTTTAGTGTTCCCGCTGGTGCGAAAGAAACGAAGAGCAGAACAAAGTTTTCTCCCTTTTACAACAGGCGAGCAGATATGCGCAAAACAACAACAACAACAACAAACAAACATGCAAACATTGCTTCTACTTTCCCCTCAAGTGCCGTCTGCACGTCTAGTTCTAACTCTAAATTTTATTTACTTGGTTAACACTTTCCATCCGTCACTCATAATCTTTTGTAGCTTCTCTCTCTCCCCATTAACCCTAACCCCAAACTTTATTCTTAAGAGATGCCCGCCAGTTGCTTCTGCAGCTCAGCAATATCCGGTTGTGTTGTGGGTAACGGAGTGCAAAGGAACCGCGCGAGATCATCAATATTTACTCGGCCATCTTCATTGGTGTGAACCTCTGAGAGTAATTGTTTCACCTCCGCCTCCGGCATCTTCTCTCCGAGGGACGTGAGTAGCGTAATGAGCTCTGAAAGTTTTAATTGGCCCGAGTCGTTACCGTCAAATGCACGCAACGCTGTGCGCAGGTCGTCTTCGGTTGGACCATTATATGGTTTCTGCATGATTTCCACAAAAGATTGGTATGGGATCGGATCGGGGATGTCGTGCAGCAACTCATTGAACTCCGCTTCAGTGTAACGGCGACCCAAGCTGCGAATGATGTGTTTCACATCGGAGTGTGTTACGCTGCCAGAGCGGCGATCGTCAAAGAGATTCCACGTGTCGGTCCATTCCTTTGGAAATGACATGACCGTTAGAGGCGATTGCAATGCTCGTACTACTATCTGGTTTCTTCCTAATTGTTCCCTACTTGGGGTTTGAAATTTGATTTTTTTAAAAAATTAAATAGATAAATAAACCTTCAATTTTCTACTTTTCACCTTTCTTCAACTCTAAGCCGAGAAGAAGCCACCGTGTGGACGCTGAGCTGACTCCTACCGTTCTAACGTCATTGGAGTATAGGGAAGGAGGAAGACAAAATAATAATAATAATAATGCAGAGTGCGCATACAAATGCAACCGCGTGTGCGGACCGTAACAGAAAAGAAAACAACAGAACGGAGAAGCTACTGAAGTCATTAGTACAGTACGCTTCGGTAACGAGCGAGGTCTACGGTGTGAAGGTAGAGAGAGAGGGGAGAGATGTATATGTAGACAACTTTCTACTATTGTTGGTCGTGTTTTCTTTCCCTTATATTCACTTTCCACTCTAATGTGAAAGCCCCTTTCAATCCTTGAAAGTGACAATAACAATTTTTTCAAAAAAAAAAAAAGACGGTTGAATAACAGGTACAACAAGCAGCAGTCAGCCGCCCGGCTGTAGTATCATTACCTGTTTGCTTTTCGTGAATCTTTGAAAAGCGTTTCTCGCGTTGCCGCCACGGGTGATTCACTACGGAGGTGGGGGTTATGAGGGTGAAGCTTCCTCGTCAACGGAGTCATAGTCTTCACTGGTGACGGTTCGCCAGATTTCATGGCAGGACGTTGACTAATATTAGGTTGAGACCGTACACGCAAACTCGGTGATGCCCCAAGATTCACTATGGATGGCTTCCCTGAGGGAATGTACTCTTCACGAAGAGCCATTGGAGTGCGTGGTGCAGGAGACATTTTACGCATCGGGTGACGTGGTGGCGTCAGGGCGTGGGCATCGCCTCGAGAGGGCAAAGGGGATGGCGAGTTGTTTCTACTCGTGGTGGCACTTGCTGTCGCTGACCTTGAACGCACGGGGCGGCGGGTATTTGTTGTGCTCGCTACCGAGGCGTAATATTCGTTGATAAGCTCGGCAACATCCACGCCGTTGATAAGAAGACGTCTAGCGCTGTTTGTTTCTCCTTTACTACTCTTGTCGGTGACCTCCTCATTCCAACGTCGCAACGACTCCGCTATCTGTCCGTAAATCTTTGGCAGCTCGTGCACACACTGGCGACGTACGTTTTCTTCATACAGCAACTGCTTGGCCATGTTCACCTTTCTGCTGAGAAGGCGTTCGCGGCTGCCTTCTTGAATTGCCCGTTGTTGCTGGAGAATTTCATCCCGCCGTTGCAGCAACGGACCAAGCTCGTCTAGTATCCTCAGACGTGCATTAAGAGAGTCCAATTCAGCCCCTGCACGACGCTCAACGTGCTGAACCTCTTTAAGAAGCTCTTTCAAGTCCTCATTATTCACACGGGGTTTGAATTTGTACAGTAGTTGCTGCCAGACAGAACCGCTGTCACTATTGTTGATGCTGATGCTAGTGCTAAGGTTGAGTCCACCAGCCAACGCAGTGCCACTGATCCCCTTCATCCACTGCGAGTAATCTGGTGTCACACGGTATGCAGGATCATGGGTCCGATTGTAATAGTGCTGGTACGCATCAGTCAATTGATCTGTGACTCTGCGCACCAGGCACATCCTTTTCTGAAGCACAAAGCGTTGCAGCCGCTCTCGCATATTGACAGCATATGCAAGGATAGGCGCATAAGAGGGCACAGTAAAGAGTTTAAGAAGCGGTGCAGGCAAATGGTTGACAGGCCCACCGGCACCAGTGATGCTATTGGAAGCGCCAGCGTTGTAGCCACAACTTAGAACGGGCGAAACAGTCCTTTGACCTGGAGTCCCCTCCGAGAAATCGAAGTGTTTTCCCCCCTCCACTGGAAGCAGCACGGCCGGAGACACACATTCCTCTGGATGCTCGTAATCATATAGCAACTGATTTAAACGGGACATAAACTCTTGTTGTGATGGAACTGCACTTTCGTTATCCTTCGCAAATTGGGATATCCCTTCACCACCCTCTTCTTGTCCTCTTCCGCTGCGCCTCTCGCCCTTCTCAGTGGACTTAGTGTCCTCTAGCATGGCCCAGAGCTCGTCGATGCACTTCACCTCCCCTTCGCACTCATCAGCCATACGGGTATTCTGCGCAATGATCTTTCCATGAATTACGTGTGCTTCAGTATTTATGCGTTCTAACGACAAGTCCTGTCGCCGCCCAAAGCGCAAAACATCATCCACATCAACCGCGAAGATGGTTCCACGCGCTGAGGCTTCGCCTCGTTGGGCTCCAGCAGAGGAGCCTCCACTGCGGCAGCTCTCCTCTGTGTCGTTACCACTACCTTTGCCACCAACGTAGTTCAGTGGTGGAAATCCCTGTGACGTACGTAGTTGGTCAGGTATAGAATCTGAAAGAAGGTCAAACTCATCCCTCACGACAGAGCTTCTGCAGTCGGACGTGCCGATTGTGCATTGTGATGAGGAGATACCCGGGGTTTTCGCGTCAGAAGAGGTGGGTCGCACTGCGTTCATTAGGTTTTGGTTACCAAGCCCCGGAACCAGCGATGCGTGGCGGGATTGGTGCAACACTTTTCCGTGAACGTCAGTCGAAAGAAACTTTTCGGCATACTGTCTTCGCAGCTCTATTTGTTCTTGTGGTGGCAACTGTAACAAAGCGTGTTGCTTGTACAAAAAGCATAACTGTCCCAGTCTAACGTCAGCAAGGAAGTTCATGCGCTCTACCTCGCTTTCAAGAGTACGGTTAAGCTCCTGGTGGGTCATGTTCTGAGCCAGATGCCACAGTGCCGTCCAGGCTGAGTCTCGTTGATGTATTCCCTCTTGAGGGAGCGCCGACGGGTTCGGACTACTACGCTCCCGCTTCTGCCGCTGAAATTCATTGTGAAAAGAGGGTAAACGCGATGTGTTACGATCATCTGGTGTGTCTCCCCACTTTGCGGCCAGCATCGTTGTCGCGGTGACAAAAGATGGTAGAGTGACAGATTCACTCATCTCATCTATGGTAGCATCCGCGTACATTTTATTACGGAGAGGAGAGCCACTCCGCGAGCTAACATTGTAACACAGTTCCCCATTGTTAGACATATCTGGTGTGATAGCTCTCTTACGCAGTGGGGGTTGGTCATCCTCAGACTTTTCCGCCGACAAAGATGCAGATTGTTCCAAGATAGACTCAACAAGTTGAGACAACATTTTGCATTGAGGAGGTTCCTTCAACCGTACAGAGGCGAAAAACATTTCCCGAAAGAGTCGGTCGTTCTCCGCTGCGAGGGACATCTCCTCCGCCTCCTGCAGTCGAACAAAGTCATTCACATACACAAGTAAGCGACTTTCCACAAAACTGTTCCACTTATTTCGTCTGTCCACTTCAGCAACCCCAATACGGCTCCACACAGCAGATGTACGTTCCTCCGCCTGATTAAAAGCCTCTAAAACCTGCGAGGAAACATCAGATGCAGTTCGGCAAGAACCAAAAGAGGTACTAGACCCCTCAGTATCACGTTGCATCATCTCCAGAGCACTACAGTCACTGTACTTGCTTCACCCAGTGCGTACAGAAATCAACACTTATTAAAATATGTATGCATGTATATATATATATGAGTGTATGGATAATGAAGGTAGAAGAAGGGTATAACAAATATTTTTTTGAAACAAGCGGTTTCATTCAGTATAAGAAAAAAAAAGGAAGAGACCTCAAAACGATACTAAGAGAAAACAATAATAAATAATGTACTAAATAATGAAACAAAAAAAAAACAATAACATGTGATGCTCCTCAAAATTGGTATTAAACACACAACTTTTAACAATAAAAGGAGAAAGAGTATCGTAACGTACACGATCAATAGCCATCGCTCAAATATGTGACTCATAAATTAATTAATTAATAAACGAATACGCTCCGTCATCAGTTCAACGGTAGATGTATATTAACCGTTAAGATGTATACTCCTAAAGTCTTGAAGGAGTGTGTCGCATCTGCTCCAACTTCATAGCGGCATTTGCCTCCTCCATAAATCCATGATTCATCACGTGCTGCTTGAGAGGCGGAATCGGTACGTTGCGTCGCTCCTTAAGAACATTACCAAGAATCTTCTGCCTTGTCACTGAGAGAGAGTTCATCGTTTCACGAAAGTCGTCACACTTTGTGTACTCATCCGTACGCCAATGGTCTAATTCGTGAGTCAAATCAGTTGAAGAAGCCGCAGAGCGTAGCATTGGAATCAGATCCATAAGGGCATGATCCGCTTGCAATCGCGCTACCTCCTCCTCACCACACTCAATGACTTTTGCCATTTCGCCTTCATACTGCCGCTGACCAACTTGACCATATTTCACCTCATCGGTTACTATGCGGGCATATTCGGATAAAACACGTTCATTCGGTAGGAAGGGTTCGATCTTAACACCGTTACGTGGATGAAGAGGAAAGCTGCGCACATTGTCATCTACCATTATGACACGATTCAATGGTCTGCCAAGCATTGGAAGGTATTTCATGTAATTATGCCCTTGTAACGTTTGAGTTCGGGAAAGGGCATAGAAGTTAACATTCTTGGTGGAGATTCCACCACGTGCCTCTACGCGGAGTTCATCAATATTGTAAAATGATCGTGGGAGTTGTAACACCTGCACCTCCAGTGCATCCATAACAGCTGAGCAGTAGGATGCGGTACCAGCCGTCCAGAACACAACTTCGTACAGTTCACGTACCTCCGCGAGAAATTCCTTCGCATGTGGACGCAGGAAGAAACTGAAGGAGACAGAATCCGACCCCTCATTCCGCATCCCCACAGTATGAATCAGTGTTTCATCAATATCAAGCACCAGTGTGGGTTTTCCCGTATCACGAGGTTGTTGAGGTGGAAGGGGAAGTGACCAAATGGGTGGATACTCCTGAAAGAGTCCATACGATGTAATAAGCTGTAATTGCTGAAACAGTGGTTTGGAACTGTTGCGTGAAAAGCGTGTCGTCCTCACCATATTTCAATGAGTTCCAGTTGGGTATACGTGTAAAAGTAATAACAACTTCTCTGTGGGTTTATCCTTTTATTAAATTGTTTGGGATCCTTTCAATAATTTTTTCCTGAGGAATATAACCTTCGACAAGTTCAGCCGTATATTATGACGTTGGAAACCTAATCAACCAAATTTTGTCTTGTTACTGTTGGGAATTACTCGTCAAACACAAAAGCTTTCCTTCCTTTTGTTTGTTTCAAAATGAGAAATGGTAAGAAAGAATTAAAAGAAAAAGAGTGAAATGGATTACGATTGAAATGGGAGCGCAAGTGCAGCACTTTCTATAATGAGCACACACATATCACGCAACAAACATACAGAGAGTAAAAACACTCATAATTGTTAGATGTGGTAAAGAAACGATGCGACTTGAATGAATTTAAGCGTTGTTGCATAATTAAACAGTCAAGCATATCCTCACACACTAGACACACCTTCCCATTATAGTGACAAACCAACAGCAGTTCCTAGGACTCAACATAAAGTGGTGAGACCAAGAGTCGCATCATCCATATTATTATTATTATTATTATTATTATTATCCCTCCTCCACTTCCTCCTTTTCTCTTTCCTGACATTCCCTTGTCATCATCAATATCAGCACCACCACTCATGCGAGAGGTTAATGGCATTAGCGATAGAAAAACTAGGGGACAGGTTACGGAGTATATTGCACACAGCAAATATACATACACATATATATGTATATATATAAGCACTTACATCAGCCACCTGTTGAATAACGATACATATCACATTGAAATGTTGCTGAGAACAGGATGGAGATAAACGAAGCACTAAACCGTCGCTGTACTCCTGTTGTTAGAAAGACATAACGGAGTGTAATAACATGCTATGATATCAAATGCTAGTAGCGAAACTATGAAAAAAAGAAAACAAGGAGAGAAGCACATGTATTGATAAACATTTATATGCATCATGTTAAATCTTCACTCCGGTTAAAGTGGAGGTAACATTGACAAAGGGATTAATGAAAAGCACATACAAATATATGTGCTTCTCTGTTTGTTATTGTGTAACGTGCTCCATCCTCCTCTACCTTCTTCAGGCAGAAAGGGAAAAATATAAAAGAAAATTATTAAAAAGAAAAAGAAAAGTAAACTATTCGAAACAAGAGTGTAATGGGAAACAACAATAGGCAAAATAAAGGCAAACTACCCGCTAGTTCACACACACAAAAAAAACAACAAGAGCATTACCTTTCCTTTGCTTTGCCTTCACGCACTGTACTTGCTTCACCCAGTGCGTACAGAAATCAACACTTATTAAAATATGTATGCATGTATATATATATATATATGAGTGTATGGATAATGAAGGTAGAAGAAGGGTATAACAAATATTTTTTTGAAACAAGCGGTTTCATTCAGTATAAGAAAAAAAAAGGAAGAGACCTCAAAACGATACGAAGAGAAAACAATAATAAATAATGTACTAAATAATGAAATAAAAAAAAACAATAACATGTGATGCTCCTCAAAATTGGTATTAAACACACAACTTTTAACAATAAAAGGAGAAAGAGTATCGTAACGTACACGATCAATAGCCATCGCTCAAATATGTGACTCATAAATTAATTAATTAATAAACGAATACGCTCCGTCATCAGTTCAACGGTAGATGTATATTAACCGTTAAGATGTATACTCCTAAAGTCTTGAAGGAGTGTGTCGCATCTGCTCCAACTTCATAGCGGCATTTGCCTCCTCCATAAATCCATGATTCATCACGTGCTGCTTGAGAGGCGGAATCGGTACGTTGCGTCGCTCCTTAAGAACATTACCAAGAATCTTCTGCCTTGTCACTGAGAGAGAGTTCATCGTTTCACGAAAGTCGTCACACTTTGTGTACTCATCCGTACGCCAATGGTCTAATTCGTGAGTCAAATCAGTTGAAGAAGCCGCAGAGCGTAGCATTGGAATCAGATCCATAAGGGCATGATCCGCTTGCAATCGCGCTACCTCCTCCTCACCACGCTCAATGACTTTTGCCATTTCGCCTTCATACTGCCGCTGACCAACTTGACCATATTTCACCTCATCGGTTACTACGCGGGCATATTCGGATAAAACACGTTCATTCGGTAGGAAGGGTTCGATCTTAACACCGTTACGTGGATGAAGAGGAAAGCTGCGTACATCACTGTCGATCACTATGACACGATTCAATGGTCTGCCAAGCATTGGAAGGTATTTCATGTAATTATGCCCTTGTAACGTTTGAGTTCGGGAAAGGGCATAGAAGTTAACATTCTTGGTGGAGATTCCACCACGTGCCTCTACGCGGAGTTCATCAATATTGTAAAATGATCGTGGGAGTTGTAACACCTGCACCTCCAGTGCATCCATAACAGCTGAGCAGTAGGATGCGGTACCAGCCGTCCAGAACACAACTTCGTACAGTTCACGTACCTCCGCGAGAAATTCCTTCGCATGTGGACGCAGGAAGAAACTGAAGGAGACAGAATCCGACCCCTCATTCCGCATCCCCACAGTATGAATCAGTGTTTCATCAATATCAAGCACCAGTGTGGGTTTTCCCGTATCACGAGGTTGTTGAGGTGGAAGGGGAAGTGACCAAATGGGTGGATACTCCTGAAAGAGTCCATACGATGTAATAAGCTGTAATTGCTGAAACAGTGGTTTGGAACTGTTGCGTGAAAAGCGTGTCGTCCTCACCATATTTCAATGAGTTCCAGTTGGGTATACGTGTAAAAGTAATAACAACTTCTCTGTGGGTTTATCCTTTTATTAAATTGTTTGGGATCCTTTCAATAATTTTTTCCTGAGGAATATAACCTTCGACAAGTTCAGCCGTATATTATGACGTTGGAAACCTAATCAACCAAATTTTGTCTTGTTACTGTTGGGAATTACTCGTCAAACACAAAAGCTTTCCTTCCTTTTGTTTGTTTCAAAATGAGAAATGGTAAGAAAGAATTAAAAGAAAAAGAGTGAAATGGATTACGATTGAAATGGGAGCGCAAGTGCAGCACTTTCTATAATGAGCACACACATATCACGCAACAAACATACAGAGAGTAAAAACACTCATAATTGTTAGATGTGGTAAAGAAACGATGCGACTTGAATGAATTTAAGCGTTGTTGCATAATTAAACAGTCAAGCATATCCTCACACACTAGACACACCTTCCCATTATAGTGACAAACCAACAGCAGTTCCTAGGACTCAACATAAAGTGGTGAGACCAAGAGTCGCATCATCCATATTATTATTATTATTATTATTATTATATATCCCTCCTCCACTTCCTCCTTTTCTCTTTCCTGACATTCCCTTGTCATCATCAATATCAGCACCACCACTCATGCGAGAGGTTAATGGCATTAGCGATAGAAAAACTAGGGGACAGGTTACGGAGAATATATATGTACAAATATACATACACATATATATGTATATATATAAGCACTTACATCAGCCACCTGTTGAATAACGATACATATCACATTGAAATGTTGCTGAGAACAGGATGGAGATAAACGAAGCACTAAACCGTCGCTGTACTCCTGTTGTTAGAAAGACATAACGGAGTGTAATAACATGCTATGATATCAAATGCTAGTAGCGAAACTATGAAAAAAAGAAAACAAGGAGAGAAGCACATGTATTGATAAACATTTATATGCATCATGTTAAATCTTCACTCCGGTTAAAGTGGAGGTAACATTGACAAAGGGATTAATGAAAAGCACATACAAATATATGTGCTTCTCTGTTTGTTATTGTGTAACGTGCTCCATCCTCCTCTACCTTCTTCAGGCAGAAAGGGAAAAATATAAAAGAAAATTATTAAAAAGAAAAAGAAAAGTAAACTATTCGAAACAAGAGTGTAATGGGAAACAACAATAGGCAAAATAAAGGCAAACTACCCGCTAGTTCACACACACAAAAAAAACAACAAGAGCATTACTTTTTCTTTGCTTGGAGGTAGAGTTAATGTATCGTTGTGCTGTGTGTTCGGTGTTACTTAATCAAGCCTCGATTGTCTTCGGCTCAATCACTGTAATGACGTCGGGTAGCACCTCATCTTCCTCTATCATACTCTGTGGGCGCATGATTTTAACATTTACGCCAATGGTGCCTGCACGCAAGTGGCAATGACGGGTGGCCGTGTCAACGAAGTGTTTGTGAGCAGTACCCGACTTAATCATGTAGCCGTCACGGAATGTCATACTCTTCGCGCGCTGGCCCTTGATCTTTCCGCCAATTGTCACCTCACAGCCCTTTGCGCCGGATTCCATCACGTAACGGATGATGCCCATGGCCGCACGGCGCACTTGAAGGTTGCTGAGAAGCTTGAAACGCAGGGATTCGGCCTGCGCCATTGCGGACAGTCCACGCACCTCCACGCGCTCGGCGAACAGCTGCAGTTTGCCTTCCTTGTAGTTAAACCGCTGCTGAAGGCAAGCCGTTAGCTCACGGATGCGGCGGCCCTTCTCACCGAGGACTTCGCGGGTCTTTGTGGAGCGGATGACAATCTCCGTGCGAGTGGGAGTAACACGATGTTCAACGCCAGCGAAACCGTCGTCAGCCAACTCGCGCTTTAAGAACTCGAAGAGCTCGGCGTAGAAGACACCATCGCGCACCATCATGCGCTTCTTAGAGAGCGGACCCATTTTTATTGTAGTATGCCTACCTGTTTCTTCGCATTGGGTGTATGAGCGTAAACAAATAGGAGGGTGCAATGAGTAGTTGTAGGGGTATTCGCACACACGCGCAATTGGGAAGTAAAAGAGTGTGAGTACAGAAGTGGTGTACGAAAATAAAAACATACGAGGCCACACCGTCTCTGGTACACGCCGACTTTTTGAAGGCTCCTTCCCCTCTCCTTACCTCCCAACTCGCAAATATTTATGCCACCCATGCACCTTGCGTCTGTACCTTTTTGAGTTCCAGTTCGTGTTCTAAAACACGTACAGTAAAAGTTAAAGATAAAACGAAGGGGCCCAGTGTTTACTGCTCCTAATTCGGCACGTGAATGCGGTAGTAAGAGATGACTTGTTAAGGAACCTCCATAGGGCATACTTTGCTCTTCTCATATGAACGTTTAATTGAATCTAAAAAACATGCATATACATAAATGCAGCCGTTCGCAAAAAAAAAAAAATGCCGATCGTGGTATGCGGCCCGTCTTCTGTGACGTCGCCGCCTGATATGCGAAAACTGAAGGTAAAAATGAATAATACCTGTAATTAGGAGAGTGAGTTATTGGCATTTCACCCTCTCCCTTCCACCTTATTTTTCTTTTAAAGAAACGTCATGCTGAATTCATCCCCCTCAAAAATAAAAATAAAATTGGCGTCCAGTGCGCTAATTTCCCCCTGTTAACAGGCATCGATGTGTCATTAATGGTTTGGCACATCTGAACCCAACCTCGGGCATTCAGCACTTCCATCACGTACCACCATTGGTGGATGCGGTTACATCCACTTACCTCGCCGCCGCAAAACAAATATGTCAACCACAGTTTTCCCAATAACCGCACAGTTACTCACAGTGCACTGCACTGCGCCGACCTAGTCCGAACCCCAAACAACGAATGCGCACCAATATTAAATAGTGAAGGGCATCATCAATTCGACATCACGCTGATGATTTCTTATCATCAGGGCAGTAAACCATGCAAGCCCTTAGTTTACTCAATATAGAGGTAACGCTAGCCTCAACATCCTCGGCAGGTTCAGCTGCAGAAGGTGTTGCGATGGTTGCGGTAGTGGAACTCGAAGTGGAGTTTCCCCATCGCCACCACTTCTTTTCGCTCGCACCCGCATCACTGACTCCGTCCCCCGCACTATTTCTTTGTTTCATCTTCTCACCAGCGGTTCCCCATCCCGCTGAGATCTCACCGACATTAGTCCTACGCGACTCGCTAGTTGTATCGGTCCACCGCGCGTCCCCCACTGACCATCGACCAACGTTACCATCTGGTGACGCGGAAGAGTTCTGCTGTCGCCATCGATCACTAACGCCTTGCGGTGTCTCATTCTTTTCCTTTAATTCGAGTGACTTCACCTGTTCCTCGATTGTAGGTTGATCCTCCATATCTGGAAACGTTGGGTGCCACCGGCGGAGAACATTCATGGGGTCACAATCATATATCTTGTTTCCAACTCTCTCATTTACAGCGTTGTGAAATTCACAGAGATATCGGTTGAGTGCCAACTTATCCGTGACGACGGGTGGATTCTGGTGAAAGTAACGTCGCATGTGGTATGCACAATGGCTGCAAGCATACGCGTGGGACCAGCCGTGTAAAAAGTTGCGGAATGCCTCCTGTTGTGTGGGTGTAGGGTTGTACGGAAACACAGCGGCAGCACTGTGGAGTATAATCCAGCCTGCCTTACCCAGTTCTCGGGGCGTCGGACACTCACCGGGAATCTTCTGCAACGGCTCCTGTTTCGACATGTTGAGTCAGGAAAGTTCCTACGATAAAGTATCTTTTCTCGTTGTTTGTTTTCCCTCCCTCTTGTCCTTTTTCGTTTCAGCAGATTTCAGTAAACTAAATTCAAAGATATATATATTTTTTTATTTATGGGGGGGGGGGGGGAAAGTATCTATTGCAACAGGAACAACAGGTATTTGCGGGTCACGGACAAATACCGTGCGGTTGATAGAATCGATTAAGGAAGAGATGGAAAGTTCCAGAAAAGCACAGGTGGAAGGGTTACCGGTGGCCGTTAGACACTGTGGCGGCAGGCAGAAAAACACTGATCCCAACTTCCCTTTCTTCCGATTTGCAATGGGATACTTCTTTACTCTGACGACACAAAAAGGAGAGGAGAAGCCGCAGCTGTTCCGCCAATCTTCTTTGGTGGAAGATGTCGGTACACACTCACAAATTTCAACGCAACAAAAGTTCACACTTGCCAACTCCACCGAAACAGCTTGAATCCGACCCCATTTTCCTCCCTCCTCCACTTCCCTTGCCACCCCTCGCCACACACACACGCCCACACCGACGTCCAAGAGGAGAGCAAAACAGCGAAAGAGTAAAACGAATAAAATATGTGACCTGACGTAGCGCTTGCTCACGTCAAGAGATTATCACTACTACATGGCTCTCATTTTGGCCATAAGTGCCTCCAGCGACTCCCCGCTATCCGCGGCAACAAACTCGTCTTCCCTTGGGGCATTCCCCTCCGCTTTACCGCCGGCGCCATACGCGTATTCCACACCACCTGTGTCTCCCTTTGTGTTTACGGAAAGATCATCTTTCCCGTGTTCTTCAACTACTATTCCCCACTCTTTCGCTGATGCTGCTGCCCTTGCTTTTGCCGCCTCGCGTTCCTTCGCCTCCCGCTCGGTGCGATGTTTGGCAGCGTTGTGTAGGGGATGGGCTGCGTCACCCAACCTCGCCTTCCGTTCCGCGTACTCCCGCTGCTTCTCAACGCAGGTGGCGTTGCGGCAGTCGGGATTCGCTTTAATTGTAACAGAGGGGAAATAATCTCTCACTGCGTCATATCCAATGTATTCACTAACAGTTCCAAAATTCAGCAGGTACTTTAGGGCGTTCTGTGCGAGAAACCCCGCTACGATGCCCATCGTGGTTGGAAGAGACGCAGCGCAAACGCCCTCACGCTTGGCCTCTGGCATTCCTGTCGCCACGACAAGGGGTGGACAGCACTCGTAGCAGGGTGTCACACCGGGAAGGAGTAGCTGGATGTGACCACTCACCGCATTTTCTGCAACACCGCTTTCCATCCACGGAATGTTGAACAGTAAACAAGCGTAATTGACCGTTAGGCGGGCTTGGAAGTTATCAACACAACACAGCAGTAAATCTACCGGAGTGCTGGGCTTTACACCACCGTTCTTTGTTAACGCATCAGCGAAGTCCTGCCAGTGTTCCGCTGCTGTAATACTGAAGTCGAAAGGCACAATTTCGGTGTCTGGGTTGATTCCTTCCAGTGTTTGTTTTGCCGCCGCCACCTTTGACATCCCCTGCTGCTCGGGCCTGTAAAAGAGCCGGTTCATATTGGCGAGCTCCACTTTATCGTAGTCAAACAAAAGGATTTTCGCAATACCACAACGCGTGAGCATCTCTGCTACGACACTGCCAACACCCCCAGCGCCGATTATTGCAACGGATTTTTGGCGGATGGCCTCGTAATTCTCCACAACACCCATCCGCTGAAGTGCCATGAGCCGGCTATACGGGTTGTCATCACGCACTGTAGCATCCAAAACCTGCCGCTTGCCCCTATCCTGACTCATAATGACACTCCCCTCTTCTTGCTTCACTTTTTTTTTGCCTTTACGCTGAGGTTACTGACACGTATATATGATATGTATTAATATTTATGTATATATGTATGAGTGTATTAATTCCCTTTATTTTTTCTCTTCCCTTTCGTTCATTAGACAATCAGGAAAAGGCTGGGAGGAAGGTGAAGGGCCGGTCACGCGAATAGTGTAAAAGACAGATCAGTGACACTGCTGAAACGGCATAGGAGTACAATACAAACATAAGTGAACACGTGTGCATATACCTCTATCTGCTCGCACATTTATGCGCTTGTGACACGAAGTGAATGTTATTTTTAAATGCATTCAACCCACTAGAACGGGCATGTGGGCACTAATACCATTCGCTGCGCAACAACAAAGGAGGCAAGGGGACTCCCATAATTTACGTGTCTCCCACATTTCTCACCACTGTCAATATCACCGCCTTCGCCTCTCATTGAGTCGCTCGTCACTGCGCTTCGAGGGAAGATATATAAAGAGAAGGCTATCAATCTTAGTAACTCTGTGTTTGGGGGACAACAAGCACTGAGGCGCAACTATCAAGGAAGCGCTGCAGATCCTCATCATCTTCATCCAAGTCATCTTCACACCGGCCCTCGTCCAACTCCAGCACATAAGCGTTAAAATCCAAAGGGTACCGTGCGTCGAGTGGAAGCTGCCTGCTTCCCATGGGAGGCAATTTCGACTGTTCATCGTGATTGAGTTGAAAGGAGCTGCGTCTTTCCGGCGTCAGTGTGCTCCAAGTTGTCGATTCGTGCCCGCGCTGTTCGATGGGTTGGGGACCAAAATTATCGGTACACGGTACCCTCTCACTGAGTGAAAAGGGCAACGCAGAAGACCTTTCAGACGTCACGTTGTCACGAGAGCGCTTATAGTTAGTATGTTCCGAACCAACGGAGTTGCCTACCTGAAATGTTGACCTCACCATCATCATGTTACCGTCGATCACAACTCCCGAGGGGGGAGGGTCATACGATGGAGCTGACTGCGCTGAAATCACAGGGGACCCCACAGAATAACCTGAAGTAAGTGGAGCAGGTGTTGGGCTAGCCAATGTCTGCGGGTTGAGTCCACCGCCTGTACCCACTTGGTTTGTACCAAAATGCAAACCCGTCGGCAATGGGGCAGATGTTACCCCATTGACTGCGGTTGTTGCACTTGCTACCGGGGTTTCAGCACAGCCGAGACATGGATCTGCTTGAGGAAGCCCAACAGATCCACGCGGCGACGCTATGTTAGTCAAATCGCGACTATCTCTGTGACTTGTTGCTGTGGAGGCAACCGAGCGGCGACCACCATCTGTCGGCGCGTCGAAACTATCCGCGGATGATGGCCAAATGTCGATTGCGGGAATGTACACCGCGTATCTTATTCGGAGAGAACTGCTTATGGGTGCCATGCCTCGATTATACAAATCGGGTGCCGTAGTATCTATCACGGTATCCATTGAGACCGTTGGAGCACCTCCAGCCTTCAGGGACTGAGCTTCTTGCATTGTAAGTGTTTCCACGAAGAGGGGAACGCCCCCCATGGCAGAGCGCAGGCGGATCATCATACCAAGTTGATCGGCCAAGAGACAAATATGCTTGAGGGGTTTAAGTTCTGCGTATTTGCCGGGTAATAACGAATATCCATCATCATTACCTTCTGTTGCTCGGTGTATCCGGCGCATAAAAAGTAAATCCCCCTGTCGAACTAGCACCTTCGAGTCAACTTCGTGTCCGGCGGCCTCCGAACAATTCATCACCAGAAGCTCAAGATGTGTATCATGTGGTTGAACAACAATGAATTGCGATCCTGGTAGGTGCCGCAAGAAGTGACCCCACGTTTTCGCAGACGCACACGCGTCAAAAACATACCTTTCAGGGTTAACATACGCCCGCTCCAGTTTCTCTCGCACTAGCGGCAACATAAACACCTTTACAATTCCATCCCCACAAACGCATTCCCACTGCATCACATCCTTAGAAATACCATCACCGTCTCTAGAGCTATACTGAACACTAATCAAGTGAAGGCCCTGCGGTTGCCGCAACACTGTGGCAAGTAACGCTCTACTCAAAACAGGAACATGATGTTCCATGTTGTTAACTTCTGCTGAAGAGTCCTTCCCCGCCTCTAAAATACCATCGACCGCAAATGAGTCCGCAGTAGCATCCCCTTTGTCATAACGATACTCATGGAAATGTTCCGTGCCAACACTAGCAACTAAATACAAGGTACTGTTTGGCCCCACCGTGCGAAGAACCAACACATTATCAAGTGGTTGGAAAAACAGCACCACCCCTTGTTTTGTCGTGGCTTGAAGTAGATTAATGAAAGGACGGAGAAAATCTCCAGTTGCCGTGAACTTTAGAAGCATTTCCCCCTCCTTCCTGTATGCGAGCACGCCTTTAGCGTTCGATACTATTCCCTTTAATTACAAGGTCGGCGGACTCGCAGCAACCTAAGTTACAGCCGCCTCAGAGATGATAACCAAGAATAAAAACAGAAGAAGCACAAGTCCGGAGAAGCAAACATGTAATGTCAAATGAATAAATGAATGATTATATATACATACATATATATACGTCCCCGGCAATTAGTAAAATAAGACAGGACAAAAAGAAGGCACAGAAAGGTGACAGTCAGAAACGTAGAAAATGAAATAACACAATGCAGTGCGTTGAAGGGCATGAAAGGACAAAGATCTGAGATGCCGCACTCCCCCTCCCTTCAACACAGCGCCAAAACACTAGGGGTAAGATAAATCACAAGGAAGATAAAGTGAAAGCGAGAGATGGACGGTAATAATACTAACACTAAATTCATTAATAAATAATGACTAATAATGATGATAGTAAGTAAGTGAGAACGTATAATTATGCTGATAATAATGGTAAAACCTTTCCCTCTCCTTTCCCCAAAAAGCTAATGCAACAAATCACCCACTAAAACGCGCGGATCAACTACTGCTAAAAGTTGAGGCAGATGCATTGCGTACAAAGTAATAGTAGTGGCAACACTTGCAAAAAATAGAGCAACAGCAACACATGACATGCCAAAAGAAAAATGCACACACGCGTATGTGCAAACACACTTTTTCATACATATAAAAATATATACGAACATATGAATGCACCAATGTAGTTAAGGACGGTGGTTGCGCTAAGGCAGAAGAAAAGGTAAACCAAACAAAATGAAGAAAGAGGAACACACTACACGATCATCAAATGTGAACCAAACCAAATAAACGTTCAGTTCAACATAAACACCTTCCTACACACCAACATATAAACACCCTTGACCCACTTACATCAGGAGGTTGGGTCGAAAAAAAAAACAACGAAGAAGAAACCCACACACTCACACACATAGGGCATAAGCCGACATGGTCACCGGAAATCGCGTACACTCATAATGAATCAAAAAAAAAAAGAAAGAAAAAGAAAAAAAGGGCAACCTTCACTTCACTAACATTCCTATGAGCGGTCATATCACAGTATAGACGGCACAAATAAGCTACTTGACTATACCAAACAGCTTTTAATACTTGGAGGCGACTTTTGCATCCTCCAGCGGTGGCCCCACACGCAGCGTTGCTGGTGATGAAAGGCGCTTAATTTCCTTCGAAGCCATTCCCGGGTTGAGAAACTTTGGGCATGTGATGCTGCAGTTGAAGATATTATGACAAAAGTTCACAAGCGGGCCATGTTCAAACATCTTTACCCGACTGTCAAAATCACGGTCGAGGGGTTCAATCAGCCACCGGTACGATTGAAGAAGCACCGCAGGGCCGAGGAAAAGTTCGCGATTCCACCAATACTGAGGGCAACTTCCCGTGCATGAGGCGCAAAGTACACATTCGTACAATCCTTCCAAACGGTTCCTATTGCTGCTGTGAACCTTTTCTTTAAGATACCAACGACTGACAGTGTAAGGAGTGGTTGCAAATCCTGGTCGTTGCGTTACCACATGAAAAGCCGTTTTTGAGTTGTCTTTCGCGGTGAAAACTGTCGGCGGTTTAGGAGCGGCGGCTCTAAGTATTCTCTTGTGCATGTAAAGGGGGCTGCAGAACTTCGCAACCTCGCCGGGAAGCGGTGCAGCAGGCATTATTTTTGTCTTTTTTTTTTGGATTTTTGTTTTTAATGAAAAAGAAGGTTCTACTACAACCTCTGATGGTATATATATTTGTCTACACCAATGCTTACGACTGTTTGTTTGATATTTTTATCTTCCTTACTATTTGCTTTCCTACTTCTCAAGCTAAGATGACACTTTTCTGACCTTTTACCGATGAAACTTCTTTTTTTTTTTCAAAAAAAAAAGAGGGAGCAAAAAAAAAAACGATGTTCAGTTTATATGCGTGAGACTACAAGAAAAAAAAAAAGAAGGTTGCCTAGAACCACTCAACCGCGCGCAGAATTTATTAATCTTTAACAATCGCAGTGAATTGGGAAACGATAACAAGAAGCGTAGGGTATGGGTGAGGAAAATAAAATAATAAAACCAAAAGGTATAAAAGAACAGTCCTCCTATTTGCGCATGCAGTTTCACCGGCACCAAAACGCCGATTCAACTGTCAATCTCCGAAACGCAATAAATGAATTTGAATAGCAGCGGAATTTGTCACAACACCAAAACAATTCCTCTCACACACAATCACCGTTCCTTCAATCCCTGAAACTAATTATTTATCCCCCACAACGCTTTAGATGGGGGAGGAAAAGAAAAAAATATCCACACACTCAGCATACATAAACACGCGCGGCCCCAAATATATATTTCATAGACAAATGATCATTACAACTCTTTCGGTGTCATCACAGTAATCGACATTTTTTCGCTAATTTTATTGAGTGGCTGCTGAGTGTGTAAAGCTGATATAAAATGAAAACGAAAGCAGGAGAGGGGATGGAAAGTCAGAATAAGAATGAATGAAGAATTAAAACAAAATAAAAAGAGTAAAATAAAAACAAAATTACTTTAATAGTCAAAACAGAAGGCAAGTGGCATAAAAATTGGGAATACTTCTATTGCGGTTATAAGTTATATGCCAATGCCTGTTTATTCATTCATTCATTCATTCGATTCCCTCCTCTTCTTTTCCTTCACTGTTTGTTGCTTTCTCTCTTCCCTTTAGCCAGTTTCATTTTCTTTGCATAAAAACTCAATGAAACGGTACTCCACATGAAAAATAAGGAGAAAATAAAGAAAAAAGAGGGAAAACAAAAAAATAATAATAAATGGTGGATAACCTTCTACCAAAGGAAGAAACGATAAAGTCGGAGAAGTTCTACCCTCAAAACAAAATAATAATAATAGTAAAAAGAGAACGAAAAAGAGAAAGAAAATAGCACACAAAAAGTAAAAAAAAGTTAAAGCTGTAAACTAGACCTGATGCCGTTTATCACTCCAATGGAGAACTGGTACACGCTCAAATTGCATGGCGTCGTTGCGTTTTTTTTTCAACATTTGTTTATCAAATTATATATATATATATATTCTTCTTTACCCTGTCTCACGTTACCTTAACTTAACGTTCTCCCCCTTTCCCACTACTTTTACTTCTACCAGTGCATCCACCCTTCCGTCTTCTTCCGTATCGTCATCATAACCATTATTTTTTGTTTCTGCAGATTTCGAAGGAAAGAAAGGAGGAAGAAGGAGAGGGGGGGGAGGGGGAAATGCACAAATGAAATTTATGTGTTGTCTTCCCCACATACACACCACACACATCACATCACCCGCCCCTCCCTAATGCCTACACCTGAACATAATGATCAGGTGGAAGACGGAATAAAGTAAAGAAATATAAATATATTTATAATTATTGTTAGCACCATCACTAAAAGAGAAAGGGAAACGGGAGAAAAGAAGAAAAAGTAACCCACTAAACACGCGTACAGATTCTGTTACCTGAAAACCAGGGCCCATATACCAATACAATTTCATCTCTTCATGTTTCACTGCATTATTACATGCATAAACCATAATTTAATTAAAAAAATAAATATGCATGGATATTTTCTATACATATTTACAGTTGGTTACAAACGCAAGCACAAATTCACCACCTAAACTTTAGCGGGTTTCAGTTTTTTTTTAAATTTTAAACATTTCCATTTGTTTCCCCCCCCCTGCCCCACTGGTTACGTGCCACCCGTTCACACTTCAAACAAGTAAAAAAAAGTAAAAAAAAATAAATAAACGTTTTCTCCATCTACTGGTGTATTTTTTTTTGTGTGCGTTTATCGTCTTTTTCTTTAGCTAATGCCCTTTCACTCGTTTTTCTTCTTGAATTTTGTTTCCTTCCCATCTTCAAATTTGTATCTTCTTCCCTCAAATGTCTCCCACACACACGCATATACAAATATACATGCACATAACTATGTGCGTGTATAAAGATACTGCTGCAGTTTCCTCCCGTATGATTGGTTTGTTAACTCACTAATTTCATCGAATTGGTGAAACATTTAAGAGATGTGCTTGGCCTGCTCCATGTGTTTTGTCATGAAAGTAAAGAAGTCAAATTCATTACCGCTGATGCCGGTGGTATACACATACTCCGATGCAAGCCACATTGCACAAATGGCCTTTTGGTACTCGAGGGGCACGCGCTCCATTAGTGTTTCGAGTGGGACCACTTCAAGTAGAGTTTTGGGGGTGTACTTGCTGAGAACGTAGCGAACGAGTTCTTTGTTCTCACACATGTCACTCGAAAGAATACTGGCACGCACTCTTACATTTTTCTCGCTTAGTGAGTCGGCAATGAGAGTCTTGGGCATCCCTTCTTGTACCTGTTGTTCACGCCAGATGGCCTCAAACTCACGGCGGGCGTTACTTTCAATGCGCTCAATAATGTCTAGCACATACTTCTTGTAGAACTCCGGCACATTGTTAGGATCCTTGACGCACATGTGCTGCGCGTGCTCCTCGTCGGAAAGCGCCAGCCCCGCATACACCTCAAGTGATGAGGAAGTGACACCACCCTTATTTGCAGATGCATCCTTAATCAAAACAATACCGCAGCGCTCGATAGCAAGACGCGCATCCTGCGATATAAAAAGGTTGGCACCCTCCACAATTATCTTGTATTTCGGGGTTTTTAGCTGAATGCTGCCCCCAGCAAGTAGAGAGTCGTTGTCAGCGGCGCTTAAGTTGAGGAATCGACCAACATTTGCAAGCGTAACGCTGCGGGGACGCCCACCGCATGGCACAAACACATCGGCGGCACTGTACTTCGTAAGATGGAACTCATCACGGAATGAGACGCCATCGCTGACGTGTGTACCATCTGGGAGCGTCACGTTCTTATCCCCTGTCAGTACAAGGAAACCTTTCGATGACAATTTGGACTTATCAAAGTCCCGCAGTTGTTTTCGCGCAGTTGCGAGGCGCTTCAGCTCCTCCTTGTTGAGTCCCTCGGGATCAAAAAGTGAGGCTGAAATATCCAATACCGCCAGTGTCTTTTCCTTGCTCAGCAGAATCTCATTGGAGCCAAGATCACCGTCCGGGCCACCTGTCTGAAACTTTGTCTGACTTGCTTCATCGAGTCCAAGTTTCTCATACACCCCACGAACCATCGTACGGACTGAACGAGTTGTCATGGCATAAGTATCGTGAGGAATACCTCCCAGTGAAGCATCCTTACCAGTTGTAAAGGATTTCCACGCACTGTACCCGCGCTTCTTGCTGAACAGAGAGCCAACGGACGGGAAAGTGCCTGCCGTGTGTTCATCAGGCCCAAGGAAAATGATCTCTGGTGTCTTCAGTCGATCGACGATACCTTCCTCTCCTGGAATGACAACATCCAATAGTGCATCAGCATACTGCAAGAAAATCCTCTCACAAAGAGGCTGGTTGAATGTATTCAGGTAGCGAGATGAGACAAGAATGGTTCCCTTGCTGCCACCCTCCGGTATGTCCTTATTCTTCAGCAACTGGGTGAGGGCAAGGTTGTAGTTTTCCTGGAAAACAGAGCGCTTGTTTCGGCGGTACATGGTGTCCTTCGAAATAATCATGCGCACACCGCCGCGGGCGATGTCGGTAAAGCGCACATGGAATCCACGCCACTGCGCGCCAGCGAGAAGAAAAACACCATGTGGTACTCGTGGGTACCCCAATGAACGAAGAAAAGAAGGGTCGAGGCGGAAACAGAGCGCCACCTTATGCTGTTTAAAGAAATTGTGCTTTAAAACCACCTCGTTGAACTGCAGAAATGCATTGAAGATGCCCAAGTCGTGCTCGGAGCGCTGATCCTCCCTGAAGCGGGTGGTGATTTTTTCCCGGATTGCACAGCGTCGCTCGTGTGTGGTGCCAACTTGGAAATCCTCATATATCTCCTTCATGAACTCGGGGTAAGTGGAGATGAGTGTGAGGATATACCGCTCCGACATCATCTCGAGACTGAGTGTTGTGCGAAGATTGTTGAGACGACTCAATCCGTTGGGTTCCTTCGACACCAAACTGCGTAGATGACGATAATCTTCGGATGTCGGCTGTGGGGTAAAGTAGAAGGCGAAAATGACTGCAGCATCCGTGTACACTGTTTGTTCCGTGTTGAACACCATATCCTCGTGAAGGCGCGTAATCAAACTGCGGGGGCGGGTGGGAAGGAAGGGCACTAGAGAGGCGCGATCGCTAAGCTGCTGACTTGTAGCACCTCGAACAAAATACGTGTAAACATGAGTGTCATTGGAAAAAGTCTCCGAGAAACAGCGTGTGACGACAGCGCCGGGGATCTCCTGTATGACTGTCTGCAACGTCGCGATGTAGTAGGAGCGGTCTGCGGCCATGATCATGGAAAAACAAACTTCACCATCCACTTCGCGCACAGTGTGAACTGGAACAACTGATTCGTGGAAGCGGTTGATGAGGTCCTGATATCGCTCCTGCATCTCTGGTGAACGCTCCTCCAAAAAAGCGGAACTCGCAAGTTGTCCGATGTCCGTTTCACCCTTTTCCGGATTGGGGTTCACAAAAGGACGTATTTTGGCGGTGAAGACGGCAATGTCACTGTCACCGGCAGTGTAACAACGCACAGAGACAGATTGTTTGGTTTCCCTTTCGCGGCTGACAAACTTGGTCAACTGCCGCACGGCTCGCAGCTGACTTGCCTGGTCCTTTCGGCAAATGTAGAAGGCCGAATCGTCACTTTCGTGAAAATGCTCAAACGGCTCACCCAGTGCACTCCTTGCCTTTGCACAAAGAAACCCGTGAGCATGCGCCGATACTTCTGCATCCGTGTAATGACGAACATATGGGCTGTCGGAGAGTCGAGACATCAACTGGTGCACAGAAGCTTCGACTGAGGCATCACTGAAGATGCCGCGCTCCTTTGTCAGTTTTACAATTTCCGCTTCACATCTTTCACCCTGAAAGAATCGACGGGACCCAACGACGGTGAGCGAAGTGAAGGCATGGCCCGCGCAGTAAGAAGCACGGCGCATCATTGATTTTTTTAAATGTTCAATCACGGTTGATCAATGCTTCGATATTGAATCTGCGTGGTATCACTAACTAATAAATAAATAGATGAATAAATAATACGCTTCTTCGGTTTTTTGTCCTTTCTTCTTCTTCACACCTTTGCTTCCTTTGACAGTACTAAACGAATGGTTCAATAGGAAACAAAGTTGTAAACTATTCTTTCAAAGCGCCTTGAGGTTTAAAAGCCGATTACAGCCAACTTAACAAATGGGACACCAGAAAAAAGGTAAAAGGGTGCAAAATAGTGACAGCAGATACTAAACCAGGATCCAACGACGGACGATACGGGGAGGCCTAAATCCACGCACAATCCTGCAACAGATTGGAATAAGAAATAAGACACAAGCGCCTCTCTTCCCTCATGTAACTCTCCAAAGCGCGCCAATGCGGATTAACAGTACAGGGTAAACAAAATTGAAAAGGAACAAAAATGTAGGACAAGTGTGGACGAATTACACGTATTCATGTTATCCATAGAACCAAAACTTGGAAGGAAAAGGTGGCACGGGCCTACAAATAAAATGTCGCTGAACCAAATCGCAGCAGATCTTAACAGAGAGGGGGAACTGTTGCCGAGTGTGTGGGGGGGGGAGGGAAGAAAGAGTAAAAATGATGCGCTCACAATTCCCGTGTCAGGAGGAGATTCATCGCCGCTTCTAGCCGCTCACGAGCAGGCGACTCATGCAGAGTGCGTAGCGCCGCAATGCCACGTCGGCAGTGCTGATCTGCGTGCTGTAACGCCTCCATAACACAACCGTGACGCTCGATAGCCTCCACACAAATCTCCGCGTCGCCGGGCTCCTTAAAGCGGCGGCGCACTGCGGCATCCACTTTACTGTCCTGCCTCGCGGCGAGAAGAGTGGGTAAGGTGGCGATTCCTGCCTTCATATCCACCATTGTCCGTTTTCCAAGGTTTTTTTCATCTCCTGTGATGTCGAGGCAGTCGTCCACGATTTGAAATGCAATGCCTAACCGCCTGCCATACTCCCCAGCAGCGACTTCATGGGCAGAGTTCGAGGGATCCGCAAGCACCGCCGTGGCTGCTAGGGAATTAGCAATAAGCGAACCCGTCTTACAGTACGTCTTCTCTTCGTACCTTTCAAGATCAAAGCAGCCCTCCATTTGCATCATCTCCCCACGCGTTAAGTCCTCTAAAGCTGTGGTCATCAACACCACTATGCGAGGGACACATAGGGAAGCAATCCACAGTGAGGCCCGCGCTAGCAGGAAGTCACCCGCGAGCACGGCACGCTTGACATCGTGCACGCAATGCAGTGCAGGCTTCCCGCGGCGCATCTCACTATCGTCAATCACATCATCGTGTACCAACGCAGCGGTGTGTATAAGTTCTGTAACCTCCCCAAGCCGCAAAAAGGGGCGGATCGTGCCGGAAGGAATATCGTCTAGTGATCCAATATCACTGGCCTGAAACTGCTGACTCATGTGCGGCGGCACGAGTGCATGGGCCATCATTGCTACTAATGTGGGCCGCAGCAGCTTTCCCCCAGACGACAGCACGTACTTACCGGCGTAATCCAGCACTTCATTTTCCTTGTTAGCGACAAGGCTGGAAATGTGATTCTGCATGGCCTTAACCTCCCGTGTCACCATAGAGAAGGGCCGACCTTCCCCTGTCAATACGGCATTGGCATTGGCGGCCGTGACCGCAGTGCGTAATATAATATTAGCACGGTGCATTACAACACGCCGAAAGAAACAACACGAAGATTTAAGCGTCCTCCGTCGTCGTCTTCGGTGTATTAAACAGTTAGCCGAGGCTAGGTCCGGTTAAATATGTCTGGTGGCCCGTGATGTCAAGAGTAGTGACAATACCAAAATCCAATGGAGGACAGTGATAAAAAGAAAAATATTGTAATGCAGAGAGTGTGCGAGCCCGTGAGAGTGATCTGAGTCCACACACTTTCTTGTATCCGTCTATTACACTTTAGCCTTTAATTACCTGCCGTACGATACGCGTCTTTTATTTCCTCAAGTGTGTGTCTCCTATTGGTAAACAAACTCTTCACACACTAGCCCTACAACTCTTCTCCCTTTTCTTATGATGGAGAAAAAAAAACAGTTCAACAGAAAGAGGAAATGGGAATACCCAACGGAAAAGGAATTCTAAAAAAAAAAAAACGCTCAACCAAACACAACCTAAAGCAGAGCCAGATGTCTGTACCCTCATAAAGAACTCCAACACTGCCAAAGGGAAGTAACAAATAAGGAACGACCACACAAGTATACACACTGGAAGAAGAAACAATTGTGCCGCTACAGACGGCGCTTCTTTTTCTTCTTCATGAGTTTGTCCATTCCTAACCCATCATCTTCATCATCGCCGCTTGACAGGTCATCGTCACCGACAAGCCGCAGCCCATCCTTTGGCTCACTCCCTCCCTCTTCCAACTTAGCCAGTGCTTCCATCTCGCGACGGATACCCTCGTTACTTATGACCGCTGAGCCAAAAACACCTTTACGGATGCCGCAGGTTCCAGGGGGGCGAGTGTCCTCCTCCAATTCGTCAGCGTGTAGCGTTGGCGGGCGCTCACCATATTCACTTTGGCCTGCTCCAGCGGCTTTGTTCCCTGTCGATACGCCGCCACCACTAGGAGGGCAAATATAGTCGGAACCAGCGCCAATACGGGTAGTTGTTGGGTTATCAATATTCTTCAACAGTTCCTCATCGGCTTCAAGCGCCTCCACTGACATGCCTAAGCGCGTGGCAGCCTTGGCCAAACGACGTTGCCGCAATTCTTGCTGCTTCTCTCGCTCCCGCAGCTCCCTCTCCAGCCGAATACGCTCAAGCCGTTCTTCTCGAGTTTCTTTCTTTCTGTCACCTGATGAATGCAATGCATCTGATGCCGTTTTCTCCAGTATTTCTTTCGCCCGCTGGGTAGCTTCGGCCTCCCGCTCCGCCTGCCGTCGTTCCTCTTCTTCCATTCGCGCCTTCTCACGGGCAAGTTGTTCGGCTTCCACCTCTTTTCTTGCCTGCTGCATCGCAACGGCCAGCTGCATCACATTATCGCTAATACTCTCACCACCCACCGGTCGAGCCTCGGCGTGCTGAGCAATGCGCTGCTCCAGGGATATGATCAACTTGCGTTTATTCTTCCAGTTGCTAATGCTGAACGGCACGACGGTGGTACTGGCAGAAGATGTATTTCCATTACGATCGCCGGAGAAATCTGCTGGCTCTTTTGGGACTTTGGTAGGAGATCGCACAATGGGTGCCGGGTCGTGCATCCCAACGGCTGCAACGTCAGCGGAGAGGGTCAACTCAAGTGCTGGCTTTTTTCGCTGGCCACGCTTTAGGTTTCGGCCACTGAAGTCCCTTTCTTCCTCTTCTTTCCGGCGCTCCTGCAACACCAGTTCTAACGCCTCACGTGTCCTCTCCGTTGTTTGCGCAAGCTTGTCCGAATTACCCGAAACATTACCCTCTGTGGCTTCGTGACTCGAAAGTGCTGCCGTCGCCGGTACAAGTGCTAGCGATTTATCTGTAGAAGAAGGTGGAGAGCGGTCTGTATGTTTCCGTAGGGCAAGAACCGCTTCGCGAACAAATGGCGGTGGTGGCGTTTTGCCCATTCCTAGTGGGTACTGTGCAAAATAACACTCAGCAAAAGCCCCACCATCTTCACTAATGCCATACATCCACCCAGAGGCACCGTCGAGAAGTAAACGCCAAAAGAAAAATAAATCCAGTGCGTGAAGGCCTGATCGGGCGCAACACTTCACGTCTGGGCTTCCTACTCCAGTTATCTCCTTACTTCTACAAAAATTATCACCATCCGGCGCGTGCGTACAAATGTATACAATCACGTATACCAAAAAAAAAAAAAAATAATAATAATAATACAAAAACGACAATGTAAATGCAAGAAGCGATGAAGTAGAAAGAGATTACCTACTATACATGCACACACGCATATATGCAGCGGGGGCACAAGAAAAGTGCGACGAGCATATACCCTCCCTGGTGTTCGTGTGACTGGAATAGTTTCCGTCACCATTCTCGGTGTGTCAGTTAACTCCCTGTCTTCCCTCAAAGGAAAAAAAAATGCAGTCACCACACGTTAAAAGTTTGTACTTCTCCATCCGTTTCCCCTTTCCCTTCCCGAGACCTCGTCATTTGTTCCCGACTGGCTATCCAAATCAAACTTACCACGCTTCCCCACATAAATATTACGCACGCTTTCGCTTTCCGCCTCCCTAATGGCGTGTCTACACATGTGGGAAATCGAACATATTGTGGTAAATTAGAAAAAAAAAGAGATAAAACGAAAAGTATAGATATGTATATATAAGTAATGCAAAGTATCCTCATACATAGTGGAACTTAGATATAAAGCCGCCGAAATCGTTTACCCTACAACATCAGAACCACTGAAAGCGTTTCCAGCACACCTGATACATCTCACAATAGAATAACGTGAGTATCATATCAGTGGCAGTGATGGGCAATCAAAAAGGAAACAAGTAAAGATCGCTAAAAAACTCAGAGGGGGAAGGGAAAAGTAAATCCAGTGCCGCCAAACCCATTTCCCAAACACCGCTACTTGTTCACTCCGCGGCTGCTTTAACGCGTCACGAACAGTAAAGCCGGTAAGGCACACAGGAGAGACGACAAAACCTTGTATACACCAGAAGAACGACCCAACAAAACAATTAATAATAAATCACAGGTAGAAGTCAAAACAAAAATTAAAACGAGACACATTTTAGTTCATGCTGCTGAAGTAATCTTGGGATCCGTTGGGATCAGCCTTCATTGTCTTGCTTCCAGGTTTCCAGTTAGCGGGGCACACCTCACCGTGTTTTTCCACAAACTGGAAGGCCTTCACAAGTCGAAGTGTTTCGTCAACATTACGACCAACTGGAAGATCGTTGATGGTAATTTGACGAAGGTTCTGTTGGGGGTCAATGATGAAAAGACCGCGGTATGCAACACCGTCTTCCTCCTTAAGTACACCATAAGCCTTCATGATTGATTTCGTTTTATCAGCGAGGATGGGAATGTTCATCGTCCCCAATCCACCCTTCTTGCGTTCAACATTTGTCCATGCAAGATGTGAGAATTCGCTGTCCATTGAGCATGCAATAACCTCACAATCGACGTCGTTGAACTCCTTCACGCGGTCAGAGAATTGGCAGATTTCAGTAGGGCACACAAACGTGAAGTCGAGAGGATAAAAGAATAGTACCACCCACTTTCCCCTGTAAGAGGCGAGATCAACTTTCTTGAAAGTGCCATTAGGCATCAGCGCCACCTCATTGAAGTGAGGCGCAGGGTGGTTGAGTTTCGCATCACCGCAGGACATGTTTAATTGTATCTTTATTTCTTTTTTCTTTTTCTCCCTTTTTACCTTGATATGGGTATATGCCGAATACTTGAAGTTAGCTGGTGAAAAACTGACTTGCTAGCTATGAGTTGCTTTTTCTGTACCAAAACACAAGAGGAGGAAAGTAGCAGAAGTTCAAGGAGAAATACGGGACACAGAATGTAACTGTGGACATGGCGCTAACAAAATTGTGTGCTTGACCACATACCTCTCGGTCATAAGAGAAACGGTGCAGAGGGGAGGAAGTCCAGATGCGAATCAGAGTAAAATTAAACAAGAGCGGTTATTGCCAGTTTTTATTCACTTACGCCATTGCGAGATCCTGAGTGGGGGTTTGGCCCTCACAAAGGAGTGAAGCGACTTACGTTGCGTACAAAATGTTGTCCCCTTCCTAAGTAAACCACTAACCAAATTGCATGCACATAAACTTGATGAACACGGTAACACTAGCACAAACATATATATATATATATATGTTGTGCACCTGAGGTGTTAAACAAACCTCCCTTCGCTTCGCAGCAACACGTAGTCAACACCCCGCGTCTTCGGTAAATGTGACGGTATCCCTTTCTCTAGTTCCATGACACGCAGATGTGGCATTTCCCGACTCAGTGCATATCCAATCGACGCAGCCAACGGTGGAGGAGGCGCGACTGGTGGTGGAGCAATATGGTAAGAGGGATCCTCGTAGCAGTCAGTCGATCGCATCACCCACTCAACAAAACAAATAACACTGCCAAGGAATAGAACATGAAACTTAAGACTCGCAAAACGGGCCCCGCGAGCACCTTTTATGCGACGATGGGCCTTGCTTTTCCACCATTTATCCAAGTGGACTAACATAGGTGAGTAACAAGTATGTTTTGCACTTATCTATTGGGGGTATTTAAACCCTATTCCGTTACTTCAGCTGCACCAATTACAGGTTTGTGCTTTTGCATGTAGGGAAGGGGAAGGTAAAAGTAAGGATCCAGGGGTAAATGGTGGGTGGAGAGGAAAGGAACAAAAAAAAATCGGCAAGGCATGGTGTAAAATGAGATGACCCAGTATTGGGAGGAACCCATCGCTAAACCCCTTCTCAGACTTCATAGTGAAGTGCGAAATCACAAGCACAAGCATCTTGTTGAGTTAGCTACTGGCAAACACGCAAAGAAGGAAAAAAAAAGAAGAAAGAAAATGAGAGTTGCCGACGGACATATATCAACGCCTTCTCGCTAAAACTGAGCAGGCTCCCCGCCTATTCTCTTTTTCCCTATTTTTCACTCCTAATACCCTATAAGTTTATCCTTCCTTTCGTGTTTCACATTGCCTTTCCCACGCTGCGGCACTCGAACGAAGTCAAACAATAAGACACTGCAGTGCCATAAAAAAAAAAGATAGTGACAAAAATCGTAACCTTAATATTCAATACGAAAATATATATATATATAGTAATTCTCTCCCTGTCTTGCATTAAACCACGAAAAGGGAAAGCATCACCCCATCGTTACAGGAGGTAATCCTCCTCTTCATGGCTATAGAAAATTTTATGTGCTTCCGTAATTGCTCCTACAGGAACTCCCAAAACAGCGTGACTCGCTTCGTGAAAGGAACGAAATACACTGCAAACTTAGAAACAAGTCCATTTTAGTTCATGCTGCTGAAGTAATCTTGGGATCCGTTGGGATCAGCCTTCATTGTCTTGCTTCCAGGTTTCCAGTTAGCGGGGCACACCTCACCGTGTTTTTCCACAAACTGGAAGGCCTTCACAAGTCGAAGTGTTTCGTCAACATTACGACCAACTGGAAGATCGTTGATGGTAATTTGACGAAGGTTCTGTTGGGGGTCAATGATGAAAAGACCGCGGTATGCAACACCGTCTTCCTCCTTAAGTACACCATAAGCCTTCATGATTGATTTCGTTTTATCAGCGAGGATGGGAATGTTCATCGTCCCCAATCCACCCTTCTTGCGTTCAACATTTGTCCATGCAAGATGTGAGAATTCGCTGTCCATTGAGCATGCAATAACCTCACAATCGACGTCGTTGAACTCCTTCACGCGGTCAGAGAATTGGCAGATTTCAGTAGGGCACACAAACGTGAAGTCGAGAGGATAAAAGAATAGTACCACCCACTTTCCCCTGTAAGAGGCGAGATCAACTTTCTTGAAAGTGCCATTAGGCATCAGCGCCACCTCATTGAAGTGAGGCGCAGGGTGGTTGAGTTTCGCATCACCGCAGGACATGTTTAATTGTATCTTTATTTCTTTTTTCTTTTTCTCCCTTTTTACCTTGATATGGGTATATGCCGAATACTTGAAGTTAGCTGGTGAAAAACTGACTTGCTAGCTATGAGTTGCTTTTTCTGTACCAAAACACAAGAGGAGGAAAGTAGCAGAAGTTCAAGGAGAAATACGGGACACAGAATGTAACTGTGGACATGGCGCTAACAAAATTTAACAGCGGATACTTGGCCACATACAGGTAGTGTAATGAAAAGGATGAAATATGGAACCAGACGAGTAATAACAAGGAAACTTTGTTTTCAGGGAAGATGAGACCGAAAAGAGATATGCGGAAGCCATCCCTTCTCGTTTACTTCGTTTGCGCATTACCATTATCATTATCATTGTTATTATCATTTTCGCTTCCGAACATCCACGCCACTACCATCTCCTGCACTTCTTTGCATCTTCCTTTAATGTTTATTTGTTTTTTCTTTGTGTTTTCTCTTTCCCCCCTTCCCCCCTCCCTTGAACCCCCGACAAACAACCACACACGCACTAAAAAAAAAAAAAAGAATGTCACACAATATAATTATAGTATTTAACCCAAATACGCACTTCCCCTTCCGTTTCCTCACTTCATTCCTTTTTTTCCTGTCTTTTCCATGGCTTTTCTTTTGCTATCTTCCTCCTCTTTTACTCCTTTTTAGATGGGATTTACGATAACTCGGTCCGACCAACGCATTCAAAACACTTCCATTGTGGTTGTATCTGATTGTAGGAGGTTCCAACGTTACGCCCTGTGGGGGAATGGCAGACGCGAAAGTCCAAGGGAAGGAGAAGGGGCGGTGAGAACATTCAGCTCAAAAACTAAGAGACGTAAAGTGAATTAAAAACAGACAGGAACTATATGGCGACTGTTAATTGCTTATTTGGGTACCAACCTTTTATTCGGAACAAAGACGCCTTGCTTATTTTCCCTGCTTTACCACCCGCTTTGAGGGATTGCGAGGGGGAAATACCTCTTTGTCTGTTAGTTTGTTTTTTATTTTCCTTTTTTACTGCTGCTGGCACTCCGGCTGATTAGTTTTACCACCACTGGGTGCGGGTTTCTTAGATGATTTACCACCGATGTCGCTTCCGTCATCACTGTCATCATCTTCGTCCCCGTCTTCGTCATCTGATTCAACGCTAAATTTCTTTATGAGTGCCAGTGCCGTTTCCTCAACGGACTTACCTGTATAGTAGAAGGCGGCCTTTGGCACGAGTTCCTCCATCAACACCTGCCCCAATTCAATGTGCAACTCTGCCGTCTCTTCTTCATCATCATCATCGTCATCGTCATCGTCGTCAGTTTTCTTTCCCTTTTCCTTTTCATCCCTTTTTTCATCCTCTTTTCCGTCCCCGTCCTCGTCCTCGTCCTCGTCCTCGCCGCCCAGAGGGTTGGTGAAAAAATTGAAAAACGACGGGCATTTCTCCTCGCGCGTCACCACACGAATCTCCCTCTTGGTCTTGTGTCGTTGTTTCTTTTTCTTAAGGATAACGGTAAGGTTCTTCTCACGCGACTTCCAGTCAACGGGAGTGGCGCTCATGGAATCAATCTCTACTTCACCACTGTCTTCATCAAAGGCCATCCGGTATGTTTTGCTAAGGACCTCGTTGGTAAAGTACTCATTCGGTGAGAAGTGGAAGTTAATACGAACTCCTTTATGTGGATCCCCATCAATGTGCTCTAACTGAATGTCTTGCAGGTGACTTAGCGCTGGGCGATCTCGCTCCGTAATGGTTGAGTCCAACACCTCGGCGTTGCACATGGCTGTGAGCCAAAAGTCAGGAATGCCGCCATCAGGTGCGGCAGCAGCCTTCTCGAGGCGGCCGGGATCTTCCTGAGGAGACACCACACGAACGGACTTCTTTCCGGCTTTATTTTCATCCCGCTTTGCATCACCCGCGTCGGGTTCTTCATCGCTGGAGGAAATTGCACGAACACCAGAAGACGTCGTCTCAGCCGCCAACGATGCCTGGGCAGCAGCTATTTCCTCATCAGTGATGTCGCGCGTTCCACACACGATGGCAGCGCGAATATCGTGGAAATGCTGGGCGTCACGCAGATGCTCCACCTCAAGCCGGCTGAGCTCTTCACGGAACTTCGCCCGTACACTTTTGTATTCATTAAGTAAACCTTTCAGAGCATACACATTACGGCGTTCGTGCACCTTCATATCATTCATCACTTTTAAGAGATCGAATTCTTCTTCGTCTTCGTCATCGTCGTTGTGGAAGTTCACAGGATCAACGTGCTTCGGTGAGAAGTTCTCACGGGGCATAGTTTTGTTGTGTCTGTATCTCAAACGGATTCAAACTTTATTTTTCGCTTTCGTTCCTTCTTCCTCCTTCGCCACTTAACGATACGCGGCGTATCACAACTAGCTTGGTAAAAAATAAAAATAAAAAATGACACAACAAAATGGAGTATATGGAGAAGATAATGAAGGGGCGCCTCCACCTCTCTAACATTGTTGAAAAATTATTAACGCGGTAAAAAAAACATCGGGAAAAATTATATAGTTTCATATTAACGCCGCAACCACCGGATAACCACAAAAACGTGTAACGAGAAAAAAAAACAAAGAAAAGCGTCGCGGTTTCACGGCCACCAAGGACAAACGGTTAGCCACCGTAGGTTGACTCGCGTAGGAGAGCAGTGCCGATGACGAGAAGCACCTAAGAAACGCTAATGGATAAGCAAAGATAACAAAAAAAAAGAGTAAAAAAAATACTCCACGTCATAAATCGAAGGTTTTTTAAAAAGCACGCCTTCCACAAAACAGTCTCTTCTCCATTGTCATCTCCCTCCTTTCTCTCCACACCTTCATGTTTCCTCCCTCTTCACGCGTTTAGTGCTACCACTCGCTTCTGGCTCACTGTTCTTGTCTACCTTTCTCTTACCAGCCGTGGGCTCTCCACAGTCTTGAAACGCTGCCTGGATAAGAGGCAATACATCTACGGCCAGGTGCATGATTTTGTTGACTTTGGTCACTTCCAAATGAGCTTTGGATGAAAAATTAGCGTAGATAGCCTCCATACCAAGGTCACACTCTTTGCCTTTACTAATGTGCGTTCCCTGTTCCCAGGAAAGTGTTTGCGCAGTTCTTGCCAACAGAAGCGCTGTCGTTACTCGATCTGCAACTGTTAAACCTGCCAACGCCTCTACGCGACCAAGTGCCGTCAACAGCCGCTTGCAATGCGGTAGGTATAATGAGACTTGCAGACCAAGTTTCAGAATGTACTTCACAAGAAGGTTATCAGCAAAGGTGTCGCGTAACCGCCGCTCGCTATCTTCTAGGTGTAACTCGCGCACAATATCCGCGCGACGCAGTTCCACATCGCCAAGTGATGAATCAAGACACCGCACTTCGGCCAACGGTAGCGGCTGCTGAGCCTCTTCAGCAGCGATCATAAGACAAGCGGCAGCAACATCCGGTTGTCGTTCCACCCGCTGCCCACGTGCCCGCCGCCCACCAACAAAGGCTCGCGCGAGCTCAATACCGCGATCGAGTACTGGCTCTGGTAATACTGCCTTTTTGTGAAGGCCTCGCATACAATTCAGCATGGTTGGATGTAACACAACCTTCGAAGAGGTCGACGACATGTGAGGGTCCGCTGCTGAAAGAGAACCCGCAGCGGAAGTAGCGGCTGTGGGATTTGCATTTCGCTCACGATGGTGATCAACGTCCTCATACGTGGCATTCTCATTGTACCGTGTAAAAACGTTCTCTTCGAGTCCCATTGCCACAACTAGTGCACACGCCGTGCAAGCTACTTCGCCCATGACATCATCTGTCTGCAAACTATCCACTGCACTGCAATGAGGACAGTTCCGCCCAACAAAATCTGTGGTAGTCGACATGACTTAACCAGCTTCCTTCACCGCCTGTGCGGTGCGGTGCGGTGCGGTCAGCGTCGTGCGCGCGTGCCTCTGAGCAGCAACGTATTACAAGAAGAGGTATATATCGACTAATTCCTTGATACAAAACCAAAATTAAAAAAAAAAATAACAATGGTACAAATGATCAACAATGGATGCACGAAGTTAGGCACGACATCCCCTAATTGGTAAAAAAAAATATGGAAGAGGTCCAAACACAAATGTTGCTTTGAAACCCCTGCTCAGGCATTGGAAATACGGCCAATAACGCCTCCGATCCAATAATAATTTACCGAAACCACGTTCGATCACAGACAACCACCCGAAGTGAAGAACTACACGATCCGAATACACGACAATGACGAGAGTCAAGTAGCCCTGATTTTACACAGAGCGCACAGCAGGATTGCATCCATGCGTTACTGTGGCTATTAAGAAGTTAACTTTCCTTTCGAGAGACACGACGAATCATAGCAAAGAAGGTGGATTGCCACTTCCCCATCAGGAGGGAAGGACACCAGGCTGAGGTTATCTCACAATCCCATAACTAGTCGACGGTTGAGAAAAACACGTCCGATCCGCTCTTCGTTGAGAAGCGCAAGGCGGGCACCTCCTTCCTCTTCTTGCATTACGTGGAAGCTGCTAAGCGAGAGAATCACACTACTCATTTCCAAGCTATCCTTGGGAAGATACTCCGTGTGACACACCACCTCCTCACACACATCGCTAACGGCTAAATTCATTTGATGCTCTCCGACCCATAAAGACGAAGTCGCCACATCCAGTGGTTCACCTACGGTTGCCGAAAAGGGGTGTAGCTCCTCTCCTTTGGCGTTCCACATTTCAGTCGATGTGAGCAGCGTGCTCACTTCCTTTGCATGACCCTCATCGGCGCTCCTTAGAGATATTTCACCAATTTGCTGTTCTTCCTGTCCAGTTTCGGGAATACTGTCGTTTATTGGGCTCACTTTACCTTCTGTCGGCTTTGCATGGAGGTTGACTACGCCACCAAATGGGCGCCGCCGCTGTGGTCGAGGTTTAACTGCTTTGGACAATGCCTCTAACTTGATAATTTTCTCTGAGAACTCTTCTTTCTTCTCATCTGGTATCCTCGTGGTCAAATAATTTTCAGTGGCAACACCAGTCTTACAGTCATTTCGACTCACCTTCCATGAGCCACCCGCATCGTCAGGCACCTCATCCCATCCCCACTCCCACTCCGACCCCACCGGTTGCTGTGTTTGTGTTGAAGAATGGGGATTTGCAGTCAGTTCGGTGGGGCTTTGGTGCGGCATCTCCCCTCCCTGCTCCTGCTCCTTCTGTTTCGCCACTGACAATGGAGGAGGTGCCACTGTGGATATTATCTGCTGCTGAAACCGCGAAATGGCACCAAACAGGGACTCTGATGAGTCAAACAGCGCACTGTAACCTCTACCGTCCACGGACTCCTCAGTTGGTTCGGTCCTCACGAGCGACGTGAGGGCCTCCACAGGATCTTGCACAAAGGCTGTTGTTCTCTCTCTCGGTAAAATTTCCGGTTTCGTTGTCGGTAGCGCTTCCGCCTCAGTAATCGACGATGTGGGACACCGTTCCTGTTCCATGGGTTCGGAAACCTCCTCATGCACCATCACCATTTGGAGTCGGCGCTCTTGCCACCGCGTAAACGCACTTGTACCTGTTCGCTTACCCTCCGATGGTTTCTTATTCTGCGTGCGTGCTGCACTCACCTCTTCATCTTCCCGCTGCTTCATCTCAAGGGCCCACTGCTCTTCCTCCTGGCGCCAAGCTTCTTCCTCGAGTCGCTCTTCGCACCGCCGCACGACCGCTACCTCCTCCTTTGCAAAGTGCTCGTAAATGGCGTCGCGAGTATTCTCCTCATCTTCTAACATAGCCAAACGGCACCGACTTTCACCCTCAAATAGGGATCTTTGCTCTTTTTCCCAACAGAAGTAAATATCCCGACCTACAGAATGCACCGCCTCAATAGCCGTCCGCGCCTCACGCTCTTGAAGGAGAAGAAGTCCTACGCGCCTCTCCATTTCCCTTAAGGCCTTCTCCTGGAGGTGGTAAACACCCTCATTGTAGTACTCACGCATGAGCATGTGAAGGGAAATAGCGAAATCGAGAACGAAATCCTTGCATTCAGTCACATACTCAACGAAGCGGCGGCGTCGCTGCTCCTCACGTAGTGCCAAATACAAAATCGCCAGTGAATCATGAACCCCATTGCCATTGATTAGTTCCGCGTAGCTATCAAGAAGCTGACCCTTCAGTTTCCGCCTCACATACGCCTCCTCCTTTACCAGTAGGGCGAATTCGGCTCTTTCTGCATCACCCCCCACCTTCAAAACACCATCTGAGTCGTTATTGCGCCTCAGTTCCACAGGAAACTTATCGCTTTCATTGGCGGACGCCTCGCCAACAACGATGCCCATCACAGTGGGGTCAATGGTACGACGTTGCAGGGACTTCGACATACGAACTTTCACGTCGCGCATCTGCAAATGCACATCACTCTCCTCGTAGCCTCCGTCCCCAAAGGCTTCATCAGAAGAAGGAACAAGGCAACTGGAGAGCACACGTGCAATGAGACGCCTGTCTTCTTTCCTCAGGCCTTTCCATTTCTCAGCCGCCATCTGTTTGACGCACTTGGTCAACTTATCGTTCAAGTCCACAATAACCTCACCCTTATAATACCCTTCTCCTTGCTCATGTGGAATCGATGGAGAAGCGACAACTCTCCCAACTGCTTCAGTCGTCTCTCCAGCAAGCAACACAAGTTCATCAAGGAATATCATCACCAGTGTGTGTGCATAAAGAGGTGCCACGCTTTCTAAAGAAGATACAACTCCATCTAGGTTGGCGACTGCACTACTTATGAATTCCTGGAGACGCGAACTATTGTTCAACCAAGAGGCATCGAACCGGTGGAGCGATTTCTCCAGGTCACGCACTGCCTGGCGCCGAACACTCCGACGGATAAGCTCTGCAACAACCACAAACCTACCCATATCACTTGAGAGCACCTGAAGAGATATGAAGTACATCTCCTGTAAAGTGAAAGTGAACATACTCTGTTCCCTCTCTACGCCGCCAGGCTGAGCGCTGTCCCGCACATTTTCTGTGTCGTCAACGTGTCCGAGCAATGACTTGCAGGAGTCACAGAAAACGCCGAAAAGCATCGCCAGACAGCGCACTTCACCGCTTCCTTCCATGTACAAATGCAGTAACTTCTTCACTTCACGAGTAACATTGAAAAAAACGCACGTAACATTGTCACATCCCTCCACTGGCGGAACGGGGTCTACGGATAATTCTGACATGATGAAGGATGGTATGGTTGAGCCCAGTGCAATTTCCACGATTTCCTCCGATTCGCCGAGCGCCATCACCAGCCGAGGCAAACTTACCATAAAAACGGATCGAAGATACTCAAGTAGCAACGATACCTGAACCGCACGAGTTGGATGCTTCTTGTTACTGAAGGAACCAAGGGATTTGTGCAGTTGGTTAAGGAGACGTGAGCTGAACGCTGCCGCGACATCGCCCTCCAGCACACGTTTCCATACGCTGAATCCAATCTTTTCGTGAGAGACATAATCGTAAGATATACCGAATTCAGCAAGCAGTAACTGCGGCAAAACAGATGTCGTGGGAGACACAAAAAGATGGTAAAGTACTCTGTTAAAACTGCGGCGCGCGACGGCGTCGCATGGGGGCACCCCAGAGGACGGTGCACAACCAGCTTGTACAGCGAATCCACCCACAGTGCAAAGTGCTACAAGAGGAACCTTACCTGAAATCAGTGCCCCGAAGACTTCGGTGGATTGTCTCGCGTCGTCCCCACAGAGCCATTGCAGCAACATCACAGAATGGGTAATAATGTTACATCTCTCCCTTCTATCTTCCATATTGTCACATGGAGAGGCCATAAGCGCACCCACCATGTGATAGAAGAGATACACCACGGGAAGGGCTCCGCATGTGCCCCCCAGAGGCCAATCACGAAGAAGTTCAAAATTCCACGAACTGAGCACCTCTGACATTGAGTGAAGGACATCTGGCGCCGCGGGTAGGGAATTCTCATCATTTTTAACCGTATCTACAGGCGGTAAGCGTGACTGCATCACTAAGGCAGTCAATTGGCATATCGTCTCCCGGTCAACCGCGGCAGCCAACTGCACATGCTCCTCGCACTGTGTGCATACTTCCAGTAGCAGCTGAAACAAAAGGACGGCCGGGTCGACGGCTTGCACATCGCCCGCCCATGAGGCAAGTGCAGTGACTCGATTCAAGCTCACGCCGCCTCGGAAGAGGGCAGCCACAGCACTTCTGTATTTGTCACAATCTTGAGAGTGTTGTAGGTGCCGCAGTATCACATCGCACCGTTTCAGAATAAGGCAACTTTCGCCGCTTTCGCTATCGTTATTGCAGGAAGCAGTGCAAGCATGTGAGTCAAATCCCGCCATATTCTCTTGTTTCTCCCAGCCTTCAATAAACGGACGTAGAGTATCTTCAAATAGGGAGTCACTATCTTCTTCCAGTTCATTTTCACACCCGTTACCGTAAAAGCGGTAGTTCGCCCAAGCGAACAGCATAGGTGCAACCCGTCGCCACATACCGCTTCCCTGAAGCAGCAATCGCACGGTGCGCTGTTCATTCACCCCGACGAGCAGCATCTGTGTCTTCCCGCCCCCATTAGTTGCCTCCTCAAAACACCTCGACGACGGTGGTAACTGCGGTTCTGCATACACAGCCTCAAGAATACTTAACACCAGGATGTGGAGCCTGGTGTTCTGAGGGGAATTGATCCAATCTAGCTCCTGTAAAACCAACAACAAGAAGTGGCACACAGTATCACCAAGCGCAATCATCTCTCCATCTGTCGAAGGTAGCAATCCATCACGTGCAACACCATCATGCGCGTGGACGGCAGTTTCTGGGTGCTTCACTAGCGCCACACTCCTCCACGCCTCGTTAAAAATGTGTGCCACCATGAGAGGTCCAGAGGAACTCGCCACACTACGGGCTACGTACGCGGCTAGGTCCGCGCAGTCATCGCTGGTCGCTCCTCGGTTGTACATCGCTCCGTGTCCTTCCTCCGCGATCGCTGGGCGCGTGTAGAACAATTTTGACAGTTCCAGTGATGACAGTAAAGATGGCCGCTGTTCCTCACATGTTTTTTCTTCGACAAAACGTGTGTCAAGCACATAAGTGAGTTGTGTTTTTTTTAGCAATGTATTCACACTGACAAAACACCGCAAGTTGGTCCGGCTCACGGGGGCGGCGACGGTTGGGACAACGGACGTTGGCAAGGCATGATACCACGAAACGGTGTCATCACAAACAGCCGCACAGTCCGACAGATTCACCCGATCCATCATACGCCACACATTCATTCCCTCGTCGTTGCCTTCAGCATGAAACAACACGGCGGAAGTGGCAGCTTGTCCAATAGGTAGAGGGATGGTACCTAACCAACAAACCGTACGGGGTAGTGGAAAGCGACCGTGTCGGTTGCGTTCCCACGCCGTACAAACAGCGACATGGAGACCCTGCCGTAGATTTCTGCTCTTATGTAACCCATCGTCAACAAAGTCTACCACAAAGCTAAGCACGGTTGCTAAACCGGACTTCCGCATCCAGGTGGAGGAGCTGGCGCTTTTCCTCCACTGAGCACGAAGCCCTTCACGACCTTGAAAGTTGGCTCCTCCGCATGTACCTTCATTATCGTGCAGGGCTTCGTTCGGTCTACCAATCATGACCATCTGCACCGTGTGAGTGCCTTCGGCAAGGCTCCACAGCATCTCCTCCGTATTATCCCTCTCTTCGTAGAGGGGCGGGCCCACCCCATGCGCATCGTCTCCCTTCACAAAACCAACCCGGTAGGACTGCCCCGACGGGTCATAACTACCGCAAACTAACGTGAGTTTGGTTGACGGCTTATGCGGCACCAAAGCAAATACGAGGCCACAATACCCCGCACGCGCTCCACCCTCGTTCGGAAGGTAACACCAAACACACTTACTCGGATCCATGTGGGCGGCGGTGGCGTTACTTCCCTTCCGATCACAACCAACACCACACAAGTCTTCCCTCCCTGTCAACTCCTCCAGGCGCCTCTGGAATGGGACATTGCGGTCAACGTGGAGGTGGAGCAGTTTCCACGCCGCTGGACGGTCGGCAGATGTTGAAATCTCGCACCGTACCACCGCTACCACAAAAGTATGCGTAACGGCAACCGAGGAGTCACCGGACGCTTTTGAACTGCCGCGCCACCGACTGATTGTCTTTCCTAGCAGGCCCTGCTCCGTTCGCGAGTACTGAGAGATGTCCCTTTCGTCCCTGCTAGATGCCACCACTAAAAGATCAACAACAGCACTCTGCATTGACACACTGGATGGTGAAGGCTGTGAGACCACTGTTACGATATGAAGCACAGGACTTTTGTTACCTTCAGCTCCATAAAGAACATGGCGTATGGGCTCCACGTCATAAAGAGGTCGAACGACGCCGCACCGCCGTTCCCAACTATTCTTCTCCGTAAACACAAAGTGGTCAAGTGCGTCTTCCCTTTCCTTTCCACCGGTACGGCTCTGTTCCCCGGTCGGAATGTGAAATAGAAAATGCCGCGTTGACAGGAAAATCACGCCTCCTGTACCGTGGACAACGCCATCAGGGATGGAGCCAACAATTTCAACCACTGTGCAGCAAACTACCTCTTCCACCTCCCCTTTGCTTGGTTGGGAGGTTGCACCTCTAATGTGAACTATTTTAAGCGCATGTAGTCCATGTTCCACGAAACCCTCAGCTCCTTCGGTGAGGGCAACCGAGGGAGAAAGAAGAAAAATGAGGGTCGTTTCCTTGATACGAGGATCCGTATAGGACCAAGTCATGCAGACATCACGAAAGCTCCCACTAGGCGTATTCGCTATAGTAAAGTCATCGTTGTACCACCGATGATACAAGAAAGTCATGAAAGGTGCGTTAAAGTCAAGAACCGCGGATGCGGCCGCTTCCCCTCCCGTCCGTGCAGCTTCGTACGCTACCACCTACTTGTGTGTAGGATCCCTTATTAGCTTTCCCGTACACTACACGTGATGCACTGTTGATGTTGAAGCAGGCGAAGAAGATGTGGAGCAAAGGAAAGATGTAGAGAGGTGTTGCCGGTACATTGCACACTGGCTGTCGTTTCACACGTGGTAAAACAGAAGCAAACTCAAATGCACAAATCAGAAGATAATTATTTAAGATATAAAAAAAAGAAAAAGAAGAAACAACGTAACGGGGTAGAATTCTCTCGCCCTTCCCTCCACTCTCTCGCCCCAGGATACTCCGACCACCCAGCGGACTTCACCGAACACACAAAATGTCAAAGGTCCTAACGTGATGCAAAGCGAGCGGAAACGACAGACCAGGAGTATACTCTGCCCGATTTAGTCAAACAGGCCAAAACCCATATCATCATCCTCTTCCTCCTCCACTTCTTGCTTCTTTGCAGGGGCGGCCGCGCCACCAGCTGCTGCACCGCCCGCCGCGGGAGCCGCTGCACCTCCAGCTGCAGGAGCGGCTGCCACCGACACAGCGCTCATCTTAGCGACACCCTCCGCAATGAGTGTGTTGACGCTACGGCCATCGATGGCTTCCATAACGAACGCGAGCGAGTCCTCTTCGACTTTGACGCCACTGGCTTTGCAAATGGCCTTCACGTCGTCGGCAGTCGGTGCAGGTTTGGCAAGCGACGCCAAAGCGTACGCAGCAAGATACTTCATGGACATGGCTGTGGTGTTTTTCTGGAAAAAAGAGAAAAAAAAGAAGACTTCCCGCTGACAAAAGAGAAGATGTAACCCCCACACATCAAAAAAAAAGAAGCAACAAGGGGGAAAAAGGAAAAGAATCGAGAACAAAGCAGCAACAATGTAAGAATGATGGGGAAAGAGCAAGAAAATAGCACTGAGAGGCAGAAGCGGAAACAGTCCAGTCATTTCTTCGGGGAACGGGCACACCCATCGAAAAGCGTGTGACTTGGGTCGGTCACGCCCATAAAAGTGCAAAAGAAAAAAAATGGGCGAGTCAACACGGTAATGTAAAGCTAGTAAGCCCCAAAAACAACAACAACAACAACTAAAAGCAACACAAAAAGAGGTAAATGAAATATTCGTTCCTTTCCCCTAACCCTTCCCCAAAATCAGACACTTCAAGTACCACGCAATTATAAACATTGATAATTTTTTTTTTGAAAAAAGAAAAAGCAAATACACAACCCCTTCACAATATCACGGCTGGGGGTGGAACAAGAAAACACTCGACGAAGCGCAAAGCATCCTCCCTCTCTTGCTGCAGTTGCTGCCGAAATGCCTGCAATGCGGTCCCGCCCTTAGGGGGAGCATTTGACGCTACCTCCTGATGAGTGCACGTACCTACACTGGGTGGCATTTGCGTTAGAGCTTCGGGGCGAACGAGCATCACATCACTAAGCACTCTTGCTAGGAATTTGGTGGTAAGTCCGTTGCCGCACGTGTTCACAGGTCGCAGTAAGAAATTCATCAGAGAGCAGACATATATCCAAACATTCGCGTGAAGGGGAGGTAACTGCTGCTGAACAAACTGAAACGGATTCCCGCTCTTCGATTTTAGCACTGCCAAGGCTTTTTCATACAATTCGTAGGGCACAACGGGCTCCTGCAGCGACTGGAGAAAGTAAATTAAACATGCTGAAATGCACTGTACGTTGTACTCAGATGGGAGTGGTCTACACTGCGTGTTCAGATGCTTCATAATCGCATCGCAGACTTCAGTGGAAGGGTTTTCAGTGAACAGGTTCGGTTGCTGAGCTCCGCGCTCATATATGGCCTCACAAAGATACCACAACTCTTTTGGGATTTGGGGCATGCATCCACCAGATCTCCTCTCGGGCGTGCCCCATAGCGTGTAGGCGGCAGCACACACTTCATTGCGAAGAAGTGAAATGTTGTCAAGGGTATTTCCGAACACACTTGGCCTTACCGTGCAGCGACACTCCACAAAGTGAATATCACCGTTACGCACACACAACACGAGCGTAGAAGTAATTTCTACCTCGCCGCGACCCTCAAAGGGCCTCCAGTTTCTGACCCATTCCGTTGAGTTGCGGTCCAGTTGACACTCTATCATCACCTCCTTTTCCTTACGAGGAGGAATGAAGATGATTAACGGAAACACACGCAGCCACGCACCCTTGCTGGGATCTCCGTCTTGCTGCCGAAACGCCTTGATCACGGCCACACAGTCGCCTTCGTTGGTAATCTTAAGTGGCTGACGGCTCCCACAATCGCCGAATTGGCGAACCCCAAAATTGAGACTTTGTGAATTAACCGATATTTTGGCTTTTCTAATACGGTCCAACCCCTCTCTCTTGACGCTGTCGCGCAGACTTTGTGTGACTGAAATCTTCTTCTCCAACACCTCACGGCTTATGGGAAGGCACAGGCACGCCTGAACCGGTTTGTGGTCGCTGCTCATAACGTCTGTCAATGCTTGAAGTCGTTCCAAACGAATAGAGCTCTGATGGTCCCTCCGTCTCGTCCAGATTGCTATTCGGTCAGTGTAACTCGGTACCCGTTGCTTTTCACTTGTGTCGTAATTATTCGTACCAATGTCATAGCGGTACGTAGGTGGGTACGTGGGGGTCAGCTCGACGAAACCCATCCACGGTGAATGCGTGTTCGCAAGTTCTTTCACAAACTCATCATGTTTCAGCAGAGTCGCATAATCTTTTTTCATTGCCAACTGCAACGACTCCCTGTAAGTCAGATTCACCCGATAGTTAAGGTCACCCGCAACAACAATGACGTCGTTATTGTGGGGCAAAAACTCCGGATACTGAAACTGCAACTCCGATTGCGCGCTGTTACCCCCTCGGGTTTCCAACGAAATGGGTCGTTTCGTGGTGTTGAAGTCCATGCCCATAAATATCTTGCTAACGTCGTTGTTGCGCTTCACCACGTTCTTTTGCCCCGCCGCAAGATGCATATTAATGAAACATAAATTAGAGCGGCAGAGCCCGAGGTGGAGCCCCACTGCACCTTTGTTTCCCATGGTCCCCAGTGCCCCTGTCGCCACCGTTGTGATGGCCATCTTCTGCGCATGCGGCAGCAAAGAGCGGCGAATGAATACGCAGAGTAGTAAGCCAACAAGTTGTTTGGGAGGAAACGCAAAGTAAGGAGATTCGCCGGCTGCTTGCGAGTCAGCGCCAATTACCGCTTGGAGTGCACTCACCCACACTACCGAAGCGTCTGTCTCATCCTTCAGCATAGCCGAGGCGCTCATGTCAACTTCTTGAAGGCTCACCATAATGAGATCCACAGGCTCACCACCTGCACCCGGCATGGTGAGTGCAATAAGCGAAGCTAAATTTTGAGGTGGTTTCTTACTTGCAACATTAAAAGTAACAATGCATGTTCTAAGGTCCTGCTGTTCCGTATAGGAGTCCTCATAGAACTGCAACTCCTGTTGTACCCAAACTTCTTCAGGGAAAAGTATTTCACATGAACTCTGCACCGGTGAAGCAGTCCTCAGGAAGGCAAAAATATCGTCAGAAGAATAGTGTGTTTGCTGAAATGCCGGTGGGAGACCATTCACCATTACAATCGAAGAAAACAAATATTTGGGCTGAATAACTAGTTATTTTCCTTGTTCTTCTTCCCCCGTGCTGTTTAATTTTGGTGCCAATATTTACGACCCTCTACCAGGTGCAACTCCTGACTGATTCTGTTGTGGCTCACGCTTTTTTTTTTTGGCCCCTCTTCTTTTTCCCAACACACTTTTTGATATACACTTTCACTATTATTATTATTATTACTTTTTCTTGCGGCGCCGTTCCCCCCTTGTCAGTCCCGCGCAGAGCCGGTGGAGGATGAGGGAGAGGTGACCGCAACTTAATAGAAGTGTGGAAAAGAGGAGGAAACAAGTGCATTCGAAATATTTGTCCATTTTTTTTGTTCGTTTCACTCGCAGCAGAAGCAAAGAAAGAAATTTGAAAAAATATTTTTACTGACAGAAAGTTAAGTGTGTAAACACGTGGAGAATTGAGGTTGTATGCAGGCAACGGCACGAGCAGCAGTTAGAATAGATCAAAACTGCAATGGGAAAAAAAGAAAAGAAGAACGCCGCGGGCTGATGGAAAAAGAAAACAGGAGGAAGGACGAGAAGCCAGTCATTTTGTGTGCGGTGCCGTCCGCTCCCAGTTGTCGGCCTTGCCCCCACACTCATGTGAATGGCACTACCCTCTATATAAAAATGAAAACTAAATGAGCGTAAAATCAAAGGGGGGGGAAGAAAAAACGCACTTCAGGCACGTAAACCACACACGAAAAAAATTGGAGCCATCCCTTCACTTTCCTCTTCCCGCACAACTACTAACTTTCCACTTTTTTGGGTTTAAGAACCCCATCCTCCACCATCGCCGGTACCTCAATGGATAACCACGGACCCAATCCTAATGCGAGTGCATGACTGATGCCAAAATAAGGGACATTCCGAGCCCATAGTGGGAAAAAGTGCGTCGTCATGCAAATTTTACCACCACGGTACATTTTCACTGTTTTACCCTCCAGTTCTGGTAAAGCAATCTCTGGTGGTGCTTGAGGGTATGTTACAGCGAGGTCAAAGTTCATATTAAACTCATATCTTTCATTCTTATAGTACGTCCAGCATGTCCCGTACCACCGGGTTCCTGCCTCATTGCTCTCGAGCTTAAACCAATGGTTATCACTCGCTTTATTGTTCTCCACGAACTGAATAAGAGAAGTATACTCTTCCTTTAGTCGTTGCGTCCATTGTTCCCCATCACGAGGACCAGCTTTAGTTTTGAGCAGTGGAATACGCGAAACGCTTTCCCTAACCGCCGGATCCATTCGTCTGTCCCCTCTCAACCTTCAAGGCAGCGACTGTATTATTCTGCCTCCTGGCAGTTGCGATGTAAAAAGAAAAAAATTATAGGACACAAGGATGAGAAGAAGAGTTGACAAACACGGCTGCATCAAAAACAAAGAAACGAAAATGTTGAAAACGGCGATGGTACAAATCATATGCAACAATAACAACAGGGTGAGAAACAACACTCCATTCACAGAAAGTGATGGTAAATAAAACAACAACGACGACAGCTTCGGGCTTGCGGAGTAGTTTCAGTTAGTGGCTTTTGCTGATACCTACTGCGACCGGCCCCAGTAAGCACTGACTCAGTGTATAACCCACATAACCACGATACTACACAAACACACACACACACACAATCACTCGACGCCTACACACCTTTAGAGAGTGATTGAGTAACCGCAGCCTTTTCCAGTGCCTCATCCAACACGCCTACTTTGGTACTGTACAAGTCATCCATATTGGGTGACATTGGTCGGTAAAAGTACTTTATTGGCTCGGGTAATATATCCCTTCCCTGTTTCATGATTTTATCAACGTTGAGTTTGACCCGCTCGTAACCATGGTCACGCCACACCGGCTCCACTCGCACCATATATTCACACAGGCGTGCCGCTATTATCTCCACCACAAGATACTTGAGGCAAATCTCACCCAAGAGCATCAGGTGTTGGGGGAATTTACAACCTGCCGGATGCTCTTCACATGGAAGTGTCAACCATCGCAGTTGACCTAACAACTGCCTAACAAAAACAGCCTTACGTGAAAAAGCCTCTTCATCCATGTCCGCAGCACTACGAGACCCCGTTGAAGCGGTTGAACTCGCTCGCCTCGACTGCTGCTGGGACTCTGCCGCGTTCTGAACAAATCCATGCGAAGGGGAGGAGTGTACGGCGATTCCTCCTAACCCCAAAGCTGCCGGTGAGCTCGGTTTATAGTCGGCCTTTAATGCTACTTTATCAAGTGTGTAGAAACCACACAAATCGTAAACAGTTTCCATATTGTACGCGCAGGTTACAAAGTCCACGAGGTTTGAGAAGTCCTGTATGTGAGCATTGGGGTATAGCCGCATGAAGGGGCCTAGGATGTAGCGGTGCAGCACAAGTGCACCCTGATGGTCCATACCACGCAAACCACCTTGCATTCGGTGAAGGTAAGTGTTTCGCGGCTCCCCAAAGTAAAGCATTTTGGCCTCCTCCAACTCCACAAGCATGGAGTAAAGCTCATTCCTATGGGCACGTTCGTAACATGTATAGCTACGCTGATACGTTTCTACGGGGAGTTGTAGTTCGTCAAAAAATGCCACGAGAACTTCCTCGGGGTTCCACCGCCTCGGATATTCCATCATTTGTGTATAGTGCATGTCCATTAAGGCGTGGTCCTTACGACCGTGATGGTTCACCCACAATGCCACAGGTTCTTTGCAAAGGTCACACCACTCAGGGTTACGGAACACCCAATTACGTTTCTGCACGAAGCCGTTTACGATGGACCAAATGGGGACGTGCCCACCTTCCGTTGCGTAGGGTGAAGGAATATTGGCGGAACCAACTGGTGGATTCTGTGATGCCTGTTGCTGCAGTCGACGAAGTGCTTTTTGAAACATGGAGTCGTTTAATTACGCTGCACTTCGTGCTTGTGCAGGAGTACCGCCGTCGCTGTATGGAATTTTGCGCCACGTGGTTTGAGAGACGGGAGCAAACTTTGAATTTAGGTGAAGCGCCGCCCTCAACCCCTAATCCCTCCTACGGTGACCTTGTTTGCACTGCGCCAGCAGATGTACAATGGTCTTTCCTACGCAGAAGTATTGTGAAATTGAAAGTTAAGTAAATAAGGGCAGTCAACCCATGACAGTATTACAACAAACTGCAGATACACATGTGAAAGGGGGGAAAGTGACAGCTCCACAATACTCTGAGGATTGCACACATACACAAAACAGCATCGAGATAGCGTAAATGTAACTGAACTGCACGAGCAAATCATAGAAGTATCGGTAATGACACTGAGATAATAGTTTACATGACTAAATACAAAACAACATTGTTCCGAACTCAACCAAAAACATACGCATCTAAATCGCGCAATTTGCTCCTTGTATTTTGTCGCTGGACCTCTTACGCAAGAGTGTCATGAGGCGCCACCAGCGCTGTATTGCAACGGCGCAAACTGTAACATACTGATCCGCAACAGATAGAAGGCTTGCCTTCTGCCGCAAGCACGTCTGCATCATTATAACCAACCTCAATCGGGCTGTACGCCCCTCATCTGTAATTGGGATCATCAATGTGTTGCGGCGATTAATGGACTGCTGTATAAAATTGTCCACTTTTGGTGGAATGGGATGCTCCTCCTCACATGCAAACTCCAGAGACTCTCCTTCCAAGGGGACAGTCCTTCCCCTTTCAGCACGACCACGGAAACCGGCGGTTCTATTCCGAGAAACGTTGATGAGTCGCGCTGGGCGATTCGAGAAAAGTTTACCCTTTTTAAGTTCTTTCCAACGGAACGCAATACGCCGCCTTGCGAGGTAGCCCCGCAAGCACGGTTGTAGCACTTGCAATGATTGCTCTAGCTCCTCGCGCTTCACCTGCTCTTCCTCAGCTTCTATGAGAGCCTCCAGCTCCCTCAGCCGTCGCAATGCCTCAACCTCCAGACGCTGCTCATAGATGGAATAAAGTTGGGACAGTTTCACACTGTTGAGAGGTGTGAGGAAGTTGCCCTCCTCCCTCGCTTTTCGGACACGTGCCTCCCAAGCTGCGTATGTGTCACCCAACAAGCGGTCAGGCGAAACTGGAAAGAGAGTGGCGTCTTCCGCCCGACCACCTCTCCGCGGCGAGCATTTAACATCCCCAGTATACTTCTGTGTCTGGCGCTGCGACTTGCAGCGGGAATCTTTGAAGGTTTCACCTGCGCTCGCTTTCCGAGTGACGAAACGCAAAAAATTGTCCATTTCCCGCTCCCAGACACGCAGCTTACTTTGTTTACACTTGCGGAACGCCTTCACAATTACACGAGAGGCATCAATCTCCCGCTGTCTCCTCACCGGTGAGGATTCTCGTGACAAAGATACGCTCGCCTGACACATAGTTGTGCACGAAGAGGATGGAAGGCCAAAAGGGGCTTGCCCCACTGTGGAGCGCGGGAAATAAGGGAGACAGCCAACCGTTACACGGCGATTGCCCGTTCTAGAGAGATTACCACTCCGGATTCTCGGTTCAGGGGTTGGTGTGAAGAACGCCGTTGTCAGATTTCCTGTAACGGAGAACCGCCTTATGAGTTCGTACGACACATCGGTAAAACTCGGCGCCTCGCAGTTTAAGGATCGCTCCGATAGCTTCTCATAGGTTTTGCTTCGATACAGCAGTACCGCAACAAACTGTAGTGATATCAACCAGCGTCCCCATCGCTGTATGGCGATGGCGCATTCATCACGTACAACCAAGCGCGCAAGGTGGTCTTCTACCGCACGCTTGCGGTCGTTCAGTTCGCGCTTGGCAATGAACTGACGCAATACTAATTGAATCCGCACTACTGCTAGGTGGAGCGGGGCAAACATACTTAAGGTGGCAGTGTTTAGAACGGTCCAGTTAGGGCGCCGGTGAAGATCGTCAATGGATGACAGAATGGTGGGTTGAAGGTCCTCAGCTGTGACCTTGGCGTCGGTGCTGCGGACGACGGTCACCAAATTTGCGCCGCTTGAGGGCCTAATGCCCAAGACATCTTTCCTCACTGCTGCGCTAAGAGAGCCGCAATTTTGTTTCATCCACGAGAGCAAAGGAAGATGCTCACTACTCCCTGTTCCAGGGTGCATATTACCCGATGGTAAAGAAGATAACACGTGCCCATACCTTGTTAGAGAGTTTGTCTGAACCGATGATAAAGAGAGGCCGGGAAAATTCTCAGTATTGGATGGCAGCCCCTCTCTGTGTGAACTACGTGGATGTGAGCGCAGCCGTCCAATGCTGAGACCACCTTGTTCCAAATCCACGATCTTCTCCGCACGCTCAATTACCATGCGGTGAACCTCGGGAAAGGGTTCGTCACTCAACAAGCGCAGCCGCTTAAGTTGATGCTGTGCGTCGGTAAGCCTCACCCCTGCAATCTTCCGTCGCGGAGTTGGCGATGACCTGGCCTTCGCTCCATCTGTTTGGCTGACGTTTTCGCGGGTCTCATCAGTGGCCGCTTTACCCGCGGAACCCCGTATACCATTCAACGGACCAACCCCGGTATGAGATGCGCTTGAAGTGGTGGGGTATTCAAAAGTGTTTGTTTGCGAGAAAAAACTTTCATCAGTTGCGAAGCTTTCGACAGTTCTGCAGCTTGGCATCCTGCTGCTCCTCCTTCTCCATGTATGAGAGGTCTGGAGTCTTTGACCAACGGACAAACAAGCTTGCTTATACGCAACTTCGGCGGGCCCCTTTGAGGGTGTGGGCAAGTCCGACTGCCCTGCGACCGAGGGTTCGACAGCGGCCCCTGGCGACGTAGTCGGTGTTTTTTGCATTCTCATCCACTCGTTTGTTGCCTTGAGAACAAACTTATCCTTTGGATTTAAGAGCTGTTTCTGTTCCTCCGTTTTACGGCGCATGGCCTCCATGGACAAATTAACATCCATCATTTTTTCCTTGTATTCCTTACACACCTTGGCCACATGTGCTTTCGCTTCAGAGGACAGTTTCGGGCATAGTGTCAGCATGGGAAGAAAACCACTCGTGCTCTGAGTATCATTCCGCTGCCCGCTGCATAGTTCCACGGATCCCTGCGATGACCCAGGAGAGACATCATTTTGCATCGGTGGGAGACACGGCACAGTTTCAACATGCTGATCCGCTGTTTCCATAGTTTCTCGCAGAGGATCGGCGGGCGCATCCCCACTCACAGACTCATCAAAAGCCACTAGCCCATCATCCGTCGCTGCATCACTTTTCCGTTTTGTGTGATCCTGTTGTCCCACCAAGGCACCGCAAGTCAAAGTATGCGACAAGCGCGGTGGGATCTCTGGTGGCCCCTTCACAGAATCCTGTTTTACCTCAGAAAGTATTGCATTGTCTAAACCTTCAACCACCCCAGCAGGAAAGTACTGCTCTTCTACTGCCACTCTCATTGCCGTTGCCGTCCGAGCGATACGCTTTCCCGTGTCCGCGGCCCAGACGTCCGACAGGGCAGAGGTATACGAACTAAAGCTGGAGGACTTTTCTGAAGGTGACCGAGATGGGCCCGCTGATGCCTCGGCCAATCCGCTACAAATTCCCCGCTGATCTCTGCCGAGGGTCGACGCATTGGGTCCAAACAGCTCAGAGGAGTTCACAGGTGGTACAAAGTTCTCACTCGGGACACATACTGCTGCACCGGGCCGCACATCGGCGCCACCACTCACCGAAGATGAATAGCTTCCGTTGCCGACTCTGTGAATCGCGGTCGCCGAGACGTCTCTCAAAGTATAGTGAGAGAAGGAAGAACTACCTTCGGGTTGCGCTCCTTCATCGCTCTCCGTCAGAGATGAAACGGTTTCATAAGGCAGCCCAGAAGAAGCGTTGGAAAAGCGAGTGTACGTCACAAGCGGAGGTGTAGCCCTCTCTCCTCCCCAGCGCCTCATCAATTTGCTTCTTCCAAAGGCAGAACCTCTTTTAGGTGGGGTTACGGGAGGTTTTGATTCACCCTGTCCTCTCTCCTTGTTATCACCGTTAGCAGTGCCAATTCCACTCTTCAGCCCGCTTTCTTTTGTCAATGTGGCAAGCTGGCTGCGGATTACCTCTGCCGTATAGCTCATAATGTTCTGTGCCTTATTCTTCTGGATAACTTCCTCAGTCTGTTGTTCCAGAAGCAGAGTACGCTGCAGGAGTAAGTCGATCATTCTGCGGTCCTCGCCAGTGAGATTACCCAACACAATACGACCATCTTCCTTCACATGCTCTTCCCCAAGGGCAACCCAACACACACTGAGACAGCGTCGGAGTTCTTCGAAACGCGACTCTAACAATAACATTTTTGACACGGTGTGCGCATCGTTCACTAAACTGTAAACAGCGTAAACGATGTCGTCATCGCTTTTCGTATCAGATTCATAATAACTGCGAACCTCATCCAGCTTAGTAGTAAAGTAAATCGCCTCCATTCCCTATAGATACAGGTGCAGCCGATGCGCACACAAGGCTGAGAGGATACGCTACTTTAATCGCCTCCCAACTTAGTTTTCCGAGCCTCCCACCCGCACAAACACGCAGGAAGCAACACCACCGACTCAGACCAAGTCGCGTGACAAGCAAGGCAAAGAGGGGGAAGTGGAAAGGAACGTTCTTTGGCAAAAGCTCTCCAACAAAGAGCAGAGGATGAACAGAAAAACAACTTCAGACGATGGTGACGACGAGCAGAGAATCGTCGAAGACATTACGCATCTGAAAGAATAGCACATCGCATGCACGTAGAACATATCAAGGAGAAAAAAGGAAGGTGCCGCGTGAAGGCATACGACGCCTAGCGACCTTTCCGCATGCGTATTGCATTGCTTCAACGGCCACAAAATTACCCACACACATAAATACAAAACAAACAAACGCCCGTAGATATGCCTTCTCCGTGCTTCCCGCAACGTAGAGCACGAAAGGGGAGGGGCGTACAAGTGTGTGTTCGCGTGCCGACTAGGAACACAAAAACAAAAACAAATGCCAATAGTAAGACGAGTAAAAAGGAAAAAAAAAAAGGACGTCTATAGTTTCCCCCTTCGTCATGTTTCTCTCCCTCACTACCTGTTGTCCAGGAGTGCGGATACGCTCGTGTAATTATCGAGAGAGAGAGTATGTGGAATTTAATACGGGAGGGAAACGATCGGTACAACGCTCACCAAAAATCTGAGAGGATGGGTTATGAAAATTATTAGCATCACTGCCACTAACCGCCTTTTTTCTTTCTATGTATTAATTCTCACGATTTATTTCATCCCACCCACTCGCCCATCCGTTCAGTTTCTTCATCATTCTGCCACCACCACAACTATCACTGCCCTTTTTTTTTTTGCACCAAAATGTTTTTTTTTCATTTTTTTCTTTATTGCATGTTTCTATGATTTATAGCGAGAAACTCTCTATGGTTAAATCTTACCATTGATTTTTTTTCTTTAATGCTGAGCCAGAAGAATATACTTTCGAAACGACTAGAACAGCAGACGCGGCAGCAAACGTGTCACACGCTTCGCAAGGGCGTCGAGTACCATACGTCGAACCCCACCGGCTCGTCCCGGGCCCTTCTTTTCACCTCTTCCCCCCACGGCTGCAGCAGCACCGGCCGCAGTTGCGCCTCCGTCACCATCACTACGGCCCCCCGCTCCCCGCTTGGTTGGTGGAGGGACGTACTTTCGCACCTGAACCCGCATCTCAAATTTTTTACCACCCTTTGCCTCCTCCACCTCCAGACGCGGCTGTTGAAGACCAGGGAGAAGGTCACTCGGGGGTGATCGCTGCCTTCTTTCCTTCAAAATAGCCTCCACCATCTTTTTCTCATGGTCCTGAAAGAAGCGATCAAATTGGTCAAGTTCGCCCAACCACAACTGCACAGGGGTTGTCTTCTTGAGAGCTTCAATGCGCCGCTCCGTCTCCGCGATCTTCTTGAGAAGATTTTCAAAACTTGTTTTGGTATAGAACGTGATGGGTTTACGCAAAATGTAGTCGAACGAGTCATCTACACGTACTAACCCTAACTTTGAACACACCTTTTCAAGTGTTGCCTCCGTAGCATTCGCAAAGTCAATGTGGCCGGCACGGAAGTGTTGCACAAATTTGAGTGTCGACTTCTCTCTGGCCAATTCCTGCTCCAACAGCATCAAATTACGTTGTCGCCTCTTTTTATATAAATCAAGTCTGCGGTCGTAGTGCCACTGGAGGACGGGTGTGAGGTCACTTTCCAGAGGTGAAAGAGTTCCATTCGGTGAAAAGACTGTACCGTTGATGTGAATACGTTGCGTGAGGCCAAGTTCCGACTCGCACTCAGCATATGTGTTCACCGCACCCTGAGCAACTTCCACATCAATGTCAACGTGATTGGCGCCGGAATAGTCGGCAATGCGGTTAACAATATCCTTTGTGGCGAGGTAAGAAATGTGCTCACGGAATGCTTCAACGCTACACGTCCAAGGAAGCTCCGTAACATGCACACGACCACCCTTACAGTAAGTATACGTTCCCACAGCAATAAACTCTCCTTCGGGGCCACGACGTATCTCACCCTGAAAGCCTACAGCCCACGGCACAAGTCGACGGACAACCGACTTGGCAGCTTCGCCGCTAATCATCGCTCGTACCGCTGCAGATACGTCCAACGGGTGGAATGGTGGAATATTCGACGCAAAACCGAAACCGATGCCCACACTTCCGTTGCAGAGGAGCAGCGGTAGGATTGGAACGTAATGGTTCGGCTCCACCTGCTGACCCTCTTCCACAATGTAGTCTAGCAATGGGTCATCCTCACTAGGGAAAAGCAAGCGGGCTACTTTTGAAAGCTTTGTGAAAATGTAACGGGGTGCCGCATGATCATTACCGAGTTGCTGACGAGAACCGAACTGACCCTCAGGGACGAGAAGGTTGACGTTGTTACCACCAGTGAAGCTCTGCGCCATCTTAATCATCGTCTCCTGCAATGAAGTCTCACCATGATGAAAAGCGGAAGCTTCTGATATGTAACCTGATAGTTGTGCCACCTTCGCCGCCTCATTACCGGACCGCCGCATAAGAGCCCAAATAATCTTTCGCTGAGAAGGCTTAAGCCCGTCTACAGAGTGCGCAAGCGCACGGGCATTACCAACAAGGGCGAAATGAACCATCTCCTTATGCACAAAATCTGTGACCGTTAGCATTTTCTTGCTACGATCAATATCCACCTCGCCGGTAAAAGCATTCGCCTTGGTCATCCAGTCCTTTCGCCATTCTACCTCCTGTGAGTCGAAAACATTGTCAAGAAGCTTATGATCGGAGCGGTCCACGAGTAAGCGCATTGTGTGTTTCTCCATATCCTTGAAGTACTCTTTTCCCTCAGCAGTGGTAGAAGTACCGAGACCCTTATAGTACTTACATGTGTATGGTGTATTTGCATTTGAGCGCTGCCACTTGTGAAACTCCTTCATGCTGAAGAAGGATACCACCGACTTGTCGCGCAGTCGTGCCTTTACGATGGGTGTGGAGAATATAGAGATGAACCCAGGATTTCGTACCAGCAACGAGGGCCACAAAGACTCGAACGCGTTGATAACCAAACCCTTAATGTGTGAGCCATCTGCGTCCTGATCTGTCATGATAAGTATGCGTTGGTATCGTAGTTCATCGGCGTCGGTGTAATCTTTATCTAGCTCAAGTCCCAGGGCACAAAACAGTTCCTGCAACTCCTTGCAGTTCCTCAGTCGCTTAAGATTCTTGTTACGCACGTTTAGCAGCTTACCCCGAAGCGGAAATACGCCTGTATATCGCTTTTGGTCACTCGATAAAGAGTTCTGCGCGAGAGCCTTTGCGGAGTCACCTTCAGTAACAATTAACGTGCGGGTATGTTTTGGGTCACGGCGTGTAGAAGTTGCATCTACCAGTTTCGTTATGGAGGTCAGGAGGGTTTTGCTACTCATACGGCGTCCGGTGCCGATCTCCTTATTTAGTTCCTGCGCTAACTGTCCCGTAATAGTACTCACATGAGCCTCGAGAAAAGGCATGCGCAGAAGATATTTCATCACATCTTGCCGAGGAACACGGGGCATCGTGGGGGTAGAAACAAGTCGAGCTTTGTTCTGAGAATCAAACTTTGGCTGCACCTGCACGAGGAAAACTAGAATAGTGAAGTGACGAAGCACTCGATTAGTGTCCATCACTTTGTTCTCCTTCTTTAATTCCCGTTCCACGCCATCGAGGCAGCCGGTCAATATATCCTGCGCAGCATTGCAATGCGTACCGCCATTATACGTTACCACACCGTTGACCACACCAAACATCCGCCGCACCCCGGGGACTACTGAAGGAATGAAGGCAACGCAACCGCTTTTACTCTCGTATACGTATGGTGGCGGTGGTTTCTCTCCCTTTGGGGTCATGGCACTGTACAGAGTCGCATAGTCCTTAAAGGACTTGAAGCCAAAGGATGAGCCGTTCAGGGTTATTTGAATATTCGGAAACATTGCGGAAAGGTCCATAATGCGCTTGTAGAGCACACGCTTCATGTCGTTTGAAATTTTCTTCTCCTTCATGCCAAATCGCTCGTAGTCGGGGAGAAACTTCACACGCGTGACATTTTTCTCTTTTGTGCCGACGTTTGAAACGCGTGGAGCCGTTGCCTTCCTCATGTGATCCTGCCAACTCATGTGAAACTCCCTCCCATTTGTGCGGCAGCAGACGGAAAAGCTCAGGGAAAGAATGTTGGTTAGCTTTGCACCGTAACCGTGGCGACCAGCAACTGCATTTTGGTTATCGTCATCATAATTAGAGCTGGTAAGTAGGTGACCGAATACCATCTCTGGTATATATAATTTATGCTCTCGACTGCGTACGATGGGGATCCCAGCGCCGTCGTTCTCTATAGTAATCTCACCCGTGTCCGTGATGGTCACGCGGATATACGTCATGCGCGCACTTCTGTTGGAGATGTTATCAGATGCATTTAGCAGAATTTCATCCACGATTTTCAGCAAACCGTGATTCAGTTTCACCGTCTCCCACACCATGTGACCCTTCTGTTCATCGTATATAAACATGGGGGTTGCCGTTGTGTCGAGACTACCAATGTACATCTCTGGTCGTGTGAGTACATGCTCAATAGGTGTGAGCTTCTTATACTTGTGTGCCTCCGCCATTGTGTATAAGGAGTCAAACTAAATAATAATAATAACAACAACGATATGCGCACAAGTCGTCCCCTACAAGCTGCGTAGCGTAAAGAAGAATTGAAGAACTCCCTTCGCGCTTACCACCGTCCTGAATGCAAAGCAGTACGGGTAAAAGCCAAAAAGAAAAAGACAGTGGTTACTTGAGCGTAAAACAGAATTAACGCAACCCGCTTGTGGCACTCAGAGCGGTGGGCTCTCACCTACTGCTGGCAACAGTACCTAACAGGCGCTCGCACAACCAGTTGATCTGAGGACTTTATATCGCTTGTTCCTTTCTCTGTGTTGCCCTCAGCTTCTTTTTGGTAGAGTAAATGTAAAAATAGAAGCATAGAGGGGTCGCAGTGGGCAATAAAAAGCGAAGCATATGAGAGAGAGAATAGAATCAAAAAAAAAAAGAAAGGGAGAAAAGGCACATAGAACGAACGACAAATAAAAACATCAGGTATCAAAGGCCGTGATAGTTGAACCTACGAGCAACCAAGCATTCAGCATGATAAGGAAAACTGTTAAATTGATGAGGGGATTTATCACCGCCCCCCAAAAAAACTCGATAAACAGTCCACATGCTGGACACAATAACAGCAGTAAGCGACGATAACTACCATGCACATAATGATGTCACCGTCGTGTCACGAAACACTCCCACGCACTTTAACTCACTCCAAGGGGGTATAACTCAACTTCTTCTGAAACACGTTATCTCCCTTCTTTGGAACCCTCCAGCCTCGTTCCTTTCTTGTTTTTTTTCCTTCTTTCTTCTCTCCCTTCCTTCTTTTCACTCTTCCCTTTTCTTTTAGTACCTTCCCAGTACCAATTTCTTTCTTTTCCACACCACTTGCCCCGAACTCCTCCTACTCCTTTTCCTTATCTCTCTCCTTTACCTTTCATGGACCGCCGCTCCTTTTTCTTCCCCCCTTTTCTTTTCTTTCCTCCTCCCTCAACCTCTCCTTTTTTCCCCCCGTATTCTTTCACTCCTCAATGCAACGGAATCCAGCGCCAACTCCTTCGCAAATGGTAGGAGTTGAAACGCAGAAAGAAAATCATTTGTGTGAGGGAGAGGAGAAAAGGAAGTAAAGAAAAAACGAAAAAAAAAGAGCAAAGGAAAAAGTAATGATAATAATGACAACATAATAATAACAATACTGATAAATTTAAGTAAGGATGGAAACGGAAGGGAGCCGAGCTCAATTGCAAACATAAAGATCTACACACCAAATAAAGGCATGCATATATATATATATATATATATATATATATATATATATCAATATAAATATAAATGAACGTATGCATATGCAGCTGTATACCGTCTGTGCGCATGCACCTTATTGTGTGTTGACGCATGGGCCACGGAGCCCACAGCAGAGGAGAAGGAGGACCAAATAGAAAAGAGAAGGTAAAAGGAATAAATAAATAAATAACAATAATAATAATAATGATGAAAGGTGGCGGGAATGTTGCTCTTTGAGTTTCCCGCTGAGACAAAAAAAAGAAAAAGAAGTAAGAGAAGAATTAGGAGGAAAAGTAAAAAAAAAACACAACACACATGCACACACATACACATACACATACACATGCAGACACGAAAAGACACAGGCGTAAGCACACCTAAAAAGCGCCACTGAGCCACACAAAGAGGGGGCCAATACAACAACAAAAAACAAAACAACGAGAAAGAAGGGCCTTTAAAAAAAAAAAAATGGGCAACATTGTCTCCCATTTTCTTTTCTCCTCTTCTTTTTCTTTCTTTCCTTCATCGTTGATGCATTCACCCTCTGCACAAATGTTAATTGTCCATCACAAGTCAACATTTAAACGCAGGGATAATGAACAGCAATACGGAAGAGCCAAAACGTCCAAGTAATCATCATTACTTGGCGAAGCCACAAAAGCACGCAAAACTAAACAAAAAGAAAAGTAAAGTAAAGTAAACTCAAAATTCAACTATCCATTCCTTCTCCGATCTCAATGCCGCTGTTTTCCCTCACCTATGGCTGTAGTGCAGGTGGACAAAATATGCATTTCCCCCCCCTCTCTCTTTTGCCGTGAGCCAAACAGTTCATTGGTAATAATAACAATTTTATTCACGAACACACAGAGAAAGAAACAAACAAACTTGCCCTTTGTGAGGCAGAGCAAAAGATGTGGGCAAACATCAAAAGAAAGGCGACTGCTTCACCACTGCCACACAAATACAAAAAAAAATGCACGGCAGAAAAATAGCACAAACAGGAAAGGGGAAAAAAAAAACACCGGAAGACTAACAATGTAAAAGTAGGAAAGAAAAAGAAATTCTGTATCCCTGATGACGGAGTTCATATATGCATATTATATATTCACGTCTGTACGCGTGTCTTCATGTAAGTGTTCAGCAGTAATGGGGACATATCCCAGGTGTGCATACCCCAAATAATCAAATGTTCTCACACGCTTCCTCCTCCTCTTCTTATTCTTTTTTCCCCCCACTGTTACCCCACCCCAACCCCAACACACATACATTCATACATATACACGTACACATTATATTATTCCCACTGATTAGGCGCTTCGGTGAAGGGACTTCAAAGAAGTAGTTCATAGAACCAAGAACTCTGATGGCTTTTTTTGTTTTTTGCCTTTCCTTCACCTTCTTGAAATACGTAACGCCGGAGCAGCCTGCGCCACGTACCGCGATCCCGGTTTTTCTCTCGGCCGACGGTGGTTTAGCAGCAGTGACGGAGTGAATGGACCCCTTTTTCTCTCTTCCCGCCTCACAAATTCAAAGAAACATTCGCTCCAAGGAAGGAAAACGCTTCGCCTTGTGGCTATGACAACAACACCACGTTGTAAAGGCACAACTTCATTAGCGGGAACACCCGTGTACTCAAGGAGGATATCCCGCAGTGTCTCTACAGTTGCGTGGTAATCTGCCGTAACAACAAAAGGCTGCCCAAACATTAGTGGGAGACTGTCATCCCGGTCAGCAAATACTTCACCATGACAGCAAGCAATCCGGAACTGATCCTTCTGCAGCGGCGGAGCAGGCACAACAAAAATTGTTAGTGGCTCCACTGGGGCACAGAGACCGGCGGTTCCGTATGCAGCCACCGCTTGTGAAACCAAGTCATCGATAAAACAATTACAGTCACATGTGCCGTCTTCCATAACGGGCACTTCGATGATGCAGTTGATTAGACGCTCGCGGGGGTCGACGACAAGTGCAAGGTAGTGAGGGGAAATGACAAAAGGAGTGATAACCTGTGAACTTATCACCTCACTGTTATTGCTTCTGCTTCTGCTGCATCTGTTGACACTACCGCCAGCATCCAAGGCGACCCCTGCTCCCCCGTCAGAACAAAATGTGCGCTCAACAGTTATCGCACATCGCCGAACTGCCTGTTC